>NW_009258204.1:1200000-1800000 GCF_000320585.1 Heterobasidion irregulare TC 32-1 | reverse complement strand
CGATACTCACAACTGTTGGTAGGGCTTGGCTTCAATAACCTCACGAAAGCTCGGGTCTAAGTGTGATAGCAAAGGTATCTGTGAGAAAGAAACCTGATCAGCTCGGGTCCAACGCATCGAGAAGACACATAGAATCAGATAAAAGCGAAAATGATATCGTCCTGCACGATTTCTCAAGAAGAGAAAGATGCTCTGACTGACGTGCAAATGTCCATATGGTTCATCATGAACGGAGAGATAAATAGAAGGACCTACAAGTATGAGCTGTGTAGAGAAGATTTTAGAATGCTAGACAAAGTCTAGAAAGACTATGAAATGGAGGATGTGAGCTGTGTGCTGTGATCGAAGGAGCGACGGCCACAAGAAGAGGTATGAATCGAATCAAACGGAAGCTCATCCTCAGTCACCACTAGAGATCCGGGAGAGATGATTGGGCGAAGACTCACCAGGTCTATCCTCTTGCCCTATAGCTCCTAGAACTTCCAGGAAAAAAGTCAAGAAGAAAAAAATTATATACAGATGCAGATGGGGTGTGAGGGGCGAAAAATGGCGAGGGCGCCAAATGGGAAGCTCTCGGGCAGTGCAGCAGCGCTTGACACAGCAATCGAGCTATGAGATGTAGTGCAAAAGATGACAGGAAAGACGGGGATTGATGGCAGAAGGAACCACTCGGCACAGGCTCGCCGTAGGGAAGAGAAAACCACAATCGAGAACGGTTAGGAAATGAGGAATCACCAAAAAGGAATAAGCTACGCATCTGTATTTATTGACTCATGATTTTCCAATGGGAACATAGATCATCGGCCTGGTGGTCTAGTAGTATGATTCCTTCTTAGGGTGTTTCATCACATGGAGGAGGTCCCGGGTTCAATTCCCGGCCAGGCCCTTTCTTTTGCACGATTTTCCCTTTTGGTCCGCGCTGTGTGCGCAGGTAGTTTTGGCACCCTGGACGGGTGACGACGGGTGACGATTAGTAGACAGCGCCTTGAATTTGACGGGCCGCGGAGCAATCTCGCCAACTGCATGTGGACTGAGTGCTACGTAACCCTCCTACTTATTCTCATGGACGCAAGGGCTAGTTTCACGCATCGAACCTTGCGAGATCAAAGGGAAGAAAACATAATGTTAAGCCAAAAAAAGTAATACTACATGAAAAGCTACATGAATAACGACACGGCACAGCACAGCAGCGTATTACCAGAAAGCACACCTGGCCGATAGATCAATATCAGGCCTGAGAGCCAGAAGAGCCGCGACTCACCATCCAGAGAAACATTGACACAGGTTTTCGAGAGACGTCGCCTGAAGAATCAGCTTGTCGACTTGGGCGGGTACGGAAAGGACAACATCGGGGTTGAAGTCACGTCCTGCAGAAACAAACAAGCCGCTCTCGGTGTACATCCATTAATGAAGATGAACGGAGAATAGCTCACCGGTGAGCTTATGTTGCACACGGTTGAACACAGCCAGAGCGCGTTCATTGCGTATTTCCTGTGCCTCATTCAAGATGTCGTTCTCATCCGCCTTCAATTTGCGAGTCGGTCCTTGGGGATAGGCCGCGACTCGGGCCAGATCTGCGGTTCGGTCAGCATCGGCGCCCCCTAAGAACTGTTAGACTACAAAAAGGCGGAGTGAAGGGCAGGCGTACCTCCCAACCGACGACTGTCCATTTCGGTAGGCATCAGTCTCCAATTGATGAGAGGGTCGTACACAAATGCCTCGAGCACGGCTAAGAGGGATTCCTTGTTTACGCGCAAGACCTGCATCGTGATTTCGCAAGTGTTGCGGAAACTGCCTTCAATCCCGCTGACCTGCGTGTCCCATGGCGTCAAGCTAGGAATCGATGTGTAACGGCAAAAAAGCTTACCTCCATAGCATGCGTTAGCATCCTCGTCAGCCTGAAAGGGATCTTCTCTGGGAACTTCTCGCGATGCATGGCCACCTCAAAGCAGTCACCAAAGTCAATATGCACGACCTTGCCGGTCTTTCTCTCCAACATTAGATTCGACGGATGACGATCCCCGAGCCCGAGAATATGGCCAACCATGCTGTTCACTGCGAGTGATCTGGTATATGCGGCACGGCGCTCGAGCCAATGCTCAGAATTGACGCTCTTCAACCACAACACTCTGTAAAGGTCTTGTCCTGTAGTGTTTTCGAGAGCATATTCGAAGACCTCGATCTTCTGCAGCAACATGAGGAGTTCGTAATCAGGCGCCATCTTATAATATACCTATCAGTAGAAGATGAGTTACATATGGTGAATGTCCCACCTGGAGCATCAAGCGATATTCAATGTTCAGAAGAACCTTTCGGGTTTCACGATAATCGCGAACAAGCACGTGCAGGGTATCACTGTCATGTACCCAACCAAGCAAACCTGCGTGAGGCCCTAGTGGAATGACAGGGTATCGTTGGATGTGTAGGCGCCGCTTAAAGCTGTTGGTATCCACAGAGAGCAAGGTGTTCACGAGGCTGAATAGTTGCATGACTCGCTCATCCTGGCGGAGATCCTCATGACCTGGACGAGGAAAATGTCAGTCGTCGCGCCAGACGTTGGATGTTAACAGTCACCTTTAAGAACATATTGATAATCTTTTCCATCGCTCCCTTTCAATGACAATCGACGTGGTCTTTGTTTGGATGAGATGACGGAGAGCTTCGTAGCGAAGCTCATTATTCTAATAATGGGCTTGCCGCTTTGATATGTACCTGTGCATTAACCGATCAATGTCAAGAAGCATGCGTGTGATATTTGAAGGCTCACCAGGAACTGCTAGATCCAGATTGCGAGCTTTTAGTAACTCCGGTGAAACATACTGCAAGTCCAAGGTTGTCAGCTGTGGTAATTGTTTCTCCACCTTCCTGAAGACCTGAATTAGAGAGAGGCCGTAGTTCAGTATACGAATCAAAAGATGACAATGTCTATATTTACCCCGAAATAAAGATCCCATGCCGTGTCCAGGTCCTTGATTTCACCGTATTTGGAGTAGCGTTGGCAAGCCTCACGCGCCTCATGCAGCTCCCTACCGAACACTTGCGCGAATGAAGTCTCTCGCGCAGTGGTGGGTCCCTGTGCCACAGTCAGAATTTATATAGAGATAAAGAAAGAGACTTACAGCATCTAGCATATCGTGCAATGGTTCTAGCGCAGCGATCATGCCTTCAGGATTGTGCTCCACAAAGTACAAGCGAGACGCCTCTTCCAATCTCTCGTGCCAAAGTTCATGCCAGAGGATGGCCACACGAATCAATTCCTGACTAACAACCAATGCCTGTTGGAAAGTATGAATAATGCTTGAGTGAGACAACAAGAGCCTTTGCCTACTTGTTCCACAATGATGGCACTGTGCTCTCTCATGTGGTCCATAATCCCCAGAGCTTCCTTCTTGCGGGAGGCGCTCGATGACTTCGACGCCACAGTGAGAGGGTATATCAGTGCCTGGGGATGGTGCTTCCCAACATCAATCAGAAGATTGGTGATATTTCGACGAATATTGGCGCTCGGAGTTTGAATACGAGCGATGATCTGTGCAAAGATAATGATCCTGAAGCTGTGCGTGGACAAACGCTGCCTCGTACCTGTGGTATAACTTCGAGCCAGGTGTCGACCTCAACGCTGCCAAAGCCGCTATCCATGGCGTGACTGACGTCATCATGAGATCCAAATTTGAACCAGAGAGTCAACAGCCTCAAGGTATCCTGGAATGCATTCTCGCTGCGCAGAGAAATCGAGCGGAAGAAACCTGGTGAAATTGTTGGTCAGTTGAGTGGACATATAACGCTGACATGTAAACGAACCTTGCACAGCTGGAACAATGTGGGGCACCAGCGCACTGCCAGAGATATCATGGGACTTGTTCTCCACTTGACTTGACATATAGGATACAACTTCGAAGTTCGCTAGCGCCCACGTATGCCAGGCCTTGTACCATGTAGGATCGTAATGTGTGGCCAGAAGGAATGAGTGGAGAATATCCTTGACATTTCGCTGTGAATATAATAATTAGTATCGGGGTGAAACCTAATAAATTCTGACCCTGACCGTTCCCCAGTTATCCGTGAGCTCCATCTGCCATTGCCCGAGCTTGAAATAGCATCGTGCCAGCAAGCGTGAGAGCTCATTCAGCTTCTGTTTAGGAACACTTGGGCGTTGCGCACGATCTGAGCCTTCAACCTTTATATCTTTTGCGAGGTTTGTCGAGAACTGCTGCATGAAGTTCAAGCTATCCTCCTTGTTTCCTGACGCCCACATGAATTTCAATTGTGCGTAGACAACATTTGGCGGTGCTTTCAAATTCTGCGGATGATAAAGTCAGCAAGAATACGCACAAGGCCAAACGAGCTTCATACTCTTTCTGGCGATAACAAGGAATTGATGGTCTTCTCTGCTAAATTCATGCGATCCGATTTTCGACAAAGATTGGCAAATTTGATCCACATAACAGGGTCGTCTTCAGGGCTAAGCACAAGCGTGCGTACTTGAAGGATACGTTGCCAGACTTCAACGTCGGGCTGGCAGCCTTGTAGTCTGAGAGGATAGTTATAACGCTGCCTGTATGCTTTACGCGAACTGACGCACCTTCTCATCCAAGTCTTCCTTACGGTCTGTTGTCGCTCGGGCTGATCTGCATGCTGCTTGTAGTTGATGATTTCTTCTAATTCCGAGAGCATTTGGGCTCGGACCATGGTGCTGAAGACTTATTAATAGTTGAACTCATTCGAAAGGCGATAACTTACTTGTATGAGCGACCATAGCTCTCCCCAACCAAGGAGGTAAGCTCCAGATCTAGCAAATCGCGAGCCTTGGTAATATGCGCCAACGCCTTGGGAAATTGGTTCTGGTGCACTGAAAGAATTCCCCGGTAAAATGCACGATCGGGGGAATCAGCCTTCATCGTGGCAATGTAGTCGTCCATCGACTCCCAAGCATTAAGCGACCAAGCTGCAGCCGCAGCCATGGGAGCAATCTCTCTACGATCCTCATGATTGGCATTCGACCAGTTCTCTTCCACCTGCGCTGCAAGCTTGTCCCACTCGCCAAGGGCATGTAGACACTTCATTCTTCCGATGGCGATATCCGGTGCATCGGGGTCTTCTTGAGCCTTCCGCTCGTAAGTTACTAAAGCTTCCTGCCATCGTCCTAGCCGCTCGTACCATTCTTCATGCTTGCTCACATCATACTGCTCGCGAGCAATCAATAGGGTTCCCCAAGCAGCGTCGTGCTGTTGAAGCTTGGTATTGATGTTGATCAATGCTTCGATGATGGTCGGAGATGTAGTCTCAGCAAAGAACTCGAGTTCCTTGTAGTGAAGGGCTTTCGCATACGCGTGATACTTCAAGGCATATTCGCCTAGTGTGCTGTTCTCGATAGGAAGACGCTGATCCTCATGCTCCATGAATTCGCATAGATTGAGAAGACGGTGCACCAGGTCGGAGGGAATTTGAGGCGTTGTGATTGCATACTCGATGGCACGGACCAGATCTTCCTGTAGATTTTGTGAGTACAACAAGCGAGATTCGAAAAAGAAAACTCACCTGATAGTGTTCAAAGAGCTCCTTCCAACACGATATGAACGCTGCATTGAACAACTCCTTGGCGAGGGGTTGATGGAGGTCAACAAGAGTAATGCAAGCCCGCAGAGCGTGAGAGGGCGACTCTTTCATGAACTCCACAGATATGCGATGCATCCATTTGGCCCAGTCTTCCTTAGTTGATACTTGTGAAGTATCCCACGCCTGTTTCAGATGCTGCTGATTGACAGTCATTTTCGCAGCTTCGGCTGGAGCTGAGACTTCGGGGGTCTTTGAGCTCTCATTCATACTGAAGTGCATAATTAGAAAAAATATGCGTCCGCGAAAGAACACGGCTTACATCAGTTCAAGAGCGCCTAATTCCTGAGGCAGTCGTTCTCCATTCAACAGCTTGGAGATCAGATTTTCGTACTTCGCATGAGGAATTCTGTTACGAAGCAAAGCCTATGACGGAAAGTGAGCATGGAGATTGTAGACCGAGATTACACGGACATGCCTTGTTTATGGTGGGGACAAAGATAGCGAAATCAGAACCAAGCTGAATGACCAACGAGCAGAGCGTGTCCATCACCGCCATGCGAAGCTCATTGATCGACGAGTTGAGGACGCGCACGAGGGGATGTATGATTCGTGAAGCATGGTCGGAAAAATTTACTCTCCCGGATAAACCGTCGATAGTCACGATGGCTCTCTTACGGAGCGCCGCAGGACCATCAGACCTCTCGTATGTCTTGACAATGATTGGAATGACAAGATGAAGGTACTCTTCAATGTTCGCCCCGAAGGTCAAAAACGCATCGAAGATCTTGATCTGCGTATTTGACCGCTTTTCATTCAGTTCACCGTCGAAAACCTTGAGTATAAGTGGCAATATTGTGGGTAAGAATGGTTTGAATTCGGCGTCTAGAGCCTTGCCTAGGGCCTCAATGAGAGATACTAGAGGTAGTTGGAGAGAGGTGTTTTCCCATAGCTCGGTGACTAGATTAAATATTTCAGGCATGTAGTTGCGGACATGTTGTTTGATGATCCCAACAAGGATAGCAAGCTCTTGAAGGTGGAAATCCTGGAGCCGTGCTGCGGAGCTGCGAGTCACAGCTGCAAACGCGGGTATGATCTATATAGCGTGATGTATGCGACCCGCGTAGGTAAGTTGGAAGAATGACGAAAAAAGTAACATACCTGTGGTAAGAATGTGACACACTTCAAACCTTGGGTCTTGAAAATGGACATTATCGCGGCAATGACGGTGTGATGATGGCCGCTGACTGCCTGATCTCTGAGCATAGCAAGCAAGGCGTTGACGACGACGGTCTGATAGTAGTCATCTGATGCGGAAGACGTGGTGTACGACAGATTAATGACGGTAGCAGCAGGAGTCGAAGACTCGTCCACCGCTTCCTCGTCTGGTTTAGTCTAGGTAGTCCTCGCGTTAGCGGGCATCTCACCAGACAGTCGTGACTATACCTTGCGCTTGTAGGGGTCCAACGATCCAAGAATGCCAAGAACCCTGATCACCTCCCTCCTCACATTCTGTGTCGGCTCGGTTTTCAAAATCCTACTCAGAATAGACAGGAGCTGGGGGTAATCCAACAGCGGTTGTATAACGTATCCTGTACTTGAGCATACTTGTCCGAGCGTGTGCAACGCAGCATCTCGTTTGACCAAAGACGGGTCCGATAGCTTGGCGATGACGATGTTCATTAGCTCCGGTACGTGTGGCTCGACGTCCTCACCGCCTACACAGGACAATTCGCCGAGGCACATTAAAACATTGGCAGCCACTGTGGCGTTGTTGTCGTTGGCCTTCTGGATGAGTACGCGCAGCATGGGAAGTGCGTATGGCTTGATAAGACGTTGAGTCGCGCTAACTAACAAGGTCAACAGCTTGGTGCACTCCTCCCGGTTGCGACTGAGATTTTTGGAAGTACAATGAATGATGATATAGGGCGAGAATAGGAAAAAAGACATACGTGACTGTCGAATATTCCAACTCAGTCAGCAGTTGAATCAGGGCTTTGCGAAGCGATGGCATGACGTAGGCTGGATTGTGTGTTGCGAGACGGCCGATCAAACCCACGGCCATCTCTCTGTTCGCGAAGACTTCGTCATTCAAAGCGATAAATAACGACCTCACATTCTCAGCTTGAGCAAGATGCTTGTCAAATTGTTCATGCAGCGAGGACAAAACAGTCAAGCGAATAGTGTGATCTGTGGCCACCAAAACATCAGCATCAATGCTTCTGACCTTCGAGAAACTAAGCGAACCTGGATCAGCGATTCCGACAGTCAATAGCTTGTCAAGGACGTCGTTGATGATCTCGATAGAATGATTACTGCTTTGGTAACATATCGAGTCGCGAGCGAAAACACGGCAGCAAGTCAGCGCAGCAGCACGTCGTACTTCTGCCTGGTCCTCCTCCAGATATGGGAGAGCGCAATTACGAACAAACTCGTTGAGCACATGCCCTGAATAGAAATCGTCAAAAGAATGTTGAAGATATAGAGATTTTGACGTACCACTGAAGTCGAAGGAGCCGAGGGTCGTTAAAGCCAATGTGATGAGTTCTGGGCTCTTTCCACTTCCTGCATTCTATCAAGTTGATTAACTCTTGAGCAAAAGAGATCTTCGGATGAGCATACTTGAGGTGCATTCAACTCGGTCAGCATATTCGTCACATTATCTCGTACGAGCGTTGGGGGTGCTCCGAGAGGTTTGTACACCTGTCCACTCAGAGTAACGGATAGAAGATCGAGAAGTCGATCTAAGGCAGCAAGTTGAATATATTATCCAGATACGTAGATGACCATGCATCGAACATACCCTGGATAGTTTTCAGCAATGGGGGAATATGCTTCGCAATTGCAGTGAGCGCCTGCCGCAACGGCTCGCTCAACCCACAAGCAAACATTAGGTCCAACTGGTCGTGGAGAAGCTTTGTCAAATTGGGACCAACTGCCGATGCCAGCATCCCAACGCATTGAAACATCGGCTCCTCCGTCGGGGCCTTTTTGCTGTGGTAACATAAGAACTAACTTCAGTATATCAAACTTCTACTAACCTTCTATTCTGCAACCCTATTTTGATCTGCGCCATGATGGAGTCCAGGAAAGGCTTCATGTCGCTGCCCACAGCGAGCGAAACATGGCCAATGGCGATAAAAGCTAAATCATGATGTTAGATATGGAAAAGCGAAGATAAAGTATGTAATACCGAAAGAGCGCTCATTAGGCTTCTCTAATTGTGTTAATAGGTGTCCCATCGCCCTATGTAGAAAATGCTCTGAGAATGTCTGCGTGTCGTAAACTGCTAGAGTAGGAATGAGCGTGATGACCATCTTGCGAACGAGAGCATCCTTGTGAGTTCTGAACCGCAAAATCTGCTCAGCGGTGTCGAGAAATGTTTCCTTCATGAACTAGAGGGCTCGATCGTGAGAATCATCAATAGATGTAACCCTGAATGCGCACCATGCCTCCATGAAGTAGAAGTTCACGGAGCGTCAGGAGAGATCCGTGTATGATCTCTGGTTGAGTTGTCTTTAACCCAAGCTGTGCATCTTTCAAAATCTGGTAAAGATGGCTGCTGGGCGCTTGTCTCTCCCTCTGCGTGATGATCTCCAAGCACGCTGCTAGCAACTCTGCCGCGCCCTCTCGGACAATCACCCGCGCGTCCCTGAGGGGTACAAGAATCTTGTTCACGACCAAGTCGATGTGTGAATGGAAGTATACAGCGCTATGTCGCGCCAACTCCTTCAGAATGAGAACGCCGGCATAACGTGTCTCGCCTTGCAGATAATCAATGGCGTCAGGAACCTCCTTTGCCATGAATCCTTCGCCAAACTCTGCGCCGCCCTTCTCTACAATTTTTCCCAAAGTCTTAGAAGCCGCCAACATGATGTTGATATCAGGATTTGGAAGCAAGACTTTCACATAGTTGTAGATCCGAAAGAGGTTCCGCGGCGATTCTACGCCCTCGTCATCGATTTCTAACAGATAGTCTGAGATGTTGCAAGGAGCACTCGGGTTAGTAATTGGACGATACACAGTAGCCACTAGCACATACCTATGGCTGTTATACCACCAAATTTGTCGATGTTGCTGGTGCTATGGATGAGTTCGAAGAGCCGGCGATTGATGCTGTCATCCCATAGCTTCGCTGCCGCATCCGAGGACATTTCTGCAAGTTTGGTAGATACCTTAGACAGAATGTTAGGCAGCACGTATCCCCTGAACAGACAGTAGTACACACATAGTGCCGAAGCTCTGATGCAGATTGATGGCGCGTTTCCGAGCTTTTACTCCTAAGGCCAGTAAAGAGGGTGTTCAAAATCTCCGGCTGAGATGGCGCGGACATCGTCGCGATGCGACAGACTATTCGTGAGAGGTGCACACTACACTGCTGCCACCAACTTGCATAGCTTGCTGCCAAGGTGCAAGATCCATCGCTAGGGCGTGATGACGTAAACAACGCTGCCTAGGGTTAGGTGTTGACCTAATAATATGTTATTTGGCTAATGTTTGGTCTTAGTTGAACCTGGACCCACACTGCACGAGAGATACTTACTAGCCGCCTTCTTCCTTCAGCCAGCACTCTTTCATTCACTCACGCCCTTTCTCGTATCCCCTCACGCTCTTTTTGTCAAGTACATACCACACGACCATCGAAATGGGTTTCTTGAAGAGGCTCTTGTCCATGGGAAGCCGGCGGAACAAGAAGAGACGCGCCGTTGAGCAACTAGGTGAGATCCCAATCAGCCGAGAGGATAGGGAGAAAATCGAGGAAGAACAAGAGGCCACTGCTAGTCGCCTACTCCGTTCATCTTCCGCTCACTTCTCCGTCGTCTCCGAAGTAGACTATGCGTCTTTACCGCCTCTTCGTGAGTCTCAAACGTAGCCACCGAGCCGTGAAGTAGAACTAATCAAACTCCTCAGCTCATCCGATCAATGGCTTGAACGTAACTCCTGTACCCTCTCCAAATCGCGCTGCCAGCATTCAAACGCGTGGAAAGTATTCTGTTAAAGTTCACGATCGCAAGATCGAAGCGTGCACAGAGTTCCCAAATGCCAACCCTCCCATCGAAACGCCTACACGCGACTGCAGCGATAACGGCTTACCTCAACAATCTCGCAGACACGCCATCACTCCGAGAGACCAGAATCGCATGTATAGGCTTCGCCAGGACCCTTCTGTTGTCAGCCTATTGGACATGTACGACAGTCATGGACAACTCGATAACAAAGCATTTTCCAACAGTCCCGTTAAGGAAGGACGCGCTCAAGTGAAGAGGAATGGTTCTACGCTCCGCCAACTACTGGGCAATCCAGAGTCCGCTACACAGAACGGAGATGCGATTGAAGGTGACATCTCTTGGGCTGAACGATTTCTTGAGTAAGATGTCTCTACTTTCCTCAATGTGCCAAATCGCTGATGGGGGGACTTCAACCATTAGCGAAGGAATCGATCATCGAGCACGGAGTTCTGTGATGCCTTCCTTTGAACCTTTTGGACTCGATGCAGGCGGTCGCGCACGTAACGCACATGACAAAACGATTACTGTCAAAACAGACACCACATTCATTTACGCAGACGATCATTCGAACGAAGATTTTGACAACGACCGCATCATTTCTTCCATGGAAGTGGAGCTCAGCCTTGACTCAGAGGAGGCAAGAAATGATACCCACGCCTCAGGCCAACAAGATTTATCCACGCCTCATCGCGCATCAGAGGTGTTCGGCTTCTTGTTGGATAAAGATAGGCGAGGAGAGACTCCGAGGCAGACTCGTTCGTCTGACGACTCAGAGCACCTACTTCCCGCGATACCTCCCAACCTCAATGCCGACCCCTCGACAAAGAGTGCCAACTCTCCCGATTTTAACGTTATTACTGCGATACCTTCTTCCAGTCGAAGGGATGCCTTTGACTCGATCCCTTCATCGCGATCTCCAAAGCAGGAGTCCCCGTCCTCGACCGGCTCGATATATGACGATCCCCCACAAACGGCGATGATCATGAACAGGACTCCCGTTGCCGTTGCTGATAGTATGTTGCGCCAAGGCTCTCAGGCACTACAGGTTCAGGTGACCCCTTCGAATCTTCCTACGAGCCGGATCCCCCGAGGTCCTCGTGGTCCCCGCAGTTCCATTCTCATAGATAACCCCTTCGAAACTCAGACGCCACGAGCTCAAGAGCCATCCCAGCGCCGGGTATCCAAGGAGAGTACCAAATCAAGTATCAGACCGTCACAGATCCCCACGCGCGACGTTTTACGCGCAACTACCAACGCGTCCTCGAAGAAGCTGAAGCTTAATTCCGCACCGCGCACTCCCGTGAGTTCACGAAAGGGACAGCAGCGGTCAACCTCGCGTGGATCGGCGGCATGGAGTCTCGTTGACGAGCCGAGTATGTCACAGGTCGGGAACGAGACCATCACGCCCACTGCAGCCAAGTCAAAGCCGTCCAGAGCTCGTCCGCTGACAGATGTTGGCAAAGAGAATACTCCAAGCCCCAACGCTTCGATCGAGTTATCAAAGGCATCCGGCACCAGTGCGTTTCAATATTTTGTTAACCTGATGCTCGCTTGGTTGACCTGTTCAATTTCTCAGAACCTCATCTTCATGTGAACTTCAACAAGACTAAATCGCCCGTCACGCCTGCTCGCTCACGTACTCTGTTTCACCATGCGCCCTCTCCAGCGTCTTCCTCCGAATTATCGCCGTACGCGCAACAGATGATGGCAAACGTGAGGAAGTCACGGTCAAAGAGGGAAGAGGGGCGGAAAAGGAGCAAGTTCGCCGAAGTGGTCTCGCGGGCATAGTCTCGTCCGCATCTTCCTCATCTATTTCGCGTCTTCTTGAGATCATGAACTTTCATCGATCTCCTGGGCTCCAGGCTTATACCGCCGTGGTGCTCATGTTTTCTCCAACGTCCTGCACCGTATTTTTTTTGGTCCTCCAGTTGTCGCATATTTATTCGCTCAGTTTTCCCTCAGCTGCCTGATGTCGAATTGTCGCTTTGATATTCCTTCGCTGTCTCTTTTCTTGTTGTCTTGTGGGTTATATTGTCTTCCGGTGATACCCCTCTCCACTGTTGTTAGTTACACAATATGATCTATGTCCTCCAGCACAGACCCATCCAGAGTCTGCAAACCCGCTCTGAATTGGTCTAAACTCTTCTGTCCAATCATGTTTTTTCCATTACGTACGCAAGCCTCTGGTGTGGCGACCTGTGGCAACGTGATAGCTTTCGCCTGAGCACCACCACATATCTAACGGCGTGCTCACTGTATCGTCAGGCTTGCCGCCTCGAGGAGCCTCAGGGACAATTCTTGAGCGTGAAGGGGTAAATAAGCGCCTCACGGACTATTTTTATCCCTATCTCGATCTCGGACTCTGGCTTGGTTGAGTTATCCACCACCGAGCATTCCCCTTGCCAGTGCCAGTGCGAGCGCGGTAGAGTTCAGCACCGCCCAAACACTCACAACTCCGGAACGGCGAGCCGTGAAGGACAAGTCTGTACGCGATTTGAGTTGGGGATCAGAGCATATTGAAGAGTACGAGATGGTGCAAAGCTACAGCGCTACAGAAGATGTGAGAGAGGTGGAGAGAGTGGAGGGTACAGGGGAGTCTGAGGGGAGTACGTTGTTGGGAGGTACCGTTTCACGGGGAGTGAGCGAGAGACCGGTAGAGAAGAGGCAAGGCCATGCAACATTGATGAGCAGTGCTAGCAATCTGGCGAATACGATCATTGGCAGCGGTGAGTCTTGGTCGCCGTCCACTCACCGTGGTCCAACTCTCCTCACGGACGACATGGTGCTCATGAGATTTAATACTGCTTTCCAGGAATGCTCACATTTCCCCTTGTTAGTTTCGCGTATCTACCCCTATCATGCTGACCTCCCTACTGACTCGTATCCCCAAAACAGGCCATGGCTTCAGCTGGAATCATTCCTGGCATGATTACATGTATCTTCTCGGGAAGCGTAGCAGCATTTGGTCTCTACCTCCTCTCCGCTTGCGCGCGCAAAGCGCCACATCGCCGGGCGTCCTTCTTTGCCGTCGCGAACCTCACTTTCCCAAGGGCAGCCGTATTTTTCGATGCGGCGATTGCGATCAAGTGCTTCGGCGTTTCTATCAGGTTCGGCCTACTTACACGTTGTTATTCGTTGCGACTAATTGAAAGACATGCAGTTACCTCATAATTATCAAGTCTCTGCTTCCGAATGTTGTAGCGTCGTTATACCACGATCTCACGTCGCCAGATACCAACCCACCAGCGTGGGCACTCGATGGCCGAAATTGGATCACGCTCCTTATGGTTATACTCGTGCCGCTTGCGTTCCTCAGACGACTGGATAGCCTTAGACATACAAGCTATATTGCTCTGTTCTCCGTCGGTAGGTGTCACGCGAGTCTCTTGTATATGGGATGCTCATCATAGTGAACTCAGCCTACTTGGTCGTCATTGTTATTGTGTGTTATTTCCACCCAGTCGAGGGCACGCCTGCACCGGGCGAAATACACCTTATTAAATTCACGCCGAACTTCGTGTCGACGTTCCCGATACAAGTATTTGCATTTACATGTGCTCAGAACGTACGTGGAAATATATCTTGTTGTGGCGATGCTTGACTAGCTTCTTCAGCTTTTCCCTATTTTCAATGAGGTCGTTACCAACTCTCAGCACCGTATGAACATCATCATTGGCTCGTCCATCGGGTCTGCTACGTTAACCTATGAAATTATCGCTCTATTTGGATATCTAACATTTGGTTCTAATGTGAGTAAAGGCGATTTCCATGATGATGATACCTCGCTGATGAAGTTTCAAAGGTCGGTGCTAACATCATTGCTATGTACCCATCAACTTCCCTCTTCATTGCAGTAGGACAGTTGGCCATTGCAATTCTTGTCATGTTTTCTTATCCGTTGCAAGTGCATCCGTGCCGGAACTGCCTGGACAAGGTTTTTCACTTCGGGGCCGTGCCTGTGGAAGTGAAGCGTGTGGGTGATGACGAGGAGCCTTATGAAGATGAGGACGAGCACGACGCAGGAGATATGACCCCCTTGAAACACACAGTATTGACTGCTGCGATCATTGCGAGTGGGTTTACGATTGCATATTTCGTGGATGATCTACAGATGGGTAAGTGGACTTTGGTCCTGCTTGGTCAGGGTGTTGAGGCGCTGACTTTTCGCAGTTCTATCCTTTGTGGGAGCTACTGGGTCTACAACAATCTCGTTCATCTTGCCCGGGCTATTTTACTGGAAGGTATGCGGGATCATGCGGTAGGCAGACATCATGCTTACTGCGGATTCACAGATGACTCGAGATGATGCCGACTCAAGCAGACTCCTGAACTGTGCAGCGTTAGCGCTGGCGGTATATGGGACGTTCATCCTTGTATTCTGGTACGTGTATCATTAAATGTCGGCTGATGAAGGAGGACTGAGGTATACTTGGCTCGGCACGCAGCTTAAGCTTCAACATCTATCAGGTGGTACACCCTGCTGCGACCGGAAAACTCGCACATTGAATTCCATTAGCGTAAACAGATGATGTACGATATGACTGAATATACGGTGTCGGAGCAATAGCCAAGGCTTGTGCATCTTGAAAGGCGGTGTGGGCTGGTGGCTGGAACCAATATAATGGCTTACCAAGCGAGGCCATGGAAGCCTAATTAGGAGCAAGCGGCGTCAACGACTGGCTTTGCACCGACGACGGCTTCCCCTCTGACCTGATGCACGTTTCTTGTCGTTCTGATCTCCTTTGAAACACGCATAGACCCACAAGCATCTTTTAATGTCTCTTGGTCAGTTTCCTTCTTCTTTTTCTTCAGATCGCCAGTAAGGGGCGTTCTCAGTGAGCGACGCTCCTCTCGCGTCTGTCCCGTGCTCGACGCTCATCGTCCTTCCTTGAATGCAATCCTGATAGAAATCCCACGGGCGCCATCATCTCTCCCTCTATCCATCCTTGACTCCAGAGCGATGTCGTCAAGTCCAGCAACAATGGCCGCCACCGTCGGTCTAATGAGACCCCCCGCAACTTCCCCCAGCGGCTCTCAACTGATTTCGACAAGCCACACGGCTCCGTCTTCGACGGTAGATGATCTACAGGCTTTTTCAACAGACCCTACAAGCAATTTGGGCCTCGACACCGAGGACATGCACAGAGAAACTGGTCTTGCGGAGGTCGACCGGGCAATCATCGAGGCGCTAAGGGGCAAGGAAAGATTATTTGTTCTTCGCGTCGGAGAACTGATGGAGGGCCTCATCAGTGAAAGAAAGTGAGTTATCTTCTCCTTGGCTGTCAAAAGAGGTTCGATTGCAACGACCAAAAATGTGGGGTCGCGTGGGGTTGATGTCCAAATTAGACGATAAACGTGTTCCGATCAGTCATTACAACGACGGGTCAGTTTTGTCGGGCGGAAATGTCGAGGCTTCATATTTGCTCGACGACTGAAGGTCGCTCAGTTTTTCTCCGCTCGTCTGCAGTCTCACAGTATCTTGGGACGATGACCTGATTCTCGATCGTTTCAAGGCCACGCGTAGAGGTGTCTCCGTCGTCGACATATCAGCGTCTTCTGGTTCACCGATGTACGGCTTACTACAAAGTCACACTTGAGCAAGACGGCAAGGCTTACTACCTCCACGCCGCCCCAGAGAGTAAAGTGTAAGTATCCCCATTACGGCAATCCGAGCTCAATGTGACTTACAGTCAACCTCTATCAGTCCCATGCGACGAATCTCTGACCTCGTTCCGGCGGAATCGACTACGCAACCTGCTTTCCAAATCATGCGCCGCACTCCACAAGAGCGAATGCGTAGTACGCCCCAGTCTCGGACAAGTTCTGTCACGGGGGATGACCCGGACATGTCTGATATTGAGCCCTCGGAGGCTAGTAGCCAGGGTGGGCGTAGTAATGCGCCGGGCAGCGCGAAAAAGCACCTCACATTGGAGCAGCGGGAGGCTTTGTATAACGAAGCCCGGTCCCGGATCTTCATGGAAAAGGCTAAGGAAAAGGAAAATGACATGAGCGCGAGCTCATCCACGTTCAGCGCTGTTTCGGGCTCAGCATCAACGAGTGGAGGAGGGAGTAGCAGCGCTGGGGATCTTGATGACTCAGTTAGCAGCGCTGCAACGGAGAGCGAGTGGTCTGGTCCTGCTGGACGCGAGAAGAAGGACATTCGGCGGGGAGGCTCCGGAGCAAACTCTGCTGGATCGTCGTCCCGGTCCTTGCGCTCTTCCGCGCACCCTAACAGCTCTCGTAACTCTCGCGCTGCATCCCCTACCATCTCATATGCCTCCCTCTACAACGAACCGCCAGCACCACACGTACCTTACGATACACCTCAAGCATCTACCCAGGCTCCCCAGGGCTACATGCCCCCTTACATGTACTACCAGCCTCATCCCAATCAAGTCGCAGGCCAACCCTACTACGCACCATATTTCTTTCCTCCCTATCCGTATGCCCCTCCTCAGCATCCATTACCTAACTCCGATCCTTCCAGTCCTGGAGAGGGTATCTATGTTCCAACTCATCAACCTCCTCAGCCGGTTTCCTATATGGGCGCATATGGATGGCAACCGGCGTCTGGTCCACAGGGAGCAGCTCATTCGGCCGCACCATCCCCGCCGCACGGTGTACCATATGGGTCGTATGCACCTTCTCCTGCATACCCGCCGTATGCGATGCCCTACTACCCGCCGCCTGCCCCTCAAGTCCATGCTCCGCACATCCAATCACCAATGCAAGCCCCTGGGCAGTCGATGTACCCTCTAGAAGCGCCACAAATGAATGGCGGTGGGCTTCAAAACAACGGCAATGGATCTAGCGGGCCCTTCAGAGCGCCACCGCGTAATGCAACAAGCGGCAATGGGGGCCAAGGAGCCAACGGGCAAGGTAGGAGAGGGCCACAACCAAGGCCAAGGGGTGCTTGGAGTTACGGACCTGGAGTTGGTAACGGTGGGCACTCGTATGGTACTGTAGGGAATCTCGGTGGCCTTGGTTCGGGCCCTAGCATAGGCCACAACGGAGGTATGAGGGTGGGTCCTGGAGCAGGTTTCGGTGAGAACAACGTGCCTGTAGGTCCACGGTTGCACTCTGTGAGAAGGACATCGGGAAATTCGAGTGGAAGTGCGGGTCACAGGACGCCTGCAGGAACTGGTGACGAAGCGTCGTCGACGGCAGTGAGTCATTCTTCGTTTTGCTCGCTTCCGTATAATTTTCGTCGTGTTTCACCATTGCTGATATGACTCGTTCCATACATCTTTCATGATCCGTCTTGGGGTCTTTCAGTCATCAACATCTTCGTCATCGCGGCGGACCTTCACATCGACAACGTCCTCGCAGCACCCTCTCCCCGCCCGACCAGACTGGGCCGTTGGCCTCGTCGCTCAGCCTTCCCTTCGCCCACCATACAATCACGATCACGGACATGGCAACAATTCTCACGCCCACAGCCAAGCCCACAATATGCCATCACCTGCCCAACAGAACGAATCGACACGGGCCCCACACCATGGGGCTTCCGCTCCAGTTGCACTGCAACCAGCAGACTTCCCCCCATTAGGTGGCGCGGGTGTGGCAGAGAAACGTACAGCAATGACCGTGCCCTATGGCGCGTGGAATAATGGGTCTTCAGCAAGGTCGATAGTGCCCCCGAATGGGCAGACATCGTATAGCAGTGCTCTCACCAGCTCTACCGGTGGCGCAACTAGTGGTACTACCGTCACCGCTGGAGGGGCGGCTGCGGCGCCGGTGGCGAGTGGTTTGCGCTTCGACGAGCCAGACAAGACTTATGAGCGGCCGCCGCCAAAGAATGTGGAGCTTTTCGACCCCAACGCAAGTTATCATTAAAAAAAATTCTTGCACAAACTGGCTAATTTGGAATTATTTTTCGTGTGCTCAGGAAGAAACCGCCAGTGCTGGTAAGGATGTGCCAGTAGAGGCGATCATCAAGAAGTTGGGAAGTCTAGAGGTTGAGGACGGTAGTGAGGGTAAGGGCGGCCGGTCATAGTGTCTGCATCGATACATGCTGTGGCTGAGGTCACAGTCACGTCGTCGATTTTCAAAGTTTGCGTGCCCCCACGGCTCGAGCCTATGGACATGCGATTTTTTGCATCTTGCTCAGGGCACGCCCTTTTCTTTTTTTTTTCTTTTTCTCTCTCTTTTTCTGCCTCTCTTCTGTCCTTTTCTTGTTGTATTCGACTATGTTGCGGGGGATGAGGGTGTTACGGGACGGCGTTCATGTGCGAGTCGGATGTGTTTGGCCCGTTACATATTACTTGTTCATATTGCATTTTTCGCGTAGAAATACATATACATACAGTCTGTACAACGGCAACTCATGTGTTGAGCCGCTGTCTCGCGCCGTGACGTCATGGCAGGTTAAGATCTGTTCGAGATCAGGTTTGTTTAGCAGAATACTTTGACTCGCAGATTTGGAATGAGAAGGTTATCAAAGGATACGATTGTAGGGAAGGTGCCATCATACTAAGGACGAAGACGTTGTTCCCGGTACCTTGTACGTACGCTCATGTATCAAGAATCGGCTGTGGCTGACTTCAGGAACGCCGCAGCCAATTCAGCACCGTCGAATGATTCTAGCTGACTCCAAGGATAGTCACCAGTAACTCTTGACCAGATCATCCGAGTTTTCTTTGTTCGTTATTCCTACGTTTCGGAATGCCGTCTGTACATGACCTACCTGTCGAGGTCCTTCTAGATCACCTTCTTCCTCTTCTCCCCATCCGTGACCTTCTCCTCCTTGGGTCAACCAACAGATTCTTCGCGTCGATCTGCGCCGATGACACCTTTTGGAAACGGCGATGCGAGAGGGACTTCAACTTCTCGGGAAATGAGACTGCGCAGAGAAACGGGTGGAAGGCGTTGTATCATGGCTTGAGTCGCCCGCGGGTGTTTGTTTGGGGGTATGGATTGTTGATGCACGACTACGAAGCTCGTTGTGCTGATTCCGTTGCTCGATAGAACTCGTGGAAACGGAAGGCTCGGTTTGCAGTCCTTGCCCGAAGTCAGGGGACCTGGCATTCCCTTTCCCGTAGAAGTAAAGATCCCTGGAGTGCGAATTGTCTCTTTGACCGCTGGTGGAATGTGGGGGAAATCCTTATGTCGATCATCGACAAAATTGATTGCTGAAGTCTACCATCGAACAGGTCCTTCCATGCATTGGACTCCCAAGGGTCCATTTATGTCTGGGGTACGTTGTTCATACTACATACATGCATCTGTCTGTTAAGAATGGTGGGTCAGGTACCTTGGATGGGCAAAATATGGCGCTGAACAGCGAGGGCTTCTCCATACCGCACAAGTGTGCACAAGTTCCCCACAGACTTATAGTACCCGAGCCCGTCCGTAGCATCAGGTATGCTATATCTGTTGTCGGCTTTTCGAACGAAGCGCGTTGAATTTTAATTTATTCAGTTGTGGAAGATTGCATACTATGATTCTCGATGCCAAACTGCAGGTCTGGACGTTCCTCAGTTGGGGCCGGCCTTTCCGGTTCCAGTCTGCTCTCCTTGATTGCCACTCGCCAGACACGACACCGGCACAAATCGAGAGCGGTTGGGCATTTTCGTCAATCCTCACCACCTCCAGAGATGTCCTCGTGTACTGGCCGTACAGCGGCACCCTAAAACAGGTCTTAGATGCGAAATCCGAAGAATTGGATGCTGCGGGAGATAAGCAAGCCTATGCCACTTCAGACCATACTATTCCTTGCGTCATGAGCACCATAGAGGCTGAGCCATTCAGGCTGCCCGCGATACCTGTGCTTCCTGTCCTCCCAGATACTGGTTTGTCCCAAGAGCAGTTGGACGAAGAGACGAAGTTGATCAAGATCGCCGCGTATGATAATATCATTATTGGCCTTACGAATAAGGGTCATGTCCTTAAATTCGGTGGCCTAACAAACGAAGAGGATTATCTTCACAGCCGCTGGGAATACGTGAGCTTAAACCCCTGTCTCTCTTTTTGAGCGCCTACTCACAACAGATTGCAGTTGCCCAGCTTCAGCGAAGCTAGTCTAGTCTGTCAACACCCCACCTTCGCGGGCGAAAATCCTAGATGTAAACCTCCAAGGGCAATGCACATCACGCATGTGAGGATTTTCTGCGCTCTCCCCGCACTGTCAACTGATCTTGCTCATCCATATCTTCGCATATCTCTGTGTAGGTCTCCGCCCACTTCCGCACTTTCGTCGCCTACTCAACTGGCTCCAGCTCCACCACCCTCATGGGCGACACCGAAACCTCGGCCAACTCCACGCCTGAGATCATGCCTGCCCTGCAAGACCGTTCCATCATCTCTGTCATGCTCGGAGACTACCACTTCGGCGCGCTCACCTCGACCGGGCAGCTCTTGACCTGGGGCTCATACTCCCATGGCGCGCTCGGCCTCGGGATTCCGACAGACCTGCCGCTCGGCGCCCCAGGGGGGTATCAGACGCCGCAAGACGTGGAGACGGCGCGAACGCGGAGGTGGCTGCTCGAGCCGCCCAAAGTCGAGGAGCCCGCTGAGGTGGATTTCAATCTCGGAAGGAAAAAGGCCGGGGAGAAGTTTTGTTTCGCGGCGTCTGCGGCGGGGTGGCACACAGGCGCCCTGGTGATCGGCCTCGACGTGCGTACTTTATCATTTCCATCGTCGTCCCTCATACGGACTGCTCACCGTCCGCTTGCAGCCCGACAACGAAGAAGAACCTTCTGAGGCCGAGCGCAACGCTGCGGACCAGCGGATGCCGGGCGGATTTCCGAGCGGGCCAGGGCGATCCACCTCTGAGCTCCCGCAAGACCCGCATGGGCTGCCTCTGCTGCCGGGACGTATGATGGGTGGGCCTTTTCGCATCGGCTTTGCTGGCAGGGGACTTGCCTTGAGGGGGCGGCTAGGTCGTGGTGGGGGAGGGCGGGGAGGAGGCGCGCCTCTGCCTCCGGCTGCTTGAGATGTTGAGCGAGGTGTATTTCATGAGACTCTTGCGGAGGATACTGTATTGTGTATGAAGTTGTACAAATACAAATGCCAATGACATACGAATGAATTGACAAATTCCGTATCTGCGATACCGCTCTACCTTTCTTCAAGCATGACAAAAGGTACGGAAATGCAAGTCACATAGCAAGAAGTATCAATCACATTGCGGGTTCGTAGGTGCTACATCGTTTACACTTTTTTTCTATCGTTTACAAGATGATAAGTTGGGGCCAGCAAACGCAACACTCAGTGGCCAATGATGCTCTGAGACCGATAAGCCTCCTCAAGGTATTTGATCTCCTCGTCGGTAAGCTTGACGTGCACACCCTCTGTTACAGCAAGTCATCGATATCAGAGAGGCGAACTAAAGATAGGGCAAAGACTTCACGTACCGACGAGGTCGAGCAAGCTCTTGATGCTTGTGGGACCAACGACCGGCGCAGCGACAGCTAGTAACAAATGCCATGATGTCAGCTTTTGGGATGGATTAAAGAGTAAAGAAGGGGTAGACTGACGGTCCTTGGAGAGAATCCATGCAACGGCGATCTGAGCCATGCTGACGCCCTTCTTCTTGGCGATCTCCTCGACACTATAGACGCGTTTCACAGTGAGCATTCCGTCAAACTTACCAGTAGATACGAGCAACAATAGGAAAGACATGAGACTAGAACAACGCACCGGCCGATCGTCACGTTTGCGCCTGACTCGGCGGGGAAGGGATATGCGGCATAAGGGTCGGTCTCTGTCCGCTTGGTCTTGACCTGGCTGTTGGCCGGGCGAGTGAGGAAGCCACGGGCGAGGGGAGACCAGGGGATGGAGCTGACTCCAAGCATCTGATGAGAGCGTGAGATTTCCTCGCATAGACCAAGCATAAGGGGAGCGCACTTTGAGAGCAGGCATCATCTCGCGCTCCTCTTCACGGTACAGCAGAGAGTAGTGGTTCTGCATCGAGATGAAAGGCGTGAGATTGTTCGCGATGGCGTAGTCTATAGACAATGAACATAAGGATTCTTCGTAGGGTATGAGCATGGTGAAAATGAACGTACTCTGCATGGCCTGGACTACACGCCGGTCGACCGAGAATTTCAAATCAGTCAAATAGCAGCACTGTAAGATAGCAACATACACTGGTACGCCCAGCAAGAGCTCATGCCGATGTAACGAACGTAGCCTGCCTTAACCACATCGTGAAGGGCTTGCATCTGGAAATTCAGGACTTAGTTGAGACCGCCTCCAACCATTACGAGGGGTGCCTCACAGTCTCTGCGATGGGAGTGTTGGGATCGAATCTGTGGCCTATGAAATAGATGAGCCAAACTTTCGGAGTATATGCAGTGCCGCCGGCATACATTGGAAAACATCGATGTAGTCAAGCTGGAGGCGCTCCAAGCTTGCCTTGACGGAGTCAAAGATGTGCTAGAAAATTCCAGGTAAACTCTCAGTAACCAAAGACCACCGCACCAAAAACTGACCTTGCGGCTGAGACCGTGCTGGTTGACGTATCCTTTATCGTCTGGGCTGTAGACAGTAATGTAACTATCGCTGGGGACGCGTCCAACGACCCAGTAGCACTGGAAATATATTCAGTTGCCGGCTTCTCAACGGCAAACGAGCCCCAAGATTACCAACCTTGGTCATAACGACGATCTCATCACGAGGCAAGTTCAACTGCTTGATAGCCTTGCCCAATACGACCTCAGACAAGCCGTTCGAGTAGGTCTACACAGAACATCAGCAGACCATATAAAACGCGTGACGGGCAACGCACATCGGCGGTATCGAACGTCTGGATACCCGCGTCGTAGCTAGATGCCAAGCAGCGTCAGCTATTAGATCCGCAGATGATCGGATCGGTGCAGTTCAGCGTCACTCACGCCGCCTTGATCGCCTTGATAGATTCCTCCTCGGGGAGGACCCAACCCTGCCAGTTGGGGTCGCCGAACTGCATGGTCCCAAGGATGAGCTTGGAGATCTTCAGTCCAGAGTTGCCGAGGCGGACTACACAGAATGGCAAGATGACCGTTCAGATGGAGGTCAAGCACGCGGCACTGGAAAGTACAGACCATAGGGCATCTTCTTCGCAGGGGCAGACATTTTGTGTTATTTGTAGAGTTGGTACAAGTCGTGAGAGGGAACAGGGCTGTTACTACCTTGACAGCTATCCGCTCTGGGTTATATACAAGAATTGTATGCGGTCATGTGCATGATGGAACCCTTGCAGTTCCGGGACAGCCGGAGAAATAAGTGAGGCTGAGCGGGATGGAAACGCATGCATTGAAGCCTGGCTGACATCGAGGGGACGCGCATGCGCAAGACAAGAGAGAAACGGGTTCTCGTTTGTGGATGTCCGCGTTGCTGATTCACGTCGAAGGCGGTGGCTCTGCCTCGACGCTTACCTGTAGCCTCCGACGGGACCGTGGTGAACCATAAACTTATGTCAGCGCGACGTCGCCTGTCGCAGTTGTTTGTTCTCTGTTTGGCCGTGATGAAAACGGAGGCTCTTGCCAAACAAGCCCGGCGAGTTTCCTAATGACTACCCGTTTGCGCCACAGGCCCAATATCGAGGAGGAAGATGCCGCTGCGTTAAAGCTCGGCCCAGGCACGTGGCATCGCTGTAGACTCCTGCATACACCCTGAACCCTCTGCTTCCAGAGTTCAACAATGCAGGTTGCTTGCTGATTTCAGAGGTGAAATACCTTTTGGAAAACCGGGAACAGGATGCACCAGACACGGCGTACGGAACCTCGCGTCATCTTCTCCTTCGTCTGCTTACACCCGCTTTCAGGGTCTACAATAAAACGCTTGAATACGTGAAGACCTTCACGAAGTTCAACACGACCGACTCTGCCTCTGCAGTCCGAGAGTACGTGCACGATTCTTGTGTGTCTCCAACCCGCTTCATTTCTGATTTGCACAGAACACTCCGGAGAGAGGACGCCCTGACACAATTCGAGACGGCACAGATTGCTAACCTCTGTCCAGCTGACGCGGAAGAAGCCAAGAGCATCATCCCAAGGTGCGTCAAGTGCCCTCAACCCCACAGCCCCTTTCCTGATAAATATACCCTACAGTCTTGTGAAAATCGATGACGACCAACTGCAAGTACTCCTGGACGAGATCCAGTCGATGCGGAAGTTCCAGAGCTAGGCCTACACGCCCATCCCTCATGTATCATTACACTTCTTACCAGGTCTTCCCTTTTCTTCTTTTCGCCTCATGGGCAAATTTTCGTTAGCTGCGGGCTCCGTGTGAGTTAAATTTTTGGGGTGGTTGACAGGTGACAGCATATGACTATAGATACACGTATCTTCACGTTACACCATTGACTTCCAAGGGCGGAGTACCGAACGCCATGAACTGTTATCCAAACAGCTCGATCGCTATCCTTCCATCTCAGCCAGCTCTGCTTTGTCCAGCGTGCTCTCCTGTTCTGCCTCCCCTTCTTCTTCGTCTATCTCAAGATCGATCTTCCCACTCGAAGAGAAAGATGTCACGTCAAATTTCCTTCGCTCTTTCAAAGGGTTTGCCCTCCGCTCGCCCTTTTTGATAACGGCGGACGGTGGAATGATGCCCTTCGTATTGAGGTAGGCAAGGTCGTTGCCAGAGTACGCATCGATTGAACGCACCCAAGCGTCGAACCTACACGAGCATCCCAGATTAGCGTGCAGCGGGATACAGATTGCCGGAGGGAGATAATACTTACACTCCGCCTCGATCTTCGATGTCCCTCATCCGATCGTAGATGTGTTCCTGCTTAAACTGTTCAATCGCGTCTTTGTATATGTCGAAGTCGATTGGGGGTCGATATAGCGGGTCGGTCGGCGAAAGCTTATCATTTACGCGCGCGATTTTGGCGTTGTAAGATTCAAAGATCGGGTGTTCGAGCAGGAGGCCAAGGGAAGGCATTTTCGGTACGAGGACCTGCCGCGGGCCGTAAAGCTACGAGACCAGCAAGGAGTGAGCAGATGCAAGCAATGATCGAGTCGGCCATTTACCTCATCGATGATCTGTGTGGGAGTGCTGGTGCGACAGGAGAGCACTAATGCCGACATCATCTTGCGCTAAATGGACTGGGATCAATGAGTGAAGCTACGCTGGAGACATGTTTCTCACGATCTGCGATGTTTGTGGTCAGACTTCTCATCTTGTTGTAGGACTGTTAACCACGCACCTGATGGAGCATGAAGCTTTGCCCGTGAAACATGACACTAATCCACTCCGTCTCACCATACACGGTAGGATCAGCTACCTTTTCAGGAAATCAACTTATTTTGACTACAAAAAATAGGAGATAATGCGCATACCTCGATCTTTTTCATATGTCTCTGAGTGCTCCGATCACTGAAGTCCCTGCCGACTGTGAAATTGTGGAAGTTGTGACTGGCTTCAAACTTTTTCGCAATTTCTCTGAGCTTCTCAACCATCTCCGAGCCTACTCTCCATTTTCGCTTTCTGATCAGATCATCCTCTTTTGTGCTATCTGCATGTGCAAGCTCAGACCAAAAAGGGTGCGAGGTGGGCTGCTCAACGGGGGCTGCATTGGAAGCGGAAGAGGAGGGCGGTAGGTTGTTCAACGTCTGATCCAGTCCGCTCCCTGGCTTTGGGGGGATCAGAAGATATGAAGGGAAGAAGTAGGTATACTTGCGGCTGTCGCAAGACCTGTAAACAAATCTCCCGGCATCGTAAGCGGCACGAGTGAAATTACACGAAGGACCGGGACCCACACGCGAGCATTGAACGAATTCTGCACACGGACATAACCCCAAAGCCGAATTTCGGGCGGTAGAAAGGAGTTGATGTGGCTGACAATGTCTGGAACGTCAGGCACGTCTGTGATCATCTTGATGGAAACGACGTTTCCGGCTGCATGCACGCCCGCGTCCGTGCGCGCCGCTCGCCCCAGGTTCACCTTCGAAGCGCGACAGGGCGGTCACACGACGCGCCTTGCCGTCTAGTCATTGGAACGAGGCGCACCTTGACTGGATCGTCCGCGTTGTCCTGCGACACCGCACCGGCCTTCACCATGGCCTCGAACAGCACACCCTCGATCGTGCGCACGTTTGGCTGTCTGCAACACCATTACCGTCAATATTCACACTCGCATGATGTACACGACGTGTCGAGTAGCACACGGGCGGGCGAGCGGAACGCGAGAACACGCACATCTGCATCCCGGAGCACCCCGTCCCGCAGAACCCAATGAGCAGGGCACACTGTCTCTTCGGTAGTCGCGGAGCCTTGTCCACATTTTCTTCCTCAGAGCCTTCCTTCGCGGTCTCGTCGTTCCTCCGTGTCCCCCTCCCGCTCCTCCTCCCAACATTCTTCGTGTCCTTCTCCCTGTTCTTGCGCGATTTCGCGAAGCCGGCCGACTCCCGTCTCGTCGCGAACCTGTTCTTTCGTCCTTCCGGCTGTGCCTCAGCGACCAATGTAGACTCAGCATCGAGTATGCTTTCGGATTGAGAGGGATCAGCAGCATCCGTTGATGATTCCATAAGTTCCGAATGAATTCTTGCGCGTTTCGAGTCTGAGCCGGAGAGGGGCGAGGCGTCGACGGGCCTCTTGTCGGGCACGGTGGACCCACTCGCATCTGCACCGCTCGTCATTATGGCACGAAGGTGACGAAGGGGTGCACTGCGTTGTTGGCGTGGTATGGGACGCAGGTGAGTATTTACAAGGTTGGGAAAGGCGTGGAACCGGAAACGAAAAGCCAGCATCCGAACTCGGACTTGGAGTTCGCAAAGCCAGACTCCTACAACAGGAGCAATTGCAACTCCGATCACATCTGCAGAAGCCAGTCACAAATCTGCGCTGACGCTCTCTCGACTAGTGAGGACATGGCTGTAGATGTCTTTCAAGGAACACGGCTATATATTACTAGAACAACAGGTTGAATTATCTCTATGGATTTTGTGGAACGAAACAGATGGTGGCCGCAGTCGCTGCTCAAACAATAATTTCTGAGAGTGTGAACGAAAGTATGATCTTGATGCAAAAATAGCCGGGCATGCACTTACGATAACGGACAAGGCATGGACGCTGAAAGTCAACTGTAGATGACAAGGTTTTAGAGCTCCTTCGAGTGTATTTTCAGGCAGTAGAGACAAAAATCGTGGCTTGGTGAAGGTCTACATCTTGGCTCAGGATTAGGACTGCCCTCAGTCGGTTCGTGTCGAGCCCAGCAAACGTTGCAGACGAAATATTACACAAAGTAATGGTTGAAATCGACATCCAAGCGTTACTCGGCACTGAGAAGGGTGCGCGCCATGGTGTCCAGACCGCGCAGCTCAAGGCCCATCCCTCTTCGCAAACAGACGAAGGTCTCGTACATGGCGTCGAGGTACGCCTCGATGGCCTCTTGCGTAAGTCCGTGACAGACAGCGAGCCGAAAGGCCGTAATGTAGACCGTTGCGAATGACAGGATCTTCGTCGAACGCGGGGGGAAAGGTGTTGTCCTGTAGAGAACCTGGGCTAGGGTCGAAGATAGAGTTAAAAATCCCCTCGCTTGTCTGATAGAGGGGTGTCGCTTTCAAGATCAGGTAAGGCTTCCAGAGATTCCTCGTTGTCAGATTGTAGAGGAGTATGTCTCGGAGAGTCAAAGAGTCCACAGGTTTTATAATCCGAGCGCGGGGCCAACACAGGAGCAAGCAGTGAGTCCGAACGGGATACAGAACCCTGACAGGAGTCATCTGAGAAGAGTGTGACCTCTTCGTAAACATAGTAGGCGTTGTCGTCGTAAGAGGGCCCCGACATCAAGGCAAGTAGTGCATGCGCTTCAGCGCCGGTGTCTGTGTCATCATCGAGCGCATAGATGCCCTCTGCGGCGTCATTTTCATACGTAAATCTTATTCAAATGTGAGGTACTGCACAGTTGTAAGGAGTAGTGGAGGGGAAAAGGACTCACCGTACCCCTTTGATCCTTCATCGGTACGCTCGCACTTCCCCACATATCTCTCCTTTGCTTCCGGTTCCTGGATCGGGTAATTTTTTACGGATTGGCTGTTTGAAAACGTTTCTTATGTTGTAGGTTGAGGCGAGCATGTTTTACTGAGTGATTCGTTGAGTTTCCGTGCGTTGGTGGATGGTAGTGGATGGTGCGGCGGCTCCGACGGCGATCACGAGGATGGATCAAAATTGGCACGGAAGGATCGCTCCGAATATACCCCGCACCCCGGACGGCCCGCTTGCCCCTTTACAACATTGGGAGACCTACACACATCGTGTAAACCGTGGCCCATGGGATTCTAGACCTCATTGGGATGCTCTTAAAACACGCCCGCACCGATCCCCTCCGTCCTCGCTCTCTTCGCCTTAAACATGTCTGCCGATCCGCTATTCCTCGGGCTTGATCTCTCGACTCAACAGTTGAAGGCCATCGTGATCTCGGAGGACTCTGCCGTAGTCCACGAGGTCTCCGTCGGGTTTGACAGGGATCTACCGCGCTACGGTACTATGAATGGTGCTCTGAAAGGACCGGATGAGGGCGAAGTGACCTCGCCTGTCGGCATGTGGTTAGAAGCCCTCGACCTGCTCATGCAGAGAATGAAGGATGCTGGTGTTGATTTCAACAGCATTATGGGGATCTCTGGGGCAGGCCAGGTCAGTAGGAAATATCTATAGCATCGGACAGAATCGGACGCGTACTGAAGGGCTTGTGTGGACTTACAGCAGCACGGTTCCGTATATTGGTCTGCGGAAGCTAACTCCGCACTCTCGTCTCTGGATCCTAGCAAACCTCTGCATGTCCAATTAGCACCGAAAGCATTCTCCCTTCCGAATGCGCCCATCTGGCAGGATTCCTCCACGATGCGGGAGTGCCGTGAGCTGGAAAATGCCGTCGGCGGAGCACAGGTCCTGGCGGACCTCACAGGCAGTCGAGCATATGAGCGCTTCACCGGGGCGCAAATCAGACGCGTATGTTCCCGAGATATAGAGTTTCATGTCAGAGGCTCATGACATTGGTATTGCAGATTCGTCGCCTGAGAGCAGAGGCATACGCCGCTACTTCTCGCGTATCTCTGGTTTCATCGTTCTTGCCTTCTCTATTCTTGGGCACGATTGCTCCGATAGAAGTATCGGATGCCAGTGGAATGAATCTTATGAATGTTCTCACCTGCAAATGGGATGATCATCTACTGGAGATCTGTGGAGGGCCCGAGCTTCGGGAAAAGATCGGTCCAGAACCTGTCCCAGGCGGTACCGTCCTCGGCAAAATACACAAATGGTGGACCGAACGTTGGGGCTTCAACCCAGGTGACTTTGACTTCATATGACTGTGATCCTAAAACGCTCATTATTTGCGCCTATTCTCAGAATGCATCGTCGCCCCTTTTACAGGCGATAACCCTGCTACAATGGTCGCTCTTTCTACACCCGGAGACGCTGTGCTCTCATTGGGGACCTCCACCACATTCCTTCTAGCGATTCCTCCAGCAGACGCTCCCCCGGCGCGCTTCACAACCTCTCACCTCTTGTCGCATCCGACGACGCTCGACGCACAAATCGCTATGCTTTGCTACAAGAATGGCGCTCTCGCACGAGAGCAGGTTCGTGATCGCTACGCCAACGCCGATTGGGCTCGGTTCAATGAACTGGTCGAAACGACCCCGCCGGGCAATGGAGGGAACTGGGGTCTGTACTTCCCGTTACCCGAAATCATCCCGCCGGGTGTCAAAGGCAACTTTTTCTTCTCCTCGAGCCCGTCTATCGCACCAGTCGACGCTCTGCCGCCGACTGCGCACCCCCGCGCGATCCTCGAATCTCAGTTCCTCTCCATCCGGTCGCGCATCGCGGCCATCCTCCCGTCTTCCTCTCCGCCCTTGCGGCGGCTCATTCTCACTGGGGGTTCTTCTGCAAACCCGGCGATCCGCCAGCTTGCTGCGGACCTATTCGGGATGGCCACGTACGTGGCTGAGGGGTCGAAGGAGGCCGCGGGCATGGGTGGCGCGGTGTTAGCCAAGTTTGCATGGTGGCGTGCCCACAACGGGGGTGTTGGGACGTTCGAGGAGATGCGCGCCGGGGACGTAGAGCGCTTGCGTCAGGTTGCGGTGTCGAAGAGGGAATTCACAGCGGTGTACGATAGTCTGGTGGAGCGTTATCGTGCTTGTGAGGCCGTGGTAGTCAAGGCTTGTGCTGCGTAGAATTACTTTTGGGTTTATGGCCATGGCTTGGTCGCGGGGATCTTCTTTTCACATCAATTGGGCTAATGGGGTTTACATTTTGATTATGGGTTCATACATAGAGTTGTTCTCAAAGCCTTTGGCCATCTGCAGAGTACGCGTTATGAATATGGATGCTGGTAAACTGCTCTGCGAACCCAAAAGGGAGTAAAAGGATTGAAGAATAAAATTGTAGATGATGGAGGGCTCACCCAGCATGGAGGATTGAATTGGATGACCTGTGACAGGGCCTATTCGTTTGAAGCTTGAAACTTGTTGGCCAAAGCATTGCATCGTCACTAGATAATCTTGAGGTGTGTGATAGACAGATTCTAAATCCAGCGCATGTTGTATCACATCTTCGGGGAGCCAGCTGACTTGGGTAATCCATCGTATAGGTCAAGGTAAATGTCCAGATGGGTCGTACGATGCCACGGAGATAATACATGGACATGAACATCAATAGACATTGCGCGAGTGAGGAAAAAGAATCTAAAGCGTATGGCTGCTTCGTTAGGCGTCGAGCATAATCATAATGGTTCGGTCTGCTTCATTGAACAGTGTGGGGGTGCAAGGTGCCGTAGACTGGTATTGTCTTACGAGGTAAGAGTTTCAAGAGTATTGCTCCACGCACGAACTTTTTCGTGCACAAAGACCTACAGAGGCGAGTCAGTTTGAGTATAATGGGGGTCGGGACAGCCTTGACCTTGTCTGCGCTGAAATTCAGAACTTGCAAACCATCCATAGACGTGGCACGGGAAAGTGCGACATAGGCTTGCCCTTCGAACAGATAAAAAATGGCTGAGTCAGATACAAAATGAACGATAGCATGTCGCTCACCTTTTTCAAAGACTTTTGCAAGGTCGACTTTGACACGATCCAGTGTTTGCCCTTGCGATTTGTGTATCGACATAGCCCAGGATAAGATGAGAGGAAGCTTTCGAAGGATTGCCGAAAGTTCAAAGATTCAGTTGTATACTAAGCAGAACACATAACTGACCTGTATCCGGGAGGCCTGGATCTCCCCACTTGGCAATTCGATTTTCCAAGTCTCAGGTAGAACTAGATATTCTCTTCTCCCTCCTCCTGGAATCGTGAACTCGACTACAGGATATTTTTGTTCTGTCCTCTGTGTCTTTTTGGAACTACCACCGGCACTACTCGATGGCTTCTCGTTGAAGAGTACATCCGGCGCGCCGACCTCTGTTGCGTATGTTGATGGTTCGGCAAACCGCACAATTTTGCCCATAGAGCCATTTACAAGTGTCTCGTCGACGTTCTTGATGAGCATGACCTGGGCGTCAGTTGCGAGGGTCAGCCGCTCGGGAGCCATCAGGTTCTCAAGCAACTTTTGGCGATACTCAGGGTTGGCAGTGCCATTGTCAGTTGCAGTGTAAGTGCGATTTTCGCCGCGCAAGCGACCCATGCGTATGTTGTTAGAACTGTCAACGTCCTGGCGCCGCGGAAAACTGTGACATATGGTATATTGTCAAGACAAGGGAAATGTGAAGCTGTCAAAAACCCACAGTTCTGTAGGACCCAAACCATCTTCATAAATGATTTCTCTCGATAGCATCTTGAACTTCGCGATCGACTTCTGAGACAGCGTGCCATACCGCATCTCGTTCAGCATGTCAACGAACTCTGTAGAAGAAAAGAAGAGTGTTCATAGATCTGATCTACCATATAATTCATAGAGCGACACGCGAACATAAGTCGCAAGAGAAAACACGAACCCTGATCTTTCTGTCGAAAGACTTTGGTCAGTTTGATCATCCGCTTGATTGCGACTTTCCATAGATCTGCTTCAAATGCAAATTTCATAGGCTTGCTGCCTTTGTTCACAGGAGGAAGTTGGAAGAAATCACCCGTGACAACGATCTATTGAATTAGAAAAGTTCAGGAATGAACATGAGTGTCGAGCATAAAAACGAACTAACTTGAATGCCGCCGAATGGCTCTGATTTTCGTCGCAGAAGACTGCCGATCCTAGCGAGTTTGTCGAACAGTTCACCGTCAATCATAGAGACTGTCAAAGATTCAAATTGAGCAGACTTGAGCAGACACAGTTGCAAGGAAGGTACCTTCATCGATGATAAGCACCCTCGTCCGAAGCCACCTCGCACTGGCCTTTTTGTTCTTCTTGATCTTGTCTGCGAGGTGTTCGGCACTCTCAAGACCCAACCCAATCCCAGCAAAAGAGTGAAGCGTTACACCGCCGATATTACAAGCTGCAATGCCTATACATCCCACGCGGAACAACATCGTAAGCAGCAACACGAGACTGACTAGTTCTAGACAAACCGGTAGAGGCAGTCACGGCGACTGCATCTTGAGATCTGACGAATTTCTTGTGCAAGGACCTGATGATCTCCCGCAGGAGGACTGATTTACCAGTTCCTGAAAGAGCCAGAATGAATACAGCATATCCCAAACGCAGCGCAATCAACTCCCAGGCATTGCTCCACTGACAACTCAACGCAAGCTTGAGATGCAAAGGCAGTACGAACGCATATATGGACACAGAAAGATGACTGAATTGCTCACCAGCACTCCCAGTATAAAATATATTTTTTCCTTCGTTCACAAGCTGCAAGATCTGGCGTTGTTCGTTACTTAGAAATATCTCCGCTGGATTTGTACTCGTATTGGCGGCGTTCGTCGGGACTATGAGTGGCTGGTTCTTTCCTGTAGCGATTGACAATAGTGATGACGGTGGGCTTGCCGCTGTAGAAGAGTGTGATTGAGTGGAGGTGGCATAAGATGTAACATAGCTAGACGATGGAGTGGAAGTGTCCCACGAATCTGGAAGCTGGCGGCGCTTAGCGGATGGGGCTGTCTCTCCTCGGGATGCGAAAGAACGTTTGGACGATGAATTATACGTGGCCGAGGATGATGCGGACGACTGTGAAGCCCTCATCTTGTCATCTAATTCCCTACTCGCCACTCCCTCTTCGATTGCTCTCCTCAACGCGTCTGAGATGGACGACCGTTTCGATGCTGTGACGATGGGAACTAGCTCTTTTTTGACCATATTGGAAGAAAAATCGCGTTTGACGGCTCCAAGACCCGACATGCTTTTCTTGGAAGAGTTGCTCATCGTAGCAGTCTGAGGGAGTATTACCGGGTGCTCAACAAGTGAACGCGACGGGGAACACGCTGGAACACGTGAAGCGTGTACTTTAGGTAATCGTCCCACGAGCGCGCACAGTGCATTTGCAGCATGATTTGTTGCACACCATGCCATAGACATTGAGGAAGAATGTTGTGATATCGTGCAGTCTCAGAACAGCACTCAAATTCTCAAATCTTTATAGGCAAACATTCAAAAATCACATTACTCATGGACAGCTGGAACGAAGTAGCAAAATTAAGGTAGTTTATATGGTAGCAACAAACCGTGTCAGATCCCACTGAACAGAATCTGCACTTCTCTGGCACCAATCCATCCGTTGATTAGACGGCGGGTGAGCATTCCTGTGGGCCAATCCAGAACCGGTGCAGGGTGGGGTGAAAGCACTGCCCGAGCAGAAGTAGGCCTGATAACATCGGAGATCCCCCAGAGCGATAAATCTCGAGTATTTCGCACGATGAGGAAGATTATAAGATAATAAGAACTGAGGAGAGTGGGGCTCAAATATTAAACGTTCCACGTTCCACGTTCACTGATTTTTGAGCTTTTGTCAAGGAGCAAGGAGAGTTCATGCATTCATGCTGGAACGAAAAAGACGAAATTTATGGGCAGAGGGACAAACAACGGTATACAGACAGTCAGCAGTATCGTGACCTATCGTGATCAACGCGTCGCGTGTCACGACTCCGCCATATTCTTGTCTCGAGCGCATTCTGTGCCGCATCATTTCTCTCATGAACACTCTCAAGGCTGTCTGTAGGCAGCTAGGGAGCGAAAAAGTCAAAGACAGACAAGAAGGCCTATCCTCCGTTCGCACTGTTTTTTCTCGTGACTCTGTAATCGATAACCTCGACGAGCATGGCACCGGGAAGCCTTGGCTCGCTATCTTCCAAGCCTTATTTGAGACAGCCATCAAGGAAAAAGCGATATGCACCAAGCCAACGACCAAGTCAGGCTCGACAAATACAGCAGAGAGGCGACTTAGCGAGGTAGCCTCTGTCATCAGATGGTTAACGGAGAGAAGTGTACATGTACTACACAGGAAGACCATCAAGGTACTCCTCATTCATCTTCTACAGATGTGTGTCTACCAGGGACAGTTGTATACCCCAGTCGCTCTGGACTATGCCAAAACCATACGGTGTGTGGTCAGTTATACGCCACACTTGGAGCATCTGGACAACGAAACTTGGGTGAGAATTGTGGAGATGGGCTTCAATGTGGTCCTAGGTGACTCATTGAGAGTGAGGATTGGTGGTGAAGAAGGCGATGAAGAAGGGAGCATTGACATGGGTACGGAAGGGGGCGACTCAGATCTCTCGCACGATGACGAAAACGACACTTTTGCTACAACCTCTACCCAGACGAAGAAGCGGCGGAGGCGAGAGGCCAGCGGAACTCCAGGACCGTCTTTTCCTCGACCATCTCCTTCCTCTACAAAGGTCTTACGCTCGGTCTCCCTGGAACAAATCGAATTTGCATCCCTCCTCGCAATCCTTCTCCGGTCACCTTCTGTGCCGCTCCTGTCTTCTAAATATCCTTGTCTGGCAAATGATGTCTTGACCCGCCTTCTTCGATTTATTCGGAATTATTCTGAAGATACATCCCTCCACCAAGACTTCCTCGCTGCGCTATCTGCTACACTTTCTCACCTTGCCCTGAATAAGCGGAGCGCCGTTTCTCAATTTGCTCTCGGTGCCTGGGATGGTCTGATCGGGATATGGGGCACCAAGAACAAGAGCATGAAGGAGGGCTTGATCGTTGTACTAAGGATATTGTTTCCCTATTACACCGCAGACGATCCGAAGATGAAGGAGGTTTCCCTCGATGGCCCACATATAGATGGTATAACCAAGCTTTGGAATCTACTCGGCGGCACGGTTGATAATCGTTGGGGGTTTCAAGGGCTATCACTTGACTCTTTGAGGCTACAGCTCACCTTACCTGACGATTTGGAAGGATGTGGTCCTGCAGCTTTTGTTGCTCGAACGTTTCGATACGGCTGGAATTTTGATCCTGCCCAAGCATTAGCATGGGCAATCCTTGAATTACAAGCTGACTGCGCGGCAAAGGTGCATTCGAATCTATTTGGACACTCAGATTTGTTGATCAATGTCCTTGGCAGCTGTTCCTTCTGTCCGAATCCATCCATTCTGCGTCGCAATACAGCAAAAGGGATGGAAAAAGAATCAAGCTTGACAATCCTATCTCATCGGTGCTGGATTCTGTCCGAACTCAGACACCTTCTGCCGTTCGCGCGTACAACCTCCAGAGATTACTATTTATCATTGATCGACACTGGTCCATATTTCACAACAGCCTCCGTCAGGACATAATGTCGACATTACTCCAATTCTTAACTTTTGATGATGCTGTGGTCCAATCTTGGACTTTCTTGTGTCTTTCTGCCATCGCAGACAGGCAGATGTCCCTCGGGCAGCCAGCGGCACAGGAATTCAATGGACCATCGACTTGGGACCCTATTTGGACGCATGCGATGCGAAGAGCGGTTGTCCCCGTTGTCTGTCGTGCAGCGTGTCATGTCGCGTACACGCTTCTCTATCATTCCAAGCGTCTCCTCAACTCGCAGCGCGTCCTGGTGGAGATTGAGACTTTCGCCAAAGACCTTGACGTCCAGGGTCCTCCTTTCCCATACGATTCCGTGTGCGTCTTCATGGCGTTGTGTCTACAAGTCGCTGTTCAGGACATGCGGCTCTATCGCATGCATCTGGAGGGAAAGGTTCTCAGTTGGTTGGTCGACAGCTGGAGCCTTGGTGTCACGCGCATAGCTCGAGGGAGCTCACTGGATGGTAGCAGGACCAAGTCAACTCACCCCTCTGTTGCCGACATGATGACCTTACTAGAGAGTATCTGCGGATTGTCGAAGAGGAGCAGTTTGATTTGTCGGGCAATGCTACCGGAATGTGCCATCGTACAAGAGATGCAGGACGAGTATCGAACAGCCATTATCCGCGGGTTCCTGCTCTACGCTCAACTGCCCCCTTTTCATCGACATCATAAACTGGAGTCTAATCTGTCAATCACCCCTACTCTACCGCCAGCAAACGCCAACAAGCTTACAGATCTTGCGCAGCCAGGCAGTCGTGAGAGGAGAGTTTCCGCCGCTCTCCTGAAATTCTTAGAGTCCCTCGTTTTAGATTGGGAGAGTCTACCAGAAACGGCCGTTCATTTGAGCGCTGAAAAGGCTCGACGCTTTTTAGACTGCGCAATTCTTGCTCTGTCTTTCGAGTCTCTTCTGGTTTTTAATGGCATCTGGTCGAACAGGCGTGTATTGCAGACCGCTTGCAAGCTGATCGCCCACGTTGTGCCCCTCTTAAAGATGCAGCGATGGACTTTGGAAGAAAAGGCTGTCGTTCTCTTGGGCTTTGAACCCCTGATTGCGTCTGAGGAGGAACAGGATCATGCGGGTTGGGAGGGACTGCTATCGCCAGTACAAGGCACTGGGATACGAAACAGTGTGCTGCAGGAATTGACATCGAACGTGAAACAAAAGCGGAGACAAATGGCAATGTCACGACGCGAGTTGCAACGAATAATCTGGCGCAGCTCGGATGTCAGTCTCTCATATCACTTATGAGATCTTGGACACTGATATTCTTGATACAATCAGGTTCAAGATGTTTCCGCGAAGGTTATGGTTGTTATGAAGGATGTGCTTCGGATTACACTGTCCAAATTGACGGGTGGTAACAGCTCATCGCATCCGATGGACATTAATGACGAAGACGACTTTGCACCAATTCGAACAGCACTACCCGCCGCTACCAGTTTTCCGGAAACTCACAGACAAACACATGGAGCGTCGTCTGCCCAGTATATCATCACAGTTTGCATGTCCTTTCTAGCCCTCGGCCCAATCCTTCAGTCGCCATCAGGAGAGCCAACTAGAGATAAAGAACTGACTATGCTCATCTTAAACAGTAATGCAGACGAGTTCTTATTAGCAAGTCCATCATATTTCAGCAATGTGCGGCAAAGGACTATGAACCTCAACATCACAGCCCTCGACAACTTCTTGGACAAGTTCGAATCATTGCTTCTTCAATATACCTATTCACGAAGCGAGACGCTACAGCTTCTAGTTATTCAATTCCTAGATTCCACTGTGTCTCTGTGGACTGAGGAGTCTGTAGTCAGTGAACAAGCAGGCGAACACGCTCGCTCGCTATGTCGCTGGCTTTTGGAGACTCTCAGAACAAACAAAATTCGATCTTGGAGGATTCGAGACTCCCTAGTTGCTTTTCTAGACAGATATCTCGCCGAAGATCCATTGGAATTAGTTTGGTCTGTACCATATCCTGGCGAAAATGGCGAGGAAATCAAGTCTGGTGTCGTTCCGACCACTGTGCTTCCTACTATGAGTATCGATGAAGATATTCGTGTCCGCTTTCGGGTTGCGTGTGTCAACGCTCGTCTGTTCACCCTTTCGCGCTTCAGGAACGGTGATTCGATGGAGCTCTACGGTAAGATACACAGCCATTTGTCAACGCAACTCACCGAGTAAGTATTCCATCCATGATACTCCGGATACCGACTGATGACCGAGTTCTACTTCTAGGTATGAGCATATGCTAACTCGATTCATCACCTTAGGCAACATCATGGTCGTCAGTTCAGCAGTCCGAAGAGGGCCTTACTGGCATCTATTGGAAGCTTGCAATTTCACTGATGACTATTCTCGTCATATCGAGGCAGTCTTCAGTGGTGTTTCCGAACGGATGGGCTTATCCAGGACCGCCGAACTCTTTGAGATCTACATATCTCAAATCGCGTACTCCATCTATAAGGGAGGTCACGACTTTCTACGATTTTCCCCTCGTGTTTTAGGATACCGTGATCGGAGGGACTGTGCCGAGGCTGCTTTTCGTGCTTTCACCTCGGTAAACATTCTTGCAGGTGACAATGCTGAAGAAGTCACTCAGGGACAACACTTCTTTGTCAATCATTGCAAAGCAGTCTCCAAGTCTGTCACACAAGGTTTTCGAGAGTGCTTTGCGGATCTCGTTGGTTACCAATTGACTCGTTCAGTAGAAGCTCTCGTGGAGTCTGGGGCGAATGCATTTTCAAATGCACTGGAACATTCCCTCATCGTGAAATTCGCTCATTGGGATCCTGACATGGTGCTAGACAAACAAATGCAGAGAGACGTTGATGGCATCGTTGTCGCTATCTTGCGAACTCTTGGCGACCAAGATTGCAGTCCAGATGGCAGTATCGTCCAGGAGCTGCGACTACATCAGTCAGATCGTGCTGCTGAAATCTTCCAACACTTGACCCATCATCGGATTCACAATGACACCTTTGCCCATCGACCAAACCTGCCAGCTTTTGAAACCAAGAGCGTCCTTTTGACCTTGAATTGGTTTGCAGCACGAATACCTGATGCTGTGTCAACCGCGACTTCGTATCATGTCCTACATCAACTACTCGCAGCTATTCAACAATCGCCCTTGGTCAATGAGCAACTACGTTGTCTTAACGCCTTGTGCCTGTGGATATCATGCCACTATCGGCACTTTCGAGAGCCCATAATCCTTCATGCTCTCGTCAACGGCGCTTCTTCGTTGCTGACACAGATTGATCTTGCCCGTGCGGCTCAGTCCATTCTACAGTGGGCTTTTGCGCAGTACTCAAAGAGTACGGAAAAGGATTTACGTCTTTCAGATGTTCTGATCCGCATATGTTGTTTGGCGCACGACTATTCCATGAGTGTGGATATCAACGTTTCTCGCATCGGCAACGATTTACTTCAATGGCTCGAGTATCAAGTTGTATATCTCTCGACGATGCCTCACATCAAACCTCAGGTCATCAATGCTTTGACGGCCTGGCCACGAAAACTCACAGCAAACCTTGCCTTGCTCTACCAAGACGTCTCATTAAGCAGCCTCTCATCAATCCTCGCCGATCCCCGTATCACGTCAAATAAGTTCCGTATAGTCAGGAGATTTAGAGACTTATCTATCGCCAAGCAGTATCCTTCAGCGCAGTTCTCTCGCATAGACTTCTGGCGACTTAAAGACTGCATCCCACCTTCCCCTGAACTTCAAGATGATGATATCGATGCCTTTGCGATCTTGCTTTTGGTGCAGAAGGGACAGGTTCACAGCTTTGGAACGAATCTCCTCAGTGCTCAAGTGACGCATCACCGACGACAATGTATCTCTCAGACAAAAGTATCGAAGGATTCTGCGCCAATGGTGGATCCCTCAGATTCTGAGCGCTCCATTCTAGAGGCGTTACTGTTGATGCTTGACTCTGATGACCCCGTCCGAGTCAATTCTGCCTATCGTGTTTTAAGGACTCTAGCGTCAACAGAATTGCCAGATCTCCAGCTCTGGTCCTCTGAATATATCAACGAAATGGCTTACTTTCGTATCCGCCCTCTTCCCTCCCTAAAGAGACCTGCGGCCGTCATCGACAGCCTGGAATCGCCGTCTTTTGTTGATATAGCGAAAGATTTTCGGACGTGGGTGTCCACAGTTGCTACCCTGATCAGCGATGTTCTCAGTGTTAGCAATCCTTTCTATTCACAACTCTCCGTCATTCTACAATCAGACACATCATTCGCAGGCCTGACTTTACCCATCCTTACGCACACAATGTTACGCGGCGATCTGGCCAGTACGGCGACGACAGATGGAAGGTCCTGTCGAACAATTCTCTCCCGATATTTCGCGTCCGTCCTCTCTTCAACAGATTCTGATGTCCAGTCTCTTCGTGCCGTGGTGGACGTTGCTCTTCATCTGCGACAATGCCGTCCTGGACACTCTAGCGATGCCCTTGCATATGACAAGTGGCTTGATATAGATCTCATCTTGCTCAGCAAAAGTGCGATTGCCTGTGGAGCATACACGACGGCTCTCCTCTTCCATGAGCTAGCAGTCGAGTATCAGGGCGAAATTATGGTCAACAAGGCCGACGATGCCGAGAGGATACTGTTCGATATATACAGTCATATTGAGGAGCCGGACAGTTTCTACGGTATCAAAGCGCGCGATTTTCATCATTTCTTGATGAAACGGCTTCATCACGAAAAACAATGGGAAAAGGCATTTCAGTTCCATGGCGCTGCTCTAGAGGCCAATAGTCGAGATCCGGGTGAAGCAGAAGGTGTTCTACAGTCACTTCATTCGTTCGGCTTTGACAACTTAGCTCTCAGTGTTCAACATCATGCATCCGATACCATGGGAGGAGTACATGCATCCGCTGCAATGAGCTACCATTTAGGTTGGCGTACAGAAACATGGGACCTACCAGAAAAGATAGGGACGGATGACTCTGGTGCTGCATTGTACCAAGCTCTCCGAGCTGTCTATCGTGAACGTGATACACGATCCATAGACACGACCGTGAGAGCCGCGCTTCTAAAAGAAATGGAACGACTGCGCTTAATGGCGGACGAAGACCTGGTTGGCATTCACGAGGTGACGCAGAACATCATTTGTCTTCATCAGGTCAAGCTTTGGGGCAGCAATGAGATACAGAAATGCCTTCAATCGAAGGACCTCAAAGCCATACAATGGGCAGACTTCAGCCAAATTGACCCTGAATTCGAGTATGTCCGTCTTCTGTTCCTGGGATCTTGTCTCTAAGAAATTTCAAGCTTTCCGGTGCTGGAGAGTATTATGGCTACGCGCATCGCTCTCCTTCGATCTGTGCGCCAAAAAGAGCAACGAACGCTAATCGGGACGATGCGTACCCCGTTCGTTTCTGAGCTGTATGATATCGAGAAACAATGTCTTCTCCGCATCTCTGAGGCAGCTCGCGAGTCGCAAAACTTGCAAATTGCGCTAAATTCAGTCACTCGAGCGCAAAACCTGGAGTTGAAGGAGGCCAGCCCTGCTCTCTCGCAGGAACTTTCCCATGTTCTTTGGCTAAAGAAGGAGCCAAAGTCTGCTGTCGGGTACATGAAAGAACTCATTAAACGCCACTTTCCAGCTGCAAAACTCCAATCTTCGTCTCTCCGCCTCCAAAAAGCCCAGCTACTCGCCCGTCTCGTGAGTTGTTACCCAAACTCTTTTACGATTTACTCAGACGTTATTGACCAGGGAGCTTGGTCGTCCGAAGCTTGTCTTCAAAAGCCAACGGATATCTGGTCTCATTATTTCGATCCTGCTGCTACCTTGCTGAGCGACATTGCTGCCCCAGACTCAACGCATGCCACCGTCTATCACGAATGTGCAATGTTTGCAGATAGGCAATACCAAGCGATCGTGAAATCTCCCGACGCCATCCGGCTGAAGATGTATGTCGATCGCAAGGAGAAAGAGATCCACGATCGCCACAAGCAAATCAAACAGATGTCTAAATCCAGCCGTGAATATGGAGACTTAGCACGTGACCAAAATAAGGCCGAGAAACAGCTACAAGAAGACGAGGCACGATATCACAAACATACCGAAGCTCGAAACATATTCTTGCAACAGGCCATCGATATGTATTCTCGATGTCTGGAAGCGTCCGATGCTTTTGATGACGATGCACATATCCGTTTGACTTCTCTGTGGTTCGCCAACTTCGACGATCTGCCTCTCCAAACCAAAGTTCGCGAGTCTGTGGGGCGTGTCCCATCTCGGAAATTTGTCTTCTTGGCTCACCAACTCTCTGCCCGGTTATCTAAACCTTCCAAGGAAACAATGCCAACAAGTCAAGAAACATTGCAGGCCCTCGTCCTTCGCATGTGCAGCGATCATCCTTTCCATAGCGTGTATCAGGTGTATTGCTTGATGCCCCATCCGTCGAGCTCTGCACCCAGCAGACGACTTTCAGCCCGACATGATCATTCCTTCTCACAAGGGGAGCGAGCAGCAGCGGCTACAGATATATTTGACCGTCTTCGAAGCGATTCTTCCTCCGGTACAAGGATCAGTAGCATAGAAGAAGTATGCTATGCTTCGATCCATTGGGCCAAATTTCCCGTCAAAGAGAAAGGGAACAGCAACCAGAAGAAACCAGTCGGGCCCTTCCCCATTCCAGAGACTGCTCCTATCCGAAAATTACAGAATGTTCCTGTCCCTGTGCTGACAGCCCATACTCCTCTCGATCCAACTGCACGATACCAAGATTGCGTTTGGATCAGTCATTACGAAACAATGTACGACACCGCCGGGGGCGTCAACTTACCCAAGATTACTACCTGCTGTGGCAGTAATGGGACTAGGTACAAACAATTGGTAGGTCGAATATTGATCTGTAAAGTTGCTCTTATTGAACGAGATTTCTTAGTTCAAAGGAGAAGGGGATGATGATCTACGGCAGGACGCTGTGATGGAGCAGGTGTTCGATCTCGTCAATGTTGTTCTTCGCCGTGACAGAGAGACTCGAAAGCGCAATCTCAACATCAGGGCCTATAAGGTCATCCCGTTAGAGGTACAAGCCGGCATCATTGAATTCGTGGGCAACACCTCCCCTCTCGTTAGCTGGCTCCTAAAAGCCCACCCAAAGTTTGTCCTCTCTTTTTTCTACGTGATCATAACGGTGACAGATGGTGGGCTAGGTATAACCCTACGGACATCTCACGAGAAGAATTCTACAAAAAAATGTATGAATTGCGTGAGAAATACAAAAGGGATTCTACCGTCAATTCCAGGCTGATTGCGCTGTTCGCCGAGCTGAAGCTCCGCTTCAGACCGGTGATGCGGCACTACTTCACGGAAAAGCACAAGCTCCCAATGTCTTGGTTTGCCATGCGGTTGAACTACACGCGAAGTGTTGCGACGACCTCCATCGTGGGCCATATTCTCGGGCTTGGTGATCGGCATACGTCAAATATTCTCATGGACAATGCCACCGGTGAAGTTGTCCCGATAGATCTCGGGATAGCCTTTGAGCAAGTTCGTATGAGAGACCTTTGCAAGCTACTCACCGTTCCTCACCTGGCGGTTCGTTTATAGGGCAAACTCCTCCCAATACCTGAATTAGTACCCTTTCGAATGACCCCGGATATGGTTGATGGCATGGGAACTTCGGGAACTCAAGGCGTGTTCCAGCGCTGCGCAGAAGAGACGTTGCGTGTTCTACGGGAAGGGTCGGAGGTCATCCTCACGGTCCTAGAAGTGTTCAAATACGACCCGCTTCACTCGTGGTCCGCCTTACCTTCTACGGCAAATGATTCAATGCTGATCTCAGGTTGGGGTTCAGGACGGCGACCGAAATGAAATTGAAGCGCGTCCAGGGCGGCACCACCGGCACAGCGCAGCAACAACCCACCCACGACCAGACACATCTGGGAATCGGCATCGACATGAGCAGCGGTGGCGTCGACGAGGCGGCGGACCGTGCGCTGACATCCGTCGCGCGCAAGCTGGACAAGTCGCTCAGCGTCGAGTACACTGTCAATGAGTTGCTGGCAGAGGCGACAGATCCCGCCAACTTGGCGTGCATGTTCATCGGTATGTCTGCATGAGTGACTGACATTGTCTTCTCTAACACACCTCCCGTAGGATGGGGTGCATATTGGTAGCATGTCTCTTGAATCTTTTACGAACCCACCCATCTAGCTGTATCAGTAGCGTTTCACTATATGTATCTCTGACAGACATGCTTGTATTTATTCAACCTCACCATCAACAATGTCTTTTTCCATTTCACCGTCCATTAATACCACATAGATTGCGGAAGCACACTTGCACTTATCATCGTCCGATGTATCGAAACAACTTCACAGCTTACAGGTTAAGGAGAGCGAAACAAGACGAGTCGAGGGAAACGACGCCGTCCAACTCGGCGCGGAAGACGAAGAGTACGGTAAGAACAGCCCTCGAAAGTTGTTTTGTTTTCTAGGTGTCTAAGTTAGCGAACGGGACGACGGGCGGACTAATGAAGGGTCAGCGGCGACCGGGAGAACGTGTCGTCGACAGCGCAGCCAGAACCAAGCGTTGAAGGGAGGGTATCGAGGGTATCCCATTATGGATCCTCAAGCGGCGCCCGGTGACTGGAACTGGGTCGCGACCGCGATTATAGCGGGTAACAACGGGTGTGCGACAACAGATGTTGCATTGACTAGGGAAATGTCCAAGATGCATCACCGAGGGGGGAAAGGCAAGTGGCGTAACGGGTGGGAACGGGATGGAAGTACTGGAACGGGCATGGCGTGCCGCCGGTGATAGATGCTGGCAAGTTGATGAGTTCGATATTGTAGAATAGAACACAGACGATAGATAGAAGGGTGGATGGGAAGGGGACATCATCAGCGGACATCGGCTAAAAAAGTCACTTCGACTTCGCGATGTCCCGTGCCGCCTTGATGAGCGGTGCCAACGTCCGGAGGGGCTCTGCACCAGCGAAGAATGGATGCTAGATTAAATGAGAAGATCGGTGCATCAGAGCTTATTCGGATATGAAGGATCATGTGTGCCATACCTGCAGCAGCTGTGCCGCATCAGGCCGCTTCTCCGCGTCCACCTCCAGAGTCTTCGCTAGATAATCCCGAAACACAGGTGACAGCGACTCTGGGTTCGCAATTGTGGGCGTCCCGTTCGTCGCAATCAAGTACAGTGCCTTCAGCGGGTTCTGGTTCAGATATGGCGGCTCGCCCTCGATCATTTCTGACGATGGATCAGGATTGCATAAGACGGTGGAACAGCGAACACGCATTCTCACCAATCGCCATGATACCCAGACTCCAAATGTCGACCTTGGGCCCGTACTCCTTCCGGGTGACAACTTCGGGTGCCATCCAGTACGGCGTGCCGACCATAGTGGTCCGCTTCGCGTGCGCGGGGTCAGATATTTGCGCGCAGAAGCCAAAGTCGGCTGCAACGGGATCAGAGATAGACAGCGGTTGAGTCCGAGGAAGCACACCCACTCAATTTGATATCGCCCGTCATGCTCAGCAGCACGTTGTCGCTCTTGATGTCACGATGAATGACACCGTGCTTGTGCAGGTGCTGCAGGCCCTGTGCAGTCTCCCTCGACACGGCTGCGATCTGGCCCTCCGTCATCAAGTTAGCCGTGACGACATCTGTGAGCGACCCGCCCTCCATGTACTCCATCACAACCCACAGTTCGTTCTTGTAGAGGAACGAATCGATGTAGTTGACGATGTTCGGGTGGCGCGAGGCCCGCATAACGAGAATCTCGTTTATAATGAGATCTTTCTTGGGCTGCTTGTCGAGATCCATTTGCTTGATCGCGACGGACATGTTCGTGCCGACCTGATATGCCGTGAACACACCGCCCGACGCACTACGATGCGTGGCGCAGATGGTCAACAAGTTATTACAAAATGAATGAATGGTGAGCACTCACCCCTGGCCGATCTTCACCAAACTTCGATATAACCTTGTCGGGTCCGCATCCGTACAGATCTGCTGCAGGCGTTTCACGATATCCGCCTCCTTATCTTTGTCCTTCTCCTTCTTCTCCCGCCTTCTTGGTGTCGCAACGCCAGCCGCCTTTGCCAAGCTCGACGCCGCAGGGCTCGGCTGCGCTGGCGCTCGAGCGCGATCGGGTGTCGGACCTACAGAGGTTTTTGAGGTCAGGGAAGAGTTTGGGGGGGTCCTTGACAGTGCGGACTTGCCTGGAGGTGTGAAGTTCGGGATTGCCCCGGGGGTACCCTGCGTCTGCGAGTGTGCGTGATGGGGCGTCCCGGGTCCGGGAGACCGCCGGTCCTTGGTCGTGTTAGAACGTCCGAGGGAGTCGCCGCGTGGCGGCTTTGGTGTCGTCCGCTGGGAGGTCGACCGATCAAGATTCGGGGATGCCGGTGTCGGTGGTGTCGGGGCTGGGCGGAAAGCAGTAGGAGACGGTGCGGGAACAGATGCAGAGTGTGTGACGGGCGGAGGCTGTGGTTTTTTCGGAGGTGGGGGAGCAGGCCGCTATATTGTAAAGCTCAGCAGAGCTGAGCAGACGGGGAGAGATGCGAAACGCACGGATGTGTACAAACTCTCATCAATAGGTTTTGGCTGCTGCGGCGTTCCCCCAATAGGCGCTGGAGCATGCCCCATCTTGTCCCAAACATCGCCGCCGCCTTCCTGATAGAACTTGACTATCTCCATCACCGCCAGAGGGTTCTTCTCCTGATCCAGCTTAGAGATTCCACTGTCCTGTAGAAGTTGTTGCCATTCCTTCGGAAGCCCTGTGAACTCTCCAGTAGACGAATTGAACCCAACATGAGTAAGGTGGACGGGATCATACGGAGTGCTGATCTCCGGTCGCTTGCTAGAGTTGAGGAAGTCAGACATGAAACCGAGCATGCCCTTCTTCCCCTTGGTCGCAGTCCCACTCCGTGATCGATTGCCGATGCTGGGTCGGTCGGGTCCCACGGTTGGCGTGGGCGGAACGCTGGGAGGCATCCCACCGTACACCGTGGATGGGGCGGTCGACAGCGACAGATAGTCAGAAGATTCTTGGGACGTTGGGCTCTCGAACATGTTGAGATTTCCAGGGGTGGAAAGACGACGGGAAGCGAGGGCGTTAGGATCGTGGTAGAGATCGTTCAAGGTGGCGGTATTGGCGCGCGAAGGCCGAGGGGGAGGCACGGTTCCAGACGCCATGTCAGCAGTTTCCGCGTGAGGAGGTAGGGAGTATGCGGGGATAGAAGATGTGGGGGACGCGAAGGGATCACGTTCGGATTGGATAGCAGCGAGAGGAGGGGAGGGCAGACTGTGCTTCCGGTGACGGGGTTTCTGCAGAGAGTTGCGAACCTTGTGAGGAAGAGAGGAAGGTTCGGCTTTGAGTTTCTGATGAGGGGAGGGGGCGGGAGGGGGAGGGGGAGGTCTGGAGGGAACAAACGGGTCCTTGTACTTTGCTGCGGCGGCAGCGTGGATGTTGGCGTTGGAGAGGAGGTCCTGGTACTCTTGTACTGACTCCCTGGATGGCCTGTGGTATTCCACAGTGATTTTTGATTGGCGACGATTGGAAGAGGGGGACTGGTGGGAGTACGGCTTCTGGTCGATGATGCTCTGTGGTGAACTCGAGGACATGTCCTGATCAAAACGCAAAGGGCTGGCGTCAATGATTTAATGGTCCATTCACGGAGCTCTCAGTCCGGTCTCAACAGCTGCAACCCGGCCCAGGGTGATGCAACGATCTACCCCGGCGATAGCTAGGATCAAAACGAGGCGCAGGGTGACAACCGGCGACAATGAGACAGGATCAAGATGGTACGAGCGCTACTCACCAGTGAGATATTGCAGGTGAGATGCTGTGTGCTTGGGCACTGTTGCACGGTGAGTGGGAGGAGGAGGAGGAGAGCAAGGTGGTCGACTGGTCACAGCCGTTGGCAACGCCTGCTCCTCTACGCCTCTCTCGTCACGCAGTCACACTCCCACTTTCTCTTGCGTCACACCCTTCCCACGCCGATTCTCTCGATAACCTTCTCTCGAACTCTCTTCTAGCGCACTGACGTCTGCGAGCTGCGCAGCTGCGTGCGTGGTCCTTTAACGTTTTAACAACTGAGCACTGGTCACTGATCACTGGTGCCCAGGGCTGCTGGACCATGTGCTGTATCAGGCGTATGCAAACAGGTTGTGTCTGACATGCAAATTTTTTTTCGTCAACCCCATAAATAACTTCTCACCGTTATAGATTTACCCCTGAAATAAAAATGGTTACATGTTCAAAAATAACCTCAGAACCTTATTCCACGAGGCTGCTTTGTCTTCTGGTCCTCCCTGCGCGTCGCTGCTGCATTAAACAGGCTATCGACCGACTGCCTTGCCAATGAGTAACACGCTCTCAGATTCGTCCAGTGCATGGACGTCTTGATGATGACCCTTTGTATCAGGTTCGCCCCCAAAGCCGTCATTCGAGGTGAGCTTCGCGATTCTCATCATGTCTCCGCCGTGAATCCTACAAAACCACCTGATACTACGAGCGTATCAAACCTGCAACTGAGTCTATTGGGAGGCGTCCCAATACACTCAATCTCAGTCCTTACCAGGCAACTCAGTACCGTCAGGGAGACTCGAGACTCAGTTTGGCGCTGCACCGCCCATCCCTTTGATGTTGATTTAAATCCATCTCCACGCCGCATATAGTACCCCAGAGTACCCCAGAGTACCCCACGATAATCTACGTATCAGAGCGACTTACCATGCAATTCGATAGCGCGGTTGTGAGGGTCTACAGCGCGCCCTAACCGCCCAAGATCCGCCACCACTAAAGTCCTCCAAAAGAACGCTCTCTGCTCATCTTCAGCAGCTCGTCAATAAATCGATTATCATTCGTAATTTATAGCCGTCATGCAGCGTCTGGCCTCTTTCATTTCAACGGCTTGAGACGGCAGCTCTCGGGGTCCTACAGGCCAGCGCTCAGCTGTCAAACACTTCAACTCGCTCTCGAGTCCCATCTCTTCTCACAACTACCAGACACTCATCATGCCTCCCAAAGGCTCCGTGAAACCTGCTGGTAAGTTTCGATACTCTTCCGCCCAGATTTTTCTATATCACTCAGTGATTGGTCCTAGCTCCGGCATCAGGGCCTACGAAACCGACGATGGTCGCCTCTGTCGCCTCTGTCGCCTCTAGCAACTTCGGCGTTGCGATGGGGATTTTGACACAGGTTGGTGAGCTTGTGCAGAATGTGCCGTACGTGAAGGTCGTAGCGGCATTGTTGCTTCAGATCAAGCAGATGAAAGATGTGCGTCATTCTCCCCGCTTCAATTTGTTCCCCCTCCTATATTCGACTGATGATCTGTCACACACTTCAGGATCTCGATAAGTACAAGGACGAGTGGCAGAGCGTGATGGACAATATCGAGAGCATCCAGGCCATCGTTGACGGATTTCATACGCGGTGCGTCGACGCTGGTAAACAGGAAGACGAGTTGCCCGAACACCTCCGCAAGGCATTTAGAACACTCGAGAGGTGTGTTCATACCCAACCCAGCTTGAGGACTGCTTCCAGAAAAATGAGCGATGCGTTTCAGCTGCATGATTAAAGTTCTCAAGTTGCTCGAAGAGTCCCAGTTCAAGGGCAGCTATGCTAGGAAAACGAAGCTTTTCTTTAGCCGCGGCCGTCTTTCGGAGGCTATCACGAAGTGCGGCCTGGATGTTCAGAAGACACTCAGTTTGCTTCAAGTATGTGCCTGCTCAGACGACCTTGAACATAAACTAACGCTACCCAAAATTAGCTTGAACTTCAAATCTACACCACTGCGCAAATCCATGATATCTGGATACGCAGCGGGGCGCAGGTAAGAACAATCTGCGCCTCTATCGTCCCTTCTCTGACACTACTGTACGCTCAGCCCAAGTCTGCGATCGTCACGCCGTATGCCCTATTTCGCCCTGTCATGCTATCATCTGACCGGACCCGCTCCGCAGTACCTCTCACGACCTTCCCTCCGATCCTACCAAACGCAATGGCCTCTTCGGCAGAGAGCGCGAGATGGAGATCATCATCGACATGGTCGCGCATCCTACCCCACCCGCCACTTCTGCGCATATCGCGATCCTGGGCTCGGGCGGCATCGGAAAGACGTCCCTTGCGCAGGCTGCTCTTCACCATGCGCAGGTCGAGGCGCTGTTCCACGACTTGCGCTACTTCGTGCCCTGTGACGCGGCGACGTCCGGCGACGCTCTCCTGATCGAGCTCGCAAAAGCCTTGGGCGTCCCTGTCGAGGGCGAGAATCTGCAGAGCAGAGTGCTTGCGCACGTCAAAGCGATGAAATGCATCATATGCCTTGATAACTTCGAAACGCCCTGGGAAGCAGATACGCGCCCTGTTGAAGAGCTTCTGGCGAAGATCACTGCCATGCCCGACGTCACGATCATTGTGACTATCAGAGGTGCTCAACGACCCCTCAATACTGCTTGGATGGAGCCCCTAAGGCTACCTCCTATACGGCCCTTAGATGAGGAAGCCGCAATGAAAATATTCGAGGCCATCTCCGGCCACTCTGATGACTATGCTCTCCGCTTGACGAAGGCGGTCGACCGTGTCCCTCTGGCTGTGACTCTCCTGGCTCACCTCGCGCAGAGCGAGCAGACCGAAACGCTGTGGGAGGAATGGAACGAAAACTATACGTCCATGGTCCAGCGGGCCGGCGATCATCGCCTGGACAGCCTCGAGTGCTCCATCCAGATGTCTCTGCGGAGCTTTCGGATGACAAAGAACAAATCCGCCAGGCTCGTGCTCAGCCTGCTCAGCCTGCTCCCTGCGGGCATGCAGCTGTCCAAAGTATCCGTGTTCCAGACTGCGATCGCGTCCATCCCCGATATCCGCAAGTCGCTTTCGACCTTACAACAGTGCGCACTCGCCTACTCGGACAACGCGTACGTCAAAGTGCTTTCGCCGATCCGGCTGTATATGCAGAAAGAACGGCCTCTCTCGCGGGTTCAGATGCGCGAGCTCGAAGCCTATTACCTGTCTTTGGGGCTGCAAGGCTCCAACTACTTCTCTGTCGACACGCGGAAAGAGCTCCACCCTGAGATCGGAAACATAGATGCTATATTGTCGTCTGCCCTGGATTCATCCCATGACGAAGGCGTCGCCGCGTCGATCTTCTCCTTTGTCAAATTTTGCCAGTATATCAACCTGTATGATCAACGGCTGCTCACGACAGCCGTTCACAAGGCAGACAGGCTCGGCTTCTCGGCTTCAGTCCGAGGCGACGGCCACTATCTATGGGCGATGTCATCTTACTTCCTTTCTCAGTGGAAAGATGCGCAGGCGAAGCTTGAAACTGCACTGAAGCTTCACAAACAAGGTGCAGACGAACTAGGCCAAGCCAATGACCTCTGGAGATTAGGAGATATATTGTATCTACTTGATAAACCAACCGAGGCCGAAGAAACTCTCGACGATGCCTATGATCTAAATGTCGCTCTGAGGAACAGTGCTGGTCAAGGATATGTCTTGCAATCCCTGGCGCAACTACATCTCGGCCTCGAACAGCTGAATAAGGCGGCAGACGAATTGACGGCTGCACGGTTGGCGCAAAGCAGAGCAGACAACAAGCTGGGACAAGCCAACGTCATGTACGCGACGGGGCAGTTGTATCTAAGGCTTGGGAAGCTGGACGAGGCCAAAGACGTGACAAGGAGAGCGATGGATATTCACCTCGAAGTGGAAAGCTTCATCGGATACGCCTACGACTTGGTTGTACTAGGAGAAGCCTACCGAATGCTCAAAAATTATCCTGAGGCAGAGATAACTTTCATCGAGGCGGTGCAATCTCATGAAAAGACTAGAGATGTTTTGGGTCAGGCAAATGCACTTCAGTGCTTAGGACAGGTTCACCTGCATCTTCAAGATTTAGCCAAGGCAAAACACGAGCTCACACAGGCACTGGATCTTCATACGAAAATAGACGAGCGCCTTGGGTTAGCGAACGATTCTCAACTCTTGGGTGTCCTCCATCTTCAGCTCGATGAACCTCTGTTGGCTCAAGAGATGTTTGAAAGAGCTCTGAAGAGGCATTGCGAGGTCAATGACCTCCTCGGTCAAGCTAGCGATCTGTATCACCTAGGCAAAGTTCACTGGAAGCTCGGGCATCCAGAGATGGCAGTAGAGTCACTTAAGGGTGCAGTCGACCTTTATACAACCCTTGGGACGGGCGTGATCTTGCTGCTTGGGGATGCACAGTACCTGTTAGGATCCGTTCATTTTGCACTCAATCAAACAGATAGAGCATTTGATGCTTTTGAGGGCGCTCGTCGGGCCCATGAGGAGGTTGAAGATATGCAGAGGACAGCAGATGACTTTAGGAGCCTAGGTCTGGTCTACGTGCGACGGCTTCAATTGGAGAAAGCAGTGGAGATGCTAATACAAGCCTTCGACTTACATGGAATCACACAGGATGCTGTTGGTCAAGAACAAGATTCTGGGCTTCTGGATGTTATAAAACCCTATCTCCAGACCACCAAAATTGTCGAGGGTGACCGATGAACTAGTTATTGACTGGTTATTGTACTCCGTCTTTGCAGGTGCTCTTGCATACTATCTTAGCGAAGCCACTCTCCGAACTACAGACACTGTGGGCAAAGTTCCATGGGATCACTGATCCCATGGAACTTTGCCCACGGTGAGACTTCGAGAATCTGAAACGGACTCCCATCAGGGCCTGGAATGTTTGTCGAATCGAGTAAAGAGGGTTGTAAAATGGCCACGCGCGACAGAATGCAGAAAGAATTGCGAGCGATTTGGAGATCTACTTATCCATGGAATAGTCCAGTTGAATTATTTTGAACATGACGTTCAGTCCGGAAAGTGGCATTAGCTCCGCCACAGGGTTTCGTTGGAACAATAGTGGATGCCGCCTTTCCGAGAAGTCTCAGATCTCAGGCCGTCTATAAGATTGAAACAAACTCGATCTGGGAGCGTTCCGTGCAGGAAGCAAGTGATTTCGTAAGTCTGACGTTGACCCCGATTCCGCCAAGTCGTCGCAAAGCGGCCCACTCGGAGCTTGGATCCAAAACTAACGCAAGGATCCTATAAAGAACGATGGACCTTGCGCTACTCAACGCACAATTCACCCCTGACGCTATACCACCGACACGATCTGCTTTATCCACATAACACAAGCCCACTTGTCATTCAGTCATTCTTGCGGGTTTACCTCACGAACTCAGGTCACCTCTACACGCGAATTCGCCCAGCCCTCATGCTCCAGTACCCTGCCTCAGAGCCTAAAAAAAGCAATGCAGAAGGGTTAACAAGTCACGTCGAGATGAAAGCCACCGAGGAATCAGTAGATGTTGCTGAGACACCGAAAAAGATAGTCAAGAAGAAGAAGAGTTCAGGTGATCTGCGAGATATCTTTCAACGTGGGGAAGACGTACATGAGCATGATCAGGAGGAGCATGGGGCCGCGTCATGATATGCAGAAAAAGATGTGGAATGCGATGCCGACGGTTCTACTGCTGGTGAAACCTGGCATGATCACGGCGAGCCTCAAATTCTTCGTAAATGAATGATTGGGTCAATCATCTGTTCGTCGGGCTTGGATAGACAGTGAGATGTCCGGTTTGTTACGACAAGCACGACCTTTCATGACCATTATGGACAAGGACCGCACAGACTTTTGACGAGACCACAAGCCTCAATAGCATCAGGCACCACCCCGAAGAGTGTATTTTACAACAATACAAGAACATAAATCACTTGCTCATGCTGAGAGAGGCACGTTAGTGCCATCTAAGGCGGTCAGGGCATGGAAGCACTCACCGTATGGGAACTCTCTCAGTCGTCAAATAGTGGCCTGAAGGACTGTGTGACATTGTGAGTCCATATCCAGTGCGATCTAGAAGTAAAGGTTCCAGCCTACCTTATATTCATCAAGCTCCTGGGTGGGACCCATCTCGTCAGATTTGAGACTAACACTATCATGGTCAAAGCCGCCGTTTTCGACCTCACCATCCCCATTGAGACTTTCAGGAGGCAGAACTCTCCTATTGTCAAATTCGACTTCCTCCCCTTCGTCCTCCATCATCGCGTGAAACTCATCAGCATCCATACCATCAATTCCCAGCCCAGACGCACGGAGCGCTTCTTCGTCAGCTGCACTCATCTGCGAGGATGGCAGGAAGAGCGGTTCGCCCTTGCGTTGAGAACCGCTAGGTTGAGACCACTGAGACGGTGTCTGATAGTGGGATTCCTGCGACCATCGCGGCATTGAGGGGAGTGGTGGAATAGACGAGGGAGGTGGTGGCATTGAAGGAGGTGGCATAGACCCAGAGGCCCTTGATTGGGCTCTATCGCTGGAGCGCATCTCGCCCATAGCTTTGGCAAGCCCCGCAGTATCAGTCCGTTCGACTACCTTCATTGGTCGTCGCCGCTCAGGCACACGGTTCTCCCTGCTGTCCTGATCATCTTCCCGTGCTCGTTTACGTGTCTGAGAGACGGAGGCATCAGTTGTTGATCGTGCTTGACTGGTCCCACGACCGGCAGTAGATGCGCCGGGAGCGTGACTCGTTGAGACGACAAACAGGCCTTCTATACTGTCGCTTTCAATATTAATAAATAAAGGTGCCGCTGGATCGGTGAATTTCATCTCCATGTCGAGAGACATGGATTCTGCATATACAACTGTAGCCTGAAGCAAGGTCACGTTAATATACGCAGATGCCCATAAAGCTGCCCCTCACGTTGAATTCACGCAAGTGAAAGACTAGGGTTGTCGGAGTGAGATAGATATCGTACACATCAAACCCATCAGCGCCAAGAGTGATATCAGTCGACATTTGCGTGTGGCCTACATTTATTGACTTGATTCAGCGATTTTGGCCGTGATGTAGGTTCCTCTATGGACGTCACCTTTTGCATTGAGAGAAGATTCAAGATTCCCGACACGTAGCTCGGACGAATCAAAGCACCAAATAAGTTGCGGGTCATTTTTGCTGCTCCTGCTGGTGCCAAAGTGCTCAACCATCTCTTTCAGCATCCTCGACCCAATCATAATCTTGGACTCAGTTGGATCATTGGGAACCCCGGGCGCCATTAATGATGTTGGGGTCAACAGCAGCAAACGATGAGTCTTCACGATCCCTATAGATAGGTACTTCAGTAACAAGCTAGGAGCTCAGATCGAAAGTAGACAGATAGGGCGACAGTCCATTACCATGTTCGCAATGGAGACGTACAATCAGCTTGCTCTCCAAACTGTCCTGGTCTTCATTGTCCTCTGACTCAGCGCCACCTTCGATGATTGATAGTTCACATCGGTTGACAGTTTTATCCACGGTCCTATTCCGTAAAACAGACAGTAAAGACTTTAAAGTCATATGGATCGAGGTCAACGATGTCGAACATGGACGCATATAGTGAGGTACCTGCCTTGGTCAACAGCTGACCAGTGACAACCTGTACCTCTTCAACATCCCTTGCAAACGACCCTGAATTTACTCGCTTTTCTCCCACACTGTAATTGACGAAGAACTGTCGCTCGTACCGGAACCGACTATATGCTGACAGAGATGAGTTCGTTGCGGATAGAGATAGGCTATCTGGGGCTGCGTAGATTGTGAGGTCGTCCCCGTATTTTAATAAGCACGTCAGAGCGCGTGTAAATGCTGCAGTTCGAGGAGTGAACAAGACGCGTATAGGAATGTCTTTCCATAGGGAACATACGCTTGAGTGCTGCCGCATCGATGACTGCTCGCATCAAATCGTCGTGCAGGATTGATCAGATTCACTTCGACAGTTGTGAATGAACCAAGACTGGTTTGGGTGGCTATGAAAGGACTCGCGTATGGAGCATACGATGAAGAATTTTATCGACTACTCGCATCAAGCAGTCCAGGTTGAAAGCGCGTCGCGGTACGTGGAAGCAAGGAGCGCGTTTCTCACGTGGGACCGTGGGACAACTTTCCCCGTAGGGATACCACTAACAGTCCCAAGAACGCTGTTGAAGTGACTACCATTTCATTAAAGAAAGACCGCTATCATGGTCTCTCCTGAGGTGTACAATGTCAAGCAGCAATTCTTCCTCGGTAGGCGAGTCCAGAAACAAACGCGGCATCCAGAATTCATAGAGTTCTAACTCACAGGTGCATTCAAGGCTCTTGTAGACCTACCGCCCCCCAACCCCTCCAGTGATGATTACACGCCCATCCTTGTTTATAAAGCCCGAGCACACATCGCCTTGGACGACTCAAAATCGGTGTCAACTTTTGTCCCTGCCGACACAGACAGTCTTTCTTTAAAATCCGTGCTATCGTTATCCAAGTATGTGTCCGACGAGGCAGATACGGCTTTGGAAGAGCTGAGGGATCTGTGTGTGGAGATCGAAGGAGACGATGTGGATGCGAGCGAGCGCGAGAAAGGGTGGGTGCGCGTGATAGCTGGCACCGCTTTTGCGCGCGCAGGTGAGCTCGAGGAAGCTTTGGAAACATTAGGCGCGGAGGCAAGCACAGAGAACCTTGAGGCGTACGTCGGCAACCTTTGAGATGTTCGCTGACCCCTTCTGTATGTGCATATTCGCTGATGCACTTTTTGTGAACAGCGTCGCCGTGATCATCCAGATTTACCTCTCCATCCACCGACCAGATCTTGCGCGCAAGGAATTTGAACGCGCGAAGCACTGGGCGGAAGACGATCTACTCCTCCAGCTCATAGAAGCTTCCATTGGCCTTGTCACTGGCAAGGATGGATATGCCGACAGCAACTCTTTCTATACTGAGCAACTCGCCAATCCTTCTCTGTCTTCTCCACACCTTCTCACAGCACGGGGCGTCACGCGACTACTCCGAGGCGAGATCATAGAGGCAAAGTCTGACTTCGAGGAAGCTGTGGCACAACAAGGTGGAAAGGAAGACGCGGAGACCCTTGCTGCAAGCGTAGTCGCAGCGGGATTGGGAAGTGCTGCGAAGAAGGGAGATGCGGAGGCGCTATGGAGGTGCGTATATTGTCTTTGATGGGCTCCCTGTGTGCCTCGCCTCTTACTGATGTATCCTCAGCCGATTGGTATCCGAATTCCCCAATCATCCTTTGGTGACCGATGTGAACACCAAAGCAGAGGAGTTCGATGAACTGACTGCCAAGTTCGAAGTGCCCCCTTTAGCTATACCTACCGCAGCATGATATGTGACATACACAACCTCTAATCGCACCCGTGTATATGAGGTATTCATTCATCATGGAACGGAGTTTGAGACTCCTATCTGTTTTTGTTCAACGGTTCCGCAAAGTAAAGTTGGATCATTCTTCCACGATGCTGCGCGTTTCGTTGGGCTGATATTATATCTCTCTCTCGGTGTCAAGGTTATCATCGCTGAATGGATTGCGGTTGACAACGAGAAATATGAGATACCAACGTACAGCAAATGTCTAGACTGCTCACGCTCACGCATCGAATTTCATGCAGAGTAACCAAGTCCTTGACCTCGTTTCTCTCGTCCTATCATCGCAAAGCAACCCCATCAAGTCGGCTTTTCTCACGTGGAGCTTTTGTCTCCCTTTGTCTCACCGGATTTCCACGTTCATTAATGAGTCTGCTCACCGAAGTAGGCATCATGCACGTTTATTTTTAGTACGCGTATTTGAGGTCACGAAGTGGACTTCCCGTGGGAGGGATGCGGCTGCGGCGAGTGTGAGAAATAACATGGTCGAAACATGTGTTGACCCAACAAGGAAACGTGCAAGGTTATCTAAGTTTAAGTATGCAGGTGGGAGGATGGAGTAATGAGGAATGAAGATGAAGTAAGAGATCGATGGTGATAAGGACCGAAGGCCGACGATGCGCGCGCATGCAGCAGCGCAATGGCCACAAACTTGGAAGTCTTCGTCATCACCAGCAGAGCAGAGCGACTGGTTCGTGTCAGTAGTCACAAGTGTGCGCGCGCACTAATCGATGTGGTCAAATCAGTGTCCTTACGTTCCATCGTAGGCAGTCCGCGCTTCTGCCCGACGATCGACATCGAACATCGACACATCGACAACGATGTTCGGGAAAATCCGACCTGGATTGAGTTCTTTGATTGCTTGGATGAGCGGCGATGGGGTGAGGGTGGGAGACGACATGAAAGGCATGCTAGGGCGCGTGTCGACTGTGCTGGGGTTGTGAGGAAGGAGCTCCAGCCCGGGCTTCTTGAAGCGTGCATTTGCCGGCATCTTGATCAAGGCTCTTCGGTGACTGCAGACCACTGCCGGCCGCTCGAAAAGGCCATCCGAGGCCATCACCAGGGCTCCCGGCAAAATCAAGACTGGTTCAGTGCGCAGTCTGGTTTCCTGAGCTGCAGCCGTCCACGCGGTCAGCGCGCGATGGGGTATGCTGATGGCACTGACCTGAACGAGGGCGCGGGAATGTAGGATTGAACAGACATTCGGCGCGCGGAAGTTTCAGGTTTCATGGGAAAGGAAGATACAGGCGAAGTGTGGCGCTCGGATGTGCAGTGCGGGCTGGTAAGGATGCTCGTGAATAGAAGAACATCTAGCATAACGACGCGCAGTGTGTAATGACAGAATCGTGACAAGGAGAGTGCGAGTGGCTGGAGAGTGCGAGGCGCGATGGGAAAACTAAAGCAAACGCATGTGCGAGGGCCGGACAAGATGGTCGACCCATAAGCAAACGGTAAAGCGTCGCAAACATGCGCATATGGAACGAAGAACAGTCTATGCAAACTCTGGGCGCCGCTGCAGTCTCCACGAGGCGACACCGAGCGCGCCAGCGTGGGAGGCGGGGTCTGTTGAGCCGCAGGAAGCATTACACGGAGAGGCGCGCATAGATCATGCACCATAACTCGGGTCGAAATGATCCCGTCTGTCCATGGTCAAGCCAGAGCTCCCTGTGAGGTTAGTGTGCGGGTGACCATTATTCCGAAATCACATCCGCTCTGTCTGCGATGATACGGTGAGTTCCCAGGACACCGCAAAGGGGGACAAGCACAGATAGATTGGTGATACCCCCTAGACCAAGAATGACGCAGGAGCTTGCAGTCCGACTCGGATTGGTGTATGCCTTTTAAAATTGTGCGTGGCGCATCAAGGGGCCCCAGCTAATAAATCAGAGACATCCGCAGACGAGCTTGAAGATATGGAGGATGCACCAAGCGCTCGAGACACGGAGAAATCAGATGGTAAAAGCCTCGTCGAGAAGTATCACCGAAAGAATTCGGTGAATACATATGTCTTCGTATCCCAGACATGACTATAATTCCAGACAACGAGCAGACGAGAACAGGAAAAGCAAGAAAATTCCGGCGTAGTGAGCCGCAAAGAGGTGAGTGAAGAAAAGGTGAGCGAGTCTTACGTAACCCAATATTGGTTGTCCGCCGCCTTTACAGCGCTCGCTCGACGAGGAGCACAACGCCAACATCACCGATGCCGATCAAGCACTTGGATAGTGAGCGTTTTCATTTCGTCGTCCTGTCAAAGGTGACTGAGGAGTCGTGCAGCCTATCTATCCGACAAGAAGCTTCTCCAGACACACCCACTGAGCGTGCTCTCCGACTCACGCCTTGGTATCGACGCGGCGTACTACTTGCAAACACTCTATGATCATCCACCGTCACGCGAGCCGCTGCTAGCTGCTACAGGCGGCCAGCCGCTTGCGCTTGCGCTTCAGATTGAGACTGACCTGCGCGCACTGGAGCGCCTACGCATCAAGCCCGTATTCGTGTTCCCTGGACTCGTGCCCAACAAGCGCTTGCGACACCAGCAGCTCAACGTCGAGCAAGCCGACGCGTGCCGTGACCGCCGCGAGGCATGGCAGAAGTACGAGGCGGGCCAGGAGGAGGCCGCCACGAAACTGTTTGAAGCAAGGAGTGGGCTCTCGCATTGGGATTTGTGGAGGGCCGTGCTCAGGCTTTTTAGGACTCGAAATGTAGAATTCATCGTTGCGCCATATATTGCGTGGGCCCAAGTGCGTTTCTTTTGTCTTCGTCGACTAGGTCTTTTTTTTCGAACGACAGCAATTTGACTGACGATGGGTTCTCACGCACAGCTTGTATACCTGCAACGGCACTCAAAATCTTATATCCACGCCATTTACGGGCCGACGGACGCATTGCTTTGTCCTGGCATCGACAAGATCATCACTTCCATTGACCTCTTATCTCCCTCGCCGTCTTTCACATATGTCTCCAAAAAGGCAATCCTGACAGACATGGGGGTGACAGAGGAGCAATTCCTTGACATAGGGATCCTCGTCGGGTGCGAGCACTGCCAACCGTTTCCGCCCACGTTGCACGAACAGGCGCTTAAGGCGACTTCCGACATGGTCAAGTACTACAGATCGGGTCATGCCGCTGTCGCGGCGCACCATGAGCACGCGGGCGTCAAGACGACGCAGTACGCAGACCTCTTCGCGCGAACCCGCGCGCTCATCAAGCATTCACTCATCTTCTCCGCTGAGGGTACCGTTCAGCCTATCTCCCTCGCCGCCCCTTCGCCGCCCATACAAACGTCCGGCAACTCCACCAACGGCCCAGGCGGCAGCGGGAGCTCGCAGGCGGTCGCACACGCGACGACGGCGGCGGACGTGCCCTCGGACCTGCATGAGATCTTCACACACCGGCTACCTGACGAGGTCTTCTTCTACCTCTCGCGTGGCCTGCTCAACCCACAACCCCTCGTATGGCTCGCGAGTGGACAGATCATCGAGCCTCCCCCGCTTGACAACGGCGAGACCAACGAGTACCGCCGGTTCGTGAAAGAGGTCGTGACGGAGGGCCAAACAGGCCCGCGGGCGACCGCGCTCGCTCTGCTGAGCAGCGTCATGCATCATTTCTGGGCGAACAGGCGCGTCGCGGGGGTGTTTTGGTTCGAGAGCGGGCAGCAGCAAGGCCAACAGGGTGGTCCCGGGAACAAGTATGGGCAGCATGGACACGTTCACCAGCAGCTGTCGACGGTGCAGCACAACTCAGCGCAGACGGCACAGTTAGCGGAGCGCGTCGCAGGCTGGCATGTCCCATACGTGATCGTGGAGGAGGAGCTGCGGCGACAAAACGTGTGATTTCGCGCCTTCTATTCTCGTCTCTTATTTTCTCACGTTCTGAATTGACCCAGTGGTCGACGATCGACTTTGCACTCTGCCTCGGGGCGACCGCTACCGACAAGCAAGCCGCGCGGACGAGGGCGCGGACGACTCAGAGCCAAAATGGCAGTTCGAACTCTAACGCCAACTCACAACACCCGCATCATGCGGCGCCGCCCCTTGAAAAGAAGGACGAGATCGTTGCGAATGCGATCTGGAGGTTCTTGGAGCTACGTGGGTGAGTGCGCGTGTGCCTCTGCTTAATTCCCTTTCGTTTTTTCTTTCTGTGGACGTTTCTTGGGGCGCTTGTGAGCGGATTTGGTACTTGATTTGGGCCACCGGTTCTCATCGGTGCTGCGAACGTATTGCACTGCCCCGTGCTGGCGTCGTCATGTCAGTCTCTTTGTGTCCATTTAGGTGGTATGAAGGCACTGCCTGACTGGCAGGCAGCAGCGGATAGTCGAAAAGTCAGGAGCCTACACAGCGTGGGTTGGCGTTTGGATGCTAAGCGCTGGGTATAGCTGATCCCGTTGGGGAAATGCTAGCTTGGCGCGCGCCCTGTGGCGTCTGTGGGCGTTGGCCTTGTTGCGTTCATGGGCCATGACTTTTACGGTTAGCTTTGAGAGCGCGGCGCGGCGTCGCTCGCGCCTGATGGGATGCGACGTAATTTGAGGGCCGGATCGGGGAGCATTTTTTCTCACAACCTTTTCAATGCTCCTCGACCTTGATCTCATTTCACCCCTCATTTCATTTCATTTCATTTTTCTGACCGCAATCTCTCTGTCTTTGATTTTCTCCGAAATCAACGCCGCCACCGCCACCGCCACCGCCTATATCATCTATCGCCTTGCGCCCTCTGCCGGAACTATCCCTCTCCACCTGTCGGTCTCGGCTCCGCCGACTGCTCACGTACAGTTTCCTGCTCAAAACGCACGAGCACTCGCCGCTCGCGCGCGCGATGCACACGGCGATCCGGCGCGCGCGGGTGACGGACAAGTTCCAGGACCCGCTCTATCTCTTCCTCGAGCTCGTCCGCGCGGGCGTCATGCATGGCCACCTCTGGTCCGGCCGCGCGTTCAGCGGCGGGCCGAGTTTCGGGACCGGTGCGTGCTCACGTCTTTCCTTTCCTGCCGCTTTTGTTCGCGGGATGAGTTGATTGACGAGCGATGGATCTCCGCTGTGCAGACGACGAGAAGGCTTGCATGCTGCTCGTGATGCGAACGCTGAGCATCGTTCCGCTCAATTTCCAGGTACGTCTCCACCTTGTTGATCCATTCTTGCGTTCACGTCGTGTGTCCCTTTGCGCGCAGCCTGTCCCCTGGTCCGCTCCGCTCTCGCGCGAGCTGCTGGTGTTCAACTCGTTCGTGCGCTCGCTGACCCGTGCGCTGCGCACGCTCTTGGAGGTGACGACGCTGAACATGCTCCTGCGCACCGACGCGCGGCGCGCGCGGGACGACCTGCTCGACATCACGATGTCGCTGCCGTTCCAGGGCGAGGTGAACACGGGCTTCGGGGTGCTGGCGAAGGTGTACCTCGACGCGCTGACGCACCTGCACGGGGGGCAGCGGGTGCGCGACGCGGACGGGCCCGGTGTGCGCGACGCGAAGGCGGTGGCGCTGGAGATCTGCGAGGAGACGTTCCCGGGCGTCAAGGCGCCTAAGATGGAGGTCGAGCGGGGGTTCCGCTTTTGGGACGTGGTGAGTCGTGGGCTTTTCCACCCGTTCTAATTCCTTTTAGGCGCATCGCTGTTTTTCTTTTACCGCGTGATTGGAGGGCTGATGGATTTCCTATTTTTTTTTTTGGTATTTGCGGCAGGCACTGATGGCGATGCGGCAGCTGCACGCGGAAGGGTCGGTGCAGGCGGAGCTGATCGACCAATTCGAGGCGGCTGAGGCGTGGCTGGGGCCGATGCGGCCGTGAGTGGCCTAGTGGAGCGAGAAGGGGGAAGGGAAGCGGGCGAGAAAGGACGGGCGAAGGGCGGAGGGGGGAGGGGAGAGGGGGAGGGCGTCGTTTGGGCTGGGAGTCGGGGATGAGAGGGCCAAGGCGCGGTGGGGGCGGGGACCGGTGTTGTGCGGCGAGGGCCTGGGAGGGGGCGAGCTGTGTGACTGTGTCCGTATGTAGATATCCATATCCGTCACGTCTGCCTGTTATTTCTGTCACAGGGAGATGCGCGATCGCGTCGTGGGAAGCGGGGGCTCAGACCGGAAAGGACACGGCTATGGGGATCGGGCCTCGAAGCGCGAGTCGAACCGACCGTCGGCGCACGGGGTCCGGATCGGAAAGGCCATCCGAGCCGCGAATCGATTCGCGTCGGACGAAGACAGACAGCTGGGAAATCTGGATGCGAGAGACGTCCACGCTGGACCAGCTGGTGGGGTCGGATGAGCGTGTGTGGCCAATTTGCAAATGCGGGGGTCGAGGAAGGAGGGGGCCGATCGGATCTGGCCTGAATGTTTTGAGGAGCCGTCGCTCGCTCGACCGCTCAAAACCAGCCTTTCCAGAACAGCCAACACACCGTCCCCTCCTCCTGTCCTGTCCCCCCACCGTCCACCGCGATGCTCCACCACCCGCCCCCGCTCGTCCCCGTCGTCTTCACCGACGACAACGTCCCCGCACCCAACGACAAGACCGCTCCCCTTCGACAGCACGCCCACCCACACCACCCACACCAGCACCACGTACAGATCATCCAGCTCGTCGAAGCCCCGCGTCCTCCCCCCACCGCGCTCTCCCATCCCCAGCGCTGCGCCCCCTCTCTCCTGCCCTCGTCCTCCTATTCTTCTTCGTCCTCGGCGCCCTCTGCATCCTCCTCCCTCTCGTCCGCATCGGCATCGATAGAGGAAGAGGGCGAGGCCTGCTCTTCCTTCTGCTCGTCCTCCGATCACGATCCAGACCACGATGAGGACGAGGACGAGGACAGGGACGAACCACCAGAGCTGCCCCCACACACGCGCCGCGATCCCACCCTCGATGACACTTTTGGCGTCCGCATGCGTCGCGTTCGCGCCTGGCGCGATGCAGTCCTCCTGTCCGCGCCGATCCCTCTTCCCAACTCCACTCACGGGTTCCCAGCCCCCGACCCTGCCCCTGCACCCGCGCCAGCCCTCGTTCCCATCCCCATCCCCGTCCCAAGCTCGCCACTGTGCCATCTCAGCAGTCGGCCGGAAGGCGGTGACGCGCGCGAGCTCGATCCGCCAGGTACGTGCAGCACCACCCGCCCGATTGGGCTGGGCCCGGCTCGCGTGGCAGCGTGGTGTCCGGATATAGACTGATGACTTCCTGTTACAGGATCAGGATCGGCGCGGGCGTTCGCGTCGGCAAATGTGGCTGCGCCCGAGTCGGCGCCGGCCTCGGCGCCCGTGTCAGTGTCGGCGTCGGCGTTTGCGTCGGCGTCGCGCAAGCGGAAACCGTTCTCGACTGCATCGGTCGAACTCTCTGTCTCCGCCTCTGCCTCTGCCTCCGCCTCTGCCCCGTCGTCGGCTTCTGCGTCGTGGCGTGTCGAGACGTACGACGACGCTGACGTCGTACGTCCTTCCCTCTCCCCTTCACCCCCGCTCTCTCACACACGCACACTTCCGCAGACCCCACCCACGCCCTCGAAGCACCCCCGTCCCCTTCCACACTCGCCTCTCAATCGCCCCCCGCACCCGTTCACCCACCCGTTCGCGCACCCACACTCGCGCTCGCTCGGTCCGCCTTTGCATTTGAATTTTATTCCCCACTTGAATTTACACCCGCACCTCACCTTCCACCCCCATTCGCATCCGCGTACGGGTCATGCAGGAGGGAACAAGGACGCATGCTGGGTCGACGTTGGCGTGTTGCAGGAGCAGCCGTGGCAGCTGCCCGGGCGAGTGTAGGAGCGTGTGAACGGGAGGGATTCGGGAGCGTGGGAAGGGTGAGGCCAGAGGGCGGGAGGGCGGGGGGCGTGAAGAGCGAAGAAGCCATAAAAGGAAGCTCGTGCATTGGGGGAAGAAGGCGGAGGCGGGCCCGGGAGTGGAGCACGCGGGCCCGCGGAACGACGAGGGCGATTTGTGGGCGTTCGGGTGTGCACGGGCGTGACCTGCGCCGTCCCCTTTGGGCCCGTGCGTGCCGGATGCGTTTGCGTTGCGGCGGCGGCTGCCTTCTGCTCTCCTCCGCCCGCATTCGAAGTTGTTCTCTTTGCATCGCGTTCAAGTCTCGAGGCTGCCGCGGCATCCACCGTCGCTTCCCTCGTGCGTGCACATGCGAGGAGGCGGAGTGAGTAAGTGCGCGGTTTCGTCGGTGGATTCTCTGGCGCGACCACAACCGCGTACCCTCTGTACGTTCACGCAGCGACGCGACACGATGCGTCGTGATTGCGGACCCACCCTTGCGGGGCCTCGCTTCTTCACATCTCGTACCGCACCTGAGGCACCTGCCTGCGATGACGGCACCGCGAAGTCGTCAAACTCCGGTTCACAACTTGCGCCGACTCGCTCGATTTGGGCGCGTCTTCGCGCGGTGCACTGGACTTCATCAGCGACGCTGGCTGGCCGTGTCTGGTCGCGTCGTACGACCGACGCCCTGCGGTACGTGATCAATGCGATCACTGCGGCAAACGGCATGCGACCAGTTTGCTCTGCGCTTCTCGGCACCTCGCGTTTCTACATCTCACCCGCACCGGTCGCGACGACCCATCGCCCGATATCCACGTCTTTTGTCCATTGTACGGCGCACATTGACTTCATGCCAAATGGCGAGCAGTGTATCTGGTCTGGGAGCCCGGGGTCGGGGTCGGGACGGCGGCATCAAGCAGGTTCTGAATCTCACGCCGCCCGTTCTCAGCATTGTCTTGGCCGTTTTCTCAGCATCAGCCTTCGCTCCCAGCGCGATCCACCTGGCCATCTGCCCCTTGTTCTTTTTTCATCTGCCCGTCGCTTTTTCTTCTCCGTGTCATTTTGCGCGTTCGCACATCCGCATCGCCCGTCATCTTCGTTGTGTCGCCTACAACAAGACGAGCGTTCTTTGCCCCTGTCTCTGCTCCGTGCGCCCGAGGAGAGCGAGGACCTCGTGGATGTCACACGCTACTCTCCTTACCCCAACGCTGCTGCTGTCGCCGCCGCCGCCGCCGCGACCCTTCTTGTACTCGTTCCCGTTCTTGAGGCTTAAAGTTCTCCGTCCATTCGTCTGATTTTTCATCACCGCTGCGCCCCTTTTCCTGTCTCGTTCCCCTCGGAGGGAGCCAGGCACGCGCATGGTGCCCGTAACGCACACGCGCATCATCGTCATCGTCTCGCATTCGCACTCCCATTCTCATACTTCGCCAATCCGCTCTCGTCCACGCGCATCTTCCGCCCTCGCTGAATCCATCTTCATGCCGCACCCACGTCCACGCATCGCCCCCGTCGCCGACCCGATCACAGCATCCATCACCACCACCCCATCTCGCGTCGCACGCTTCGCCTTCCCATCCTCTGCTTGCATACTTTCTCACCACAGCTTGCCGCGCATCTCCATCTCCATCTCCATCTCCATTCTCATCTTTGGTCCTTGTCTTGCATCCATTTTCGCGCTTCCTTTCTCTCGAGCCCCCCTCTAGGCTGTACATATTCACATCGATGTCCTCCACCACCAAGAACAATCCACGATGGCTCCCAACCCAATCCACCACCCCGCACGCATACGAGTATCCATACACTATACATCATACTGTATACTTTTTGCACTGTCCTCTTCCGGTGTAATAACGCGTGCACGCGCCGACCGCCCCGCGTCGCAATTGTCCGCGATGTATATACTAGCAGCAGCCCTCTGGCAAGCGTTTTACTTATTACTTGTACTCTGTGTGCGCGCGTTTGATAATCTGAATCGATCCCTGTGTTACTCGGTTTCTTTTTCCTTGTTTATTTTTCGCTACGGCGCGTCGCCTGGCCGGGCCTGATCGGGGAGGAACAAGAAGACATCTGCGCAATCGTCGACATTCTGGATTCCCTGCCTGCCCCTGCTCTGCCGCCCAGAGCGTTCGGGCGACGCACGTGCGAACCGCCCCGCGACCGAACCGACGCGCGGTCCTCGACAGTTCCTTGCTCGACGGACCTCCCGGCGCGTTCCTCCGGCCTCAGAATGCACGCGGAACGCGGCGCGCGGCGCCGGTCCGCATGCCAGGCGCAGGCCTGCGCAGGCGCGCAGCGTGAGTGCGCGTGCGCGCGCGCGTGTGTGTGTGCACTGTGCGCCTGCGCCCGATGGCGCGCTGCGTGAGTGCCGCAGGCACTGGGAGCAGCTGCCTGCGAATAGCTCCGGAGCCGCTCGGGGGAACTCCGGGGGGCCGCAGCCGCAGCGCGCGGCGCAGTTTCGTATCAGCTTATAGCTAGCAACTAGCGCCCTCGCCATCGTGAGAGCCGCGTTGCCCTGCGCACGCCGCCGCAGGTGCGAACGAGCGTGCGACGTGCGTTGGACCTCAAAAATAGGCGACCGGACGCGCATGTGCGTGTGCGTGTGCGTGTGCGTGTGCATGTGCGGGTCCGGAGACGCGGGGAACGCGTCTAGGGGGCTGGGGCGGCCCAGGGGGGTCTGCGGACTGCTCAGCTGGCTGGGCAAGAGACGGGAGCGCGTTGGCGTTCATGGGAGAGAATCACGCAGGCCCGGCGAGGGCAGGGGCGAGTTGCCGCCCAGCGACGAAAGCAGGGCCCGTCGTGCGAGCGGAAGCCCGCATTGGGCCGGCGAGCGCGCAAGGCCCGACAGTCCACCAGCTGCGCGCGCGCATGGAACGAGATGGAACGCAGAATGAAAAAAAAAAGCATGAGAAACTCGAATATTCAAATTCGCGAACGAGTTTCAGGCGTCCGTGCTTCAGCTCAAGCAGGCTCGCGCCCCATGGTGGTCCACCATCAGGCTTTCGAGCGTCAAGTCTCAGGCGGGTCAGGAAGCGCCGACGGGTGGCGTAGCGTGAGAGCACCGATACTGCAGTTGTCCTAGCCGTCGCCCGTCGCGATAGGTGGCAGAAGTTGGGCAGCTGAGTCGTTACAGTGAGTAAAAGTACGTAGCGTGCGCGCCTAGGCGCGCCTGCGGGCGGCCCCTGGGCCTGAGAGAGCACCGGCCAGTGGACTCCAGTGGAGCTGTGTGAAAGCCCCGATGTCCCTGAAACTGTGGGCCGTCGTCACCCACTGGTGCCTACAATGGGGAGACGCGAGCTATAGGCTGTGAGGCTGCGATCGGTGGTCTGTCTAGTGCGCCTGCACTTCCGATGCTCGCCAGCGGCCGCCGTGCGCATGACATACCAGCTGGCAAGGGCGGTCCAAGTACGTTAGTTCATGGCTCAGCTGACAACCCGTGGAGAGCTGGCACAGCGGGCATGGTGCGGGGCCGCAAAAACAAGGGCAATGAGCAAGCGGGCCTGCGCAGCGGTACAGTGCTAAGGCCAAGTTCACGAACGAATCCCCGACAGGGAGACAAAGGCCTGACAGCTAGAGATGGCGCCTACAAGGGCGGGCTCCGATCTACGCGAGAATGAACAACGTGCGACGTGTGGCACTGTATAAGGCCATATGGGTTGCAGAGAGGTCTCAGGCGTCTTCTCGGACCCGAAGCCTTGAGACCCTTGCGATCGGCTTGCTCATGTTTGCTATGTATCTCTCGGGATGTGCTGGGAGGAATGACACGACACACAGAGACAGATTTGGACTGCGGGCTGTGGGACTGTTCGGACTTGTGTGGGAGGCCCATATGCGAATTGAGCAGGTGCCTCGGGGTCGGGAATCGGACAAGTACACCTCGGGGTTTTGCTGGAGAAACAAACCGTGAAAGATGAAAGACAGAAAATCAAGTTTACATGAGAGCTGTATTGATGGCAGCTTGTGTGGGATTCAGGCTGTATGTGAGATTCGGTGAATGGGAAGGGGCACGGCCTAAGATGGATAAAGACACTCATTTTGCCAGAGCAGCAAAAGTGAGATGAAACGGAACGGAACGGAACGAAGCGTTTCAGTGATCTCGAATCTACTGAGGAGTCCTGAAATAGATAGAATTCAAGAGCGTGTACAGACGCAAGATGGAAGACGAACCGGTAAAAGATGCCGGTCAATTGAGAAGCTGTTGGATTCGATCATCATATGAGAACAGGCAGAGGTCCACTTAACCTTCCGGTCGAGACCTCGTATAGGCGTTATCGGCGAGTTAAACGCGTACCCGCGCGTCCAAGCGGGCCATCGAACTGCACGGCAGTGACTTACATCAATCATGGTGTGACCCCAAGGTCCAGTTGCTCATATTCTACCCGTGCAGCCGAGCGGCCTGAGCTCGTTGCCACCATAAGAATATGGTTCGGGATATACTGGGTATACTAGGGCGATTCAGACGCAGCGATGCTCCGTCGAAGGCGCCGCGCCGCCAGGAATAGCCCTTGTCCCAGGATGATCAAGGCGATAAGGGCCCGGTGATGTCGATAACATCGAAGAGCTGTCATCGATACTCCAACAAGACACAGAAATGCCGGGAGGAACTGAAATGACGAACCTGAGAGGTACATACACTACATGTGGTCCGTCAGTAGTATCTAAAACCAGTAAAGCAATGAACATACACCATACGATCACAGATTGAGGGGGATGCGATACTACAGATATATCCACTGCGGAATTGCCTGCACGCACTCGCGCAACTGCAGCTGCACACGCCAAGTCACCCGAGGGGAACACGTTTTCCAATCAGGCGCAAGCGCCACCCCAAGCCGCCTTAGCCCCCTGGTCCATACACCCTCTATCGTAGCATGACGCGACGCGTACACGCACCGAACTCCCCGATCCATGGGCGGCATTCAGTCCAATCTGATCGTGACATACTCCACGCTGCACACATGGACATATGGCGGAGCGCGAGGGTCAAGCTAGGTGAGATGTCAAACATCCCTCATCGCAGCGCCGCAGATTCTCCGAGGTCTATCGCGAGCGCAAAACCAAATCCGTTCATGCCTCCGAGCCGTGTAACATTAGGCTTCGCATTCGCATTCGATTGTTCGGATTCGGGGTGAAAGTGAGAAACAGTGGGAGTGCCACGCATACCGTGCACTTGAATGGATCCCGTCGTCCCGAGAGTGGAGCCAAAGGATCAAAGATATATGCCTGATGCGACACGGTGTTGGGATCAAGAACAACGGGTGCAAAACATAGCTCTGACAGGTATGCACATCGCGGATCGGGGATCGGGAATCAGGAAGTCGAATTTGAATACGTGTGTAGAACGAGATGGCACGCTACTTCTGCATGTGTATGTGCGCTGTGGGAATAGTCGAAAATTGCTCGATTTGGCGGACCCTTCGTTTGTCAAGTGGCACCAACGAGTGGATATATGGGGCTAGACGGTGCTTGAAGTAGACAAAGAACCGATACGCATCCCGCCGTATGTACTGTAACAAGCAGGGCGTAGCAATCCGATGAATGACGTTGGTCCGGATGACCAGCGCCTAGTCCTACTGTTAAAGGGGTAGCGCTTGCCCGTCTTCGCGTGGAAAGCCGTGTCCACGCACGGGATCAAGTTCAGCAGGGTTGCCTACACCTAGAGCGTCTAAAAATAAACGGATGGAATCAATCGGGAACGAAAGAACCGATGTCAGAAAACCGTGCATACCGTGCAACAGTGTCTTGCCATCGCTAGATGAATAAGCCCATAATAGGGAACGATATCGATGCCCAGCGGACCAAGTGCGAATGTGGCCGTGAATACAATGATTGTTGAGGCTTGGAGGGAAGCTGTCAGGAGTGAATATACTCTGTCTAGTAGGCAAGCGGAACGAAAGGATCACAGTTTCTCCGCAACAACGGCGAGATACCCACGAAGATCAAGGATTCTGATGTTGTCAAGTTCCGGATGGCTGCGCGCCTCGCACGAGACATCGGGCTCGCGTCCGACATGCCCCATAACGAGGACTCAGAAAGGATTGGTCAGCTGGGAAGATAAAGAGACAAGGTATATCCTTGTGCAGCCTTGTTCGCAGAGCGCTCCGTCTGGCTTTTTGAAAAATGTGCGAAGGGTCATAGGGTGGGGCCAAGACAGTTTGAAGCCACGCCCGCGTCTGGTGCGTGACGTATGGGAGTTAGGTGTGGATGTTTGAGGGAGATCAACTGCAAAGGGATAAATGACTATTGGTCAAAATCGAGTTCATTGTTGATCGCAGCCGTTAGAACTGCTTTAAGGTTCAGCTAGCACGGTCAAATTCAGGTATCAACCACGCTGACTATGTGGGCAATCAGGGGACGTGAATGACACACGTTTGAATCGAATACAAATATCCTGACTGCGGGAGCAAGCCTGAAGAACAGCAACATGTGTTTTTTACCACTGGCATCGAAGATAAGATCATGCGCACCAGGATATTGAGTCGCACCCCTGCATCGTACAGGCATAGCCATGATGGCAATGAGGATTTACACGCGTGCGTTCGCGCGCCTGTTCGTCAGTCGGACGCCGCAACGACTCGAGCACCGGACCAGTTCATATGCTGTGGAAAACCAAGCCCCAGATCCCAGGAACTTCCAACAAACGATCAAGATTGTGCTGTCCAACCGGGGAGTAGGTGATGACTTCGTAAGATTGCTGCCATAGAATGCAGCACGATGACCAGACCGAACCGGCGTGTAAACGGTGGTCTTGGCTTGATGCGGTAGACAGTAATTGGTAAACAATCTTTACAAAAGCAATACCCGAATTGTGAGGGTTTCGTGTGTCACACTTTCGAGGCGTTCGGACCCAGTGCATATAGTTGGGAATAGGGATAGGTGCGATAGCTCGATGTTGACAGGAAATGCGGCAGATAGCCGTGTTGTGGGGAAATGCCTATTCACCAGAAAGTGGCAAGAAGGGTGTGTTCATCGAGTCGTGAAACCTCGGATGAACGTACGGAGATAATGAGCTCGGCGAAATTATGTGGGCGCGCAGGCTTGACAAGCCCCCACGATGCCGACGAAGGGTGCAGTATGAAGTTTGACTGTTCTGATTTTACCTAAGAAAAATAATGACTCGTGAGAGAGGATACTGTTCTTCGCCATGACTAACTGCACCGGCTGCCGATCAGCGAAGCAACAACTTGTTGCGACGAGGTGGTCAATCTATTCATGCTGCGAGGCAGTTGTTGATGCCCAACCTGCTCCATCCTGCGAGAACACTGTCTGATTGTAAGAAGCCCAACGGCGATGATTTTCCAGGACATCACTCTTCTTGGAAAGCTTACAGAAAACCCCACAGTCCAGGCGTTCCTGCGGTGTTTTTGCTGAACATGCGCGTTGATCTTCACATGAGAGAAACAGCATTACAAAATTTGAATAGATCTCACCGCACTAGCCCCGCGGAGATGCGTTGTGGGAGTTTCAAGGCATGAATGTGTGCTCAGGGCTATGAGTATGAGTGGACCTTAGGGCCGACGCATACGCCCATACAGTGGGAGCTGGCTCATCTCTAGAGTTTGCGGCAAGATATCGCGAGATGAACGGAAAAATCGATGATATGGCTTGAAGAACTGCCGCTGGCCGGGACAAGTAAGAAGACGTACATGACGATACATGTGTATTACGAGTAGATCTGAGGAATCGTACCAGAGACCAATCATCGAAAGCTTGCAGCTACATGAAGTGACCGTGAGGCCTCGAGGCAGAAGAAAGGTCGGGATCAACTTGCAAACGTCATGGCGACGCCTGGCGACGCGTATGTGCGCACGTGCTGCGACAGTGTGCCAGGATCACGCGTCGCAGATGTCAACGCATCTGGGCAGGTCTGCCCGTCTTTCCTGACCGGGTTCAGTCTACAAGTTTTGGGTTTTGCCTAGGACACGTCTGCTTTGGATCCAACACCTGGACGAAGATATCTTATCTCAGCATGGAGGAAGTACATGAAAGAGGTGCCTTCATTGTCATCGAAGGCCTCGACAGATCTGGAAAGAGCACGCAGGTCGCCTTGCTTCACGAACAACTGCAGGCAGCTGGTATCTCCACAAAAATCCAAAGGTTTCCTGGTGAGTAGCTTTCCTTTGTCATGCGCGACCCAATGCCATGCACGCATGATGCCTGAAAATACTGTGCAGATCGCACAACGCCAATCGGAAAGATGATAGATTCATATTTGCGCTCGCAGTCTGATCTCGACGATCATGCCATCCATCTCCTTTTCTCCGCAAACCGTTGGGAACTTGTGTATGCTTGCCACATCCGTAACTTGGTTATAATCATGACTTAAAACTCGAATTTCGACCAGGACAGCACTGAAGGAAACCTTAAACGCAGGGACTACAGTCCTTTGTGACAGATACGCTTTCTCTGGCATCGCGTTCTCCGCATCCAAAGACCTTCCTTATGATTGGTGTCGCGCGGCCGACATCTCCCTTCCCGCACCTGATCTAACACTTTTCCTGGATATCTCACCCGAGAAGGCGAAGGAGCGCGGAAGATATGGTGAGGAGAGGTATGAGAACGAGGAGATGCAACGATCAGTGCGAGATGTGTTTCGGCGCATGGGAGAGGAGATGCAACAGCCCGCAAATGAGCAAGACCAAGGCAAATGGATAACGGTAGACGCCGGCCAAGACAGAGACCTCGTTGCGAAGGAAATCTGGAACCATGTCCACATAGCTATACAGAATCATTCTCGTCCTCTTGGCGAGCTTTGGACGGGACGGCTCAGTTTGTGAATGCTAATTTATTAGATCGTTATACAAGCGTCACGACCAAGGAACCAAGAGAGAGGGAAACAAGCAGTGCTTGAGACAGAAGAGAGTGAGAGATATTGCAGATGGAGAAACCTGGTGTAAAAGAGCGTGATCGTATGGCCATGTGTTAGGGAGCCAGAAAAAATACTGGAGACGTATCGTGAAACCCCCTAACCGTGTCCGAATATAAAAGGGAGTGGTGGTGTAGATCAAGGTCGCCAAAGTATACGTCAGGCGCTTGAGGTGATCCTAGAGACTATGACAGCGAGTGCGATCAATATTCCCCAACGCCACTTCTCCCAGACAATTTGACGCCACCCTACTCCCCAGCCTCTGCTCGTGTCCGCTACGCCAGGCGTAGCAGTAGGCGGGATCCCATTCAGCTTTGTCGCCTTCTTTCCGCGCGCAACAATGCCAGCATTCTTTGGAATCGGTGTTGCTGGAGATGCCGGTGCTGCTTGAATAGACGCCGGAGATGGTCCCGCAGTTGGTGTTGATGATATCAAGGGTTCGACAAGTGGTAGGTCTGGTTTGCCTCGCTCTTTCTCGCCCATATTTGGTAGATCCCGGAGGTCAGGTGTGCAGAACTGGATTTAGAAGGGTCAGTGAGTATCGATGTCGTGTATTGCAGATTACAAGAACGTTAATGCACGCGCGAAACCGATACCAACAGTGATCGGATCTTCGACAGCTTATCACAGCCCGACAGCATGGTCAGGTGAGATAGGGAGGTGTAATTGCGATCGTTATATGTTGAATGACCGGTAGACTCACATCGGGAAAAGCTTCCTTGAATCTCCGTTGTTCAATGTTCCATATGTGACTACGGGCAGCGTACGTGCGCTTGTCGGCGTCAGAAGTGGTTACTGACCCAGTAGTCATCTCATCTGACAGCATGAAAGACACCAATCCAGTCAATCTAGACATGAAATAGTCAGCGGCCGGTCAATATCATAAAGGAGAGGGGAGAGTCAAGAACAGTAACTGCAATCGAAAGTCAGAAACTCACATGGTTGCGACGCTCCACGCAGGATTCCACTAATACGGAGAATCGTGTCAGTACGTGGGTGTGGCCTAAAACTGATGTGCATACTGATCCTGGGTGGAAGTCGGACATAGAGAAGCAGATCTTCTTGTCAGGCTGAAAACGACCAGAAGGTGTATACATCTAAGGTTGCATGCGCCCTCTTAGTCCGTGTGAAAAAATTGGGCTGTGAGAAGCCATCACCTTGATGCCAGGTGGTTTGAAAGGGTATTCTGAAGGGAAGAGGAGGACGCCATGGTATTCACCGCCTGCAAATGGAGAGTCTGGTGGTCCACGCTTCAAGCGGGAAGGACCACCCTATCAGCGATCGTCCGACAGGAGATTTGGGGGCAAACATACAAGAACATAATTCCCTGAGTGTCTAGACTTCAGCAAAGATGTCAGGTCAGGATAGAGGATAGTACACACATGTCAATATGTCCTTCTCATCGGGCGCAGCCCATACGAAAGGCGGCGGTTCCTTCTGCATGGTGACATACTCTTTAGAAAGCTAAGGAGAGAGCACCACTGTCAGATTAATGATGATCAGGGAAAATGCCAGAGCCGTACACGTTTGTAGGCAGCTTTGGAGGCCATGATATGCTGGGGGATGTGTAGATGCTGCAAGAAGTATGGTGGGGTTATAGGCAGTCTTGTACAACAAGCTTGCCCCTCTTCGGTCCGCTTGTGATACCCCGGTACCAATACCAAACATGATCAAACAATCAATAATCAACACCTCACCGTCACTCTATCGAGGGTTGTGACACCCTTGACTTACTGATCAAGCTCAAGGCTGTCGATAAAAACAACACGTACAATGAATCTCCTTGAATAAATGTCTACCAAGCTTCTGCATTGCATATCATAGTTACGATCTGCGTCACCTTGGCACAATTCTCAGTATGACTGGATGTCATCCGGACCGCAACATGCATGCCAATGATCCTTTCGTTTTCGCAGACAAAAGAACCATGTTGGTAGAGTGGTAGCATGAGGACAACAACGACAAGGCTAAGAAAAGCGCATGTCAAGCACAATTCGACTGAGTCTCCAGCTCAATGAAACTCAATCAGACTCTTTTGCACCGGCTACCTACGATGAACCCGTCCACCTCTTTTGACATTCTGCAGTCTCTTCCTCTCGCGCTCCTCCTCTTTTGCTCGTGCACCACGTTGGCGCGGATCAATGACCTCGTAGTCCCTTTCCGCCTTTTGGGCCTCGTCCTCATTGTCCTTCGGGAAGGCGAGAAGATGCGACATGAACCCTGTATCATCGTCTACTTCCATCCCTTCTTCAATTCCACCCATCGAAGCTTCCTGCTCCCCTTCTCCCTCGGTTGAATTCACGTTGATCTCGATTTTGCTTGGAGCCGATCCCTTCAGCTTTGTTCTGAAACTTGTCAATGCGGCGAGAACCCCGGATTCGTCCTTTTTCCTATCTTTTCGATGTAGTCCTCGACCTTTCGAGTATCTCGCGAGTTCTACCTCCAAATATGAGCTTTTTGCCCTTTTCTTGCTGGGTTCATCGTCGCTGTCGTCATCTCGTCGCTTGGTCAATTTCCGGATCTCAGCCTCCATTCTCTCGATTTCCGCTTGCCGAGAGTTACTGAATATATGCAATTGAGCTCTGTTCTCGGAAGCATCTATATAAGTACTAAGCAACGCACCTGGATACAGTCTGTTCCTCCGAGTATTTCTTTCGGATACTTGCTATGTCATCTTTCGTTTGGTCAAATTTCTCTTTTGCTTTCTATTGGTTTGTAAAAGTTCAGATGCAACAAGGAAGAGGTACAAATGACCATACCCGTTCTTTCTTGCTCTCAACAGGTTGATCATCCGATTTCACTGACCTTGGAGGTCCAGGAGCCATGAAGTCGGGGACTGCGACGGGTTGTAAAGGAGAATCGGCCACTTGATGGATGCCGATCAAATCAGAGAGAAAAATCAGAAAGGATACCCCAATGAACATGACGTACAATCAGGTCGAGCTATGTTTTTCTTGTGAACTGACACGTTTACCTCATCGGCCTCAAGGTCCTCGTCAGCGCCAAAGCTCAGCAGTTTGGTGTCCCTGTTTCAACAACATAATCAGTACGGGAAACATAAACTAACTAGGCACCATGGTACTTTTTTGCGCCTCTACGCCGCTCCTGCTCCTCGCGTTCACGCTTCCCTTGCTCCCTTGCTCTTAGCTGTACTCGCTTCTCGTCGGCCGTGATGCGAGGAACAATGTCATCAAATGGGTTGTCCACGATTCTGATGCCCTTAATCTTTGGAGGGCTTCAAAGGCGCACAGGTAAATTAGTGAGTGTCCAGGCCCGGGGTGAAACGATGCATACTAGAGTGGGCGCCCATCGTCGTCGATTTCTAAATGAGGTTTGTTGAATGAAATCCTGTAAGAACTGATTTGAATCCGTACCCATGGCACCAATTTTCATCACATCTTCAACGGAACATGTCAACTCTCTCCAAGAAATTGATTGTGCATATGTGCACGTACTATAAATGGTATCGCCGATGCATCTGCCAAACAATGTGTGCTTGCCATGAAGCTCATCAGCTCGGTCTGAGTGACTCGTTTAGTATGATGTGTGTTTTGTTGGCAACTCACACTCACCTAGTGTGATGAAGAACTGCGAATCATTCGAATTTTTGGCCCCGTTATTGGCCATTGCCACCAGCCCACGATGCGCGAACCGTAACCGCGGATGGATCTCATCTTCAAATGGCTCTAGAGGACATGTTCATGCATCTGTCATCGAGTTGGAACCTCATGTACAACCCCAGCCTCAGTTCGAGGCGCAGACGTACCTCCGTAGAACGACTCCCCTCCTCCACCCGTTCCTGTCCTGTCGCCCGTTTGTACTAGAAAGTCCGGAACAACACTTCAATCCCGCCCGAAATCAGACCGATTCGAATGATGATTACCCGAGGTGTGCGTACCGGTGAAAGATGACACCATCATAGTACCCTGTATATGTTCATATACTGCAGTAGCATGCCTCCGTGCCAATCAACAATGAGAGAAGACTCACCTTCCATAGCAAGGGCTAAAAAGTTCCGACATGCTTTAGGCGTTTCCTATACACAGAAGCACCAGAGGTGTTTCACATAAAACAGCTCAGTACAAGAGGAGGTCACAAACTTTCGCCCATAGCTCAATACCAATCTCGCCTGCCGTCGTGTCGATGATAACACGGCCCTTAGTTGGAAGCGCCATGAAGTATACCCCGATAACAAGAGGCTAGTACAGAAGGTGAAAAGCCGGAAGATGCGAATGATGAGATTCAGTAGCCACAAGTGATGTGAACGCGTTGTTTATCTACAGCGTCTAATCCTAACAAACGTACACGTGGCCATAATAAAGTTCGCAGAAATCATCGTTCGCCCCCAAAGCGTACACTGACTGCTGAGCTATACTATTGAAAGATCAAACAGATAACATATGTCGCACGAGACGCTCCCGTGGAACGGGATTCACGATGCAATAGACTAGTACAGCACTACCAAACAATACAAGGGCCAGCAGAGGATGTCAGTGATGATTGATCTTCACTTTGAGCGAATCGGATTATACAAGGTCCCATTCCATCATTTGATGGGCCACTGCTACAAGGGGCCACAGCCTATCCGTTGAACTAGAAGAGAGTCTCAGATTTAAGCTTTGGATCAACGACTGATCACAACATACCCTTCCTCGTGTACTTTCTCTTGAAGCACAAAGTTCATCGTGATATGCCTAATGGGCTTGGAAGGCACATCCGTGGTTCCAAACGAGCAGTGGGCTATGAGTAGAACACCCATTCGCTTTCCAAGATAGACAACGCTATGGTCGACAGTGATAGGAGATGAAGAGGAAAATTTGTGCGACTCTAGAGCAAGGAGTCCTAAAACGACCTCGAGGCGAGTTTGTCTTAGTCGAATTGGAGATGAAACTCCTATAGATGGGTCTATAATTCTTCGATAGGGACCGGAAACTGTAGCTAGCACAAAACTTACCGGAAGGAGGCTGGGTCCCTTCTGATGGTGCATGTTTTGGGTCTCGCGTGACGGACTTGGGGGCCCTTGTATGTCGATATGTGAAGGTCGCATCGTGCGAGTATGCACTTGCGAGGCTCGAGCGATCTTTCTCGAATTCTATGATATAGCTGAACATACGAGACGTGAACATTGGATGAGACATTTATGCAGTTCACGCACGTTCTCAGGTATTCCACTGCGGCGGTCTCTAGCCTTGCAGTTTCTTTTTCATCTTCAGGCCAATCTTCGGAGGAACCAAAATCGTTACATGACTGCTGATCCGGCCCAGGGGGTGTGATAGTAGGTGAGGAAGTCTGAGGTACGGGGGATATGTGTGGAGTGTTCTGAGCCACGGTAGGATGACTGTTAACCAACATCCGTGTCTCAGTTTGAGTGTCATTGTCGAGGACGTCCAGTGGAGATTGTGAGGGTGTCGTCGACTTGTGAGGCGATCTCTCATCCTCTCCTGGATCAAAGGTCGGTTGTTCAAAGTGCGAGCCTGCCTTTCGGGAAAGATCGCTAACAGCGGTTGGTAGGGACACGCTAAGTGCAGGTGTTAATAAGCTACTCGGGTGCGGCGCTCTCTCTTCGAAGTGATCTGGGGACTGTACAACTGCAAGAGCATCTCGAATGGACTGGACACGAGAAAGACCCTTTTCACGGTAAGCGCTCGGCAACATCGTAGATCGCGAAGGCTGTAGCAGGGAAGATGGTGACCCAATTGTCTGCATCAGTCGAGTTGGAGATGCGGATAGTTCGCTCCTGATGGGCCTCATAAGCCTCTGTGAATCTAGCGGTGGCCCATTCCCGAACCATACCACGGAATCTGGAGGCAACGCACGCGGTTGTAGTGGACTAGCCGTAGGAATAGGCTGTCTTGAGGTTTCGCTTATGGCGGGCTGAGAAGGAGGAAGGGATCGCCTAAGCGGCTGAGGGGGAGAATTCAATGGTCGCTTTCGTTTTTGAGAGAGGGTGGAGAGGTACTCGGTGTGATTCATCGCATGAGCACGTTGGATAGTGCTAGCTAGATCGTACTGATCAGGTTCCAATGTGTCGTTCCACACTGACTTCGTGCTCTCCCTGAAGGTACTTTGTTTAGACAATGTATTTTGTGATCCAGGCATGATTCAGTACACACCAGTCAATAACCATCCCATCGTCTCTGTTGCGACCTTATATGGGTGTGGGTAGGTAAATGGCAGCTAACAAGATGCGCACCTGAAAAATTGGCGAACAATGGTCAAACCTCTGTTCACAAGCGCTTCGACCTCGCGCTTCGCCCATGATTCCCGGTGGCCCTTGTAGCCTGGGTATGGCTTGCGGCAATTGGTAGGTATGTCGGAGTAGAATTTTGAGCCTGATGTTACCAGTTTCCGTTGTGGCACGTACGGGGGCGAGATACTACGTTCCTTTTTCACTCGGGCATCTGGTGTTAGTGTCTTAGGAGACGATGCGTATGTCGAGTCTAACATGCTGCATATCGGTCAGAGGATCCTGGATAGTCGTGACTTGCGACATGAATTGCCCTACCGGCGATATCCGGCAGGGTCCGGCAGACGCGACATGTCACGTTACCGAACGGAGAGGTTCCTAGGGGTTTAGATTGGTCTTTTTCGTTCTTCACAAGGGGTCGAATTCTATCGTTCTAGATTGTCTAAAGAGAATGCGTGTCCTGTACGACAGAGGAGCGAGTGGAATGAAAAGTAGTATAAACCCGACAAGCACAACAACAAGATCTTATAATAAAAAGACGGAATAAATACACGAATCCCTCTATAGTCTAAAACCTAAAGTCAGATACAATACTCTACAAGCAGTGCTCTTGTCAAAAAAAACATTACTCCTCATAGTAGACATTGCTACTAGCCATTGGTTGCAGCATGCTGTACTTTTCTCCTCCTATGTGACATCAACCATCGACTTATGGGACAATCACTTGGTTGCCTCCCACAGCCCTCCAATATGCAGGCTGCTTGTTTCGTAGCCCTTGCAGCAGATTGAATAGGATCTGTCGCACCTGGGGCATATACTTTGCGAGCACCTGTGGCGAAGCATCTTCGCTCAAACAATTCTCGAGTACGCCGCGAAGCTCCTGTGGAATATAGTAAAGCTCGCTGCCAGTAAAAGATAAAATCAATCTTCAGCTGAATTTATGAGCAGATGGCGACGCACCTCATATCGATAGAATAGTACGCAAATGCAGTGACTGTAGCATTGAACTCTGTCCCGACGCGGACGTACACGTCGCTCACTTGCGACTCGTTTGCTTGATATGTGGACCACAGCTCCAACATCTCCTGCAGCCGCTTCGTCGTCTGAAGTAAGGTCGCGACGGCTCGGGGGACGTCCGCAGCTGGCTATGACATATGTTGATATGTCAGAATCCAGGGAAATCATAGAAACAGAGGATCTCACCATGATGTTTATCTGGGTTCGTCCATTCATGGGGGCGTAAACTGCAGGATAATTTCTTGTAGTGTACATAGCGACTTCTTATAGTCTCGCTGCGGCTTGGGTCTGGACCGAATTATAGGACAAGCAATGCGTCCCCGAGTGTCTGAATGGTCAAATTTGCAACGTGGCCGGCTGGATACCGTGGTTGGTTTCGAAGGGGAAAGATTATATAGAAAGGCAAAGAGGCGAAGAGTGGGGGACAGCAAGATACACTGTGCATGAAACGGTATCGCCGTGCATCACGCCGTGTCCGAGCACTGCCGCGGTTGCACAGATCACGACTGTAGTCGTGGATCATGATACCGATGATGGACGCGGCGGAGGCAAGTCGCTTGCCATTGCTGAGCTGGGATTGATGCAAGGACATTTGATCAAAGACGTATTGTGGCAGGAAGGTTCTGACTGCCCAGGTGCGGTGACAGACTGTGTTTCAAGTTTCAGACAAACCAACACGTAGTGCGTGAAACAAAAGATTTCCGGTGGATCTACATAGCAGTTCCATCGTGGTTGAATACGTGTGAGCAAGGAGGTGGAAACAACCGGATTCTCCGTCTCAGCGCCACATCTGATTTCACACAAGGACGGAAGTTGCATGGGCGATGCATTTTTCGGCGGGCTTGACTACGGCTCAACAACTTATGCAGGTGGGGTACCTGAGGTTATAATCACGAGTTCAGGTTTCGTATTCGAAGGCAAAGATATTTGGTGCCTTATGAGCAGGAAGGACATCGAAGCCGATGCAACTTGATACAACTTGATTATCATTGACGGCGATAAATACCAGCGAAAGAAGGGCCATCTAGGGGCGGGCTGTACCCTGGCAGAGTACCCCTTGATGCATCTTGTACATTAGTGAGAGATCGCTCACCATCACGACGACCCCAAGCCGATCAACCCAACTACAGCATCTGACGAAACAGTAAGTACATGTAATGATGTCGAGAACCTTCCTACCCATATGCGAGAAACTCGCTCTTATCCCGTAAGGTGCGGTACTATAATTCTATTAACGTTTCTGCATTGCAGGTAATCTGCGTCGTGGGTCAACTACTTCGACATCCTTGGTTTTGTTTATGTCTAGCTTGAAGCTAGGCTGCCGAATGAAGGAGTCGGGCTCAGTGAGACAGTAATTCGGTGAGTTGTGGAGGCACGGAGAACTCACATCCGACTTATACACATCCAGAAGTGGCTGAACTTGTCTCCATACCCAATTGTACTCGTTTAACATCTTGAGCTGCTGAGCGTGGTCTGCAGCTAGAAACCTCGCAATTCGCACTTGGGCGTCTTTGCTTGTGGTCCTTCGATATTCGTCAACCGACCGCGGAAACATGGCAAGTTGTTGGCGGCGCGCAGCCTCCTCCTTGATCTCTAGCTCCGCCTTCTGTTTGTACAAAGGAGCCAATGCCTTCACGTGAGCGTCACGTATCTGGCTCAGTTCATCGTTGAGTCCGCTAAGAGTCACCTTCCGCGAGAGCTTGTACAACCTCTGAATAAAAATGAATGAAACGTTTGATTGAGAGATGACAGGATCCACTCGCCCCCAATATCGCCGCAGGATCATCAAAGTCCACATGGGATGTCTGTTGCGATGCTGGGAGAGCAAGATCGTCATCATACTGGAGGTACCGATCAAGTGCTTCATCAAGATATTGATCTGCTTGATGCTTGAACAAGTTCTGAAGGTCCCTGTCATGGCGATTCTCGAGGTCTTTGATCTGTTGCTTGACATTGGCTAGAGTGACTGATTCACTCTTCTTCATTTCTGATAAACTGGCCAAGATCTCTATCATAGTTCCGTGCCGAAAGGAGGAGAAATACCTCGGGAAGTAGCTGCCTTTCTCTTCTAACACGTACTGAGCGAACTCGCGCTGTCTTAACGCGTCCCATCGCCGAGATGTTGATGCCATCCGTTCGGGAGCAGAGGATGCGATGAGATGAGGTGTTTGTACGCCGGAACGCAGTCACCTCTGGCCTGAAACACGATCCCTCCTGAAGTGAGGTTTCTAACAGATTTGAAATCACCAATATACAGATAGAGCAGCACGAACAGCGATGATGAAGCCGACGGTCTGAGCTGGTCTGAGCTGTGTTCGCTTATTCAGATGGGTTTGATGAACTCCATGGAAGTGTGATGACGGTAGCGCCGAGAGAAGTGTGACGCGAGGCGCGTTCCCCATCTTCCCCACTTTGCCCCCGACTATCATCGCTTCGTTTAGTCGGCGCTCTCCAGACCTGCAAGGTCAGCAGTAGAACAGCCAGCTCTTCATAAACTAACGTACGAATATCATCTGCAGGATCAGTCTGGTTGCGAAGGCCAATTGCTATACTCGTCTGTACCTCGCCCCACTACTGCATTCTGATTGAAAGCATAATAGGCCGGTGTGTCTGATGGCAGAGAAACGCGATAATCTGTTTCCATCTGGCTCCATTGGTCGTGTTCATGGCTCCCAACTTCAACGAGCATCGTCGCCCTCCCCATCACTGACTCGCGAGCCCCTTACTGCGCATCCTCTTCTATCACCTACCCCCTCCAGCACGGCAGTGAACACGGCTGATTCGGTAGAGGTGCACGGCGTATCTACTGCTCCTCGTTACGTGCCATACACTCCACGGCATCGTACAGCAGCAGCTACAACTGGGACATCCTTGCAATCGTCCGTGACCGTTTCGCCGCAACAGCAAAACGGTGGGGCAACAAGTAAACTCCAGCTCATGAACTTGAAAGCAGGAGCACAATCAGTCGGGTTGGACACTGGCAGCGTGGGCTGGGAGATATTAGAGAAGCTTGTCGGGGAGCATAATCACAGTCCAGATTGGAGCGATATATGGACTGCGCTTACAACAGGCAAGGTGTGAGGAACCGACTGGCATTCTCTAGCATGCATTAACTTGTGTCTAGGCGACATTGTTGCTTCCTTTAGAATCAGGATCACACGAAGACATCACGGCCGATTTCATGAAGGATCACATCGCGCTGTGCGATGGGGCTTCACGGAATAACGCATCCATGGTGACTCTATCTGGGCTCAGAGGGGTTCTCGTCGAGTAGGAATCTCTAGGCTTCATTGCTGCAATGGACTGATCAATCTCATAGCCAAACACTGACTCTACGATCTTCTCTTCGACCAGGCTCCAAGCCCTTTGAGGCTTTACTTGTACCATCCACTCGAGCTTCTGCCCTTGCTTCCTTACCCCCTTTACCTCCCACCTCGTCCTCTCCATTTTCGCAAACATACCCCACATTTACCCTGACCTCGCACACCTCGACACTCCCACTTATCCCGCATATTACGACTAAACCGCCGCTGCCCCCTCGGACTGCGCAACGCTCGGTTTCATCGCAAGCGACTTCATCTCGACTGTCCACATCGTTTGCTTCGCTATTTGGGAAATCCTCCACACCTTCCACACCTTCGCCAACATCTGCTGCCTTGCCTGAAACCGAACATGCAACTGATGTGAACGCATTTTCGATCGACAGACGTATCGTCAGGAAGGATGTTACTAAACACATTAACAGGGCACTGAAGGCTGAGATCAAGGAGACACTTTCGGTGTCCGGTGCACCTCCATGGGTCGTCGACCGTGTAAACGAATTTACAGCTGGCCTCTATCCCTTCACAAAAGGACTGCCACACTCAAAGGGCCCATTCTCACACGGTGAGAGTGGCTCTCCACCGTCACCTGTGTACATCATAGATCCACCGAAGGAGACCCCAGAGGAGCTCTCGCAGCAGTTCCAAGATTTCTACGATATTTTAGAAGAGGAGTTGCATACCGCAAAGAGTCCCACTACCGCCCGACCGAGAAACGAATCTTTCGAGGCCGAACAGGAGAAGAAGGCAAACACAAATTATACCGATGAGGTGTGGATCAGAGATATTCTGGAGGCTGTTGAACGTGTGACGTGCTCTTTGTTTTACGATAGGTCTGTCATGATATTCAATCTTTTGTGACTTGAGACTGAAGATGCATCTGAAGGCTGTATCTGCAACCTACTTCTGACGATGCATCACACGATGAGGCACTCTCGAGTCGCGTAGCTGCTCTCAACATGCTTGATTTAGGCCTGGAACACCTGGGTGTTGACGTAGGCTCGTCCAGCTCCGACGTGCAACTCGTTTTGAAGGGATGCGGCGAAAGTGAGGACGATCTAAAAACCTTATTGACTGCACCTGATAAATTGGATTTCCAGCGTTGTCCCAACTGGAAGAGTCGGCTTGTAGGTGCCCTGCAGACAAGGCAGCGATACTTGTTGCCGCTCATAAGATCCTTGTTGGTGCGTGCATAGATTGGCGAATACACTGTCCATTGTTCATTTGTCATATCATCCTCGTGAAGATGGCCTGTCGCGGTTACCACCGATACGTTTGAAATCTGAAGCCGAACTTGAACACCAGAAAACACCAAGAGCATCCTCTGGAAGCACGGCGAACGGTATCACAAACTCGGGATCTGAGCAGATATCTGACGTCCCCGAAACTGCACTCTTGATGACAGGAATGGACATGCCGCCACCAATAGTTGTTTCCCCTGAATCTGACCTTGCAATGCGTATTCCGTCCCCAATCTCCAATGACACGACAACACTTGATATTCAGAGTTCTCCATCAACGCTTTCGATATCCCTGCTCGATCCTCGACCCCCATCACCTCGCCTCACGATCTCCCCACCACCTTCTCCAACACCAGTCTCTGGCGACCTTATCCTCCCCTTGATGATCTATGCAGTAGTAAAGTCCAACCCTCAGCACCTCGTCTCACATCTCCTGTTTACGCAAAGGTTTCGGAATCAAAGGTTCGGCGGGGAGGAAAGTTACTGCATCGTTAACATCATGGCGGTCGCTGATTTCCTTGAGAACGTCGACTTGAAGGCGTTAGGCCTAGGCGAAAGCGAGAAGAAGGTTATGAGGTATATGTCCATCCAGTCCCACAACAAAATCCTAGCTAACGATGTGATTGCAGCACTGCTGACCTTACTCCTATTCCTGTCACCCGTGTTGCTCTGGGCGCTCAGTCGCCTACTTCACCGCAGGGTGTCCCCGCGCGCCTTCGTGGACGCGTCGAGCAGCAAGTCGACGCCATCGCTGGTTCAGCAAACAAAGTGATCTCTGGCGTAGTCGATTCTTCCTTCGGTGTCCTCCGCGCGCTGCTTCCAGGCACAGTGGACGCTCAACAAGCCGTTGCATCCGTGATTGATCAGGATGCCGCACCTTGGAACGTTGCCCGCCCTGGTTTCGGTTTACTCCGTCGTGAGAGTGGTTTCTCCATCGCGAGTCTTGCAGCATCACTGCCGGGTCGTGAGCGCGCCAAGTCGATCAATAGCACAGCTGCTGTCGAGGAATCCGGGCAGATGATGGTGGAAGTAGCGTCTAGACCTGGATCGGTGCGTTCCGCATACCTATCCGACGCAGAGGAGAGCGAGGAGGCCGAAAGTGAGGAAGACGAAGATGAAGAAGACGAGGAGGAAGACGAGGAGGAAGGACAAGATACCAGAAGTATAAAAAGTTTTGAGAGCATGATGGGCAAGAAGCATCGCAGGAGGAACATCAAGGCGAGGAAAACATTGTCTGATCGGCTTGCCAGTATGCCAGGGCTTTCGAGACTATCAGGTGCACAACCAACCGTGGTCCGTATACCTTTGCTTCCACTGCACTTAACTGCACACAAAGCTCACTTAATTGTTGTCAATTTTAGGGATCTCCGCCGGCCTCACGACGGTCATCACTTCTACCAGCACCGCCCACGTCCAACCGATTTGATACGCCAATTTCATCTCGACCCCACTCGCCCATTGGTATAAGGCTAGCCCCGCCGAATAGACGATTCCTGGAGTGTTCTGAGGACGATCTCAAAGTATCTGAAGTCAGAGAGCTTTTACGGGAGTATAAGCGCTTGGCAGAGGGTGTGAGAGCGATGGGTGGGTTTGAAGAATGATTTCCGTATTACGCATCGAGCCTATCCTGTTGGTACGTCTATCGAACAAGCTGCAACAGACTACAGCGCACCGACAGACAATGCAACATAGAACAGATGCCTAACATACGTCACCATCAGGATTTTAAATTGGATATAATTAGCAGAAATCAATCGCGTCGAGGGAGCGTAGAGCAGTAGTCAAGCTTTCAGAACTGATGTAAACGGATTTATAGTAAGATATAGAGATGTCCATTACGCCTTGGTGTCTCGGGGGAACTCAATGGGTTCTACGTGCTCGTACTCGTGTGTCCACAGAATATACACCAAGAAAACAGGCCCGCTAAGCAAATCCGCAAAACCATAGTAGATTGCCGTATCTGCCGTTGATATCACACCCCAACCTTCCGAGAAAGCCCAGATGATGGGATATATGGTCCATATAGAGGCTAGGGCAAATATCGATCTAACATGCTGCATTCGTGTCTGATACGTCGAGGTGGAGTGTGCACCGTGGACAGTATTGGACAGGAGATGGCCGCTATAGAAATCAAACTGTCAGTTTAAAGAAAGTAACATTAAGCAGCATCTTCACGAACAAGACATTGAACAATGCTGAAACACTCATGATAAAGTAGGCCCATTTGTATTGCTGCGGAGCAAGGGTCCCAAATAGGCCGAGTACGACAGCAGCATCGGTCATCAACAGCGGAAGGAGGCTATCGATCAGGGGAAATCCTGCGTGGACAGAGTAGGTCATGATGACAAGGGGTGCGTTGAAGAACCATTGTGCATAGCGCGTATACTGTGGGTGTGGATCAATAATTTGCGAAGACAATGGCATAGAGGAAATTACGGACCAAAATGGCTTGTGCGCCGATATAATCAATGTGCTCAGAGCAAAATCGTGATGCTATAGAGAAGTAAAATATCAAGGACGATGTCAGGACGGCTAATGTTATCCGATAAAGAATCGCGTTAGAACGCTTTTGAAATCCCGAAGACGCATAAGTGGGAGCTGTTTTGTCGAGTGGACACAGACAAACCTTTCTTCGATACATGAGAAGGACGCCCAAATCACCTACTGACATGCAGATGAAGTCCAGCCACGGCCAATTCAACAGCCCAGATGCATGATTGAACAGCTGACATAGGCTGGAAGTCGTGGGTAGCATCATACTCAGACATGCAGCGTGGGGTTAGAGGAGAAGGAAGTAATCTTCCCGTGTTGGAGGATCGTTGACCAAGAGCGTCTCGAAGATAGATGCCATGCTTATATACTTGTGCGGCACGCAATACGAGAGTGGGTTCAAGACAGGGTCATACCTGGCCGAGTGTGCCGAGCGGGGCTATTAGTTGTCGACACTTGTCAGTCTGGGTTCAGAATGCTACTGCTCAGGGGCAGGCAGCGCGTGAGCATTGATGGAAGGTATAACTGAGAAACCCCAGCTTGAAGAGAATAAGTCAACATCCAGGTCTGACTGGAAAGCGATAGATTTTGGTTGGAAGAGAAATTTATGCATCACAATTAGTTAACCATTCAAAAGGAAACAGTTGTGTCTGCCCCGCGGGGTGCCCGGGTGTATACAGACGACATGCGGAGAAATACAGGGTGCCGTCGAGAGTTGCACGGAAGAGCTTGAGTCCCGCGGCTGGAGGTAGCCGAGGGATGGATTATGACATCTCCAGATTACAGCATCACCATTAGACGCCGCCATGTGTCAATTTTCCCATACGCCAAGCTAATCGCAGCCACTTTAGGAAGGTTGAGGGCTATCCGGCAACACCGTCAACGACGATATTGACAAGAAAACGACAAGATGGTGAGTGTTGCCGCCGTTATATTGCTGTGGGGGGTTATATTTGTCGTTGGTGATGGAAAGAATGTCGGATCAGTCGATTCGGTAAAGTTGGAAGGATGGATGGGCTGACCTTCGGATGGATGACACCCCCCTCTCACCCACCGCTTCACTATTGATTTGAAGTCCTTCGGATGCTGACTCCTCTTTGTAGACGAAAGGTCTGTTGGAAACTGGATTATCAGTTGTAAAGAGGAAGGCTGACGTCGTTCTGCGTTTCGGTACCTAGGTACATCGTCCTTTGGGTGTGTGTTTCTCATTTTCCTCATATCACACTTCTGCTAATAGCCATCCTACAGTAAGCGACACACCAAGTCCCATACTCTCTGCCGCCGTTGCGGGAGACGCGCTTTCCACAAACAGCACAAAGGTCCGGATTTTTAAATAAAATAAATTTTATAAATCGCATCTCGGTCGCTTACTTTTGGCCTCATCGTACACAGAATGTGCGCAGTGCGGCTACCCTGCCGCTAAGCTGCGGTCATACGAGTGGGGTCAGAAGGCCAAGCGCCGAAAGACCACTGGCACTGGTAGGATGCGGTACCTCAAGACTGTGTCTAGGCGTTTCAAGAATGGATTCAGGTGAGTAATGTAACATATCTGGATCTAACAAATCATATAACTCTTCCCTGTAGGGAAAACACTGTTGCCAAGAAGGTCGTCCGTGCAGCCACGTCGTCTGCATAAGCTTCGCGGCCCATCTCTTCCTCTATGCTTTCTTTTGTCACGCCCTAGCTTTCCTTATCACTCGATGCACAAAATACATGATCCATGCCAGGCTATGCATGCTCGATTCAATCATTCCCTCATCTCCCTGTTCAAAGTGATACATCAATAATATTGAAGGTGAAATCATAAAACACAGTCGACCGTAGGTGTCTGTAACTTGGATCAGCGCACTCGAAGATCGCTTGTCGATTCAAGCTGGTGAATCGATTGAGACTTCCCTTACAAGCTCTCATTAGGCGCACTTGACGTATGTGTTAGAATCTGGTACATCTCAATGTTTGGGTGCCTTTTTTGGATTGTTTGTCTTTCAGGGGCTGAAGTCGATGCATAGACCGTTCCCGTGCGCATGCCACCCACTGGCGAAACACTGAACGCTTTGAACAATAGGTAGTGAGCCGGTGTGGCGGGTGGTCTGCTAACCTTATATAAACTCGCTGTTGAATCCTGAAGAGCCCACCGCTCCCTATCTTCATTCACTGCACGCTCACACATTATCCCGGAGCATTGTTCCATCTGGCAATGGTAACCTCTTCTGCGACGCGTCCGTTTATTTCCCGACCCTATCCCCTTCAGAAGACAAGGCCCACTCCGACATCGGTCACTCCTGCCACTACTACGCACGCGCCGACTTCCCAAGTTGGCTCAACTAGCGGCAAGTTTTTTAATTGGATACGCAAGGACACCAAGCGCGACAGCCCGGAGAAGGAAACTAGCAAGAAGCGGGCTCGTGACGGCGATGAGAACAGGCATGTCAATGTGGCCTTCACGCCACGGATGCGTCAACGGGTGACATCCATGTCTTCTATCAATACTATCCGAGCCACCCCTCAGCAACAGACGAATGCTCCGGACAAGGACTATACCAGAAGGGAGCGTCGCGAACCGAGCACGAAGCGGGACCTCGGGGCCATCAATCCTAGTCGTGATCATTCATCCAGCGCTGTGGAGAACAATACACCCTTGGACACTCCTGCTCGATCTCGCACTTACAGCGCAGCCACCGGCGCGAGGACAATCCCTAGCGATGCGAAGCCATTCGCGGATAGTGGCAACGTGGATGAAGCAGCCAGAGGAAAGTCTGGACGCGGCCTCCGTCATGTGGGTAAGGTCCATTTCCCCACTCAGGACCAAATGAGCGGCATGAAGGAACCTGGGTCACTCGCCTTCAAGCCCGCCTCTCGCATCCCGCTGCCGACTTCGCGCCCGCCGACGTCTCCCGCTTCCAGTGCTGTGTCTGCCAGAGTCGCCCCTTTAAATAGCGGGCCTCGATCGGGTCGATATGATGGTTCTACGCAGATATCCATGACGGCAGCCATGGCTGTCCCGCCGCTCACATCTCGGTTCCCTGATGAAGAATTCCATAGCGGTCTCCGCATTCGGGAAGTGTACTATGGAGAAAATCATTTTCCTTTTGTCATGACTGCTAAGGACCGCGCTACATCTTTCTACGATGAAACGCTCTTGCATCGCTACAAACTCGATTTGTCATTCTCGAGCAATCACACAGAGTATTGGGATGTGCCTGAAAGGTGGGTGATGTCTTTTATCAATGTGTGCTGAGCCACTGACTGTCTCATTGATTTCTAGGGGCGTCATCGGCTGGGAGGCAACTCTCCACTTCACTGATACTCAAGGGGACGGAACACACAACACACTAAGGCCCCCTATCGATTACCTTGACATTCTCTGCAACCGAATCAACGAGCATGCCTCTCCGCAAGTTAGCGTCGACCTTCCCTTCTCAACTTGTTGGATTGGAGAACGTCGTACGAGTGATACAATCGAGCGCACGCAGTTTACTATGGACCCTTCCAAGGGAATTATCGTGAGACATGATTGGGAACAGGTCAAGAGCTCCCTGTCAACCGAAAGGCAGTGGGACCTCAAATTCTGGGTTCCCGTTCCAGATTACCTCTTCGAGGGTATAGAATCTCGATTCTTCAGATTGGAGGCCCAGGCTTGCGCTTTCGAGAGGACGAGAGGGAAGAGGGTCAAGGTATCCGGCGAAATATTTGGCAGCGTCTCGTGTTTGAACAAAAACAGGAATATGTATAGCTCGCTCCTCAAGAGGGCTTGAGCTGGGATTTTCGCATCGGATTGTCCTTGAAGGACATGTACACAATCTTTTTAGGTGGCTCGGTGGCACTCCAATGGTTATGTGATTCAATCGGTTCTGCCAAGTTTATGCATCCTTCTGTACACATGTAGTACAGCTCTGACTCTCATTTGAACATGAATATCTATTTTGATATAATGCTTGACAGCATTACATTATTGTATGATGGCACTGGTAGATGTCGCGGAGTTGAACACTCGCCTCCTGTAGGGTCTCGCAGCTGTGCGTCCCAACAAGAGACTTCCTCCGGATGTCATGTTTCGCTCGAACAAGCAGCTTGACTAGACATAGCCTCCGCATCCTTACACAGAATACAATCGCTCTGGGAACGCATAAGCATGTTCACAACGGTGATTTCGGTCCGATTCTGCATTTTGCAAGATATTGGAGCTATTACATGAGCATGGAGGAGGCCAAACGTAGCATGCAAGATTTGTTTCTTCGGAGGGTGTCCATCTAGTTACTTCAATTTGAAAATAATGTCTGGTGCTCGAGGAGCTTGGCACATTCATAGAATGAAAATTTCGTCATAGGTAGCCCTGAGGCCGCATGTGACTCCATCGTACACATTGTCCATGCCTAGTCGACACATTCCTCCCGTTGTTGCTATACTGGTGTTTAAATCCCGGGATGACCCTAGACACAGCAAATGAGGAAATGGTAGGCTCACAGGTGTCCGGCGCAGGGGATGTGGCAAGGCAAACCAAATTTTGACATCATAGGTATGAGCGGATAGAAGAGGAGCGCCTAGAAATGTAGAGGAGCGCTCGCTGTCACTACAGCATATGACATCATCACTAGGCTCACCGATCTGGCAGTGCTCCTCGAGAGGACGGCCTCGCGTCCGTCCGTATTTCTTCGTTTGTTGTAATGAGTTAGCGCATCTTCTCTTGACTGACAGCAGCCATGGTCAATCCGCTCACAACTCAGCAGGTGCAAGATGCCGCAAAGGCACAGGTTGACGTTGGGAGCGAGACGCTGATCATATCGAACGTCTACGTGCGTGTGCTCTTTCCTCGCAAACGACACAGAGATCATTGACCGACCCACTCATATAGCTCTGGAGGAACGATCAGCCGCGATTCCTTACTACAGCAGAGGAATCTTACGCGGCTACATTGCGCGGCGCTCGCGCAGCCAACCTCAAGCTGACAATCAAGCGGATCACTAACTCAACTGACGGGGAATCCCTGGAATTCTCTATCCTCCCTTACATTGTCGCCGTGCATGTCATCCGAACTCATGAATCTCTACCCTCCACGCCTTCCGCCGACGATCCACCTCCTGATGCTCCTACGTCCAAGCATTTTGCCTGGCCTTCTCCAGCCCCGTCGATGGTTCCAGAACTCACCGAAGAATCTGCTGGTGCGAGGGGTTTTTTCTTCCCTCGAGAAATGGACAAAGGGAGTGCTCTGTCGTTATCAGCATGGAATGGCCCGCGATGGGGTGGTCTGCGGAATGGAATTGACGACACGATCACGTTTAACGCAGTGGTGGAGTTTGAGGGCGGTATCTTTCTGAGAAGTGGAGATGAAAGATTGAGAATTGTAAGCTAGGTAAGCTCTCACGGACGTCATCAATATGCCTGCATTGAAACTTGAAAATCATCTTAGCACGTCACCTGCGGGAATGTTGTAAAATTATAGATACACGGATAAGGTCTCACTGCGTCACCGCGAAATATGCATCAAATGACTTCTGGGTATGTTGATGCTGTTAGACAATGCATCGATATGCAAGACACACGGGGCTCAAAATCAAGATATGAAATGATGTTCTCCTGAATCTCATCATCGACCTTCGGGAGTTCGTTACAATTAAGCATACAGACTTACAACGATTTCGCCTCAACCTACGAGGTCCCATCGCTCAAGTCTCCGCTAGCTTGATAATATGCTTTATGTAGTGCAGTTTTGCTGGCCAAGCGTTGAGCGCAGGAATCACAACGAAAAAGATAAATCGTTCCGTGGGTCACTTCTGGACTAACCCGTCCCTTGTCTCAGTCAATTCAGTAACGAGGGGACAATCATCGAGTCTCAGCAAGCCTGCGAGATTTGATGTCGTGTCTGTTAACAGGACATGATGTAAATATGATGAACATGGCTTCCGAGGAACCCTTGCCATCGTGTTTGAAATAGGCAATGATACGGAAACAACGGGGGGGGGGCACTCACCGGTAGATGTCTCGTTGCAATGGAGTCAATAGTTGAGCTCTAGGTGCTACTTCCCAGTTTCCATGAAGCGGATTCTCCATGTGAGCTCTCTGGCATCTTTCAAGAAGGTGGGCAGCGGTGATGCCTTTCAACAGCATAATACACGAACATCGACGACTGTTTACTTCGTCGGAAGATTCAGGAGGTATGACGGAGTCTTCTATTTTATGTTATTCGACTCGAGGCATGGCAGGATACAGAAGATGCCAGATGATGACAGATGGTGTCGAAGGGAGCCAACTCGGGTCTTGGGGCGCGAAAGAAAAGCAGAGGCTGCAAGGACCCCGTGCACTCCAGGGCGCTTGGGAATATCACGAATATTGTGCGTTCGAGATGTCATCATGGATAAATACGAAAGTCCAGCGTATGATGGCGTCCATGTGCCCTTGCACAGGAGCCCTTAGTGATACCGATACACACGACCTCTGGCTAGGAAAGCAATGTATCTCCCTGCTTCCATACACAGATCGCGACAATGGATCTGATCAATCCTGATCAACCCGATAGAGGACTTGACATGGAATACTTATATCAACCTTCATGCCTCAGGGGTCGCAAGTTTCACGGCTTGACGTCTGAAAACTATGAAACAGTGAGTAATTATGCTGGGAGCAACAGCCTTGAAGACTGCTACAGACGACGTTGGTCACCTGGGCATGTGGTCGGTTATAGGAGAAAGTTTGAACATATCTCTATTCCTTTCATCATCGTCAATGTGTATGTCCTGGCACCACCCTCAGTCACTCATCTAGGCATGAGATCCTGAGGGATTTATCGGAACTTACCCGAACTACAGTGACTTCGACGGGGCCATTTGTTATGTGCATTGTGGACAGTATGCCACTGCTCGATGTGTCGACGTTGCGGAGAGACATCCGCCCGTTGAGACTGACCAAAGATGGGTCGATCGTCATTCATAAGAAGTGGGTATGGACACGCACGATGCGAAGAAAGAGTTCGAGTACACTGGAATGAAGAGTTAGTTGGCAAAGGCTACCTTTGTACGCACGCAGGAACCTCACGTTTCGCGTAGAAAAAGGAGACGCCGATCCACAAGTCTAAAGATGGTGTCAATGATCAATCATATATTTCGACTTGAACATACATGTATGCGAGAGCGCTGTGACCTGTGTGCGTAGGAGGCATTGATAAGTGTATTGAATGCATCATCGGAATCTCTTACTGCGACGAGCATGACGACGGCTGAGACGCTGTAGATATCCATGTTTTGAGCTGCTAACAGAAAACTTCCGATCATCGTACCTCGTAAGGAGACCAGTTTCTACAGACAGATCAGTCTCAATTTGATGATCCAGCTATTGCGAACTAACCTATAGTCCATAATATGAGCCTGTTGACCAACTTGGACGAGCTTCACGATATGGGTAAGAGACTAGACAGGGATAACAGGATCTGGGTCTCGAGACTAACAGCATCGTTTCTGGTTTTTGCTTCCACAGTAGATACGTCAAGGATCCTGTGTTGACAAAGTCCACAAGGACATTCAAACCAAGTGCCGTCATGGGCAACCAGTTGTAGCGCGCAGCAAACTCCGTCAACGTCACTTTTTGTGTGAGGGGATACATGCTGATCAAGCAGATCATCTGCAAAGAAGAGCCTGTCCAAGACACGATGGATATCGAGAGACACTGTGAGAGCACATAAATCCGGTACGCGAACCAGGCCTACGAACCGACGAGTTGTTCAAGTTATCATCGCAAGAGGGATGTATGCAAACCTGAACTGTAGCGCCGATGAAACCATTGAAAATTGCCGACAAACCCAGTGTCCAGTGATGCACTATGATAATGTCGATATCTCCATAGTGCCGCACGGTCAGGCGGTAGAGGTATGTCCAAGTAAAGGATGTGTGAAGGGCTTCGGCCACCCTACAACCTGGCTCAGCAAGTAGCAAACAGAATAGACGCAGTACGAACCAAAGGGCAGGGACCTGATGAAGCTCAATCAGCGTTGGATAATAAGCTAAGCGAGATGACGCAAGCTCAACCGACCATGATTCGTATGAAAAGGTTATCTCTGAAGGCATTCTTGTAGTAGAGATAAACTTGTACACTTGTGATACCGAAGAGAACAGACGAGATAAGGGTCCCAATCTCAACAGAGCCTACCGTGAGCTCGATGGCCGACATCGACAAGAGCACGCACTCTGATATGTACAAAAAGATGAAAGTGAGGGGGGCAAGACCGCGAAAAGAGAGATCGATACTGCACCTTCTCTATATACCACTGGTGATGGACTAATCAGTGATCAAGTTCTTCTGATCGGAACTTGAAGCTTGAGACCTTGAGGAGTCGGCGGCAATTCTTAGGAAGCATCGGGTGCCGTAAGTGGAAGCGGTGCACTTTACATCACTATGCCGCCCAAAGACAAGTGGGGCACCGGACCACGACCAACCTAAACCCCGTGACTGTGATGGGAGAGAAGGTACAAGTGTGCACGAAGAAGGCGATCAGCTGGTGTTTTCGAGACATTCAACAGTGGTCGGCGCGAAACATCGGCGTAGAGGATAGCGACCAAGTGATAGCTTATCCAACTTTGTATCAAGATTATGCAGACAAAAGTCCTTCGAGTCTTTCTAAATAATCGCACTTGTCCAGTGACACTGTCGACGAGGCACCGGTGCCGAGTGTGGTCTAGGAGGGTCTAGTGTTTTTGCCTTGGATTGGATATTAGGGTTGAAATTCACGACTTGGCCACCTATTATATATCAAGGCAATATGGGAGCATGGTAGGAGCGCATCAACTGGATCAAATCTGCAGGCGTGGCCTTCGTCGTGGCAAACGCCAAACACTCACGGGTCCGTGGGCTCCATGATGGGTGAGTCCACTGTGAGTCCATGATCATTGGGAAAAGGATCTTGAGTCCCGCTAGCCGAGATCCTAGGAGAGCATGAATATTCCTGTAGATCTCGTTATGGTGAGCAAGATTGTCGGGGCTAGATGAGAGTGAACGGACTGTAGGCGGTCACTCACAAGCTTCAAAATAAAGCGATCGGACGATCTGCTGCATCAGTCAGCATCGGGCTTGCATCTACTCACAATGCACAACTCATCATCTGCGCTGCCCTCGGAAAGGGTTCAAACATTCACCAGCTACCTCCGGGCCTCACGACTGCTTCACGTGCCAACTTGGAACGAACAACGGACACCGGTACAGCATTGCTACAATCGTGCGTGCGAAATACAGAACCGTACAACAACAAAAAACACCCACTGATTTCAGCCTCTAGTCGAACAGCCCCGTCTCATCTGCATTCAGTATCAATCTGGCGAAGAAGCGGATCATCTCCACGAAGCCTTCCCCTTTGATTGCTGCGGCACGACAGATATCGCAATTGCGTGGGAGTGAGCAAAAGATCTATGACCGCCGTGCTCGTAATGAAATGGCTGACCTTCATTGATCGTGTGTGCGCCGTTGTACGCGTCCTCCGTGCCGCGATGGCCATAGCGGAATATGTGCCGCGTGAGATTCCAATAATACCTCGTATCTATGGAAGGAAAGATAAAGATTTAGGAGTGATGTAATGATGTACACCTTACCTGTGTTGCCTGTTATTCGCACCGGCGAAACGGTAAGTAACCAGAAAGTGAGTACTTCCCTTCCGGATCAGGAATCTGATCACGCACCCAAGGACAAGCCAGGCACGACCACGGCGTCTTTCTCCGCATACTTGCTCCTTAGCGCCGTCTCTAGAGTGGACAGTATGGTTCCAGATAATAGCTCCCACGGACCATTGCCCGCCGTGGGCGAGATGGGCGCTGGATCAAGCGCGGTGCCATACGCATCTGTCAATTTGACACGGCCGACGAAGTCCTCGTCATCCCTGTTGCCGTGCGCGAATTGCTTACCGAAAGCTTCGAACGAGAGGTTAAGACGCGAGGCAATCGGCGCAAGCAGATCGACGTAGCGCATTTGCAGGGCAACAACAGTGCTTCGCATCTGCGTCAGCCTTGATGCCAAGTGCGGAGCGAGTAAAGACGACGAGAACCGCACCTATGGTCCGCAATGCGATGATCCACGACCGCCCACGCGCTTTCCGGCAGCGCGTTCACTTTGACACCGCCTCCGACCAGATCTACCGCCTGCGTCGTTCCCGTGACGGCCCTGAACCGACTCTCATCGGCGCTGGTGAGGACATCCTGCAGAGCGCGCAAAGCGCCGTCGTTCAGCCGTGCACGATCGATCAGGTCTCGCGTTTCGTCCGAGAGCCCAGGGTCGTGTGCGGCAGTGCACTGCAGCGAGCGGAAGTAGGTGCTGTTTCTGTAGAGAGTCGCAGGGAGCGGGTTTGCTTCGAGAGAGGTTATGAGTGCTGAGAGGAGACCAATGCTCTGAGGGGGGACAGTCTTCAAGGTGGGCCAGCAGACAGGTAGAGAGGAAGAAGGATGGACGAACTGTGTGGGGAGGCGGCACGCTAGAGTGCCCACCAGGAGTCGTGACCTCGATGCGCACATTTAGCTTGCCTTTTTCTGCTACACTGGGGGCTGAGAATATGACTCCATTGCGTTCTTCGTATCCTCCTAGTGAGATACGGGGAAAAAAATCTTTGTTATCAGACTATGAGCATTTATGATTAACGTAGAGGTGCCTACCCCCCTCGTCGACCAAGAAGGAAAATGCGTGTCGTCCATAGGTCTTCAGAAGGTGATCGCGGATGTGCGACGCGCCCTATACGAGGATGTTGAGACCAAACAAACACACTCTGCGGAGGGAAACTCACATCTACACCACCCCGCTCTTCGTCGATGCCATACGCGAGCACGACCGATCTTGCAGGAGAGAATCTTTTCTGAAGCAGCGACTCCACAGCTGTTCTATATTCGGCGTATGTAAGCTTCCGAGAAAATGGACGTCCTGAATCGGAATACCCACAAGCTAGCAATGAGACCTGATTTGTCGTCACAGCTTCCACGACCCCATATCCATTCGCCTACCCGCCGCGCCGCATAGTCAAGTACAAACCTTTTGGCAGGCAGAGGAGGCAGCTTACCATCGAAGTAACCTGAATAGGGCGGCTGAATCCACTGATCTGCAGTGCGTGGGTCCACCGGTACGACATCTGTGACAGCCTCGAGAATGAGGACAACAGAGAAAACATAGGAATATGTTTACCTTGATGCGCGGTCAGAAGCACGGGTTTCAACGACGCGTCTGTCCCTTGCCAATGATATACCAAGGCAAACTGGTTCACGACTGTTTTCAGCAGGTTTGCATGTCTAAAACAAGGTGTTCAATTGGTCTGCTGGAATTAAAGAGGCAATGGCACGCATACACGAGAGGGAATCTGTTCTGGAGGTAGTCGTGAAGGAGCAGACGCGTTTCCCAGCGTGGATCTTCGCCGGGTTTACCAAGATCATCGTACGTTTCCGTTCTGTGGCGTATACGCATCTTGTGTTCATCCGAGTTCTGTTGTAACAGTCGAGAGGTTTACGCACGGTATTCTTACTGCGCCTCCCAGACTCTCGTATGCCCATAGCCTGTACTCCTCTGTGCTGAGTTCCTCGTCCAAGGCGTCCGCTAGCACTGCATATATCTCGGGCGCGATCGGGTCAACTTGTGGGCATAGCGTAGGCTCGTCGAACTTCCAATCCAAGGCGACGATAAGAGCGTCAGACATGCTGAAAGAGATCGCCTTCAGCGGCGCAGGGTGCAGGAGAAGGACCAGGACTGCGAGACCGATGACGATCTGAGACAGGTGCCATGCACGGAGGAGGTGACGCCAGTAGTTAGCGCGAGAGTCTTGTCCTTCGTCAAGCTCGCCTCGGCCAGCCATGATTCTCCTGTCCAGCCCGAAGGCGACCTTTTCATCGTGATCAGAGTGAAGAGCGTTCGTCCCAGACTCCATACTTCACGAGAGAAAAACCCTGTTTGTTGGACTTATCGAAGAGTCAGTCAGAGGGAAGGGGTGAGATGAGCAGCAAACGCCATTCTGGTTCTCTAAGATGTTCCTCATGAGAGTCGAAGACCGTAACGGCTGGGAGCGGGCCCGGAACGCACGGCAGCCACGTGCACGTGGACGCTCCGAATTTCCATTCGCAGACGAGCAGTTGCAGACGTGAACGGTGTCTCCTGCACACACAACAGATGTCTGCCCTCACGGCAGCGGCACACTCCCGTGCCTCTCTCCACGTCATATATATCTCAAAGCATGTGGGTCCCTCGCTGCTCCAGCTTCAGCAGAGAAGAGGATATGCCGCAAAGCCGAAGAAGGCTCAAAAGAGAGTGGGAGGGACGAAGGTTGGCGGTGAGTGTCTGCTCTCTGACGTTGGCTGCGTGCCCGATATTATTTGGAGCGCCATGCTCATGGTACTGAATCTCCTGCATAGCCCAAGGCTTCCATGGTTCAAAGAAGGGCAACAGCGGCGACCCACAGCACCGATCAAAACCGGAGAAGAGCATCGGGGTGCGTTTGACTGTCTCGGGATGCGACTTTGTATTCACTTTGCGCCCTGTACCTAGGCGTTTATGCCCATGCCCGTCGGCCAGCTCCAGAATCCTATATTCAGGGACCAGCGAGTGGAAGAACTGAATTTGGCGACATTTTACCCCGTTCGTAACACCTGCCTTCGTAGATGCCTCGCGATGGAGTTTGCTCACGTTAAAGCGTCGAACAGGCAGCCCTGACGGAGCACAATCTAGGGCAAGCCATGGTGCTTCCCATGCCGGAGAATGCGCCTGCACGCGTGTTCGGTGTACCGAGGAATATCCTGGTCGAGGTACGTCTCGCTCAACTCTCGTGCGCGCCCTGGCGCTGACTCGGGTTGAAATTTGGCGCAGTATCGGATGTTGACGAAACCTGTTACCGTCGTGCGGGACGTGTCGCTCATAGTTGCGGACAAGCTGCAGGCTGCTAGCCAGGAATCGAGTGAAAAGCATCGGATGGTATTCAGTAAGTAGCTTTTCAGCATGGGGCGTCGCGTGCAATTCTGAATGGTGCTCCGTAGCTGGTATGAAGGGGAATGGCAAGAGTTCTCTGTTGCTTCAGGCTGTTGAGTTTGCTAGGTCAAACCGCTGGATCATCATGTACATCCCTCGAGGTACGTGCCCCCACCTACCCTTGGACTCCTCTAGTTTGACGCGACGTTCCATCATCAGCCGTCGATCTGGTCAACTCAACGACACATTACACCTATGACCTGCGGACACAGACCTACCTTCAACCGGTCTTCGCATACCAGACGCTGCAGCGCTTCAAGACGGTCAACCTCTCGGCGCTGCAGTCCCTGACTACCGAAAAGGTGATCGAAGTCGAGAACAGGTCTCCCGTACCCGTTGGAACGAAGCTCGCGGACTTGGCCGACATCGGCCTAAACGACCAGGCCGTGGCGCCGACGGTGCTGTCTGCGCTGATGGAGGCGCTGGGGGCGCAGACGCAGTATCCCGTTCTACTTGCCATCGACGACTTCCAGGCGCTGTTCACGAACACGACGTACCGGGACCCGCACTTTGCGATGCTCAAGTCGTGGCATCTGTCTATGCCTCGGCTGCTCATGGAATACGCCGGCGGCGAAAAGACCTTCGTGCGTCGCCCTTGATATTTGACTACATCGCGTATTTATGTAGACCGTCCTGTTGTAGGCACGGGGTGCGGTCCTCGGCGCGCTGTCTTCCACCAATACCGCGTTCAAGCTCAATGCGCAGCTGGGTCACGCGCTCAAGCTGCAGCCGTGGAAGAAGCCCTCGCCGTACCTCAAGATCCCACCCGAGATCCTCCGGTACACCAAGGGCATCGAGCGGCTGAGAGTCCCCGACCGTCTGCAAGTGAACGAGGCGGCGTCGATATTTGAGGTGTGGTCGAAGACCAAGGCGCTGCACACTCGTGAGTCTCCCGTTGCTGTGAATCTGTATAGAGACTGAATCGGGATACTCGTAGACGCGGACGACGGGCTGTTCATGGCGAAGTATACGGAGGCGAGTGGGAACGCTAGGGATTTTGTCTGGAAGGGGCTTTTGGCTACCCTCGAGACATAGTATTACCTTGTGTTCGACGGCGCATCATATATACTAGTTTTAGTTTGGTTCGCCTTGCTCTCCAGCTCATTGTGCACCAGAGGGGAGCCACAGCAACGCCGTCACGTGATTGACGCGACGTCTGGAGGGACGTAATAATTGGGCGCGGCTAAGCGCTCTGTTGAAGAAGGCAAGAACATCATGGCCTCGTCTTCTCGCTTGCCCCGTCCCCATCTCTCCTCTTCCGACCACCGTCCGACGCAGCTCCCGACGTTCCCGATGCCAGCGTCGTTCTCGATGGCCCTCTCCACCTCCGTCGCAACCCGCAAACGCAAAGCAGCCGCCTCGGAGGACGACACCGACGTCGCACAGGACCAGCCGCGCAAACTCCCTGCCATCGCAGAGCACGGCGACCAGCGCCCCGTGAAGCCCCTCCGACATAACCGTGCCGCGACGAACGTCCCGTCGTCGTCGTCGTCGAAGCTCAGCAACGGCCCGCCCCCACTGACGAAGCCCCGCGCACCGACGCTGTCCGGCTCACGAATGGCCCGCGCGACGAGTGCGCCGCCGAAATCGGGCGTCGGGCGCCCCATCACGCGGTCGGCTGCCGCTGCAGGGCTGCGTGGCGCCACAGGGAGGACGACGTCGGGCCCCGTGCGGCCTGCGAACGTGGGCGACAAGCGCATGGAGTCCGCGCGTGCGGCGGACAACGCGCGGCTGGCGGCGGATATGGAGGCGGAGCGCCTGCGCGTGTCCGAGATCCAGGCGAACAACGCCGCGATCGCGCGCGAGCTGCAGACCGCGAAGACGCAGGAGCTCTCGCAGCGCCGGGAGCTCATGAACGCGAACGACGAGATCGAGGCGCTGAGGAAGAAGCACGCAAGCGAGGTGCGCGAGCTCGAGGCGGACATGAAGAAGCGGGATCGGGAGATTCGCAACCTGGGCGAGGACCTGCGCGTGACGCGGGGCGATCTCGAGCGCGAGCGGGAGGTGGTGGGCCAGCTGAAGACGACGGTGGCACAGCAGAGCACGGCGCAGCTGACGCTGTCGTCGCAGAACCAGGCCTTGCAGGCGCAACTGGGCGCGCTGCAGGCCTCGTTCAACTATTCTTCAGAGACGCTTTCGTCGTTGAAGTACGACTTGGAGCGTTCCAACAAGAGGATCGAGGAGTTGGAGCAGGAGGTGAGGGAGGCAGAGATGGTCCGACGGAAATTGCACAATATGGTGCAGGAACTCAAGGGCAACATTCGCGTCTTCTGCCGTGTGCGGCCCTTGCTCCCCTCAGATATCTCTGGGGCAGAAGATCAGGAGAGGGCGCGCCAGGAGGCGATGGCGGACATCGCGTTCCCGGACACCCGCGACCACAAAGAAATCGTGCTCTATTCGGCCAGTGAAAACGCGATGGGTCAGGAGAGAAAGGAAACCTGGAATTTCGGTTTTGACAGGGTGATGTGCACGTCTCTGCGTCTTGGGTCACTCACTGACGTTCGGAGCAGGTGTTCGAGCCGCATAGTACGCAGAGTGAGGTCTTCGAGGAGATTTCTCAGCTTGCGCAAAGCTGTACTGATGGGTACAACGTTTGTATCTTTGCGTACGGTCAGACGGGTTCTGGCAAGTCGTTTACGATGGAAGGTGGCTCGGTATGCACAGACGCCTTGCTTTCTTTTTTCGTCTCAACATTGTTTTCGTTCAGACTGAGGTGACGATGGGCATGATCCCACGAGCTGTTGAGCAGGTCTTCCGTGTCGCCGACGAAATGAAGAGCAAGGGCTGGAAATACACCATGGAAGGCCAATTCCTCGAAATCGTAAGCCGCTCTCGACATCTCCCCCAATCATGCCCTATCACGTCGCTTGGTCTAGTACAACGAGACGATCAACGACCTCCTCGGCAAGGGCGAGTTCGACAAAAAGAAGCATGAGATCAAGCACGACAAGAGCGGCACGCGCGTCACGGACGTCGTCGTCCAGCCGCTCCACTCGCCGACGCAGGTGCGCACGCTGCTCGCGCTTGCGCAGTCGCGGCGCACCGTCGCTGCGACGCTCATGAACGAGCGCTCCTCGCGCAGCCACTCCGTCTTCACGCTCCGGATCAAGGGCACGAACACGCACACGAGCGAGGCGTGCGAGGGCTCGCTGAACCTCGTCGATCTCGCGGGCAGCGAGCGCCTGAACGCGAGCGGTGCATGGAACCACAAGGACAGGTTGAAGGAGACGCAGAACATCAACAAGAGCTTGAGCGCGCTCGGGGACGTGATTGCCGCGCTTGGGGAGAAAAGCGAGAGGGGGGACAAGCACATACCGTATAGAAACTCGAAGGTGCGTCTGCGGATGATTTCTCGCAGCAGATCAGAGGCTGATGAGCGCATCGCCGCAGCTGACATACCTATTGCAAAATTCATTGAGCGGAAACTCGAAGACTCTGGTATGTTCTCTTCCCTGTCTTGTGGCGCCTCATTCAACCAATACGTTATAGATGGTGCTCAACCTCTCACCAATGTCCGCCCACCTCAACGAATCCCTTTGTTCGCTTCGCTTTGCCACCAAAGTATGCCAGCGTCTTTTGTGTACTAGAAGGCCACCTCTGATTACTTTTCATCCGCGCAGGTCAACAACACGACAATCGGGACCGCGAAAAAGCAACTCAAAAGCTCATGATCCTCTCGCCCCCACGGTCCCAGTCCGCGTTGTTGTACTTTGCCATTTTTCTTTCCTGGACATCGTTTTCGTGCGTCTCTGTAGAATAGTAATCGTTATTGTTGTGGTATCCAACGCGCAATGGCTATATATTCATCAAAAGATGTACGAGCAAATAGTATACAAATAGGTATAGGTCACAAGAAGGTTGAGTATGCTTACAGGATGATGGGTCCAAAGAGAAGGGGATGGAAGATGGTACATCACGATTTTTTTGCGTTGTTAGCGCGCATGGCCTCCCGCTTCCACTCGCTCGACCACTTGAAGAAGTTGCACTTATACCGATGGTCCACCTCCTCCCTCAGCCGCTCACTGCGCCCCTTGTCGTACCCTGGCCCGACTGGCCTAGAAGGTTGCCCCACCCACCAAGTTCAAACCGTCAGCCTCTCCATACAAAGGAAGTCTTTTCTATAAACAACCTTACCTAGAACAGGTGTAGAACGTCTTGCCCTTGTTCGGGCCAGGCTTATTGACACGCAGCTCCTTCGCCGGCTCGCCGTGGGCGGCACATTTGGGTGGTGCAACTGGGGCGAAGAGGGATGCCCAGGCTTCTCTGCTTTCGGACGGATCCTTCGTAGAGCCCTGCGATCCCGATGCGGAGGCGACGGCCTCGCTGCGCGCGAGGGCGCTTTCTTGGGACGCAGAGAGCTCACAGGCGAGGCGATAGTCCGCATCCATCTGCTCCTGGGCCGACTGGCCTGGGGTCGATGCCGGCGGTGTCGAAATGAGCGCCGCCCCGACGGGGCCGTCGTTGTCGTCATCGTCCGGAATCTCGACGATCTCGGGAGGCTTGGGCGCCTTCGCCGTCGGAGGCGGTTTGGCGAAGAAGGACGAAAGCTTCGATTGGCCGCGATTGGGCTTCTTCGATTTGGCTGCGCCTGCGGGTGCTTCTTCGCTTCGCGGGTGCTTGCGCCGGTTCTGTGATGGGCGGAGAGAAGGGCTAGCGGAAGGCGGTGCCAGAGCTGGGTGATCTGACACAGTGAGTGTACTAGGTGCTTCGCTTCCGTCTGGCGAGATCGTAGCTTGAGAGGTGGTGGGGATCCCCGTCGTCTGAGAAGGGTATGCATCGATCAGAGTCGTGGCAGCAGACGGCTCTGTCTGATAAGATCCTAATGCATCGAAAGCGGCTGTGGGAAGAGGCTGTGTGGATGAGCGAGCGAGTGTCTCTGAAGGGGGCGTTTGTGGGGAGCCTGCCACCTGCGTAGTCGCCTTGCTATGGTCGCGCTTGCCGAAAAAACTGGACAGCAAGGTCTGCCTGCCGAGGAATTCTTCCCAGTACTTGGCGGCGATACGGGGCGGATCGCGCTTGCTGCCGTCCATCCGCATCGCGTCCTGCAAGGTGAGCTTGTCGCCCGAGGCGAGCGTGATCTCGTCGTGCAAGTCGACATACACAGGACAGTGATCAGAGCCCTTGACCGCAGGTTGGATGTCACTGTGTTTGATCCACGGCAGCAGGCCGGGAGTGACTAGGATATAATCAATCCGCGTACCATAGTTCGTCTCCCGTGCACTGATCTTGGTGTTCCAACCTGCAGAATGATCAGCCGGGCGATAGCAGGAGACGCACACGAGGCTGCCTACACGTATACATGCCCTTTCTATCAGGCCAAAAGTCGCGCACCACGTCGATCATGGGGCCATTGGGGTGCAGCCACTTATGAAACCACTCTCGGGCGGGGTGATCCCAGAAAGTGCTCGCATTGCTGGGCAGATGGCCATCGCAGTGATCAATCGGAGCAGCACAGACATTGATGTCACCGAGAACGATCACATCGCGTCCTTCTTCGATAAGCTTCCTGACGCGTTCCTGCAGGAGTAAGTGATAGTTGACTTTGAACGGCAGCCGAGCATCGGACGTCTCGTTCGGGCAGTAGAGATTGATTAAGACAAAGAGTCCGAGGTCGACGACAAGAGCACGTCCCTCGGAGTCTAAGCTTGAAAGATCCGAAGGTGTGTTGCCTTCAGCGTCTGGCATCATGTCTATCTCATGTGCATAAGGATATGAAGGTGAAACACGCTCCTCGGGTGACAGCGCGGGTTTCGGTTGCAGCTTGCCAGAGAGACCCTCCTCGGCTTTTAGCGGGACTACCGCGTCCATCTTGGTGTAGACGGCGACACCGCTGTAGCCCCCTTTCGAATATGGGAATGAAAAGAACGAGTCAAACAACTCCGGCAATGCGACATCCCGACCGATTGCCGCGCGTGTTGTTTTCATCTCTGTTGTCAGCGTGTCAGAATCACGATGAACGCGTCTGCGGGGTCGAACGACGCGCCTTGAAAGCACAGGATGTCGGCACCCAGCTCCTGGAGGATCCCGTTCCATGACTTGTGCACATTCCATCTAAAATCAGACGTCTTGAGAAAAAGCAGGGTTCAAGCGCGTCGGGTGACGGTATCTCACGGGTGATACTGTGGAATTGTGCGGACTCCGTTCTGCAACAACGCGTCAGACCCGTCGTAATGAACGTGAGACGCGTCCTCATCCCACTCACGAGATTCCAGGTCAATATACGCATGCCACGTTCACGTCGAGAATATTGCCTCGTTATCCCTTACGCATAAACGAGCTGAGCTCGAGGCCAGAACGCAGACAGACGCAGAATGCAGTCGCCTAGCCCTGTGATGACAAGGGAAAAGTGGAGGAAACAGAAAGGAAACAAACTTGAGCGCTCCGCCATTGCCGCCGCGGAGCTCGAACGGCACGCGCTGATCGGTAATACCGGGCCCCCCAGCACATATCAACTCCTCCTATACTGAGTGCAGCTGATCCGTAAAGCATAATCAGCGGGAAATGACAAGAAATAGATCAGTTGCATACCCGAAATTCGTATCTAATGGCCCTGGCTTGCTGCACAGCTGTACCACCACGAGCCGGAGGCTGCCGAACAGCCCAGGGACCCCCAAGACCCTAGGATGCATCTTTGCGATCCCGATTTGGACACCCAAGGCTTTTCCTCTCCTCGTTGCTGCACAGATCCAATGGGCCGCCTTCGCCGCTCCCGAACGCACAGAGCACAGCGAGACGTCCATCGGGCGTCGCGGACGCGGGTGCGCACCCCCTCGTGACTTATCCCTCCCCCCAACTGACCCCTCGCAGGCCCGCACGAAAGACCTCGACCAGATCCAGCTGATAGACCTCGACCCAAAGGTTCCCCCCTCTTCCTCTCATCCTCCTCCCATTCTAACCACCTAACCACTCCATGCGCTTGACTCTACAGAACCGCGCAAAGCTTGAGGCTCAGCCCCTGGACTACGAAAAGCCCGGCCTGGCGCAGCACTACTGCGTCGAATGCGCAAAGTAAGCACCAGCACCTCCCATCCCTCCATCCACATTGAAATGACATTCACACACACCCCACTACCACCGCGCCCTCCTCCACACTGCGCAGATACTTCGAGACCGACGCTGCGCTGCATACCCACTGGAGGAGCAAGGTCCACAAACGGCGCTGCAAGCAGCTCGAGCAGCCTGCGTACACAATCGAGGAGTCCGAGCGCGCAGCAGGGCTGGGACGAGAGAATAAACGGCCGACAGTGACAGCTATTGCTGCTATCGAGATGGACGTCGTCGTGCGATGATGATCAGTTTGCAGCACCCTTCTTTTTATCTCTTTTGCCCTCTTCCCTTTTTCTCCCTCCCCGTATCTTTGAGTGCACCTCTTTGTACGATTCATGGTGTAAAAGTACCCTAATACGATTATATGATATCTGCCAGACTTGTGATTCGTTCACGTCTTGTTGTGAGATGTAGGTGATTCCGCTCAGGCCAACTTTTATTCAGGGGCGAGGGAACGTTCAATGCATATCATCTCAGTTACTGTGTACTCGTGCCAACCATCTTTCACATTGCAGATACACACTGGCGATGTTTGCGGTCAACACTACGTTGAAAATCTATTCTGCCCAACATTTTCAAACACTTGCCAGGGGACATGTATCGGGCTTAACGACGAGATATGCAGAAGGGAAGAAGAGTGAATGCGGCAAGCTCTGAAATCCAGGGAACAGACGTGGGTGTAGAAAGGGAATTCAACATTCCGAGGTATTTGTACTTTCAACCTCATGACGGGGCACTTACTTTTGAACGAACGTCGCATAGGCTTCCTAAATAACGATCAAAATTGATTATGCGAGTCGAAAGCATGCTGGCCATGATGCATGTCATATTGCAATATGTAGGGGAGAGCGAGTCGGGAACGTGACAGAAATACAGAATCAGATGTTCGACGGGTAAAGCATCTGGAGGCGAAAGAGACAAGTTAAATGACTTGAAAGAGGGCGTTGTGGATGTGGACCTACGATGCGGACGCTGGCGCCGAATGCGTGTGGCGGCAGGTTCGACCTGAATTTTGATTTCACCACGCCAGAGTTGCCATGAGAGCGCGTAACGCGTCTAGAACGAGGGAAGCGTCCCGCATAGTCAGCGCCTCTATCCATCGAAACGCATAGCGCAGAGAGATTCAGCAAAACACTCACCCCCAGATGACACGAACCTTCGAGCCCTGAATCTCCCTCTTCGCGCGGTAGACGTATGCAACGCGCTAACCGACCCGACCATAAGCACCCAGCGCGGGAGCGTCAAAAGCAGGCGCAAAGAACTCACCTTTCCGAGGTAGAACTGGGCATCCTCTTTGTTGGCGACGCCCTCGATCTGGAGAAGGGAGGTGTTGGGGCGGGTGTTGCGCTTGCCGCGCTTGTGGCCGAGAACGCGGCCCTTGCTGTAGAGTCTACAACAAAGCGGCGCAAAAGTCGATATCAGCGGCGGCACGACGGGGGGCGGGGAGGGCGTCGAATAAGGGGAGAGGCGGGTGCAAGAGTGTGGGGTTGCATAGACCAGGCCCTTGTGACATCCATTCGAGAGTCCACGCATCCATCCCGCTCAACCTCACAAATCGACCGTTCTTGCTCTCGAAACGACATTCCTGCATTCCCCAGCCCTGTCCCGAAGCGTGGACTCACCTTGTTGATGCCATTTTATCCCTCGAAGGCCCGTAGTCGTCGAGTGCTTGAGGATGTCGATTTGCGTATGCCCTCGGACATTGCCGGGGCCAGCTATCGCATACCTGTTGACGCGTGTTTGGCCGCACGCCAGCGCTTTGCCTGTGCGTCGCGGCGCGTCTCTGTTCTGCACGTCATTGATGCAGTCTTTCAGAGCTGCACTCGACCGCCGCCGACACCGCGCAGTCGAGTAACGGAGCAGTGGCAGAGCAGCGTCTCTTTGCGCGTATCCTTTCCCCGCGCTGTCCTCACGGGCAGTCGCACCGCTTGTCTTGTACTACAATTTCACGACCGGCGCTGATGGAAGGAAATACATCTTTTTTTTTTGCTGTTTGTCGAGCGCCAGAAGATGTGAACAAGACGTCGATGGACGCCCAGCGTGCGTACAAAAGGCAGAGCTCGCGTCGCTCGAGTCACGTCCCGAGTCGTTCCCGTGAACCACCATGGCCGCGCGCCGTCTGCCCGCCGTCTGCAAAAGGCTGTCTTCGTCGTCCGCAACCTCGACGTTCACCGCCAAAGCCGTCCCTTCCAAGGCCCACCTCCACCAGCCCATTCCTGATGCCTCCTTTCCCCAGGGCTACGCCCTCGCCGGCGTCCACTGCGGCGTGAAAAAGGACCCGAGCGCCCTCGACCTCGCCGTCCTCCTCTCGACCTCCCCGCGCCCGACGTCCACCGCCGCGTGCTTCACCCGCAACGCGTTCAGGGCCGCCCCGGTGACAGTGTCCCAGGAGGTGCTTACCGGGAGCGCCGGCCGTGCCCGCGCACTCGTCGTGAACAGCGGTTGTGCAAACGCCGTGACAGGCAAGCAGGGGCTCGACGATGCGTGGGCGATGGTCCGCGCGACGGACACGCTGCTCGTGCCGCCTCCGCCCCCGCGCGCCAATGCGACGCTCGTGATGTCGACAGGCGTCATCGGACAGACCCTCCCCATCGCTAACATCCTCGCCGGCATCCACGCCCTGTCCCCCTCCACGCCCCCATCTCCTTCTGCGCCCTCTGCGATCCTCGGGGCAGGCTTCCCCGCATGGGAGCGCTTCGCGCGCGCGTTCATGACGACGGACACATTCCCAAAGCTGCGCGCGCGCACGTTCGCGCTCGGCGGGCGCACGTACCGCCTCGCGGGCGTCGACAAGGGCGCGGGCATGATCCACCCGAACATGGCCCCGCACGCGACGCTCCTCGGGTGCATCGCGACCGACGCCGCCGTCTCCCCGCGCAGCCTGCAGTCCGCGCTCGCGCACGCCGTCGACCGCAGCTTCAACTCGATCAGCGTCGACGGCGACATGTCGACGAACGACACGATCGTCGCGTTCGCGAACGGCGCTGCGGCAGGTGAGGAGGGCGCCGCGGTCGAGGAGATCGATGAGGAGCGCGATCGTGCGGGATACGAGGCGTTCCGGGACGAGCTCACGAGCTTCGCGCAGGATCTGGCGCAGCTAGTCGTGCGGGATGGAGAGGGCGCAACGAAGTTCGTCACCGTCTCTGTTGATGTGCGCTGTCGTTTCGCCTCTCCGGTGTATTTCAAACACCCCCTTATCTGACCTGCATTTTTCACACCGCAGGGCGCGACGACGTACGAAGACGCTCACAAGATAGCAGCGCGGATCTCCACCTCCGCGCTTGTCAAGACTGCGCTCTACGGCGAAGACGCAAAGTACGTGCACGTTCTCTGAGCACCCTGCCCCCTTCGCTCACCTCGAAATCCGCAGCTGGGGCCGCATCCTCGCCGCAACCGGCTCCATCCCGCTCTCGACGCCCCTCGACCCCACGCGCGTCAGCGTCTCCTTCATCCCCACCGATGGCTCCTCGCCCCTCGCCCTCCTAGTCAATGGCGAGCCCGAGAAGGTCGACGAGGTCCGCGCGAAGGAGATCGTGAGCCTCGAGGACCTCGAGGTGCGTGTCGAGCTCGGGCTTGGGAGCGAGAGCGCCAAGTACTGGACGTGCGACTTCAGCTACGTGAGCATCCTCCCTTTATCCATCATCCCTCAACGAGACATCTGGCGTGCATATCGGACGAAAGCTGATGGGCGCTTTTCGTTGTGTATACAGGAGTATGTCAGGATCAACGGCGACTACAGGAGCTAAGTACCACAGCGAGAGACTGCATACGCATAAATTACTTCCTCCACCGATCCGCTGAACCCAAGAGAACAGAGAAATTCGGAAACCCGCGCCATGCTGCTTCAAGCTTTGAAACACTTGTGAACGATGTCAACCTTAATAAAGAATACAACACTATCTGACTATGCACTTGCACGATACCCGCACTCGGTGGTGCTCACAACGCGTCATGCAAGCTTCATGAAAGAGAACAAGCTTCCCATGTCAACCCATCTGCGCCCGTTCCGGTCCAGATACTTCTCCACCGTCCGAGACATTCGGCGCAGAAGCTCACTCTGTAAACTCCCCAAGGCCATGATATCGTCTGCCAAACGCGTCAGAATCGGTGGGCGAGGCGGGTGCGCGAACGAGCATACCTTGTCTCTTTCCACTCGCGGCCGATCTTATCGCCTTGTCCACATCGAACAAGTGCGAATAATACCTCAGCTGGGTATATAGTTGTGCATCGGAATACTGGAGGGGAAATGAGTCTCTGTCTCTGTTGTACACCTGAAGTAGAGACAAAACATACCTCAAACATGACACGGCCACGACATCCAGCCTTCAAGCATCGCCTTCCGTAGACCCCCATCATCCTCGTCCGATTGCCGCACGTCTGATCATCGCATACTGTCCAGCTCTCGTAATAGCGACCGATGTGGTCCCTGATCTGGCGGTCAAGCTGCACTTCCAAACTAGCAGTGTTGATGGGTTTCTGGCACGACTGACAAGTCAGGCCCGAGGGAAACAGCATCGACGTCTGCAACATGATGTCAACACCCGCCTCTGATAGAAGCTGAGCTCAGAATTCAAAATCACCTCGCGGTCACCGACCGGGGCGAACGGCATGTTTTCATTGCAATGGCGGCATTTGACGACGAACGGATCGACGTCCTTGAATCTTTCGCTGTCTGGCATCTGCGAATCGAGAGTTCCAAAGTATCGTTCATCGGCTTCGCCTGCCGCACTTGTGCGGTAACGACCGGGGTCCAGCCCTGCAAGAATTGTCAGCTTCCACAACTACAACCATGTCAGCATACGACATACCTAGACACTCTGCGAGGCGGGCGCGGTCCGTGCCCTCTATTGGCTCGCACAGACGTTCGATAGGCGGCAATATCTGCTGAGACAGATAGTGCTGATAATCTGTAGGATCAACTGAGCAAATGGACCTAATTGATCGCACAACAGGATGTGCCGCACCGATCTTGCAATCGCTTCCGACCTTCCTCAACTCATCAGGATGCCTTGCCCGCTCAGCTTGTGCAGTCTTTCCCGTCTCTGTGGTCTCTCCGACGCAGAAAATGTAAGGAATGACGTCCCCGGCGCGGGCGTTTCCGCCCTTCGCCTTCATCTTCAGCGCGACTTGAACATGCGGCTGGCTCTTAGCGTCTGGATACTCCGCTGGATCTTTACCGAGCCGCTTGAAGATGATGAACTCATCCAGCTTGATCTTGCCCGCGCGCACGTCTGCACCCATCGTTGTCAGGTACTCGTGGATACGCTCGACGACTGTCTCGGTCGCTTCTCCAGACAGGATCTGATCCAAGACGTATCTGTGTCAAGCGATAAGTTCGGATCAAGGATACAGGTTGAGTCGAGGTCGAGACACACTGGGATACTGTTTTTGACAATGCACAGTATTCTCTGCGTTTCATGTCAAGACCCTTGATCTCCGTCGACGTCCTGGTTCCCTCTTCGACCTTGATGGCCGCGTATTTCTTCTTTTGCAGAAGCAGCAACCGCTGGAACACGCCGTCAAGATCGATCTCCAACAATCTATATCGGTCGTTGACCGCTTTCTTGAATTCAGCGGATATCTTCAAGGCTTCGGAGAGTTCGGTGACGTTCGAGTTGACGAACACAGAATCCGTGTCACCATATACAACCTGCGATTTCGTAAAAACAAGGGATGAAGGGGTAGAACAAGTAAACGTACATCGAGCCGCAGGCTTTCAGCTAGCTCTCTTGTCTGTGTGAGGATCTCACGACCCTTGAACGTCGTGAGGGCGGCAAGAGGACGAGCGTAGAACCTTGAGTACTCGAACCCAAGACACCCGTACATACTGTTCGCAGTGAGCTTCAGCGCTTGCTGCTTGATATCATACTTATGCCTCGCTCGTCAGAGATCGATGGAAAACTCTGAAAATACAATTATCTATTACCTGGAGCAGCTTTGCATGGGGAATGGAACGGTCCTTCATCAAGGATTTTACTTGTCGTCGACGACTGACGAGAGTAGCGATTAGTCGAGGGAGGACACCCTGTGGAACCGCAGAGTCTGGGGGTTCCGGAATCTTTTCTTCGCCACCCTGCAACACCTGATGAGTAACTTGCATAGGTAGAGCCCGCAGCTACATACTTGATATTCCACCCTTTCCACAGTTGTAAAGTCGATATTGTACTCTTGGATGATACTTGGGTACAACGAGTTGAAATCCATGACGAGGATGAATTTGTCCCATAACCCTCTTTTGGGTTCAAAGACAAGGCCGCCTTTGTACTTGTCCTTCTTGCTGGATCCTGTTTTCGTTGCTCCTTCGCCATCCTCGCCATCTTCCACAACCCGAACTGGCGCAGACTTTTTGCCCCACTGTTTGTCAGGACAAATATATTTGAGCCTGTGAAATTCGTGCAATAAAATGTACTCGTTGCGCTCGGCTCGACCACCATTCAGCGTCTTGTTCCTGTGCAAAAAAATCCGGTTAAACCCAAACCCATCCGTAAGCCGTAGTACGAGCATACCATGAGTTACCAGCTAGGTTTGTCAACTGCCGCGTAAGACCCAAAATTTGGACCTTGGATGCAATGGCCATTTGGTAATGTGCGTCTAGCTCACAATGCCTAACGAACGTTATGAGCCTGTCGGGAGAACCCACGCTTCCATCAAAATAGCTTGCAGTATCATCGGGATCAATGTCCTGCCGATCGCTTTTCAGTTGAGTCTTACACATCTCAGTCAGAGACCAAGTTGTGGAGGAGATCATGCTCTTCGCGCCGTCGCTGGCGAGGTCGCACAGGAGACGCCCATTCAAGAAACGCATATTTGTGCCTTGTTTGCCGATGTTGGGCCAGCGCGAGCGACGGAAACGACCCATGCGGGACCAGTGGTCGACTTTCAGCTCCCTCATACGATGCAGGAGGACGTCGAGCGAGACACCAAGGAACTCGTGACCGATAATCACGTCTGGATCAAACTTGTGTAGCGTCACTGGATACCGAAATTCAGTGAAAACAAGATGGACGGGTGGGGACGGGCAGCCATACCGAGCAAGCTACCCAGCAGCATTCGCTCGTTCTTCATGGGTGAGATGAGGCCTTTGGCATTTGACCTAGCTTTCGCCTCAAAGTGCGGGGGAAAGCGCTCCAGTGGACGTACAAATGTATGTACAGAACAAGGAAGTGTTTCAGGTGGCGTAGGATCGTCAATTTGGACTAAAAGTATCCATTCAGATATCTCGCCCGGTTTCGCTAAAGAGATAAGGGTTATAGCGTACTGTTTGACCATATTCTGGCAGTAGCACAGACAATCTCTCTCTTGTTCTCCTGGTGATTTACAATGGTCCGAACACTTAGACTCGCAATGTTCAACGGAGGGAGATCTCTCGGTGCATCAGAATCCGTTTCCGAGAAGGGATTGATATCTTTCGGGTCTGTGATAGTCACCTCCAGCTTGCACCATGAAACCTGGAAAAGGTCGGTTGAAGGTTCTAACAATCGTGACTACATGAAAATACTTACTCCCTTGTGCTCGACATGAGGTTTCTTGATCTGAAGCCAACATGGCCCCATGATCTTGCGTTTCAAAACGAGGAGCTCGAAAGCGCTCGTATTCGTCCCAAACACACGAGAAAAGTTAGGGCTGGTGACATTAGGTATCTGTGGTTCTAGGGTATAAGTATGTGTCAGTATCTTAGACTCTCAATGCGAAGTTTAATGCTGACCGTTGAATCCGTATACCACCTTCAACCATTGGGTCTCTTCCTTGGGAACATCAGGCTCCTCAAATGCATACTTCCTCTTTACGAACTTCCCTCGCCATGACTTGATTCCAGCCTGCTGACGCACACGGTCGAAGTCCTGGTATATATCACTCATCTCAGGCACCACATCCGTCTTGAATCCGTCTTCGTCAAGTTGGTATTCTCGTGGAAGAACGAATAAATTGCGCTGCAGGTTCATCACCGTTACGCAGCACGAAACGTACGCCTTAGTCGTCTTGTCCACGGTTTTCCCGATAAAGTAGAGGACTCCTTCGTGCTCCATGTAATCAAGCCAGAAGAACCTGAATGAGCCATCCTCCTCCAGCGCTGAGATATTGGATGTCGGGGGGGATATTGTAGTTGCGGTGTTTAGTGTACCGAACGATTCATCAGTGGCCACAGCGAGAGAGTCGTAAACGGAGAGCCAAGAGGGCTTGGAATCAGCCTTATTGAGTGGCTTCGACGGTTTTTTGTCCCTCGATGAGATGGCCGTATTTGACTCAATCTTTTTCCGCTTGACATCTTCCTCCTCGTCAACTTCCATGAATGCCGCCATGTCAGCTTCGTCGAAAGAAGAATCGTAGTCAACATCGTCGGTCACCCCAACATCCATGCGACCTAAGCTCTCGATCGCTGGCATGATACCACTTGTCTCTATCTTGACCCTCTTCTTGGGGCTCATCATCACGTCGTCATCTGACGATGGACCTTGAGCTAGATCAAACCCATCTGACATGTGGCCATCAGAAGAATTATCGGCAAATGGATCACCTCGGCCACTCGTTCGGCCACTGCGAGGTGTGCGGTACGAGGCGAATGTGTCGGGGGAGGATGATTTATCGTTAAAACCAGGTGAGGGCTTTCTTTTGCGTGATTTGGAGGCGTACTTCGAGGATGGTAGAGCTGTATCCTTCAAATTATCCATATCACCAAGCAGAGAAGACATGAAATCGGTCTCTTGTTCAGCTGATACAGCTGGCCGGTAAGCGCTCATAGTGGGTTTAACGGGAGGAGGTTGTCGAGCTTTGGCTTTCACTGGTGCTTTGCCCGTGTTCGAGGAGCGCTTCGCTGCGAAAGGTCAAGCGTGAACAGAACAGGATCACATTGTTCACTTACGCTTTTTACCGACGTCATCGTCTGAATCTTGTGCTGCTTGCTCGCCATTCCCCGCCCAGTCATCCATGCCATTGTCCATGTAGCCTCCGATACCGTCATCGACAACGAAATCATCTTTCGCCAGGCGACCTCGAACAATACTCTTGTATTGGTCTTCCGTGACTTCATCATAAAGATCAGTGTCTTGTTCCTCCTGTAGGTATAGTGACATCAGTACATCTGCTACCGCTATACTCCCTTCGCAGGTCAAGTTGAAGAGACATAGAAGAATGAGTACATATATTAGGATATACGCCCTTTCATCGATGCTGAGATGACGCGCATTGTAACTCACGCTCGCGATTCTGACGCAAGAAATAGAGATTTAGATGAATCAACACACCTTCCAGGCTCTTCCACCTCCCTCCCGCGCGCGTTTATATGCTGCTAGCTTGTCTAGCTTGGACTTTGTCTCGCGTCTCGATCGTTCAGTCATGATTCCGTGTCGGTCAAGATCACGAAAATGGGCTGTAAATATGGAAAGTCGTGGAGAGCGTGGAAGAGCAGTCAACTGCTACGTTATTACGCGACGCGCTCAAGGCGGAGATTGAAAGCGCGTCACTACCGTTTTCGGGTTATTTACTCACGGCGTTCCACTGACAAACTTCATCTGTCGAGGCACAGCACCCAAAGCATACAAGCTCATACTTCAGGTTACTATTTGCTATATTCCCCATGTTACCTTCTCGCCTCTTCCGAAACACAGGCATATCACCTCGCCTACGATCTCTGCTCACGCCCTCTCCATCTCTCCCCGCGACACTATCCACTCAGCTTCGCTTCTACCTAGCCGTCCGACATTTGTCGTCCAGCAAACCTCCACTACCGAGCGCGTCTTCCCTGCCATCAACACCTTCATCAGGACTCACAACATCACAAACCATACCGTTGGAGCCAATCGAGCCTCGCCTCTCATTGACTTTCACATGTACGGTCACAGACTGTGGCGAACGATCTACACACCAATTTACGAAGCGATCGTATGAGAAGGGCATAGTCCTCATCGAGTGTCCGGGATGCAAGAACAGGTGCGTTGATTTTCTCATAAATTAGCACCGCTGTTCCATTCCTGCCTGGATATGCTCACAAGTCCTCCAGGCATCTCATTGCCGATCACCTCGGTTGGTTTAAAGAGTCGACCGAGGAAGGCAAGCTTCGTACCGTCGAGGACCTTCTTCGCGCTCGGGGTGAGAAGGTTCGCCGTGGGCATCTGGGTCCCGGGGGCGTCGTTGAGTACACACCCGATGAATGATATACACTTGGGACAGATCATAACGAATGCATGGCCTTCTGACAAGTTCATATGGCTTATGGCCCTCTATAGTGTACGTTCACCCTAATTGCATAGAGGTTTAGAAGGACTAGTCGTAGATTAAGGCAGGTCATAATTGAGAGCTGTTGTAGGCCTCGAAGCGGATAGACTGTACCCCGAGATGAAACAGAGTTTTCACCGTCGGTGCACTTCCTATGAACGAAATATTATTTTTCACTCTCTAAATGGAGACTCCCGAATCTAGGAAGTCATCAAACAGCGTGCTCGTCAAGTAGAAAATGACTCAAGATAAAAATTCTACCATGTATGAGCTGATGAGTCCCTGATTGGAATGACTGACGTGTATTGAAGAAGGGCGAGATATAGATACATTTGCATCTAGCTGCGCATGTGCAAAGATCATGACTAGATGCCATTCATGAAGAGGCTGGTTGTGCAGAGGGCTCAGCCTCAGACTCGGAGCTCTTAGGAATGACATCGTTCTTCTGGAGAAGTTCCTCGAGTTCCCCCGACTGATGCACTATGAACGTAAACAGAAGTCAATCAACGCCATTAGCCAGCTCAGCGAAGACATCGACGTTGCAGGCACTCACTGCCTAGAACGATATCGCAGCCTCCAATGAACTCGGACTTAACATAGAGCTGTGGTACGGTGGGCCAGTCACTGTATAGGTACGCAACTCAGTGGATCATCGGCCGACGGATATGAGCAAGCAAAGACCCACGAGAAATCCTTGATCCCACTCCGCAACTCCGAATCTTCCAGGACATTGTACGTCTGCATCTTCTCTGGGGGTACGCCGTGTAGATCCAGCACCTGAATCACCGCTCGCGAAAACCCGCACTGTGGGGCCGCTGGTGTGCCCTTCATAAACAGGACGAGCGGCGACGAGTCCACGGCCTTTTGAATTTGCATGCGAGCCTCATCGGAGAGCATGCGGCGGAAGAGGAGCGAGGAGGGGGCCCTCGACACCGTCATGGGCGCTGTGCGCGCAAATGAAACGAGCTATAGAGTGCATTATTGTTTGTCAATGCTCTGGCGTTGCACAGAATAATGTAATGCGTACGGGCGACCGGAAAGCACTGCGAAACATCATGGGATAGTTGAAGAGGTGAGGGTTTCGAGAGAGGAGGGATCGACTTACTCAAGGTCTGGCTGGGTGCCCGAGGCTGGCCGCGAGCTGAGAAACGAGGATTACATCATCGATTCACCTCCTTATTTGGAAGGTGCTTCAGAATCGCTGGCTTCCCGTTGGTTGAAATATGCACTTCAGATTGAACCTCTGCAGACAAGGGTCGCACACGTACGTGGACCTATAAGGTCGAACGCTGGTGCACTTTTTCCTCAAGACTCACATGTGCTAGATTTATGGTATTCTCCGGCCGTCCTTTGCATGAGATTTACGCTAGCACACTGGGACACTGACCGAAGCAACACAGCTGCACGGACGTTCTTCCAGAGCGTTATTGCTATAAAGATATTGCTGATAAAGGCTTGGTAGATTGTTACAGGTCGTTGACAGCCTCGAGAAAATTTCAAGTTACAAGCGGATGCGGCCATCGACTGGTCATCGTCATTACCGCAATTTTTGCCCGGAACAGAACTCGGGGACGACATCGCTGGAAGTCAGTGAAAATTCCAAGCTAGATCAACAACATCGACGAAAGCAAGGCGTAATGATTCTATATTTGTACAACGAGCGCTACTTCTCCGTATCCCGCTTTCGCTTGCGGACACATGCCGCACGCCAGCTCCGTTTTAATGGTGGAACAGCCTGAGCGAGGTATGCGCGAACACGATCCCATGCTCGTCCGCCGCCTTGATGCACTCCGCGTCCATGACGCTCCCGGACGGCGCAGCCAAGTACCTGACGCCGCTCTTCCGCGCGCGATGCACGTTATCGGGGAAGGGGAAGAACGCGTCGCTCGAGCACGCGACGCCGTCCAACAGCTTCGCGTGCTCCACGCGCTCCTGCTCGCTCAGCGGCGCCGGGACCTCCTCGAACAGCGACTCCCACTGCGCCTTCTCCCCGCCCTCGAGCGCCTCCCCGCCGACGAAGAGGTCGATCGCGTTTGCCTTCTCCGCGCGCTTGACTCCCTTCTTGAACGGCAGCGCGAGCACGCGCGCGTGGTGCCGGAGCCACCAGTTGTCCGCCTTGGACCCCGCGAGGCGCGTGCAGTGAATGCGCGACTGCTGCCCGGCGCCGAGGCCGACGATCAAGCCGTGATAGGCGTACGCCACGCTGTTCGATTGCGTGTATTTTAGCGCAAGCGTCGCAACGATCAGGTCCGTCACGGCGGCATCAGGGAGCTGTTTCTGGTCATTGAGATAACACGGCGCTATCGCAAGAGGGACGATCATACCTCTTTATTTTTGGTGACAAGGTTATCAAATAATTTAGCGTCGACCTTGGCGGTGTTCCGTCTCTGTTGGAGGGACACGCCGAAGACCTGTCTCGTCTCCACTTCCGAGGGGACATAGTTGGGGTCGACCTGGAGGACGCAGTACTTGCCGCCCTTCTTTTTCTTCAAGACGTCGAGGGCTTCGGGAGAGTATCCCGGAGCGATGATGCCGTCAGAGACCTCACGAGAAATGATGCGGGCCGTGGCCAGATCGCACGGCGCAGACAGCGCGATAAAATCACCAAACGAAGACATTCTGTCAGCGCCTGTGAACTGATCGTGAGGAAGGGGTGTGAATTAGGGTGTGAAACACGCCTACCACGCGCCCTCGCATACGCAGATGCCAGAGGAGTCAACGGCTCTTTGAGATCGTCCACGCCATACACTTTCTTCTCAGTCTCGCTTAATTCAAGGCCGACGGCAGCTCCTGCTGGGGAGACGTGCTTGAAGGATGCCGCAGCGGGAAGGTTAAGAGCCTCCTGTAGCTCCTTGACGAGTGCATACGAGTTGAGTCCATCAAGGAGGTTGATGTAACCAGGCGACCCGGCCAGGACTGCAACACCACCTCAGCGAACGAGCGCAGTTGAGAAGCAAAAAATATACCCTTGAATGGAAGCTCCCCCTCCGATACAAAGGCCTGCGCGGGCTTCTGGTGAGGGTTGGCGCCGTAGCGCAATGCCATCCTCTGCACCGGCCCGGCCAGGCTCTCGTCCGCCGCGGCATCAGCATACTGTTCCCTAAAGTACCCGCTGATGGCCTCGTCGTACTTCGCCGTCATCTCGAACGCCTTGAGCGCGAGCTTGCTCCGGATCGCCTGCCCGACGTCGCCCTTGCCCGCCTTCCACGCGTCGAGGAACTCGGCGTAGTCCGCAGGATCGGAGAGCACCGAGACGCGCGCGTGGTTCTTCGCCGCTGCGCGGAGGAGGGTGACGCCGCCAATATCGACCTCCTCGACGGCATCTGCGAGCGTGCAGTTGGGCTTCGCTATGGTCTCGGTGAACGGGTAGAGGTTGCAGACGACGATCGAGATGGGGGAGATGGATTGGGCGGCGAGGTCCTTCTGATCGGAGGGGATGTCGCGCGCAAGAATACCTGTTGACCAGAATGGGATAAGGGTAAAAAAAAACGGGAAGGGTAGGAGGGTTGCGCACCACCATGGACAGCGGGGTGGAGAGTTTTGACGCGTCCGCCTAGCATCTCGGGCGCCTTCGTGATATCAGACACATCCCTGTCCATCATCCCGCCAATCGGTCAGCCGGTCTGCACCGCAGAAGAACAGACCAAGAACAGAAGAGAATAGAATATTCAAAGTGACGTCGAATCTCACTCGATCGGTATGCCCGCATCTCTGATCTTCTTCGCGGTACCCCCTGAGCCGAGGAGGCGCACCCCGGCTGCAGAGAGGCCCCGCGCAAAGTCAAGGAGGTCGGTCTTGTCGTACACGGACAGGAGCGCTGGTTTATGCCATGAACAACGGGGCCTCAGGGCCATACGGCATCGAATACAATCTCACCGATGGGCGTCGACATGGTTCGAGAGGAAGAGAGGTCCAAATTCCCGATCCGTGCTTTACAGTGGTAAAACTTTTGCCCCTGGTTTGGGGTTAGGTCGCAATGTTCACTGTCTTTTGGCATCTGCAGCGCTGCGTCGTCGTACAAACATGTGCTCTCCGACGGCGCACAACCGACTCGACAGAGCAATGAGGAGAAAAACAAGGACTCCTGCGCTCAAAACCTCCCCGGCAGCCTGCTCGCCCCGCTCAGGCGTATCGTCTCCCCGTTCACGTACGGGCACTCCACGACCCACTTCACCGTCCCCGCGAACTCCTCCGCGCTCCCGAACCGCCGGGGGAACGTGAGCTCGCGCTCGAGGCTCGCGCGCGTCTTCAGCGGCATCTTGTCCGTCATCGCGGACGCGAACGCGCCCGGCGCGAGCGTCACGACGCGGATCCCGTGCCGCGCGAGGTCGCGCGCGAGCGGGAGCGTCATGCTCACGAGCGCGCCCTTTGATGCGGAGTACGCCGCTTGGCCGGGCTGGCCTTCGAACTGAGGGGCAGACGTGGCGCGGTCAGGGAGGTGCGAGGAAGAGGGGAAAGGGTGCTCACGGCGGCAGAGCTGGCGACCATGATGATCACGCCCCGCTCGCCGTCGGGGCCCTCGGGCTCCGTCTGAGCGAGGTGCTTGCACGTTAGGCGTGTCAAGTTGAATGTCCCCGTCAGGTTCACGCCGATCGCGAAGTTCCACAGATCAAGCGAGTGAGGCTCGCCGTGGATGTCCAGGACCTGGCAAGTCCATAACATGGTCAGCGCGTTCTCGGGAGCATAGACGCGGATTGTTGGGCATTGCACTGACCTTCGCAGCAGTGCCCACGCCCGCACAGTTGACGACCCCGCCGAGGCGCGCACCCATCGTCTGTGCCCACGCGACCGTTCCCTCGACCGCCCGCGCGATGTCCTCCGCGCTCGTGATGTCGGTCTCGAAGAACTTGACGCGCGCGTCGCCCGACAGGCCCTCCGCGGGCCTCAGATCTAGTATGGCCACACGCGCGCCCGCGTCGAGCAGCGTCTGCACCGTGGCGAGTCCAAGCCCTGAAGAGCTGCGAAGATTCTGTTTGAGATCGAGACGCAAGTCCTCATGATGTGCCCGGACGCGCACTGTGGAAAGCGAGAGTTCGGAGGGGCGGAGGGTACTCACCCACCTGAGACTATGAACGTCCGGTTCTCGATTTTCATGATGATGGAGTTGTTTGCAACGAATTTCTCACTCGTTGGTGTCGATGCGACCGAGACTGACCTTCAGAGGGAACTTGATGAATCACCCCATGGGGTCGTCGAGGTGCTCAGAATTCACTTCCGGCACGCTGACAGCCGGAGTCACCTCACGTGTTTTCCCCGAGATGAGTCCTCACCATCAGTTGACCAATGCGAAGTCGACGAAAAGGGACTCAGTTCCCGCCATAATTAAAGGAAGCAAATAATGCCAGACTTTGCCAGACTTCGCTATGCAAGGACGATCCTTTGTTGGAGCCCTCTTTATGTGTACGAAACTCTTCTAGAACACCGGTGTGCTCTACGACCCTATATATTACGAGACCAAGACGCAGAGACAAACCAGGTTGTTTACGATCACGTCTCGCACAGCCCCGCCTGGAACGCCCCGATTGAGTGCGCCCAGAGATCACCGAGAGCCTATCTGCGGCCTCAAAAAGCCAAACTTGTCGAGGACAATCGCAGGCAATCGCCTGGAGAAGATCGGATATGTTATCAGATAAGACAAGGACACTCGTGACAGCTCGATGACATTGCTTGACGCTCCAAGACGTCGCGGGATTGTCTTGCGAGGTCTTGTGTCATTTTTTGAAACGTCAACGGAACGCAGCGCCGAGCGGGGCCGCGAGTAGGGCGCCTGGCGGGAGGGTCCGCGGCGCTAGGAGTTAGGCGAGGAAGGAAACTGAAAAGCGCCGAAGACTGAGGCGAGGCTGGGGGGCGAGACAATATTTATAAGTCAGGGCTGCGGCCATCAAGTCAGTAGTGATTATGCACGCACGACGAGACGGAAGACATCGAAATTTGCCAAGTCCGCCGGCTCGGAAGGTGCGCGGCCTGCGGTGTTTTGTCGTTGAAACGATCAAGAGAGGGCTGTAGAGGGATGATGGGCTAGATCAGTGATCAGACCGAGACGGGTCGGCGTGGAGGATCGATCCGCAGAATGGCGAGGACTTGCGCCATGGAAAGGCGAAAGGAGTGGGGAAATTGGCGAGCAGGTCGCGAGCGAAGACGAGAGGGACCAGGACTCGGCATCGGCAAGCGAAAGAAGTTGGGAGGAAGCTGGAGGAAGTTGCCATCTGTTGCCAGAGGACGTGGGCCAGACTCCCAGGGGAGGGGGCTTGGCCGATCTAGCGCGGGCTTATCTTATCGGGGGGAGAGACATGCCGAAAGCGATGATGGAGGAGATGAGCGAGACGTAGTGAACCTTGATGGTGATGTCGGGTTGGGAAAGCGAGATGGGAGTGAGATGGGAGTGAGAACGGAGGGGCGGCTTGGAGGGACACAGCGGGGGGCCAATGCCGGGAGGGGGCACGACGGACGGGGGACGTAATCAGAGATGGGCAGGGCGTGGGAAATGAGGAATGCGTGTGCTGTGATTGGACGGCGGGGGGTGTTATCTTGTGTGGATTTATCTGGCTCGCCCGGTCGCCCCTCCAGCAGTCGTCGCTCTTCGCCTCTGCGCTAGTCTCCTTCCCGTCCTCCCTCCCCTCCCTCGCCCTCCTATCTCCTCTCCCTTATCGCTCCTTCCCCCCGTCTATCTTACCCTCCACTACACTAAACAAACACACACCGCACCGCAATGTCTCCCGTCGTGCTCGAGCCCCCCATCATGCACGCTTCGCTCTCTTCCATATCTAGGCTCCAGTTTAGTCCCACTCTCCATAATCCCTCCTCCGACTCCTTCCAGGCCCCCCCTTCCCCCTCCAGCTTACAGAACCACTCTTCTCAGCCTCACTTTCTAAAAGACGTCGTCTTCCACCCCCACCTCCCGCTTCACGAGCAGGGCCACGATCAGGTCAACCAGGGCTCCCCTCCCAACCCCCCTCCGTCCGCGACTGCATCCTCAGGTGCAGTCTCCTGCGCCAACTGCGGCACTTTCACCACTCCGCTCTGGCGCAGAGACGGCGAAGGCAACACCATCTGCAACGCCTGTGGTGAGTGTCCGATCTCCTCCCTGTCCGTCACACAGACCCGCTTCGCTCTCTTTTACTACTACGCCCCCACGTGTCCAATGCACCTTGCCATCTCAGCGCGTGTCGACGGGCAGGCCTTCATCGCTTCAACGCGCCTGCCCGCCTGCACACTACCTGCCTCCTATCTTCATTGGCTCTCGCCCGACAGCGTTCACAGCGCGTCTCCCCACACACTTCCTCGTGTTCTTGATCGCCGTTCTTTCCGTCGTATATACTCATCTCCTCCATCATGCACAGGCCTTTATCTCAAGTCCCGCCACACCCCTCGTCCTACTTCCCTCGGTAGGAACCCCAGAGGCTCCAACGCCAACAGCGCCAACGCCCACATCGCCAACCAGGACGCCAACCACATCAACCGGCAACATACCCACTCCCCGCCGTCCTTGCTGACCCCAGCAGCCTCGCCGGGCCTCCACCAGCCCCAATCTCCCTCTCATCAACAGAATCCCTCCGGTGCCCCCGCAACAGCGTCAGCACCCGTGCATCACAGCGGTGGAACCTGCCCCGGCGACGGACGCTGTGACGGTACAGGCGGAACGTCAGCTTGCTCCGGCTGCCCCACATACAATAACGCGCTCAACACTCGACTCGAGATGGAAGGCTCCTCTCCCTCGGCACATCTGCCCTCGACCGACCAGGCGGGCCCGGCCTCGTCTCCAGGTTCCAACGGCGTCGGTGTCGGCCCCGGCGTTAACGGGAAAAGCCGGACCGCTAGGGCCGCCGTCGGCGCGCTTAGTTGTGCCAATTGCGGCACGTCGACGACACCGCTATGGCGGCGCGACGACGTGGGAAACAACATCTGTAACGCTTGTGGTGCGTATCTGCTCTGTTTCACCTGTCTGCGTCGTCTTCGTTTTTTTGTTGTCCTGTTCGTCGAATCGTCCTGTTCGGGACATTTTCTCCCTTATGCGGTCGTTGAGGGTGTGATGAACGATTCAATTCCGCCCGTCGCGCACTCACGGTGTGTGAGAAACGGAGATTGCCATGCGCTGGGGTCTTATCAGACAACCGTTTCCACGAATCTGATAACTGCGCCCAGCCCAATCATGACATGCCCTCTTCGGCCTGCGTCCCCTCTTTTCATGCATCTAATTTTCCCTATCATTATTTGTTTTTTTTTCTGGGAAACATCGAATCGGCGCTAATGGTTACGTCTTTTCCTTTGCTCTCTGCCAATGGCGACCCGACCCGACCCGTCCACTCGAATCGTCCCACGTCCCACGTCGTCGCCTCTTATCTCTCGTCTCCCATCGCCTTTGCCTCGTGCGTCTGCGTCTTTGCGTGGATCGACGCATTCGTAGGCCTGTATTTCAAGCTCCACGGCACGCACCGTCCAAACTCGATGAAGAAGACCGTCATCAAGCGTCGGAAGCGTGTGCCCGCCGCGGGCCCGCAGGGACGCATGTCCGACCAGGCTGCAGCCGAGGCGCTCGTCTCTGTCGGCCGCATGCACGAGCTCGGATCGGGCAGCGGGCCTGGCGAGGGCGAAGATGACGAGGAGGAGCTCGAGATGCCGAAGCGCAAGCGCGCGCGTCGCGGGAGGGGGAAGGACCGCAAGGACAAGGCGACCGACGAGGGTGAGGTCGACGAGGGGGACGAGAGCGGGCGAGACGGGATGCCCCCGCGGGAACGCAGTCGAGAGTCGGGGCACGGGCACCCGCACGGCGCGCTCGGGCACGGCCAGTGGCCGGACGTGCACTTGGAGGCGCCGCGGCCGTCGTCGTCAGGCGGGATGGGCCTCGAGCGCGCGGCGTCCGCGTCGCGCATGCACCCCTTTGCGGGGTCGCCGCACCACCACGGCGGGTTCGACCTCCCCCCGCTGAACGCCGCGCTCGGCGGCGCGGGCTCCGGAGAGATGATGACGGGCCCAGGGACAGCCGCACGCGGCGTCGGCGCGTTCCACGGGGGCCCACCGAGCTACTTGCGCGCGTCGTCAAACGCGCCGAGCAGGACGCATTCGCCGCTGTCTGGCCCTGCCGCGCCATTCTACGCTTCAGCAGGAGGGGCGGGGGCGGGGGGGCTACAGGCGCAGGGCCCGATCGTGCCGACCGTTGCGGAGCTTGAGCGGCACTACTTTGAACTGCATGAGCAGCGACGGGGGCTGTTGGAGATGCTGGAACGGACGGATCGGCTGATGGCGGGGGTGAAGAGGGGGCTGGACGAGATGAGGGGGGTGGCGGCGCCGGCGGGGGGGATGGAGGGGCAGGCGAGCGTGCCGTTGCAGAGGAGCGGGTCCGGGGCTGGGGCTGGGGCGGGGGCGGCGCAGCGGGAGAGCGTGTGGCCCGTGCAGCAGATGCAGGGCGTGGAGGTGGGTCGGGAGTGAGCGGTGTGCTCGCTCGTCCCGTCTGCCATGACGCATCGCAAGCACCTGCGTCGCCTTCTTCGTCGTCTCGTTCGTCTTCCTTTTGGGCCGTGCACTCCTCTCTGCTACGCGTCGTGGTTTCGATTCGCTCGTCGTGTGTATACATCTCGCTGTAATATTGGACGCCGCGCTTTGCTTGTCCCCGTATATATTTCTCCGTCTCTGTTTTCGTCTGGCACCTGGCACCTGGAACATTCTCCACCCTGACCCCCTCTCCGCTCTGTTCTGCTCATCCCGTCTCGTCTTTTTCTTTTTTACTGTTCATCGTACTTTACTTTATATGTTCGGCGAGGGCGGTCTGCAAAAGAGGCGCCCCCTGGCTGACTGGCCGGTGTTGTGTGTTCGTTGCTGTTATACGTGGGTTGTTGCTGCTGTTGTTGTTGTTGTTGCTGCTGCTGCTGCTGCAGTCGCTGGTCAGTCGGATCGCCTCGTAGTTTTCTGGCTGTTTTGTTCTTCTCTTTACTTTACTTATGTTCTGCTGTAAGGTACTTAGAACCGGTGTTTGGCTGCTCGTATCATAGGGTATTCTATTGGACGTGGCGCGTGCCCACCCGCGTGAGAAGAAGGAAGAAGGAGATTAGATGGGAGATGGGATGGATGACGAGTGCTGCAGTTGCACGTGAAAACGGCGGTGCCCCCAACGGATCGACTTTCACGTTGCTCGCGCCCCGCCTTCCCTCGCCCATGCCCAACTGACCACCTGGGCACAAGCAACTTTCATTCAATCCCCACTCCATCCGTGCCCCGTGCTGCCTCCCGTGCCTCTGACCCTGCTGCTTCGCCTTTAAGCTCCCCCATCACAACACAACACAACCCACACCGTCCCCCGTCGACGGCCATCGCCATCGCCATCGTTCTTCCCCATCTCGTCAGCGCAGAAGATCACCCCGTTCGAGCGCAGCGCAGATTGGCTTTTCTTGCATATTCACACACACACGCACGCACGCACGCTCGCAGGCAGCCCGTTTGTTTACGGCATCTCCACTCCAGGGCGCAGCGCAGGGCGGGCGATATCGACTGACTGGCTGACTGGCTGACTGCGACTCGCTAGCTGATAGACCGAGCGACTGACTGATTAACTGAGTGACCGACCGACCGACCGACGTCGCGGATCGGGCCAACGCAGACCGCAATGCAGGCGCGCCAGCGGTCGATCGAGGACGAGGACGAGAGCGTCAGGATCGCGGTGAGGGCGCTCGGAGATATGCGCAGCGGCGGTGGCAGTGGAGGGGGCGGGGTGGAGCGTGAGCGCAGCGGGCAAGCGATGGGAGCGAGCTGTGCGTGGCCCTTTTCCATACATCCCATCCATCCCAACCCATTCCATTCCATTCCCCCTCCTTCCCCGTTTGATGGCCGCGGCCCTCGTCATAATGTCCGCTGCTGACGACTTTGCGCCCTGCGCTGGATGTCGGGCGCACACGCAGCTTTCCAGCCGACGCCCGCGCTCTCGATGGCGTCGACCTCGACGTCCCCGACGCTCGCCTCGCCCGTGCTTGAGCGCGCGGAGGCGCTCGATGCCGCGGCGGCCGCGGCGGACAGCGACTCGCCGCACTTCGTGTCGCGCATGTCGACGCTCCCGATCGTGAACACCGCGCTGCGAGCGTACGAGCAGAGCAAGGCGAGCTCGCGCGTCGTCAAGGTGAGCCCCTCCGATCCCTCTCTCCCGTGTCACCCCCATACCCATCGTCACCCGACGATGCTGATCCGCCTTTTCCTCTTTGTGCAGTACGGCGCGGAGATGATGGAGTCGTCCGTGAAGACCATTTCGCGGCCGGTGATGGACCGGCTGCCCGTCAATCAACTCGACGAGTTCGCGTGCAGGCAGTTGGACAGGGTGCGTGTCTCCGCTTTGCTCCTCCTTCGATTCCATTCGTTTGCTCACCTGTCGGGGTGTCTCCCGTTGCCTCTCGCGTCTTCTTGTCGGTTGGGTGGGTGGGACAGTTGGGGCGGTATCGGGGCCGCGCACCGTCGGCAGCGATGGATGAGCAGGACGGCCAGAATAGCGAGCGGGGGCGGGGGAGCTGGGAATCGGGGCTGCAGATACGGGACGTGTCGATGACGCGCGGGGATTTGGACGGGAAAAGCTACGGCTATGGTTATGGCTACGACGAGCGGGAGCAGAGCGCCGTTAGAGACGACGGGGTTGATCGTGCGTCTTTTCTTGTCCTGATGCCATCTCTGGCGGGCGTCTGATCGACGCGGACGCTTCGTGCAGGATCGCCGACGTTGAGGGTGCAGAGCCCGCGTGAGGACTCACAGGAGACGGACCAGCAGCAGCAACAACAACAACAGGTCGCGCAGCGCAGTCGATGGCAAGCTGTATTGCTTGAAGCTGGAGGAATCGGTGCGGCCGTGAGCGAAGAAAGTATGCGAAGGCTGAAGTACTGCCTGCAATGGCTGCAGGTCCGTCATCTCGCCTTGCGCCTTTTGAAACGCATCCTGACTGTCCTCCTGCAGTACGCAACGACACACATCGACGGACAGATCCTCATCCTACGCGACTTCATGGCCTCCCTGCAGCCCCCACCAGGCTCTCCGAACGCCATCAACCCCGACGCGCTCATCTCGCCCGAGCACATGCGCCAGCTCCAGAACGTCAAACACGACGTCGTCAACACCGTCCGGCAGGTGGTCAACATCGTGTCCCAGTACGCGGGCGGCGCGCTCCCCGAGCCTGCCCGCGCGCGGGTGCGCGGCTTCATATTGCACCTCCCGCAGGCGTGGGCGAGCGCCGCACGCAGGCAGGACGTGCCCACCGCCGCGGGCACCGCGGGGCGCGGGGGCCGGGGGACGCGCCGGAGTGGCAGGCGGGACCGGGGCGGCGAGGCGCCGTCGCGGCCGGCGTCGCCCTCGAGCGCGTCGAGCCCGCGGCATTCGCGACAGACCAGCAGCGCGGTAACTGGGGCGGCGGCAGGGGCAGGGACAGGGACAGGGGCAGCTGCGGCGCTGCCGCCGACGGCGGGGAGCGCAACGCAGGCTGCGCAGCGTATTTTGACGCTCGCGACGGAGAGCTTGGATATGATGCGCGGGGTGACGGGCGTGGTGAAGGATTCGCTGGACCGCGCGGACGCGTGGGTCGAGCGGCTGCGGGTGGTCGGGATTCAGCGGCAGGGCGTGGGCGCGGGTGCGGGTGCGGATACGGCAGGGGAGGGGGGGAGGGAGAGGCTGGCGCCGCCGTTTGATTTGATGCAGCATCGTGGGGGCGGCATCGCGAGCACGAGCACGAGCGTGACGTCGTCGCCTGTTGCGCACTCGACTGTGCTGCCGCCGCTGCGGTCGCCCGTCGCGGGAGCGGGGGGCTCGAGCCCGCTGTTGCATGTGTCTTCTGGGGACTCGTTTTTTGGAGAGCCTGAGGGGCTGGGGAAGCTTAGTCTCGGAGCCTCGGGCGCGGGTGCTGGAGTGGGAGTGGGGGCGGGGAGCAGGAGCGGGACGGTTACGCCGGCGCTGGGGAAGAAGGGGATGTTTGCGGAGGAGGGGGAGGGCGGGTACGTGGGCGGCGTGGGGAATGGGCATGGAGGTGGGGGGAGGGCGAACGGGGAGGGGGTGGAGGGGGTGGGGCAGAGGGCGGGCGGGGACGTGGAGGGGGATGGCGGGGACGTGGAGGAGGGTGGTGGGGGGACGGTGGAGATGGACGTGGACGGATAGGCACGGTTAGTGCACGGTCGGGAGTCGGGAGTCGGGAGGAGTCGGGAGGCGGGGTCGTCGGTCCTCGAGCTTAAGGTCTGTCGGTGTGGAATTCGATCTATTTATGTATGTTCATTTCACTTTCACTTTTTTTTTCTTTTTTCTTGTAATTGCTACTCGTTTCGTTTCGTTTCGTTTCGTTTCGTTTCGTTCTGCTTTGGTGTCCGCTGTCGACCGCTCACTGTCTTTGATTATACATCGTCTCCGCTCGCGCCTCGTCCCCCTTCTCTCTTTTCATCCGTGGACGCGCACTCACAACCCTCCTCCTTTCTTTCCTTCCTCCCTTCCTTCGCGATACGCCTCCGACGCCACGTCGATGTCGCAGCGGCTGTCGCGCCCAGGTTATACGCTCGCCTGTACTCGCTCGTTTTTGCGCGCCCTGATTTCGCTTCTCTGTCTCTGTCTCTGTCCATCTGTCTACCTGTCCATCTGTCCATCTGTCTTTCTTTCTTTCTTTTCTTTCTTTCGTTCTGTCTGTCTGCCCGTGTGTCTCTTCTTTCCGTCCTGTCTCGTCTCGTCTCGTATATATATATATGTGGGCACGCACGCACGTACGCTCGTACGTCCGTACGAAGATTGCGAGCTCCCATCCCCCGCTCACCGCCGTCGCCCGTGGTCAGTGACTGGCTGTACAACATTCTCGGATGCCTTGTCGGGACTGCGCGTACCCTTTCATGTACTCGTACGTGGGGAGGTTCGTTCGCGGTGTAATATGCGAATGCTGCGCTCGGTGTACAGTGCGCTCAGTGTACATATTATCGGAGATGGTGTGGGACTGCTCACTCGGCTCCTCTGCCTGGCTTGCATGCCAGTCCGACGGGGCGCGAGCACGCAGGCGTGCCAGCGCCGTGCGATGCTGGTCATCGTCTGACAGGAGCTGACAGGACGGAGCGTGTTCGGGCAGTGTTCGGGCCATGCTATTCGTATTCGGAGGTACTTAGGTGGGCTCGTGGTCGATACTGTAGGTCATCGCGTCTGAGAGTCGCTGATTGTCGTTGCGGGCTTTATTGCTGAGGCGAGGCAAAACGTGTTTTGGCCCGTTGCAACAGCCCGAGTCCTGACGCGCCGTGGCGCCGTGGCGTCGCCGCCGCGAAGGACAGCGGGGGTGTTGCTCGTCGGGGTCCGAGTCCGGGTCGGCATGTGATTTGATTGCCAGTGGGCATGACGCAGCGCGACTGGCTTTGAGTCTTTGCTTCCGATCCTCTGCGCCTCGTCGCGACAGCTTGCTCAATCGTCGCCTGCACTTGAATGGGCGGCGTCTGCGAGGTTCAGCGCTCAGCCTCTGTGCGTGCACAACCGTCGGAGGCCTCGACGACGTGTCGGTGCGCAATGGTATTATAATATTGCCAGCAGCGACCACGATGTTTATTAGCCCGATTCAGCTCCACCTCGGCTCGGCGTGCGCTAATTATGCATCGCGCTGAGTTCTCCCGTCCTCGCTAGAACCCCCGGACTCTATGCTGCCCCGTCATGTAATATATAAGACAGCTGCACGGTAGCCGTCGCTCTGCTCAGTTTCTCCTTTCTCGCACCACCCGGCAATCCAACACACCACAACACGCCTGCCTCGATCGACCGACCGTCGACAGGCTCCCCCCACTCCTTCATCCGCTACACACTCGTTTATACACTGACAAAATCGATTTCATTCGTATATACCATGCGTTACTCGGCCTCGCGCTCTGGCGCGGCTTTGCTCCTCGCTTTGCCTCTGCTCGCCGGTGCTGTGCCCCTCAGCGGCATGAATATTCCCATCCCAGCGGGCACGACCATCCCGCTGAATCGGCGCGCCTCGTTCTTGCTCGACGACGGGTCCGTCAACATCCCCGCCCTCGCGCGCCACCTGAACTTTGCTGCCGCGTGCGTCCGCCAGCGTGTATTTTATTCGAACGCGCGCTCACTGATGGCGCTTCGCATGCTTTTATCCCCGCAGGAAGTTCCAGCGCGGGTTCAACGCCTTCGAGCGCAACACGGGTGCCGCGCACCCGCTCGCCTTTTTGGAGGACCTCTTCGGCCTCGCGCGGCGCGGCGCGGGCGGCGTCGCGCTCGCCGACCAGGGCGAGATGCTTTGGACGGGGAAGATCGCGCTCGGGACGCCGCCGCAGGAGTTCACGATGGACTTCGACACGGGCAGCTCGGACCTGTTCGTGCCGGCGGCCGGGTGCGGCGGCAGCGCGGGCTGCGGCGGGCGCGCGGAGTACGACGCGGGGAAGAGCACGTCGGGGCGCGACCTCGGGAGAAACTTCACGCTGCGGTATGGGGACGGGAGCACGGTGAAGGGGAAGCAGTACGCGGAGAGCGTCGCGATCGCGGGTTTGTCTGTACGTGTTCCGCCTCCCCCGTTGTTGTCGTGCCGGCGGGTTCTCGACGCTCGTCGCGTGATCTGACGGTTTTGTTTTTGATCGGCGCGCGGCGCGCAGGCGGCGAATCAGACGATCGGCGCGGCGGACACGTATTCGGCGGGGTTCACGAGCGGGATGGACGGGCTCGTCGGGCTCGGGTTTAAGAGCATCTCGGTGTACAACGCGCCGCCGCTGCTCGACACGCTCGTCGCGCAGGGCGCGGTCGACGCGCCCGTGTTCGGGTTCAAGCTCGCGCAGGAGGGCTCCGAGCTGTTCATCGGCGGGACCAATAAGACGCTGTACGCGGGCGAGCCGACGTACGTGGACGTCACGCACGAGGTGTGTCTGCGTCTCGGTCTCCGGAACACGGTGCGCGAAGGACGCGGGAGCTAATGTGTGCTGGGTGTTGGTGTGTAGGGATACTGGCAGGTCGAGATGGACCAGTTGGCGGTGAACGGGACGCAGGCCGTCGGGAAGACGGCGGCGATCATCGATTCGGGCACGACGCTCCTCGTCGGGAACGAGCAGGACGTCGCCAATTTCTACAAGAACGTCACCGGCGCGAAGCCCGTCGACGGGCAGCAGGGCCTGTGGTCCGGTGCGTCTCCTCCCTTCTCCGTCTGATCTACGTTCCGTTTGAGCGGGTGCTGATGCGTTTTGCTTGTGGGTGCGCGCGGGTTGGGGCGACAGTGCCGTGTGACGCCGTGCCGCAGGTGAGCCTCACGTTTGGCGGGAAGAAGGTCGATATCAGGCCAGAGACGTTCACGCTGGGGCCTGTGTCGATGGGGTCGAGCGACTGTCTCGCGGGCATCGCGTCTACGACCAGCATGTGTGCGTGTTTGCTCTCTGATTGCCTGTCCGCGCGCTCATATCCTCGCTTGTCGAACTGTGAACCGTGGGGTCCGTGTACTGGTGCCACTTTGGCGCGGACGATCGCTGGTGGCTGACGCGCTGGTTTGGGGCTGACAGCGTTCTGGATCATCGGGGACGTGTTCATGCAGAACGTGTACACGATCTTCGACAAGGGTGAGAGCCGCGTCGGGTTTGCGGACCTCGCGTGAGGGCTTTGGGGGTTTGCGAGCATCGGAGGATGAGAAGAGAACAGAGGGGGGGGGGGGGGGCGCCAGGCGGGCGCGGGGACTTGTGCATTGCTACCGCGTCGTCGGTGGATGGAAGGCTCCGGAAAGACGTTCGATTTGTTGTTCTGTGTCGTCTGCGCTCTCACACTAACCCACATTCACGTACGCGGAACTTGCTCATTGCTAATGCGTGCGCCGCGCCTCGGCTACTTTACAGGCTTGCTTCGCTGTCATATATACTATATTATCATCGTATCCAATCACATCGCTGTTGCACTGCAGAGCGGGGTGGGCTCGAGGTAGGAGGGTCTCGTGAGCTGCATGGGCCTGGGCGAGACTGAAGTGAGCGAATGGGGGCTGCTGTTGCCAGCTTTGGCGTCGAGGAGATTGACTTTCGTTGATATCTTCGTCCACGAACAAAGTTTGCCGAACTTATGGATCGAGGCCTGAGAGGTTCATCAAGGGAGCGACGGCTCTCCTCCTGTTATCGAATGGAATCAGAAATCTTACTGGCGTCTTGTCTGATCTCGAGCGCGTCTACTTATGAGCAAATCGGCCGAGGGGGTGGCGGGTGCTGGGGCAAACGCCGGCGACATGCGCGTGGACGACACAAAGAAGCTGAACATCTGACCGCAGTTCACCCCATATTTTTAGAGCGGACGGACTCATATTTGGGACGATCAGCAGAGCACCCCGACGAAGGAGTGTTGCCCTGCCGGTGAGGCGCGACGCTGAGATGCTTGCTATAGATGATGGTGGCGTGTACCGAAAAGGCTAAGAAACACAGTTAATGACATGATTTATACTCCCTGCTACGTATCTAACACGCGCCGCCTGAACACTGCACAGCCCTGATGATGATTAGACGCCCCGACGACAACGAAGACGATGATGATGGATAAAGACGATGCCCGGAGAATGTGAGGCCGGGCACGACCGCTCAGAAGTTGCTCCCTTCCGGAGGCTGAGGCAGCTTGCGATTGTTGAACGATGCCATCTCCCTGCATTAGTACAGTCGAACGAACAGCGCATATCGTGTCAAAACGGGCATGAAATGATCGGGAGCCGGTGGGCACGCACCGGCGGATCTCGACGAGGACGGTCTCGATGCTGCTGGTGCTGGACCAGTGGGCGAGGATGGGGAGCTTGGAGGGATCGACCTTGCCGTCCGTTTGGTTGACGAAGGGGAGGTTGACGCGCGAGACGAACTGGACGAGGGGAGGCTGCTCGGGGTAGGTCGCGCCGCAGACGATCCTGAGGCTGTAGATGCGGTTCTCGTGCACCGTCTGCGCGCCACATACGCACAGGCCGAGCGATCGCGGTCAGCGGCGGGGACGTGGGGGCGGGCGAGGGGGGGGGGGGGACGTACGTGGCCGGGGCCGATGATGGTACCGTTCCACTGGCTCATGAGGATGTCGTCGCCGTCCTCGAGGCCGTAGGAGCACGAGCCGTCGCCGATGCCCTTCTCGCCCTTCTCGAGCTCTTCGAGCAGGCGGAAATTGCGTGGTACTGTCCGCGCATCGCACAGGATCAGCGCGCGCGCAGAGACAGTGTGTTAGAGACGGATTATACCCTTTGCCATCGGAGAGAGGAGGAGGCAGAGCAAGGAGATGGAGAGAGCAGCAGCAGCAGTGGCGCGGCCGAGTCAAGGACCAAGGAGAGCCCGACGCACTGCAGTGCATCCAGCAGGCCGGATCGGGCTCGGTCTTTCCACCGTCAGCCACCGCAGTCTCTCCGGCGACCGCACTGCCCTTCATCCATCGTCACACACACACACATCTCCCCGTATTCTCCACATAACTCTACCAGACACCCTTGATTTTGTTTTTCCTAGCACCGCCGGCGACGTCCATCACAAGCCGCGATGTTCAAGAGCGGCGCAAACCCCTACGATGATATCGTCGGTATGTCCGCAATCTCGCTCCCACTCTCGCCGACGCAATCTGAACGGCGCGCGCAGTCAAGACGACCGACGAAAACCTCACCAGCGAGAACTGGGAGCTCATCCTGAACCTCTGCGACAAGGTGCAGGACGAGGGCGAGCAGGGGTGCGTTCTCGATTGGGTTTTGGGCGTGGGGATGGGCACTCACATGCGGGATTTGGCCTCAGCGCTCGGAGCGTCATTGCTGCGATCCTCAAGCGGCTCGCACACCGCAATCCGAACGTCCAGCTCTACTCCCTCGCCCTCGCCGACTCGCTCTCGAAGAACTGCACCGTCGAACTCCATCGCGAGATCGCGTCGAGGGCATTCACCCAGGCCCTCGAGAAACTGATCACCGACCGGGTGCGCGTACACTCTCCCAGTATTGTACTCGAGATGCCAAGCAGCTGACCGCGCTTTGGCTTGCAGACGACACATGACAAGGTCAGGCGCAAAGCCCTGAGTCTTATAGCGATGTGGGTCTCCGAGTTTGAGAACGACCCGACGCTGGGCGTGATGGAAGACTGCTACAACAATCTCAAAGCAAAGAGTATGTATCGCACACCTCTTCGTCCCCTCACCTTTCTTGCTCATCGAACCGACCCATCGCAGACTACTCGTTCGAGGGCCCGCAAGAACCGCCGCCGCCTGACGTCAACGACGAAGTCCGCCGGCGCGAGGAAGAGGAGCTCCAGCGTGCCTTGGAGATCTCCGTTCAGGACAAGGGTGGCCGTGCAGCGTGGAACCAGTACTCCCTCGCCTCGTCTAGTGCACAGGCGTCCTCCAGCGGCGCCGGCAGCTCGAGCGACGGCTACCAGCCCGCCGCCGCTACCTCGTCCTCCGCTGCCGCGCGCCAAGGGAGCGTTGGCAGCGCGATTTACACGGGTGGCTACGTCCCCGGCCCCGTGCGCCAGGTGACTCCCCCGCAGGCGCAATCTCAAGCGCAAGTGAGCCTACCGACAGCCTCGGCGACGCCGGTCGCCCTGTCGGTGTCGCCGACTCCGTCGACGACGACGATAGTCACGCGGGTTCGTGCGTTGCACACGTTCGAGCCGACGGAGGCGGGCGAGCTTGCGTTCGAGAAGGGCGACGTCATCAAGGTCGTCGATCGTGGATACAAGGACTGGTGGCGAGGTCAGCTCAAAGGCCGAACTGGGATATTCCCCGTCAACTACGTCGTAAGCAACAGCCCCATCATTTCCCCCCGTGTCGTTTTTTTTCTCGCGGTAAATCCGCGAACAATCATCTAATCGTGTTTCTGTTTCACCAGGAACCGCTTCCCGAGCCATCGGCCGCGGAGTTGGCCGCAGAGGCACAGCAGGAGTTCGCGGTGTTCTCACAGGCAGCGAACGTCGACCGCCTGCTCACGATGCTCCGGTCGCTCGACCCCGCGAAGGACAACCTCGCGGACAACGAGGAGATTCAAGAGCTGTACCGCTCGAGCATGGCGCTGCGTCCCAAGATCGTCAAGCTGATCGACAAGTATAGTCAGAAGCGATGTGAGTCCTCTATGAGGGATCGGTTTCATTGCTGCCGTTTGCTGATGGGCTCTGTGCAGCTGATCTGGTGGCTATGAACGAGACGTTTGTCAAGGCGCGCACTATCTTCGACCGTATGATGGAAGAAAGCCTGGCTAGGCATTCTGGCTGTAAGCCGTCTCTCCTATCCGTCCCTCCACGATCTACTCACGTGGAGTCGTACTCCCCTCTGCTCCAGACTACGACCAGCGGCCGCCATACATGCAGCCCCAGCCCTCCTACCAGCCCCGGCCAGACTCACGCGGCCCACAGGCGCTGTATGCACGGATCCCCGAGCCCCAAGCGAACGGCTGGAACCCCGCCGTGTATGACCAGCCCGGATACAACGCCTACCCCGCCCCTGCGGCTGCGTACGCGCCTGGCCAGGAAGGCGGGTACCCGCCGACGCAAGGTCCTCAGTCCATGGGCCAGCCCCAGGCCCCGTATGGTGACCCGAGCCTCACCCCGGCGCCATATGGTGCTCCCCAGCAGCAGCAGCAGCAACAGCAGGCGGCTCCGGGAGGGTACCCTCAGCAGCCGTACCCCGCGCAGAACAGGATGTCGTATTTCCCGCAGCAGGCCGAGCACGCGCCGAGCCCCTACGGACCTTCACAGCAACCACAGCCCCTGGCACAAGCCCAGCCCCAGCCCCAGCCCCAGCAGCAGGTGGAGCCGCCACGCGAGGCCCAGGGCCCACCGTACACGTTCGATCCGAAAGCGACGTACCCGGATCCGAACGCGCAGGCGTGGGCGCAGTACTACGCGCAGGGCGGGACGGACCCCACGGGCGCGGTGTATTTCTTTGCGGTCCCTGGAATCACGGACAGGACGCCCGTCGACGCACAGTCTCCTCAGGCCCAGGCTCAGGCTCAGGTTCAGGGCCAACCGCAGAGCCAGAGTCAGCAGGACGCCGCCGCGGGGTACCAGCAGCCGTACGCTCAGGTCCAGCAGCAGTCGCCCGGGGCGGGCGTCGTCTCCTCGACGTCTGGCCTTGCGCATTCCCCGCAGAGCGCGCACCCGCAGACCGCGTTCGTCCAGGCGATCCAGCAACAGCAACAACAGCCTTCTCAACCGCCGCAAGCGCAGCTTCAGCACCAGCCCCAGGCGCAATCGCAACCGCAACCGCAACCGCAACCGCAACCGCAACTGCAGGACGGACCGCAGCGCCAGGCGTCTGCGAGCTCGCTCCCGAGCCCGGGGGCGTATGCGCACGAGCTGCCGACCCCCTACGGTGCCGCCGCCCCCGTCGGACCGCAGAGGCAGGGCTCGCTGGGCACGGCGTATGCGCCGCAGAGCCCTGGCGCCGCGGCGGGTGCCGGGCTTGGTCCTGGTGTCGGTCCAGCGGCAGAGTGGGCGAACCAGTATTACGGGCTGCAGAGCCAGTTCGCGGGGATGAGCGTGAGCGGGCAGGGACAGGGGGGCGAGCACGGTGGCCAGTCGCAGGCGCAGGTGCCGGCTCAGCCGCCGGTGGGCGCGTGAGCCGGGCCAGCGATGATGATTGAGGGGGGGGGGGGGGAGGGGGACGAGGGGAGACGGCGCGGTTTCTTGTGGCGTGCTTGCCATGTATACACGGGACGTTGAGAGTGGGGTGTCTGGCTCTGTAGTATTCGAGTCTTGTCCTCGAGGTTCTGTGCTCGGTCTATTTATGTACATCGTTTGCTAAGTGCTTTGAGAGGAGAGGAGAAGGACGGCTTGCGGTTTGCGAGGTCGGCGTCAACCATGGTGTCCGTGACGGTTCCCGGTATCGAGCGAGCGCGTAGTATGTACATGTCCGTCTCCACGTCGTACGCGGCGAAAAAGAAACATAAATAAGATCGGGGAAAGAAACACCCAGTCGCGAGCAATGCCTTTATGGACGCTATGTAAATAAATATCCACGGCTATCGCCCCCGCGTCGCTTTTTCCCCGCGCATGTCCGCCAGCAGCCCAAAAAGGCGCGCCTCGCCTCGCCCCACGCCTCGCCTCGCCTCGCCCCGCCTCACGCCTCCTTCAACCCCCGCCGGATCTCCTCCAAGCCCTCGTCATACGCCCAAAACGCGCCGTCGGCCTCTCCCCCTCCCTCTCCCTCCCGCTCTCCCTCCCGCTCTCCCTCCCGCTCTCCCTGTGCCTGCGCCGCGCCCTCGCCCGCAGGCGCGCCCTCGACGCTCCGCAGGTAGCGCGCCTTGGCCTCCTGCGCGTCGCGCGTCGCGCGCGCCTCCTCCGCGCTGCCCTTCCACACGGCGCGCTCGACGACGTGCCGCACGGCCGCGCGCAGCGCGAGGTGCGCGTGGCTCGCGGCGAGCGCGACGAGGAGCGCCTTGGCGAGCACGGCGCGCGCGGCGTCGGTCGGCGCGGGCGCGGGGATGCTTGCGCCTGCGTCGGGGACGTGCAAGGAGGTGGTGAGGGCGGGGGTGGAGGAGGCGGAGGAGAGGGCGGCGGCGGCGGCGGCGGCGGGACGGAAGAGGTAGACGAGGGCGGCGTTGGTGAGGGCGGCGAGCCAGGTGAGGAAGGAGAGGCAGGCGAGCCAGGGCCCGATGGTGTCGGCGCGGGCGGGGAGCGGGCGGCGGTGGTGCGTGACGATCTTGAACGCGTCCGCGCGGAGCTCGAGCGTGTTGTTCAGGTACGCGGTGACTGCGCGGCGGGGCGAGGGGGGGGGGGGCGCGCGTGGAGAGAAGAGGCGCGCGCGTCAGTTTGGTGGGTTTGGAGGTGTGGAGCGGGATGGAATGGAACGCGCGGGTGCAAGGGGGCGCTGTCACCGCCTGTCGCTTGGCCATCGAACGAGCCGCGGCGTGAGCTCCCCCTCCTCCTCACCGCCCCCCTCCCCCGCTCCGAAAAAAAAAACAGGACAAAAGAACCCCAGACCCCCCCAGCCCGAACCTCGAATCCCCCCCCAAAACCCCAAAAAACCAAAAAAAAAAGGCACAAAAACCAGCACTCACCCGGCGCGAGCGGCCAGATCGTCGACCACAGCGCGACGTACCCGAACTGCGTCACCATCTCCCCGTAGTCCTCGAACAGCCCGTACTCAGGCAACGCGACCTCGCGACGCACGCGCTCCAGGAACGCGCGCTCCGCCTTTGCCCGCTGCCCCTGCGCCGCCGCGCCCGCCACGCCCGCCACGCCCATCGCCGCGTCCTCGAACCCCACGCGCTTCTTCTTCGCCGGCGAGCCCCCCGCGCCGCCGATGCCACGGCGGCGCCGCGCGAGGAAGCGCGCGAGGAAGCGCGAGAGGAAGGGGAGGGCGAGCTCGGTGAAGGCGTTGAGCGCCTGGTTCGTGACCGTGAAGGCGAACATCTGGTTCTGGAGGCGCGCGGCGTTGAGCTTGGCGCGCCCCGCGGCGGGGCGGGGGTCGAAGAGGGGCGCGGGGGGCTTTTCGGGCGGCGGCTGTGCGGGCCGCGCGCGGTCCGCGGCGGCGGCGGTGGCGGCGGCGGGGGCGGCGGCGAGGATGCGGCGCTGGACGGCGTCCATGAGGGGCGCGCCGAAGGGGACGTAGACGAAGGCGGAGAGGGCGAGGCCGAGGTAGGCGACGACGGCGGAGAGGGCGAAGGTCTTGAGCGTGAGCGAGGCGGCGTGCGTCGAGGCGTGCGCGTGGTGCTCCCAGTCGGTGAGCGCGCGGGCGCGGGCGTGGTAGAGCGCGAGGAAGCGCGGGACGAGGGCGACGAAGAGGAGGGTCGGGACGAGGGACTGAGCGCGCGCGCGCGCGTGGGGTCAGCGTCCGGGGCGGGGCGGGGCGGGGCGGGGAGAGGGGGACGCACGACGTAGGGGTGGCCCGGGCCGGTGTAGAGCGCGGCGACAAAGGCCTCGAGGACGAAGATGGCGGTGAGGAGGGCGGCGAGGGCGCCCGCGAAGAGGAGGACGACGGGGACGCTCGCGAGGATGCGCAGCTCGCGCGTCCACCAGGGGATGGGCGCGCCCGCGGCGCGGGTGCGGCGCTCGACGCGGAAGGCGCCGCGGGTGCCCCAGCGCGTGGCGAGGACGCGCTCGCGGACGCGCCAGGACTCGACGAAGGCGACGGCCCAGAGGAGGAGGGCGGAGGAGTAGGCCGCGGAGTAGGGGCGGGCGAGGAGGTAGGTGGCGAGCCCGGCGGTTGCGGCGAGGGCGAGGGCGCGGGTGTAGGAGACGAGGAAGGCGAAGTAGAAGGCGACGGGGTCGCCGAACTGTCAGTGGCGGACGCGTGGGCGGGCGGGGGGATGGGTTACGAGGTGTGTGTGTGTGTGCGGGTGGGGAGAGAGACGGACCTGGTTGCGGATGGCGTCGAGGCGGTCGGGGCCGACGGCGTGGCGGGTGAGGGCGCGTATCCAGGCGTCGTTGAAGTCGGGGTCGTGGAGGGCCATGACGGACTCGACGCGGTCCCAGGCGTCGGGGGCGGCCGGGGCGACGCCGAGCCCGCCGTCTGCGGGTGGGGAGGTGAGGTACTCGTGCACGAGGCGGAGGCGCTCTGCGGGGGTGAGCGCGGCGGGGTCGAGGGCGGGGTCGGCGGCGGCGGGGAGGCCGTGGAGAAAGTCGGAGTGTCTGTTCGGCGGGGGGTTAGGGGCGGGGCGCGGGAGGGGAGAGGAAAGGGGGGTGGAATTACCGCTCGCGGCGGACGAGGCGGGTGAGCTGGGGCGCGGTGCAGGAGAGGAGGACGATCAGCTGGCCCTGGTGCTCGCCGCGGCGGCCGACGGCCTGGAGCCCGCCTGCGTGGAGGACGTCGAGGAGGCGGGAGTACTGCTGCTCTGCGAGGCGGGCGTCGTCGAGGGCGTGTTGTCTGGAGAGGGTGTGTTTGGAGGAGGCGCGGAAGACGACGACGAGGTCGACGGCGGGGGGCATGGCTGCCGGCGGGGTTGTGGACGGTGCTGTGGTCGTCGTCGGTGTCGGTGTCGGCTATCGATGGGCGTGCTGTGTGCTGTGGGTGCCGTGTGTGCTAGTGTGCGCTGCGTGCGTGCGGATGACGTCGGCGGGGCCAGGCACCCGGGGCAGCCGGCGGCGGCCGGAGACCGGAGGGCGCGGGTGGCGCGGGTTGGGTGTTGCCAAGGGATCTGCAGGCTCCCGGCCAGTCGGTGTTCGCGCTGGCGTCCAGCCCTCGCTGCTCTCCCAGTCCCAGCCCTGGCCTCCACTGGCACCGTCGTTTCCTGTCTTTACTCTCCAGCCGGTCTTTACCCTTCCGCCTTTCCTCCGCGTCCCAGTCCCGGTCGACTTGCACGCGCACGCGCACTCATACACGTACGTCGATGCCCCTCGTGCCCGGATCACCGATCCATTTCCCCTCTCCATATGGGCGCCCCGATGCTGTAAAACATTCACTGACCCCCTCGCGTTATTTTTCCATTCCAGATTCGTCTCGTCGCTCGCCCCACGTGTCGCTCCTTTGCACACACACCCTCTCCCTTTCCTCTCTCTCCTCCACCACCGTCCGTTCGTCCGTCCGTCCATCCCCCTCCACCTCGGTGCCCCGCCCCCCCCGCACGTGTCTGCCCCACCGCCCCCACATCCTCACGCCCAAAATCTGCCGCCTCAACGCGTACGATACACACCCAGTCGGTGAACCCCAAACCTTCGCGCTGAACCCATCCCTGATCTCCTCTCCAACCGCTCGCGCAGCACGACAGCACCGCGCGTCCCACCCTCGTCTCTTTCGTTTGGGCGAGAAGCCAGAACATGTGGGTCCCTTACGTCCCTTCGCGCACCCCTCCTTATTCTCGCTTTGCGTAGTCGTGTATCCGTTCATCCCGTAACGCGTACTGACTCACTCTCGTGACACACCCCCGGTATCTCCCTTGGCCTGCGCCCCGTATCCGTTCGCCGACGCTGCGATCCTCAGGCTCTGCTGAACCTCCTCATCTGCTACCGACCGCCCAGCCCCTCGCACTCGCACACGCGCACGCCCCGTACGTACCCCGCCGCTCGCATCCTCACGCCCCATCCCACCCTGACCTCGTCCCCCTTTAGCAGCTCCCCCCGCCCCGCCCAATCTAGCCTCCAAAACACACGCACGCACCCATGGCCTTCTTCTCCGCCCCAGAGCAAGAAGTCCTCGCACACAGGCTCGCCCGCAGCTCCTCCGTCGACCGGCTGCACGCGCGCTTCGCCTCCGCCTCCGCCTCCGCCTCCGCCTCCGCCACCGCGTCCACGTCCGCGTCCAACCCGCCTTCCCTCTCGAAAGCCTCCGCGCGGCGCGTGCCCCCGCCGCCGCTCCCGACGAACGCGCACGCGCACTCGACACCCACGCAGGCGGGCATGGCGCCGGACGAGAAACGCCAGAACCAGAACCAGAATCTGTATCAGAGCCAGAATACGTATGCCCTCCCGCGCTCGATGCAGGCCGGCGGGCTGCGCGGGTTCGGCGCCGCGGCGCTCGCGTCCACGTCCACCCTGACCACGCCAACGGCTGCGGGAACGCGGGCGGAGACGGGAACGAGGACGGACGCGGGCGGAGGCGCGTCTGCGTACGAGTTCGACCTGACCCCGTCGCCGACGCAGCCGCAGAGCGTGCGCGCGCACATGCAGATGCACGCGCACGCACAGGCGCACGCGCAGGCGAGGAGTGCGCACGGTCACGCGCACGCTCCTCGTGGGAGCGGGAGCGCGAGGCCGGGGACGTCGCCGGCTGCTGCGCCGTCGCCGTCGTCGTCGTCGTCGTCTGCGCGCGGGGAGCGCGAGGGACGGAAGAAGCATTCGCCGACGAAGGGGGAGCGCGGCGGCTCGCCGACGCCGGGGCCGTCCTCGTCCTCGTCGACGTCGGCGGCGGCGGCCAACACGACACCCTTCCCGACCCGCCGTGCGGACCTCGCCCATTCGCCCGCGGCGGGCACGATGCCGACGCCGGCGCCCTTCCCCCCGCGCGCGGGCTCGTATACGTACTCGTACTCCTACTCGTATTCGGGCTCCGCGTCCGCGTCCGGCTCAATCTCGGACTCGGGCGCCAAGGCCCCGCGGCGCGTCGCCGAGTCGCACTCGCAGCTGCACCAGCTGCACACGCACCTGTCCCCGCTCGACGCGGCCGCGCACGCGCGCCAGCACTCGCCGTCCTCGTCGCCGTCGCCGTCGCCGTCGCGTTCCCCGTCCCAGTCGCCGTCGCATCCCAGCTCGCGCACGCACTCGCACTCGCCGTCCCCGTCGCCCTCGCGCTCCCCTGCGCGCCGCTCGTCGCTCATCGGCCTCACGCATCCTTATCCGCACCAACAGCATCCACACCCGCATCCACATGCACACCCGCACCCTCGTCCGCACCCGCATCCTCCTCATCATCCACATCCACACGCCCCCCGCCTCGCCCCCGGCAACCTCTCCGACGGCGGCGGGAGCTCGGACCGCGAGCGCGCGCCGAGCCCGCTCGTCGCCGCGCGCCTGGACGTGAGGCGCCTGCTGAGCAAGCCCGCGCCGCCCGCGCCGCCGTCGCGCGCGTCGACGATGTCCGTTACCTCGGACTCGGATGCGCCGCCGCCGACCGCGACCGCGCCTGCGACCGCGAGGGAGGTCGTGGCGAGGATGGAGCTGGCGCGGGCGGAGAGCGCGCGGGCGGAGAAGGCGCGGGCGGAGAAGGCGCGGAGCAGGAGCAATCCGACGCAGCCGAGTAGGAGCTATATGCGCGCTGCGATGGGGGTCGACGAGCGGGGTGGACTCGCGGCGCCGGTGGCGGGTCCGGTCGTGGCGTCGCGTAGTGTCGCGAGCGAGCGCGAGACGCCTGTCGCGTCGTCGTCGAAGGCCGCGGAGCGCGAGCGGGAAAAGGAGAGGCCGCCGCAACAGCAGCAGCAGCAGCAGCCACCGCAGCAACAGCAACAGCCACCGCAGCCGGCTCCGCCGCGGCCGCGCAACGTCCTGCGCAAGCGCTCGATGAAGAGCCACGCGAGCAGCGCGACGTCCGCGCCGCGGAGCATGTCGGACGCGTCCTCGCGCCCGACCGCGGGCTCGCTGCGCGACCCCATCCCGACGCTCTACTTCCACTCGTTCGACATCCCGAAGGAGTACACCTCCCCCGCGGACGCTCGCCCCGGCGGCAGTGGCAGTGGCAGCGGCGTCGGCGGTAGCGGCAGCGGGGGTGGGGGCAGCGGGGCGAGCAGCCCGCGGCACTCGCCGTCTCCGCGCCCGTCGCCGTCGCCGACCCCGAAGCTGACGCCCGCGGGCGCGATCGCGCTCGCGTACAAGGAGCAGGGCGTGCGCCGCGCGAAGCTCGAGGCTGCCGCGAAGGGGCAGGACCAGCGCCCGGCGACGCAGCCGCTCCCTCCTCCCGCTCCCGCTCCCTCTGCTTCCCCTGCTCACTCTGCCCGACCCGTCCCTGCCGCTCGCGCGCTCACTCTGGACACTGTGCCGGCCGTTCCGCCGCTGCAGCCGCCCCGCGCGCCGCGGGACGCGTACCGCCATTCGTCGGCGCGGGTGACGGCGCAGGCGGACGTGTCTGCGGACGAGGGCGAGCCGACGGGGCCGTATTATACCGTGTTCGGGAGCACGACGGGGCGCGTCGTCGCCGTGGGGAGCGTCGAGGACACGGAGTGGGGCGAGGGCGAGCAGCGTGCGCCGCGCGCGGGAGCGGTCGCGAGCACCGTCGCGAGCACCGTCGTGACGCCCCAGAAGCCCACCCTCTCGCGCAAGGTCTCCACGCGCTTCAAAAAGGCGGCGGCGGCGACGGCGGCGACGGCGACGGCAGCGGTCGTCGTGGCCACCGCGGAGCCGGTCGATGAGGCGGCGTGGGGCCGGCCGAGCCTCCAGGAGCGCCGGTCGGTGACGCTGCCGACGCGCGAGCGGCAGAGCCTGCGGCTGTCGATCGACGACTACGTCGACGTGCAGGCGCCCGAGCTCGGGTATTCCGCGCTGTCGACGCCCTCGGCGCGGCTGGGCGACGCTGCGGGGAAGACCGAAAAGGAGGACGCGAGCCCGTCGTGGGGCGGCAGGGCGGGCGGGAAGGGGAAGGAGCGGCGGGACGACGAGTCGCCGTCGAGCGGGAAGATTTGGAAGCTCATGAAGCGGATCAGCACCGGCGGGCTGCGCGACCGGTATCATTCCGCGGGGAGCGCGTCGCCGTCGACGGCGGGGGCGGCAGCGCCGCCGCCGCCGCCGCCGGTGCCTGCGCTGCCGAAGGACCTGGGCGCGCGGCACCCCCCGACGTCGCGGACGACTTTCGAGGTGCACACGCCATCGCGCGATGTGCGCCACTCGCCCATGGTCGAGCGCTTCATGGAGTCGCGCATGTCGCTGTCTGGCGTGCGGCCAAACACGGCGCCGCACCGCCTGGGCTTGGGTCTGGGCCTGGGTATGGGCGTGCAGCGGCCGGGCACGGCGCAAAGCAGCAAGGTCGGCTCGGGCTCGGGCGGCCGTCCGAGCACGACGACGCGCTCGTCGTCGCCGCAGTCGTCGTCGGACAAGGCGTCGTCTGGGTTCTTCCGCGCGCAGAGCGTTCACTCGTCGTCCTCGTCGTTCGTCGAGGAGCAGATGCCGCCGGTGCCCAAGGTCGCGCACTATATCCTCCCGCCGAGCGAGCTGCACCGCTGGGACCACGACGAGGACGCCCGCCCGCCCTTGGTGCGGCCGGCGCGCGCGCTGTCGATGCCTGTGGAGGCCATGGACGACGCGCGGCCGTCGTTGCCCCTCCCGCCGCGCCGCGCACAGACCGCAAGGTCGCCCGCTTCCCCCGAGATCCCCCTGTTTTCCACCGCAGAGCCCATCAACCACTTTGGCCGGCGGTCCACGTCCACGTCCAGTCGCCACGACGAGCGTCCGCCGCTGCGGATCGTCCCCCCCGCGTCCCAGCCCTTCCCACACTCGGAGTTCGGCCTCGAATCGGCCGCCTCCTCCGTCGCTTCTTCCTCGCCCGCACTGCCCCCGCCACCCCGGCCCGCCCGCAGCGCCCGCCGCCCCCGCACGGCCACCTCCGTGGCCTCGACGCCGACGCCTTCGAGCACCGGCTCGCCCAACACGCCCTCGCTGTCGTACGTCTCCGAGACGGCGTCGCTCGGGGGCTCCGTGTACCGCAGCCGCGACTCCACCAGCGGGCACAGCACCGCGTCGACGGCCAAGGCGGCGGGCCCGCGCTCGCCTGTCGTCGGGAACCTGACCTTCCGCGAGCTGGACAGCTCGCCGCGGCAGGCGTGGACGGAGCAGGAGAAGGCGCGCATGTGGGACGACCTGCTGGAGCGCAGCGCGCGCGCGGGCGGGACGCTGCATCTCGGCGAGAGCGGGCTCGCATCGGACAATATCCGGTTCTCGGAGTATTCGGAACTTTGACATTGCGTTCTGGCGGGTCCCACCCCCCTTCCCCTCGCTGTTCTTTGTTTTATCTTTTTTTTTTTCTTTCCTTTTGAGCTGTCTGTTTGTGTCGTTTCTTATACTTGCTTTGGCCTTTGGTGCTTGGTACGTACGGTACGCCACGTTTACGATGCGATACGTCATGGAGATATTTCTGTGCTTGCCTGTTTGCTTGATTTGATCGCTTTTGACCGATACCCCTCCGTCATCACACGCACACGACGCCGACGACATTGTAGAGTCTTGCCTCGCCGCCCGCGCCAGGTTCCTGTTGATCACCGCTGCCCGATGCTTTACTATAGTAATAGTCTTGTGCTCTTTTCCTCCCGCTTCCTACCCCCATACACACAGCCCTCTCTATTCCTGACACGTCGAGCCACCGCTACTATTACACCCCCTCATTTACCTGTCCTCGTGTTCGGCCGTCGAACGATGATACGTTGTCCGGTCTCTGTGTAAAATACTGCTTTCTTATACCCTGCGAAGGTTGCCGATCGATACCCATTTCTCTCTCGCGCAGTCGGTGACTATATTTGAATGGCAGATCGCCGAGCGAGGTGCATTAGGGTACACTACTATACGCATTGGAACACAGATTGCGATTGAGTTCAGCCCCCCGATGCCACCTACGTCTTACGAGGAGCGCGAACGCCCATTACAGCTCCGCGGACTCGTCGAAGTTGAGAATCAGAGTCGCGAAAAACCTAATCATCTCCACGTAATCGTCGGCGCGTATATCTGGCAAGGGTGGGAAACACGTGAATGTGAACGTCGTTGAACGTCGGGCGGATGCGAGCGGGGAGCGGAGGCTTACGTTCGTTGACGGTGTGGATGCCGCTCGGCAGACTCGCCTGGCCGTCGCCCGCGTTCTTGTGGTTGTAGCGGATGATGTGGGGCGAGAGCTTCCAGTAATACCGGGTGTCTGCGCCGTGCCAAAATGACACGCCAGGGAAGAAGTGAGCACCCACCGCGCAGGTCGTGAGAAGGGGAAAAAGGCGGGGAGAGCGGTGGTGCCGACGTGCGCACGCACCTGTGTTTCCGGGGTTGTGGCCGGGGCTGACGACGATGTTATCACCGTGGATCCCCCGGTGCGCGTTGTACGTCGCCTTGATGCTGCCGCTCAGGATGCGGTACGGCACCGCGTCGGGGCCTGTGGGCGTGATGGGCGCGGGCTCGAGTGCGGTGTGCCATGGGTCCCGGAGCACGAGGGTCCCGCGCGTCGGGGCGCCCGTGTCCCTCGGCGAGACGTGCGTGCCAAAGGCGGTGTAGTTCAAGTTGAAGCGCTCCGCGAGGGGCTTGAGGATGTCGGTGTCGTGCTGGACGGTCTGCCCAACGGAGCTGCGAAACGGGGGCGCGGGTGTGAGGTGCGCACAGAGGGACAGAGAGATGCACACGTGGCCCATTACCTGCTGGTAGAGATGCGATGGTTGATGACTGCCCAAGCGTTCTCGGGAAGCGCATTCGTCTTGACGCCACCCTGCACGAGGTCAATCGCCTGCGACGTGCTCGCAAGCGCCTTGTACACGCTCGCTGCGAACGCCGGGTCGTCGAACACGATTCCCTCGAGCTCTCGCAGCGCGTGGTCGTCCGCGACCGACGCCTCGATCAGCGCGCGCAGACGAGGGGATATATCTTTCCCGTGCGCGCCGGCGCACTGCACGTTGGCGTAGATGGGCATGTCGCGCGAGAGGTGCACTTCGAATGGGTGTGCTTCAATTTCGACGATGAGGGCAGAAAGGATGCCGATGCTCTGGGTAGCGCATTTGCATGGATGGAAGGAGGGGGTGCTGGGGATGAGCGAACAAATAATGTTTGCAGAGGTCTTCTTACGGTGTGGGAGGGAGGGATGCTGGAGTGCCCTCCAGGCGTGGCAACCTCGATCATTGTATCGAGGTAGCCCTTTTCAGCGATGCCGGCTGTAGCGACGATAGTCCCGTGTCGCTCCCCAAATCCTCCTGAAAGTACTCATGAGGTAGTATTCTCAGTGCTAGAGCGCAAACTGACCGCCTTCATCGATGACCGCAGCGAATGCGTTCTCGCCGTATGTAGAAAGCAGATATTCAGCGAGCTTTCCGGCGCCCTACCGAACGCAAGCTCATGTCAACTTGACGAGCGCGTGTGGGGATATTGCTTACGTTCAATCCGTCAGACTCCTCGTCAAAGCCAAAAGCGAGGAGGATGGTACGGGTGGGCTGGAACTGCGTTTCCAGGAACGACTCGATGGTGGACCTTTCCGATGTCAGCTTAGAAGATGCACGGAAGACCATGGGCTTGGAACGTACATGATACTGATCAGTGCACTTTTGTCGTCGGAGCTTCCTCTGCCCCAAATGATTTCGCCTAGTGGATAACGAGGCTTTAGCTTGCAATATGACATTGAGCCTTGGACCGAGCGTACCATCGTAGAAACCAGAGTACGGCGGATGCTCCCAATCGCTCACAGTCGATGGATCGACCGGGACAACGTCTGCACATCACACCCGCAGTCAGTCGATTCGTCGATCAGAACGGCATTATCCTGCACCGACCTTGATGAGCAGTCAGCATCAACGGCTTTAGCGACTCGTCGGAGCCCTTCCAGGCGTATACCAGACCGTAGGTGTTCACTTTGGTGATCTGAAGCGTCGAATGCCTGTCATGGATCATAGCACTAGTATCAAATCGACGCGTTCTCATGGACGTCCCGCAGCACACTCACACCAGAGGAAAATTCTGCGACAAGTACGCGTGGAAGGGGCGGAACGCGTCCCAGCGTGGGTCGATGCCGACAGGGTCCATGTTGTCGTACGACTCGGTGCTGCGGCCGAGAGTCAGAGATGTGCTGGAGAACGGACACGATTCAAAAATGCGAGGCGAGATGCACGTACGGGACTTGTACGGCGCCAGACAGCCAGTCGATAGCTCTGTCCTTGAAGGCGCTGCTTCCAAACGTGTCCCCGAGGCTCGTCCATAACTCTGCGTGCTTCGTAGGGTACAGCGGCTCAACCTGGGGGCATATCTGCGCGTTGGCAGACTTCATGATGGTCGCTGCAGTCGTCGGCCGGAATCGCGAGCTCCAGTCGAACGCGAGTGGATGGAGGAGGAGCAGTGAACAGAGGACCAAGGCCGTGACACGGGTCCATTTGGAGGATGTGAGGTTTGATTTGGGATGCTGAGGAACGTGCGGGCCTGTGGATGGCAAGAGCGTGTCAGTCGTCCCTTTAAGTGACTTCGCGGAAGCCGACATGATACAGATTAGTGGTAGGATGGCGGGACGGTGAATCTGTGATGATCGTCGGTGGTCGTGTATTGCGCAAACCTCGAAGGCTGGACGGGGCCTGTGGGGGATTGCGTTCTGCTTTCGTTTCCGACTTATATCAAGCCGTTCGCATCGAGCACGATAAAGTGGTCGCCGGGATGATAAGATGCGAGAAAGCCGCGGCTATCTCCCTCAGCTGACATGCAAGACTGTGCCTCGCGAGTCGCCGTGGCGGCATATAAGCACCTTCTGTGACGTCATCAGGTTCAGACTGCCAGTTTTGCTGTTGGGATGTTGTATGTGGCGTTCTTGGCCACGAAGTCAGTTATATAGTGCAACAAGTCGTCGCAGAATGTAAGAAAATCATGACATATACTTGTGTTCATCACGTCCATATGCAAATCAAACCGAGTCAGACGGTAAACCTGATGTGTGACCTTGCAATCGGCGCTTCAACAGTGATCACTTTAACTTTGAGGCATCATGCATCATGCACCATGCCCCACTCATCACAGTGATGGGAAATAGGATAGATCGAAAGAGGAAAAACTAGACAGCTGGTGAAAAGCTAGCAGTGCATTTCAGGTAAGGGTAAAAGTATAATAAGGGTCTCTGATCGACTCACGAGGAGACGAAAGGTTAATCCGGGCGCCCACCACGACCATCGACGCACGCCGTACCAGTCCCGAAGTGAGCCTCACGCTGATGGTGGATGGAATGGCAGCGTGGTCGCCACGGGATCGGACGAGCGCGTTGTTTGCGGGTGTGTACGCGTCTGCCAAGTATAGTCATCTACCACGTCAGTCGGACCGCCCTGCACCCACACCACTCTCCACCCCAATCCCCCTATCCACACACAATGGGCAGTTCGCAAAGCAGCCTCGCCCTCGCTGTGGCCGTCGTCGGCGGTGGCGCTTTCGCTGCCAGCTACGTTCACCGCTCGCGCTCCGCACCACAGCAGCCCACGAACGCAGCCAGCGCACCCGCATCCGCACCTGCACCTGCACCTGCGTCTGCGCCTGTGCCTCCATCTGTCACCAAGGTAGAACCGGGCACGGGTGCCAGCACAGGTGCTGCGAAGAAAAAGAGCAGCAGCAGCAAAAGGAAGAAGCAGGCTTCCGCGCTCTCCGACGACGCCTCCTCAGCGCCGGCGGTAGCCGCGCTCAGTCCGCCTGCGATCGCTTACCCCGTCTCTGTGCCCGGCGCATTCGAGTCTGCGCCTCCCACCCCCGTCCCCGCGCCTCCGGCGCCATTGAAAGGCAAGAAGACGAAGAAGCGAAAGAAGGGGTCGAAGACAGCGGCCGACGCGTCGACCGCGAGGCCCGGCGACGCGGACGACGAGTCAAAGCCTGCGGGACAGGCCTCTGGGGCGGACTCAGAGTCGGAGGCGTCCGAGGTCCCGCCATCTGCCCCTCCCGCTCTACTCGCGCCCAAGGCCAAGCCGAAGGCCGCGCGGCCGCAGCCGCGCATCTCGCCCTCTGTAGTGGCAGCCGTCGCTGAACCGGCTGAGGAGCGGTGGACTCGCGTCGAGTCCAGGCGGAAGGTCAGGAGCGAGCGCCCGGTGACGGCAGACTCGACGGCGTCAACGGGCGCTGGTGGGGACAAGCCCGCGACGGGCGACGTCGGTACTAGTGATGCAGGCGTCACCACCTCGGTCACCGGAAACTCGTCACCTGTGACAGACCGCACGACAGAGGACGAATTTCTGAGGTCTGCCATCGACGAGTTGAGTGTTGCTCTCGCATCATGCTTCATGTGTTTGTATGACTGTTTTGCTTACACCGTTCGTGTGTAGGACATCCGCGACCCCCGTGCCTGTGAAGTTGCCGCCGGGTGAGATGCCGGGGACAGGATATTCGTGGGACGGTTATGAGGGCGTGCAGGTGGAGAACGACGTGTCAGGGGAGGACGATAGCGGATGGGGCGTCGTGCGCAGCAAAGGCCGCTCAAGTGAGCGCCCCCTCCACAGTTCCCCCTCCCACTTACTCACTCGCTTTGATCTCTCTAGAAGTCAATTCAGGCTCGGGATCGCAGGCACAGCCGGGCCGCAGCTCGATAGCGCCCGAGTCGATGACAAAAAAGCCGAGGCAGAACGCGGCGAAGCGGGATGCGCAGAAGCAGGCGAAGCTGGACGCGGAGGCGGAACGACTTGCGGTGCTCGCGAAACATAAGCGGGAGCTCGAGCGCGCAAAGATGGCAGAGCAGTTTGGGTCGGGAAAGAGCGCGAGTAAGGCATAGCGGGCGGGAGTTTGGAGCGTTCAAGGCAGTGAGACCTTCATAGGTAAGCCTTGTGGTAATGGTGTGGTGGTGCACTTGCGCCTCTATCGCTTTTATTGTTTTTATTTCTCTTCTGCGTTTCCAGCAGTTTTTGGGGTTGTTTGTTGCTTTGGAATCGCCTCGTGGATCATCTGTCTTCGGAATCGAAAGAAGTGTTTGTCGGACATCACCAACACAATCACAGACACAAAAGGGATCTCGACGTGCGGGTCCACGCCAAGTTGCTGCTATGCATGCGTGTATCAGATTTTTGGCAGTCGCTGTAAGAACTCGTAACAACAGTTCCGGTTCCGTTCCGAACTCAGTACCGGGCAGATGGCATTGGGAATCGAACCAGCATCGAACTGGCCATCATACCGAATCGGTCCGCGATCGTTGTTGTTCTTGCGGAAGCGCCAGCGCTCAATTGATTCGGTATCAAAACTGCATCAAACTACCGCTCAGATGTCTTTGTCCGTCTCCTCTGCTCTGGGGTACCATAATATTAATAGAATGCCCGAGGGGCTGTCTCATCTTGACCGTCGTTTACCACGTTGAACGCTGAACGCACCGTCGTTGCGGACTATTCTCATCCAAGATGTCCAACTCTCCAGAAGAAGCCCGTTACGAGCTCCTTCTCACAGGTTCGTCTCATCTCATTAGTAACATAGCCTTTTCTTCTGCCAGTCGCTCACGCGATTTTCTCAGCTGTTTCTATCACGACTGATGGATTAGGATCCTCACGGGTTTCTAGAAAGCTGGAATTGACCGTGGATGGTCTGACTCGTACATGCATTTCTCAAGCATCCATGCTTAGCTGGGAAGTGCAGTGGAAGGTGCATCCAAGTGTGTAAGTAACAAATATAAAAGACCTCGACTTGCATTCATCACCTCGTTCGCAGCACCATCAGCTCAGCATCGTCTATTACAGTCCAGCCATATCAATCCCGAATGATATTTCCAGTCGCCCGTCGGAGAAAAAGGTTGCAGCCTGCCATCATCCTGGGTGATGCGATTTCTCGAGCATGTGCGCTTGAACCTGGGGATACACACAGTATGATTCGGCTATGATTCAGCATCATGCTTGTCGTTAACCATTACTCAGAGTACCACGAGCAAGGTTCAAGATATCGCGTCAAGCTTGGCTTGACTTCGAAACGGGTCTTGAAGGTATACTGAGTCATCGTCTTCCATCTCTTCGCCAATCATGACTGGATACAGACAGAAGAGCGAGCTCAAAGCGGTGCCTCCGACGATTTGCTGTCAGATGCAGCTATAGAGGGCGCATTACATCGTTTTCCAGAGCCGCTTTCATCATCCTCGTATTTCAAGCGGTCATCCCAGATCCTCCTCGAAGAACTGATCCCGGCCGTTGGAAAAGAGAGTTGGGTAGGGTCATATATCTTAGGTTCCTCACTTCTGTCTGACACTCGATCACAGGTCTTTCAAGACGTGGATACAACAACCACCGCGTTAAACAGTGCTTATGAGGTGCTCGTAGCAACTAGCTCAAGTCCCACGTGTTCTTATTTTTTTCTGCATACAGACTCTATCAAAGGCGAAAAATGCTGACGAGGACATACAAGCTCTCGGCGAATTGGTCTGCGATCTACTATCGTACATTGCAAATCCAAAATTTTATCCTCTTCTACAACCAGAATACGAGACGATAGACAAGATAATACGCATCATTACATCCGCTGCTATGTTCGCCGAAGATGTAGCCAAAGGTGACGCTCTGAACTTACTTCCCGATGCAGATTCCAACGAACCGTCTTTTCACGGTTTCATGTTCTGCAGATAACGAGAGAGCGATTGAAAATCGTCAAGATCTGTTTGCGGATTTTAAACGCTTACTCAGAAAACTCAAACGAAATTTCACTGAACGCAAGGGTACATCATACTTCGATGAACCATATCGAAGGACACAATACGAGACAAACGACGACGTTCCAGCGATGAGCTTGACGAGTGCGCAGGTTTTGAATTCGCCTGTAACGTTGTGTATCGACTCATTATCCTATTCCAGTCGACGAGGACGATCGACTTTCCAGCGCACTATACCCCCACGATGCTAGGGCCGAATTTGCCAAAGTTTTCTTCTTGGAAGGGACTCGAAGAGAGATCCTGGAAGACGTGTCAGAGTGGCTGAATGATACTGAAGCGCCGAATGTCCTTTGGCTCATTGGCGGTCCAGGATCAGGAAAGACAGCAATCGCAGGAAACATCATTGCCGAACTCGATCAGCAGCAGCGGTGTGGAGGCTCCTTCGTCGTGAACTCTGCTAATGGCTTCCCCCACTACATCTGGCGCTCTGTAGCCTTCGACCTCGTCTCATTCAATCCAGTGCTGAAGACTGCAATTCATTTCAATCTGGTCGACGAGACCGGGCCCAAAGTCGACACCAGCGAAGTTCTTCCTAGCTTTGACGGGCTGATAGTCGACCCACTGACGAAAAGCATCGACCAATTAACAAAACACCCGGTCATTCTTTTGGACGGTATTGACCACTGTGACCGCCGCACCTACCCTGATGACTGGACTGCTTTTCTGGATACCATCGGACGCTGGTCTGAATTGACACCCAAGGTTAAACTCATCGTGACAAGCCGAGGCGATGAAGAGATCGCGCGAGCATTCAAGGATCAGAGTATCAAACGGCTCGAGCTGCCCACGGGAGTAAACGTCGACGATACAACCAACAGTGACGTCCGTCGCTACCTGGAGCACAGGTTCAGGGAAATCCGGAGAGTGAATCAGCTACCGCCAACTTGGCCGCGTCCTGACCAAATTCGTAAAATTGAGGCGCACTCCGCTGGACTCTTCACTTGGGCTCAGGCTGCAATGGATTCCATTCAATCAAACTCCGATGACTATGATAAACAATTGTCGTCCGTGGTGTCTGCGGGCCTTCGGCACAGATATGACAGCGTCGACATGCTCTATCAACAGGTCTTGTCGAGATCATTCCCTAACAGCGACCAACCTATAGATGGCTTCCATAGAACGATAGGTGCTCTCGCTTTGGAGAAAGCCCCTTTGACTCTCGAAGATTTCCAAGAACTCTTCGAGGATGGATATCACTCACTGTCCTCCAGCGCAGTACATCTAAAACTAAGCTCCATGATCTCCATCGACGAGCATAAAGGCGTCTCTCTCCGACATCATTCTTTCGCAGAATACTTGATGGATCGTAAACGGTGCACCAAACAGCACTTCTTCATTGATCGCATACGTGCCAACACAAACGTCACCATCGCTTGTCTCAAGCTGATGCTTCACGAGAGAAATGGACTGAGGTTCAATATCTGCGGTTTGAAATCATCGCACTTGGCCAACAAGGATGTACCAAACATCGAAGACCTTGTCTCAAAACACATCCCTTCCAGCCTATCGTACGCTTGCAGATACTGGGCTGATCACCTTCGCGACCTTCACGACATGTCTGAGAGACGAGATGTTGAACTCGTGAATCTCCTCAGAATATTTTTACGAACTCGGTTTCTGTTCTGGCTAGAAGTTCTGAGCCTAGTGAACGCAGTAGAGTCTGCTGCACGGGCCCTTCTGTTTACAGCTGAATGGCTGGAGGTCAATATTTCATGTTCTTATCAACTGTTGCAAACAAGTTCTCATACTTCGAAACAGACATCTGACAAGGAGTTGGCATCCTTCGCAAAGGATGCCAGTCGATTCGTTCTAATATCTCGAGATCCAATTCGAGAAAGTGCTCCTCATATCTACCTGTCAGCTTTGGCTTTCGCACCCAGCGATTCGCGAGTATCAAAACAATACCGGCCTCAGTTCCAAGGGCTGCTCGATGTCAAAGGTCGTCAGTCGGATCATTCGCCGGCCCTACGTCTTGCCTGGTGGTCGCATGATCAAAATGGAGTCCTGGCAGTTGCAATCTCCGCGGACAGCAAACGGATTTATTCGGGACAGGCCGACGGTTCTGTGCGTGTCTGGGATTCTACAACAGGGGATTGTATTCGGACTATGGGCGACGATTCTGACTCGATTGTCTCAATAGACATCTCCTCAAGTGGAAAGCGTCTCGTCTCTGGCTGCAGGGACGGCTCTGTTCGAGTATGGGAGGTCGATTCCGGCATCCTTTTGTACGGCCCAATGGAAGAAAGTTCAGATGCCTTGCTCTCCGTGGCCATCTCGTCTGACGGTTCAAGGGTGGCTGCAGGGTCTACTGACTCCAATGTCCACCTCTGGACATTGGAAGCCGCACATACTACCTACAAGATCTTGGAAGGCCACACCGACTATGTGCGATCCGTTGCGTTCTCTCCTGACGGGAGGAAGATAGCTACTGCTTCAGATGATAGATCCATCCGGATGTGGAGCACTGAAACTGGCCGTATTATCCTCGAACCTTTCACTGGTCATACGGACTATGTTCGTGCTGTCGCATGGTCACCAGATGGTAGGCTGGTGGCGTCTGGATCTGATGACTATTCAGTCAGGATGTGGGATCCACTGACTGGGAATCCAGTCGGGCAGCCTATGACTGCTCATACAGGCTACGTCGTCTCAGTCGCGTTCGATAGCGAGAGCAACCGCATTCTCTCAGGCTCGATGGATTGTACTATTCGGCTCTGGGATATAGAGACATGCCAAGGGGCCTGCGAACCATTGCTTGGGCATACAGGCACTGTTAATTGCGTCGCAATGTCGAAGGCGATTGCTGTCTCTGCTTCCGATGACACCTCTATCAGGATGTGGAACCTCGATGCTCTACGGCGCTCCGTTGATATCCCGCGGACATTTTATTCTATTCAATCCCTCAAAGACAGTGGGCTGATCGTTGGCATTGATGGAGACACCATCTGGACCTGGCAGATGGATGGTGAAACTATCTCCAAAATGTCGTTATTAAAAGAGGAAAAACGCAGTGTCTCCACTGCCGTCTTATCTTCCGATGGGATTCTTGCCGCTACTGGAGAAACTGACAAATTGGTTCGGATTTGGGCGGTGGAAAGCGGACGGTGCAACTGGACTTTGAAAGGCCACACAGAAGCAATCCACGCTCTCGCCTTCTCCTTGGACACCAGTAAACTCGCCTCTGGGTCAGAAGACCAGACGATACGTGTATGGAATGCGTATACGGGCGAGTGCTTATGTGGTCCTCTTCAGGGCCATACAGGTCCCGTACGAACCTTGGCCTTCTCTCCAGGTGGTAGCCGTATAGTATCAGGCTCGGACGACCGCACAGTCCGTCTATGGGATATCAAGACTGGTACGAACATCTTTGAACCGTTAGAGAAGCACCATGCGATAGTGCGTTCTGTTGTCTTCTCCTCAGACGGCAAGTATGTCGCGACGACTGCGGAAGACAACAACATCATCATCTGGGACGTCGAGGATACTCTCATCTTATCACGTACCATACCATTGGCCACTGCATGGGATGTACGTGGATCTGCCGTCGCGTTCTCGCCGGACGGGAAACGTCTGGCCTGCGGCAACACTGAGAAGACTATCAGGGTTTTGGACATGGATACTTCGACGTTCGTGTGCGGACCCTTGAAAGGCCATCAAGGACCTATCACTTGTGTCGTGTTCTCAACGACAGACCCTTCCCAAGTCATCTCAGGTTCTGATGACGGGACTTTACGGGTGTGGGACACGGCACTCCCAAGTACGCAGCCCAATATATCTCTCAAACACGACGACTGGGTTCGTTCTGTGTCACTCAGTTTTCCTGACGGGAAGTATGTTGCGTCTGCCGGAGACGGCAACTCGATCCGTATTCGGGACAGTGCAACGGAGCTGGACCTTTTTCCATCGCTCCACTGGCCAGGAGGGTTCCACAGCGTTCTTTCCTTCGCCCCATTTGGCGAACGCATCGCCACTGGCTCTGATGATTGCAATATCAGCATGTGGAACGCGTATACGGGAGAATTTATGTTCAATTTTCCTATGGAACACGAAGACCATGTTCGCTGCATTGCATTCTCATCCGATGGTCAATACATAGTGTCTGGCTCCGATGACGAGACCGTCAGAATTTGGAATACTCGTTCACCGCCGGACGAATCTTTGTGTCAAACCTTCCAAGGACGTGGGGGTTGGGTTTATTCTGTCGCATTCTCTCCAGATGGAGAGCACATCGCATCGGGCTCGGCGGACGGCAAGATCCGCATCTGGAACGTGCACAGCGCTCACGAGCAACCGAGACTGCTTGAAGGTCCTGAAGGTCCTGTTCACTCAGTGCTTTTCTGCCCTAATGGTGATGGACGTCGTCTTGTCTCTGGCTCGCATGACATGGCTATCCGAATATGGGATGTAGAGGCAGATGAACCCATAAACACGCTTACAGGGCATCATGGCCCTGTCCTCACTCTCGCAATATCTGTCGATGGGACCAAACTTTTTTCCGGCTCACAGGATGCAAGCATCAGAATTTGGGACCTAGAATCAGGTGCTCCTTTGTCTGTTCCAATACGTGGACATACAGACCGAGTCTTGTCTATCGCGTTGTCGCATGACGGGCGACGTCTAGCATCGGGCTCTGCAGATAACACAGCCGCGATTTGGGGCATAGATACTCACGATCAACTGTTATGGCCACAGAGCTTTACGCGCCACGTGCGAGGAATGGAGCTATGTGCTTTGGACAGTGAAGGGTTTTATACGGATGACTCGGTGGTAGAGGACGGTTGGGTGCAAGGCCCTCAATCTGAGATGTTGTTCTGGGTGCCTGCCACATGTAGGGCCGGATTATGGTCCCCTCGAACAGTGGGTGTGTTAGGGGCGGTGGAGACTGCGATCGACTTTTCGCGGTTTGTGCATGGTGCGGCCTGGGAGCAATGCAGAGCGGAGACTCCGGCGATCTCGACGCAACCAATTCCAGTTGCTTAGGTGACGGTAAGCACGATTCATTCCCTTGAGCATCAGTCGTCCTGATCCCTTGTCCATCAAAGGACAGTGTGTTCCTTCACTGCTATATACTACTTATATAAAACGTAATCTTCGCCAGGAGTATGCAATAACAGAATATATATATATCACAGGACACTATCAAACGAGTAGATTGCAAAAGTACACTGTTGAGATCTAAAAGACTCATGCTATCAACATTGATATCTAGCCGACTGGGTGTTCAGCTAATGCAGCGGTGTGAGGGAAATGAGCAGTCGACAGGGCCACAATATCCGTTTTTGCGATCATACCAGTCAGCTCACCGGCTTGGGTGAACATGATGTGCCGCAGATTCTGCACAGGCAAACAAGTAATCAGAGAGGACTATCGGCGGAGGGTAGCATCACACACCAATTTGCGGAACATGCTCACAACGAGCTCGAGAGGGAGGTCTTTCCGCAGCTGTAAGACATCCTCAAGTAGCGCAGACAAATCGAGCATGTCTGCAGAAGGAGAAGTACGTTGAGAGAAACTGCACTTGCGGTCCAATTCTGCGCCCCCCGCAACTAATGGCTCTTCATAAGAGGTATGAGAGGGCGTTCAGGGATGCCATCAGAATAAACGGACCGATATATGCTTTCAACTTTTCCCTTGCCACGAATCCAAGCAGCTTTTTGTTCCCCACAGCGGGGAAGCCTTGATATTCCCATATTTTGACTAGCTGGCCTATGGATGAGATCTGAGCGTCGCTTCAATCGCAGGCATCAAAGAACGCACTCAGCTCGCCGAGAGAGACCTCCCCACTCTGCACAACGACTAAGTTTTTAGCTGGAACCATCAGCTGCCCGGCCACTTCTCCCTTGTCATGGTACTCGACGGGTGCGAGCCATGGGTACCGCCGCATAGCGATCCAGATAGAATATATGCCCTCTTTTCCGAAGGCATCTGCGACCCATTTTGAAACCATGACGGCTATCATGATGGGCAGGACGTGTGAGAGTGCGCCTGTCAGCTACAGAAGCCATACATACATTCATATTATGGATATGAATCAATGGATAAACTGCAAGTAGTTTTTGCTTACCTCGAAAAGTATGACGACCAGAGATACTTGTTTTTCAGGGGTCAGCATAGAATGAAAAGAGAGAAAACGCTTGAGAAGACCAACTCGTCATTCGCGTAACGCCCCCGAGCATGGCTGAAGCACCGATAACTGCGTAGAAACCTGGCGATACACAGCGCACAGATGGATCTGGGGGACAAGCTGAAAATATCCACGCCTTCGGATATGCTCGGTGTAGACCTTGGCTATCCAAGAAAGATTAGGTGAGATTGTATTTAAGGAAGGAGAATTGAATGATCCGCACGTCATTAGACCAACCGCACGGCCGAGAGAGGCACCAATTGCGATCGTAGGAAGAAAGATACCTGCTGGCACCTGGAACGACCCCTTTGAGCATCCACTTCTCTTTGAAAGGCAGGACAGGACCTATTTCTGTCAGCTTACCATCATACCAAACGTCCACGCAGTGAATCCAATTTTGGTCATAGCGGTGAGGGTGAGAAGGAAGATATTTTCCCACATCGCACTCGGGCTTATCGCAGGTCATATTTAGGGCATATAGGAGGGCGACAAGAGATCAACGCGTACTTGCACAGCCCGTGGAAATCGCCGCGGGTGGGATCACACTCCTGGAAGAGGTTGGCGACTAGTTCTGAAGACTGTACTCTGGAGTCGAATTTGCATCTGATCTGCAGATGCAAAGGGAGTCCTTACCTGAGAAAGACGACCTAGTTGATTGGGACGCTATCAATGTGGGCATTCATGAACAGATGGTTCGCCTTACCAGGTAGCTGACGGCCGCAGTGATAGCCGTGACACCTACAACTTCGAGTATTGGCATCTGGTGAAGAATACTATGACGCCGATAAACGGCCGCTGCTACGTTAAGCTTGATAAGAAGGGCACCAAGGACTCCCTAAGAATCATAGGATATAAGGATTAGCTTTAGGTACCATGATAAGAGACGACGCACGCCTATCACACCGAGGAAAAGCCACGGAATCTGGAACGCTGCTATTCATATGGCGATGGCACCGAAAGAGTAGACGCTAGCATACCAGCTCGAACGCGCGCCACGTGTCTCCTCCATTGGTAACCTTTGACGTTTGCAAACGTGTCGGTGTACAACCTTTCGATGATCAGAGAGCATGACGGACCTGGAACAACACCAGCTTTTTCGTCCCGAATGGGTCGACGTACTGTAGTGCCACGGCGGCTATGACGGAGGTCACGAAGCCGCGCCACATCACGTCTGACTCGTTCGCAAACGTGTCCAGCTCTGTGCCAAACACAAAGCCAATGATAAACATCATCGCGAGGATGTTGAACGTGAGCGTCCAGAAGAGGTCATACGACTGACCTTCGAGGCCGAAAAGGACACCGCCGAGCGGGCTCCCGAATGCGACAGATACGCCAGCGGCCGCGGCCGCAGCCAGCAATTTCCGTTTGTGAGCTGAGACAGTGTTAAATCTGCTCACAAAAATCAATAGTAGTATGTGAAGAACCTTCGTTGTCGCGGAATTGTTTGAATAATCGAGAGAGAAGAAACGCCATGCAGCAGGAAACATGAACCAGAGGTCCCTATAGCCATAGATGAATTAGTGTATCCATCTCCTTTCTTGCCTGCATACCTCTTTCCCAAGAGAGAGTCCTGAGGCAACGGAGAGCGCAAGACCCAATGCTTTGATGAGGAGAGTCCACGAGCTTAAGAAAGAGTCTAGGACATAGCCGCCTAGAATCTGCCGGGTTTTTGAGTATTTGCTTTGTAAGTAGAAAGGGATGTGCAACCAACTGCTTTGATTTCTGGAACTGATAAAGGATAGACAGTCGGACATAGGCAAGTTGTGCAGGTTCATGAGACTTACTACCGGTATGAAATGCGCTGAGAGATGTGAGCGATGGCTCGAGAGTTCATATCACCAGAGATAGCTAGACTCACTAGGGAGCGTAAGTCACGACAAGCAAAGCTGAGCTTGCAGCAAACGCGACCTAGGCGTTGGCTTGCTCATCAGCACCTTTGATATCAATGCTTGACAGGAATAACTCACCGACAGGGCAATATACACTAGGGATTGGAGTGAAGACTGGCCCAGTATCGATTCTACGCCAAGATACTGACTCCAAGACTGCCATTCATGACAAACTTCTCCGGCTATACAAATGTGGAAGTGAAGATAGTCGCGCCATTGTGAGTATGATATGATACATACGATCAAGACCACTACAGCAAGCGACAGAGTTATAGAATATCCCTTCCGCACATCGGCCCTCTTTAAGATCTCCAAGCCTGTCGAAAGCAAGCTTCACATAATCCCACAACTAGCAGATCTTGAGGCTGCTCACCATTTCACCAACATATCCAACCACCCGCCGGCGACACCCACCCCGATACCCGTAGCCACGATCACAAACCACATCTTTGCTGCCTCCAATAAAGGCGCGAGGATCCCCCTGAGGCCGTCCTTTGAGTGAATTTCCTTCGCGCGCTCGCGCTCCGCAGACTCTTCCTGCCACCAGTCGATGACGTTCCCGTCTCGATAGTGTGTGCGCATGCGGTGTCTGTGAGGACTGCGCGACCAGACGTTCGCGTTGTCAAGAAGCTCATATTCTTCGCCGTCTAGATTTTCTCGCATCGCATGAGTAGTGGGTTGTCGTTGGGATGGTCGAGGTGATTCCGTCGCGTCCTGGAGGCCGCGTCGTTGAGCGCAAGGGGCACGTCGTCGCACGAGCCGATCCATTGGTAGTCCTAGACTGAGATTAAGGTTAGGGTATGTGGGCCAGAATCGCGCATTTTGTCGGCGTTTCGGTGAAGATTCGATCGCTAAAGGTTATAAACGTAACATTGTTGTTCTATAAATGAGAAAGATAGTAAAAGAACAACAAGAGTAAAGACTGATGATGATCAGTGTCATGACTGGGTTCTCTCGCGGTGCTCATTGCATCTCATTGCATGACAATGCCGGCGGACAATGATCAGGATATCAAATCGGATATGAAGAGAAGATCGGCCATGGCCGGAAGCTCCGCAACGTCTCGCTTGAGGGGATAGTGAGGACGACGACGGGAGAGGGCCGAGGACTGACCGAGATCGGCGCACGCTCGATGGTGGATGCCAGCTGACGTAAAAAACCAGTTTTTGGGGCTGGGGCAGTTTCCCCAGAGGCGAGTGAACGTGCTCATCGCAAGCCGAAGTGGGTTTCCGTCCACGCCTCTTCCGTTCGCCTCAAACCACTTCTTTCTTCCTCCCTCCCACCATCTCTCAACGACATGTCTGTGTATGATCACGCCAAAGTCGCCCATTTCATCGGTATGCACATCCTGAGCTCCGTTCGGCCGAACCTGCACTCAGCGACTCTCCCGTAGGCGGTAACTCTGTAGACAAGGCTGTTGCTGGTCGTGTTCTTGATTTTGTCAAGGCGAATGGCGGCCACACCGTCATCACAAACGTAAGCCAAATCGATATACGCGTGTGATCATCTGTATGCTCACGCGTCTGCTGCATACTCGCGCGTCAGGTTCTCATCGCGAACAATGGTCTTGTCGTCTCCGATCCTCTCGAGAGGATTTCGATCTAACACTGCGTTCATTTAGGTATTGCTGCCGTCAAGGAAATCCGCTCTATCCGACAATGGAGTTACGAGACATTTGGCGATGAGCGCGTCGTCGAGTTCACGGTCATGGCCACCCCAGAGGACCTCAAGGTCAACGCGGAGTACATCCGCATGGCTGATCGCTATGTAGAGGTCCCAGGAGGAAGCAACAATAACAACTATGCCAATGTTGACCTCATTGTCGACGTCGCCGAGCGTCTAGGCGTCCATGCGGTCTGGGCCGGCTGGGGACACGCTTCTGAGAATCCCCGTTTACCTGAGAGCCTCGCCGCTAGCAAGAATAGAATCGTCTTTATTGGTCCTCCTGGGAGCGCGATGCGCAGTCTAGGAGACAAGATTTCGAGCACGATCGTTGCACAGAGCGCGGAGGTGCCGACTATGGCCTGGTCCGGCACGGGCATAACGGAAACGACCCTTTCGGACGCGGGGTGGGTGACTGTCCCGGACAAGGCATACCAGGATGCGTGTGTAACGAATGTGGAGGAGGGCTTGGTCAAGGCTGAGGAGATTGGCTGGCCTGTCATGATCAAGGCGAGTGAAGGCGGAGGGGGGAAGGGTATCCGGAAGGTAGACAGACCCGAGGACTTCAAGAATGCATATCACGCAGTTGTTGGTGAAATACCAGGTGTGTATATGCTCTCTGCTAAGGCATTTCTGGCAACTAAAATGCGTTTATAGGTTCCCCGATTTTCATTATGAAGCTTGCTGGTCAGGCCCGACACTTAGAGGTGCAGCTATTGGCCGATCAGTATGGAAATGCCATCTCCCTTTTTGGGCGTGACTGCTCGGTACAACGGCGGCACCAAAAAATCATCGAAGAAGCCCCCGTCACCATCGCGAAGCCTGAGACTTTCGAGGAAATGGAACGTGCAGCGGTCCGTTTGGCCAAGCTTGTTGGATACGTCAGTGCTGGGACGGTTGAATGTATGCGCATCTATTCTCACCACCGGTTATGATCGCGATGATTGATTTCTTTTACTAAGATCTCTACAGCCAGTCCGACGATGTCTTCTACTTCCTTGAGCTGAACCCACGCCTCCAAGTTGAACATCCCACGACCGAGATGGTCTCTGGCGTGAATTTGCCTGCCGCTCAACTCTTGATCGCCATGGGTATACCCTTGCACCGGATCAAGACCATCCGCCAGCTGTACGGAGTGGCACCGAACGGGTCCTCCGAAATTGACTTTGACATGGTCAAGCCCGAATCGAATCAGCTTCAGCGTAAGCCGCGCCCGAAGGGGCATGTCGTCGCCGTGCGCATCACCGCGGAGAACCCCGACGCGGGCTTCAAGCCGTCATCGGGCTCTCTCCAGGAGCTCAACTTCCGCTCAAGTACGAATGTCTGGGGCTACTTCTCCGTTGGTAGTGCCGGTGGGTTGCACGAGTTCGCGGATTCGCAATTCGGACATATCTTCGCGTACGGTCAGGACCGGTCAGAGAGCAGGAAGAACATGGTTGTCGCGCTTAAGGAGCTGAGCATCCGGGGTGACTTCAGGACGACGGTCGAATATCTCATCAAGCTCTTGGAAATGCAAGCGTTCGAGGAGAACACGTTCACGACTGGGTGGCTCGACTCGCTAATTAGTGACAAGTTGACGGCGGAGCGCCCTGATGCGACCTTGGCTGTGATTTGCGGCGCCGTGACGAAGGCACACTTGGCTTCAGAGGCGTGCTGGACAGAGTACAAGCGGATCTTGGACAAGGGCCAGGTCCCGTCGCGCGACACTCTCAAGACCGTCTTTGGCGTCGACTTTATTTACGAAAACATCCGCTACTCCTTCACGGCGACCCGTTCATCTCGTACCGCTTGGACGCTTTTCGTAAATGGTGGTCGTACCATGGTCGGCGCTCGCCCTCTTGCTGACGGCGGATTACTCGTTTTGCTGAATGACAAGAGCCACTCGATCTACTGGCGGGAGGAGGTTGGATCACTTCGTCTCATGATTGACTCAAAAACGTGCCTCGTCGAGCAGGAGAATGACCCCACGCAGCTTCGCAGTCCAAGTCCGGGTAAGCTTGTTCGCTTCCTAGTTGACAGCGGCGATCACGTCAATGCTGGAGAGCCGTACGCAGAGATTGAGGTCATGAAGATGTATATGCCTCTCGTTGCTGCGGAGGACGGTATCGTCAATTTTGTCAAACAGCCCGGCGTCACGTTGGTGCCCGGCGATATCCTCGGGATCCTCACCTTGGACGATCCTGCCCGCGTCAAGCATGCAAAGCCGTTTGACGGTCTCATTCCTCCCATGGGCCTGCCTGGTGTCACCGGGACCAAACCACATCAGCGCTTGCATCATTATATCGATATCCTCAACAACATCCTGGACGGGTTCGACAACCAGGCGATCATGCCGTCGACCTTCAAAGACCTGGTTGAGGTCCTCCATGACCCCGAGCTTCCGTACTCGGAGGCATCTGCCATTCTTTCGTCCCTCTCAGGCCGCATGCCTGCGAAACTCGAAGATAGCATTCGTTCCGCGATCGATTCCGCGAAGTCGAAGGGCGACGGACACGAGTTCCCCGCGGCGCGGTTGAAGAAGCTGCTTGAGCACTACGTTCAGGACAACGTCCGGCCGCAGGAGCGCGCGATGTTCCGCACGCAACTGGGAGCGCTGATCGACGTCGTCGACCGGTTCTTGGGAGGCCTGCGCGGGCACGAAGTACACGTGATTGCGAATTTGCTCGAGCGGTACGTCGAGACGGAGAAGCTGTTTGGAGGAAGCATCGAGGCGCGCGTGTTGGCTTTGCGGGATCAGTACAAAGATGACCTTGAGCAGGTCGCGTCGCTCGTGCTGAGTCACATCAAGGCGCAGAGTAAGGCGAAGCTGGTTTTGGCAATTCTAGACTATGTCAAGTCGGATGGGCTGCCAGTGTCGAATACGGAGAGTAGGCTTTACCAGATGGCGCAAGGCTTGGCGGCCCTGGAGGCTCGGTAGGTTTTTTTTATCTGTCTTTCAGGGTGTTTCATTCTGAATCGTTTCTAATTTCATTATTGGCGGGTGGTAGTTCTTCGACACAGGTGTCTCTCAAGGCGCGCGAGGTGTTGATCGCGGGTCAGATGCCTTCGTACGAGGAACGTTTGGTGCAGATGGAGGCCGTCCTGAAGAATAGCGTTAGTAACACGTACTATGGGGAGCAAGGTTTCGGTAACCACAGGTATTTCGTTTGACATGATCTCTGTGATTATCTTTACTTAAATGTTTTTAGGACGCCTTCTGCCGACGTGCTCAAGGAGCTCAGTGACTCGCGATACACGGTGTTCGATGTCCTGCCTTCTTTCTTCACAAACGAAGATCCTTCCGTAACGCTTGGTGAGTTCAAGCGGTTCAGAACATGTGGTGGCTTACTGATATCATTATAGCGGCCCTGGAGGTATACGTGCGGCGTGCGTACAGAGCCTATAACTTGTTGTCTATCGACTATGAGGAAGGAGATGGATCCGACGACGGTGACGCACCCAGTGTTGTCACCTGGCGATTCAACCTCGGTCAGTCGCATTCACCGCCTCAGACCCCGCGCATTGAGAGATTCGGGTAAGTGATGTCAAGCCTTCTTTTTTTCCCTCTGTCTGAGCTTCTCGGATAGCGAAAGCCGGCGTCAAGGCTCTGTGAGCGATCTCACTTACATGATCAGTCGCAACCGGTCACAGCCCGTTCGCTCTGGTGCGATCGCGTCTTTCGCCAACCTCGAAGCTCTCTCGCGAGGACTTGAGCATGTTGTATCTCTCCTCCCCGCTTTCGACACTGCCGAGTACGATCAACGCTACGGCGGCAATGCTCAGCCACCAAACGTTCTTAACCTGGCGCTTCGTATCTTCGATGTAGCCGACGACATGTCGGAAGCTGATTGGTGCGAGAAGATCGACTCGTTCATCAATAGCCGCAGGTCAACGCTCGCCGCGAGAGGTGTTCGCCGTGTGTCCATCATCATCTGTCGTCCCGGTCAATATCCTTGGTACTACACCCTGCGCGAAATGGAGGGCTCGTGGCGTGAAGAACAGGCTCTCCGTAATATCGAGCCTGCTCTTGCGTTCCAGCTCGAGCTCAGTCGCCTGTCGAACTACAACCTCACTCCTTGCTTCGCCGCGAGCAAGCAGATCCACATCTACCACGGCGTGGCGCGAGAGAATCAGCTCGATCACCGCTTCTTCATTCGGGCTCTCATCCGCCCTGGTCGGCTTCGGGATCACATGAACACGGCGCAATACCTCATCTCTGAGACTGATCGCCGTGTCACTAGTATCCTCGACGCTTTGGAGGTCGTCAGCGTCAAGTACCGTAACGCCGATTGCAACCACATCTTCATGAATTTTGTGTACAACCTTCCAGTCACTTACGAGGATGTGCTAACGGCTATTACTGGATTCATCGAGCGTCATGGAAAGAGGCTCTGGCGCTTGCACGTTACCAGCTCCGAGATCCGTATCGCGCTCGAGGACAGTGAAGGGAACGTAACACCTATCCGTTGTATCATCGAGAATGTCTCAGGCTTCATCGTCAACTACCATGGCTACCAGGAGATCACGACTGACAAGGGTACCACTATCCTCAAGTCGATCGGTGACAAGGGTCCTCTTCATTTGCAGCCCGTCCACCAGCCTTACCCGACCAAAGAGTCGTTGCAGCCTAAACGTTACCAAGCTCATCTCATCGGCACCACATATGTCTACGATTTTCCTGACCTTTTTTCGAAGGCATTGCAGAATGTCTGGGTCAAGGCGCGCACCATCAACCCATCGCTCTCTGCGCCGAAGGTATATCTTGAGTCGAAGGAGCTTGTCTTGGACGAGAATGATCAACTGGTAGAAGTTGATAGGGCTCCCGGGAACAATACGTTCGGTATGGTCGGATGGGTATTCACGATGAGGACTCCGGAGTATCCTGCTGGCCGGAAGGCGGTTGTGATCGCCAATGATATCACGTTCAAGATTGGCTCGTTTGGCCCTCAAGAGGATCAATACTTCTATTTCGCCACCCAATATGCTCGTGAACAGGGCTTGCCCCGCATTTACCTCTCTGCCAACTCCGGTGCTCGCATCGGTCTGGCGGAGGAGGCTATGGGTTTATTCTCCGTTGCTTGGAACCAGCAGAATCAGCCAGAGAAGGGGATCAGTTATTTGTATCTCACGCCTGAGAACTGGTTGAAACTCCAGGAAAAGGGTACCGGCTCTGTGCTCACAGAGGAGATCGAAGAAGCAGGAGAGCGCCGGCACAAGATCACAGATATCATCGGCCTGCAAGACGGTCTGGGTGTCGAGTGCTTGAAGGGCTCTGGTCTCATTGCTGGAGAGACATCTCGGGCATACGACGACATCTTCACCATCACTCTTGTTACTGCGCGATCTGTTGGTATTGGCGCATATCTTGTGCGCCTCGGAGAACGTGCGGTGCAGGTCGAAGGACAGCCCATCATCCTCACTGGTGCCCCAGCACTCAACAAGGTGCTCGGCCGCGAAGTCTACACCTCCAATTTACAACTCGGCGGGACGCAGATTATGCACAAGAACGGTATCTCTCACCTTACAGCAAGCAGTGACCTGGAGGGCGCCACCCACATTCTTGAGTGGATTTCGTACGTTCCTGAAGCAAAAGGCGAGAAGCTTCCCATCACCGAATCGGCCGACCCATGGGATCGTGAGATCGCTTATGTTCCCCCTAAGGGTCCTTATGATCCTCGTTGGTTCATCGAGGGCAAGACGGACGAGGCGTCTTCGGAATGGCTTAGCGGCTTCTTCGATAAGGGCTCGTTCCAGGAAACGCTGAGTGGGTGGGCTCAAACTGTTGTTATAGGTCGTGCACGTCTGGGCGGTATTCCGATGGGTGTAATTGCTGTCGAGACGAGAACTATAGAGCGCGTCATTCCCGCAGACCCCGCAAACCCTGCGTCGTTCGAACAACGCATCATGGAGGCAGGCCAAGTTTGGTACCCAAACTCGGCATACAAAACTGCGCAGGCGATCTTCGACTTCAATCGGGAAGGCTTGCCGCTCATTATCTTCGCGAACTGGCGTGGATTCTCCGGTGGGCAGCAGGACATGTACGACGAGGTACTGAAGCAGGGGTCAAAGATCGTTGATGGTTTGTCCGCGTACAAACAGCCGGTGTTCGTCTACATTGTACCGAACGGCGAGCTGCGTGGCGGTGCCTGGGTCGTGCTTGATCCCTCGATCAACGCAGAGGGGCAGATGGAGATGTATGCGGATGTGGAAGCGCGCGCTGGCGTTCTCGAGCCTGAGGGCATCATTGAAATCAAGATGCGCAGGGACAAGATCGTCGGGTTAATGGACCGTCTGGATTCGCAGTATGCACAGTTGAAGAAGGACAGCAAGGATCCCTCTAAAACACCAGAGGAGATCGCTGCGACCGTCGATCAGCTTGAAAAGCGCGAGACACTGCTACAGCCAACGTATAAGCAGATCGCCCTCTTGTATGCTGACCTTCACGAGTGAGTTTTCATTCTTTGTCGCATCTACCAGCCGATGTTTATAGGATGATCCCACAGCCGGACTGGTCGTATGGAGGCCAAGGGATGTGCGAGGCCTGCTGTGTGGAAGGAGGCTCGTCGGTACTTCTACTGGGCCACCCGCGCGCGCATCGCGCGTTCATCTTCCCTCGCTCGACTCGCCGCCGCCAGTCCCAAATCCACACTAGAGTACCGGGAACGGCTACTCAACTCCCTCGCCCAAATTGACGAAACCGCCGACAACCAGACAATTGCCAAGGCACTCGAGGCCTTGGACCTTAATATCACGCTCATGCAACTGAGGAGTGAGCACTTCGCTCGCAGGGTACTCGAAGCAACCCAGGAGGATCGTAAAGTGGCGTTGGACGGCCTCCTCCATCTCTTCGATAGATTGTCTGAAGATGAGAAGTCTTCTCTTCTGTCCGCGCTTAACTCAACCCGATCGCCTGGTACGTCGTCTTGATGTTATGGGTGAGACATTGGCCCGATCCTCATCGCGGTACATGCTTTACAGGCCCTCCGTCCTACACAAGCGCCTCGTCGTGAAAATTAATGAGCTGGATGACCGCGTCATGGATTTCCATTCTTCTTTTCTTTGCAATTGTATCAATATAACATAGAATGTCTCTGTCGTCCAGTCGTATTGCATGTCTGTTGTGATGATTCTTACGTCCCTTTACTGTATGATTTCCAATATAACAACTATCGTTGCATCATTAAATTGTGAAGGAGTGAACAACCCCCAAATGCAAATGCATACTTATGACTTGTTTGTGCTCCCAGTCCTTAGCAAAAAGTAGCTTGAGTCTTGACAGTCCATATGATATGTCCGTAAACAATGCAGTTACAGCTGTTTGTGGCCGGTCTGACCGTGTGACACATCAGGTCTATTCTTTTGCAAGCTCTATTTCTTCTCGAGGTATTGTTCCCACCATTCCTCGAACCCAGTCGTTGCGAGGCCTCCTTCAACTCCAATTTCCTCTGTTTCTCGTACGTATAGCTGTGTGTCTCGTGGACGCGGCGTCGCTCCTAATATGATGATACCGACGATTAAAGTGGCTGGAGATGGGGACATGCGCCCTTACCTGCGGGTGGTTCGGACTCGGGTACGATGTGCTTATGCGGAAGGTGGAGGATACGCGCAAAGATGAGGCAGATTTCGTACTTCGTGAACGGTTCGGGCGCAGAGTAATGCAGGATTGGAGGAATAGGTTTCGAGCGCGGCAGGGCTGTGTGAGATGAGTTATAAAAGCAAATATCCATGAACGAGAGGCTGCGTAGGGAGATTAAGTCCAGACGGGCCGACGAAAACGCACCGGTCAGTCGCACGAGGAAGTTGGCTATATCGATGACGTTGGTGGGGTAGCGAGTCTGGTAGTGATCCATCTTGTAGATCTTGCCGGACTGATCCTGAATCACGTCAAGTAAAATATTAACCGCGGAGTCCGTGTTTGATGGTGTCGGCCCGTATCTGCGAAGTAAGAGAGAGAAGAAAGGGATTTGAGGGAGCAGTTAGTTTGAATGACCGACAACATGCAGATGATGGCAATAGGGGTCAGAACAAGACACGATTGTGATGTGGAGTTACGCAGCATATACGGATCGCACTTCGAGGACTCGTGAAGGACTTTAAAAAGAAGGCGTACAGAACAGGCACACGGAGAATGACCGCGTGCGCTCCTTCAATTCCAAGGACAGCCAGCTCGCCATCGCGTTTGGATGTGCCGTAGAGCTGAAGAGGGTTTGTACGTGCGGAAGGCACGTATGGTGGGGACGATCCATCGAATACATAGTCTATAAGGGGCGTTGTGTTGTAACTCGCAATTGACATCAGTGGCGGTGGTGTGACAACTGACCAGTAGAGATGTAGATGAGGGTGAATCCGAGTTCCTTCGATAGCTGAGCAAGGTGCCCTGGAACGGCAACGTTGAGCTGAACCGATCGATTAATTCTTGTTGGTGAATTGAGTGAAACATGTCTACTTTGCGCGTTCCCTCTGGATCCTAGCGGCGACAGGGTTCGGCAGTTTCAGCTCTTGTATAAATGACTGAGAAGTCTCGAGTACCTTTTCTGCGACATCTGGCTTGCGCTCTGCGGCACAGTGTATGATCCCTGTCAAGGATTACTTGTTGGTGCTGGTACGCCACTCACTTAGTTGATTCGACTCAGGAAGAGGCGCTCACAGTGGGGCCTTACATCTCGTACGAAATCCTCAACCTTGCTGTGATCAAGTAGATCAAGCGATCGCAGCTTGCCACCTGCACGAGTGTTGGCAAGACCAAAGACATCGTGTTCCTCTAGTGCGTTAGTAAAAGCATCATAAACAGCACTTCCTAGAACCCCCGATGCCCCTGACCATATATTTGATATGCTGTGAGATCTTCGGCCAGACCATTATTGTGTAGTCTGATTTTACCTGTTACGATGATCTTCATGGTGTGCAGTGGATACGGCTGAAGACGAGTTGACAATGCCGACGTCATGTGGGGAGCATACAAGGTCACGTGGGAAAGGGACGGCGCAAGATCTAATTCCTTTTTAGTCTATGAGAGGTCTCAGTCTCATCCCCGACGTCAGCTTGCTTTTCATCCCTCCTTGTTCGCTGCAACAGCTATCCTCATTTCACCCTACTTAAATCCCCCGTAAATATTTGTGTTTGTAGGACAAGATGCCTCCACAACCCGGAATGTTTGCGATCCCCTACGCCTCGGCTCACAAAGTTCGCGCCAGCAATAATTTAGAAGTCCATAACGGCATCCCTGACATGAATATGGCATATCACCATCATTCCCATCACCACCCAAACCAACTATCTTCCTCTACCATGATTGCTGGACCTAGCTCACGAGTACATGGTATGTAGACAGTCAAGCAATAACGTCCATTCAGCGCTAACGAAAGCGTTCCGCATGTCTGAGCAGGAGCCACAGTAGACGATTCGAGGCGGGAGAAGCGGAGGAAGGAGATTGCGGGGCGGCTTGGAAGAGAAATGACTAGAGAAGAGTCCGTTGTTCCCGATCTTCTCCGCGCTCACCGCCTCATCTCTCCGCCCATCCTAGCATGCGGCACTACACCGAAGCCATATCAACACTGCATAGTACAGCCCTTCAACTCGCAGCGCAGCCCGAGAAGCTCCCTGCCTATCAACTACGTCTATATTCACTCTCTTTAGAACGCTCTGCTTTACTGGCTCAAGCTGCCGTTGAAGAGAAATACGCGTTAGACACTGCGCAGGCAGCGTACGAGTTTGAGCGGGAGAGAATTGAGGAAGAATGGAAACGTGGAAGGAATCGAATACGCGAGAGGATGCTCGAAGGTGTCGAAGACAGGAGACGCCGCGCTCGAGATGACAAGGACGCGGACGGTGTCGTCGGTGGCGGTGCGTTTGTTTTGAAGTGTTTCACCCCTTCAACTCAGTCTTCTATCTATCATCACAGAGACGTCGTTGGACTCACAATCGCGTCCAATTGTTACGCGAAAGTTGCGCAACAAGCTGGGCACCTCGCCGCCACCCACGCCCCAATCCACCAACGCTAATGGCTCATTAGGCTCAATCTCCATGATCGCAGGACTGCTCCCCAATCCTCACTCACTATCCGTGGACGAGTTGCCTTCGCCCTTTCCTCTTTCACTCACATCGGCCATTCTTACTAACGCGCCCAGTGGCGGCAGCGGGAGCAATGGCCGTCGGCGTGCGAAGGGAGGCGGCTCCCAGCCTCAAGCGGCAGGTAAATCCGAGGCAGGGCTAGTCAGCTGCAAAGAGTCAGAACTCGAGAGCGATCTCGGAGAGATCAGGAGAGGCAACAGGAGGCGGAGGACAACGACTGCTGTCTTATCGAAAACATGATCCTTTTCCAAATTCTGTATAATGTTTCTTGCTTTCTCGTAATATTTCCTCCACGCTGTATTCCAAATTGATATACCTCAAATTGCGCGTTGTAATAGGTTGTAATTTGCGTTGTAGTCTGCGTCGAACTTCTGACTTTGAGGCTATGAGAAAATGATGAATTGAATATACCTAGCTCACGTGAACTTTGTATCTGACTTGTCTAGGTGTCTGTGGACTTCCCCTGTAGCCAGTTGTAGCCAGCCTAGAATCGTACATGTCTTCAGAAACAAATTCCAAATTATCGACTCGTGTTTATCCTCCCCTTTATAAAGCCTCTGGCGATGTACCTTCCGATAGGCTCGCCTTCTTCCATATACTAGGACGTCTGAAGGCATATATGAAACCTGTCTGTTCATGTATGATCGTAGCTGAGGAACGGCGCTCCACAGACTCAAAAAAGAACAGGATGGGTCGATAACAAGGTCCTTTCTCTGATCTTATTCTTTCATTTCCTGACCGACGCACTGATACCAGATTCCCAATCCCGAAAGGTGCCACTCGTGTCTGCCACTCCCTTTTCAAACTCTGATCATGGTGATGCGCGCTTGCCAGCATATCAGATCATATGTACAGGATGGCCGTCCTCGCGATGTGCTGCTCTGATACGTCCTTGGACATTGGAAAGTGAGTGTACTCATCTCATTGGTTCTGCGCAGGCTTGACGATCAGGCCTCAATTGACTTGTCTGGTCTCAAAGATGCGTCATGCTTGCTATCGTGCATGATCTTGCGGAAGCACAAGGTGAGTTTGGAGAGTACTCCTTGCATCGTGTGGTCTTAGACACGTCAATAACACAGTCGGCGACATTGCCCCTCGCGAGGGCATCCCGAAAGCAGAGAAGCGCCGACTAGAAGCTGTGCGTCTCTGTTTGTACATATAGTTGATGCAGCGATAATTTTATTTCAACAGGAAGCGATGCATAATTTCGTACATGAGATGTTGCACGATAGCCCTGCGGCGCAGAAGATTCATTCGCTCTGGCAGGCATGATTGGACCCTTTTCTCTCCATTTCCTCTCGCTCAGAAAGCCCCTTCAGGAATACGAAGACCAATCGACCGACGAGGCGCGCTTCGTGAAAGGTACGTCACTACGTACCATCATCGGTTCTGCTCAGGGTATATATCCCCTCTAGACCTCGATCGTTTCGAAATGGCTACCCAAGGTATGCAAGCCCTGCTATAGGCTGTCTGACTGAAAACTTGACATGGTGCTCTATAGCCTTGGAGTATGAACGTACACACGGAAACGGACACAGGGTGCTGCAACCGTTCTTCGATAGTAGTTTGCCGTTCATACGCCACCCTGAGGTGAGGGCTTGGGGCGCAGATTTGGCAGCAGCGAGGGAGCGATCATCCAATCCCGACGAGGGCACATTCTAGATGCACAATTCAACGTCTTGCACTTCGTGTTCACTCCGTGTTTCCGCGCTGAGCCGCGCAGGGCCTGTTTTGGACGGTGCAGTCACTCAAAAGTATCAAATAGTAATGTTGACTACATGAAGAGGGAGTTGAAGTTTAGCTCGACAAGACAATGGCGTGCTCGAGGTAATGAATGACGACGGAGGACCACCTATTTTCTCAAGCCATGCATGCTTCTTGTTTGCACGGAAGCATCGCCTTGATACATGATCATAAGATGGTGTTTGCATCTTTCGACAAATCATCAGGCTTCAGGGCTAGATGTCAGCACCGCAAGGAAAACTCTAGCCATATGTTGTCAACTTTGCATTGATGTTTCTCGAAGCCATTCCAACATTTGACAGGGTCTAGGTGCTTCAAAGCGAGCCAGAGCACGGTTGACACACAATGAAGTGATCATAACTGGACGGGAGTATTGCTCTGATGTATTGTTGATGGAGAATTTCAGGGATAGCTTACTTGCGACTCTAGATCGAAAGCAAGCTTCGCACCTCGAGTTCAGACGCTAAAAGTAGATGGGACATGTTGAAATGGGAATAATGATATGGCAGGTCAGGGAGGTGGGTCAATATAGTCAATTCCAAAGCCAAAGAATACATCCGTACTCGAGGTTACGCTAGTTTGAGCTTTTCTCCTGAGTTTCTGATGTTTTAACACCGTATTTCGCGGGGTCCGTTCCGTGATGGGGGTGATTCACCAGATTAAACCTGCATAAGTTATCAGCATCATCGCGGAAGAGAGTTTCAGTTCAATTTGACTTACATGGGGAAGGATTCTGGAACACCCTGATCAACACTGAGAGTGCAATACAATAGGCATGAAAGACTTACGGAATTTGAGTTGCGAGAACGCAGAATTTCTATATGCTGCACCCTGTACCCATTCAGGCTGCAGAGACTCGCCGTACAGAGGTAGCCCATCCCGAGCGCGCTGCGACAACTCAGCGAAATCCCTCTCTTCCTCCGCTTTATTCTCGGTCCAGCCCCAGAAGCGGACTATATACCCCACAAGACGCGTCAATGGTATCACTTTCGCGACGAACGTGAAAGACTTACAACTCGATCGCTGGTATGACAGCAAGAAGCCGCCGATGAACCCGAGGACGCCCCCGAGACGGAGAGGTAGTCTCATCTTTGCCCTACTGTGGTCCGCCATTTCTAAGCGTTCCTCAACTGCTTCGTACCTTGTTTTGCATGAGTAAGGTGAAACTTACCCCAGAAGTAGAGAGCGGCAGGGAAAGCACCAGTCGCGCCGGCCCAGACAGCATAGTCGGACGGGCGCATGTAGCGCATTACGCGCGAGAAGTGGGGATCGGCATCGATAAGAGGGTAAGGTGTTTCCACGACTTTGTTTGGCATCGTGAGGGACGTCTACCAAGGAGGACGGAATGTCCGGACAATGCTACGGCCAATGATGTTGAACGCATAGTATCCGGCAGAAGTCGTGAGGCAAGCACGCTTTAGGGCAGGCCCAGGGTGGCTGCCCTAAACAGACCTGAGGCGGTGGCGTTGAGTGAGACTGCCGACTTGCCTGCCCCAATCTATAGTCCTTGTATTCTCCTTGGACTTTCTCCCTCTCCCTCCAACAATATCATATCAATTCTTTCTGCTGACGCGCAGAATGAGCGCCTCCAGAAGAACCGACCGTCGCACGACGCGAAATCATCTGTCGTCTCCATATAAGCGTCCACAAAGCCCTCCAAAGAAATCGGTACGTGGTCGTCCACAGCCGCACCCATGAGCAGCTGGTAACTAACACTCTTCGCGCTTTGTGCAGGGATGGAGTCTGTCTGGTCTGTTTGGCTTTTTGAACCCATTACGTTCACGAAACGCGGTGGAACCATCAGAAGGGGAGGAATTCGAGAGTACTTCCGAAGATGGTTATGCATCAGAGGCTCCGGCCTCTCCGCATGCTCCACCGCCCATTGCTGTTCAAAACCTCTCAGAACGTGGTCATGAGGTAGGTGCTCACCCAGTGCCTACTCAAACAATTACCGCAAATGCTAAGCTTTCTCTAGCTCGCACAGCAGCAGCGAGCTCATGAAGCATACTCCTCAAGTTTACCTACGAATAGGTCGGAGTCGGCTGTGCATGCGTCGCAAAGTCAATTCGCTATGGAGAACGCCATCGATCTAACATCTCCTCCCCGCGCGGATCGTCATATATCCAGCCTTCAAACTGCGAAGTCTCCAGTGGAGAACCTCGAGAAAGTGAAACGATATCTCCAGGACAGAGAAGACGGACGCGGTCTTCATCAAGTGGAGGTTATCGGATTAGTGTCTCTTTTGCAGGGCAGCGTACAAGGTACCTTCGTTCTTCCCTTACCACAGCAATTGAGGTTGATCAAATGCGTTGCAGACATGGATAAGGATGAGCCGTTCCGCTTTTCATCGAGTCCAACCCCCGACCGTGGAGATACACCATTTAGAATGGGCTCTCCTGGACCTTCTACTACAAATCCACAGACGTCGCGAAAAACATTAGCAAAGAATCCTAATGGTGTATATAGGTGGCAAGGAGCAGGTAGTGCACGACCACGCAATCGGTATCAATCCCCTGCATTCGGGCCTCCACGGATGACACCTTCAAAGATCACACTTTCTGCCCCTCAAACACCACCTAAAACAGACGCGAAACGAAGGCGCGTGGGCCCAGATGCGTCTTCGCCACAACGTGTTCAAGCACCTGCGCCATCCCCACCTCCTGCACCGTTGCCACGTGCCCAACCTACGGCAGGGCCATCCACATTCCCCGTCTCCAACAGCAGCTCTAGCGGTATGCCACCTGCCAATGGGTCTGCAAATGGAGCGGCAGCAGCAAAGTCCAACAACCCGTCAACTCCACGCCTCCGCATGGTTGTCCCACCCAAACCCACAACCCCTGCCGTCCCTTCACCCCTCAGACAGGCCTGGGGCCATAGCGATCTGCCTCCTTTGCCTCCAGCACACCAGAAACAGCCAACACGAGCAGCAACTCTCATGGAGGAACTCATCAAGGAAGCTGCCCCGCAAAAGAAACTAGACGTAGCGAACCCTTACCAGGAGGGGAGCCCTGTGCGGCCGCCAGCGAAGAAGTCCAGGAAGAAGAGGAAGACATCTGAAGAGAGGAAGCAGAAGGAGAAAGAAAAGGAGGAGATGGAGAAAGAGAAGGCGTTTGAGAAATTGAGTCCACAAAGGATGGTAGAGGCTACGGTCCCAAAGGTTCGTTGTCACCCTCCCCCATACACTACTCTGTGCTAATTTGGCCGCAAAATAGGGAATGAAGCGTGCACGCCCACCACCTGACCTGGTGAAGACCGCCTCTCCACCGAAAGCCAACGGAATTAATCAATTTGTGGAGCCTCGTCGCAGCACACGTCTCACGAAGTCTACCGGGAAAGTTATATCTAATGGTGCCAATGAGATTTCCAAGGACAAAGCTACCGCTCCCGTCATCGAGGAGGTGCCAGACGAAGAGGACGAACGCCCATTCCCCAAGAGGCAGAAGCAATATGCAGTCACAATCGAGGAGGTCGAGGATGTTGATATGCCGCAGCCTGCTACGCGGACGTCCGAGATCATCGAACCTATGGACACATCAAGTCCCAGTTCTGCCTTCACTCCACAACCTGCACCCGTTCCCAAACCTGGCCCCCCCTCAAACTCGAATTCTCACGCTCTTTTTGGGGCGAAACCTGCGTTTGGATTGAAGTCGTCTGCGCCGAAGGAGCCCTCGAAGTTGCGGTTTGGGTTCGCCGCAGAGACGGAAGAAAAGCCTGCTGAAGTGAAGGTTTCTGCCCCTATCGCCGTGTCCGTTCCACCATCGAAGGCATCCTCATTCCTTTCGACAGCCCAAACCACGGTACCTAAGCCTGCTCCTACTGCGAAACCTTCAATCCCTGCTCCTGCCTCTCCGGCATCCTTCACTTTGAAGGGCCCCGCTCCTATTCCTGTGTCTGCATTCACGCCTCCTCCTGCCCCAAAACTTTCGCACTCAGCTCTCCCTACCCCTGAGTTCTCTGCACAGCCTACAACATCGACTTCCATGGTGAAACCGAAGGTAGACCCCAAAGATACCGCCAGAGCACTCCGCGGCTCAGCCCTGCCCTCGTTTTCATTCATCATACCGACCCAGATCTCACAGAAGCACAACAAAGAACGTGATGCAGCCAAGGCTATTGGACCGACCTCGCTGCCCGCATTCAAATTTTCTTGGGATGCCAAAGATAGGGATGCTGTGGCGTCATCTGGTGCGATCGCATCCATAGGCGCCCCTTTCAACTGGGCGGCGGCTGGAATGAAGGCGCCCGTGAAGGTCGGCGGAACTTGGACGTGCTCACTCTGTCAGCTGAGCAATCCGGATAGTGCGCAGGATTGTAGTGTTTGCGAAACGAAACGACCATCTACTGCACCGACTCCGGCGAGCGGCGGGTTTAATTGGGCAGCTGCGGGCATGAAGGCACCCACAAAAGCTGGTGGTACTTGGATATGCTCATTGTGCAATTTGAGCAATCCCAGCAGCGCCATTGAGTGCACGGTCTGTGAAGCCAAGCGGCCATGATATATGCCTGAGTCCTTACGACAGGACGAGCGGGTGGTGGAGTCGCAATCTCGTGTTTTTATCTAGATCGCTTTTGGTTCGGTATAGAATAGTCGGGTGACGCAGTGCCACCTTTCCCTATTCCCCGTTGTGTCCATACTCGCGCTTTCGTCTGGAATGTCTCTCTGCATTGTTGTCGGTTTCTCTTGTCTTTGTACGGTCAACTCTATCCCATCTGATTGCATAGTTTACAGTGGCGTTGCATAAATACATACTTCTCCAGACTTCCGTCTGGTTCCTCAGTCTGCCCCTGCTCGATGCGTACAAAGAATGTAAGTACAGAGAAACGGGGACTTTTAAACCCTGATACAAAAAAACATGCTGGGAAATCAGTCGCGACTGCACTACTATGATCACGACTGTGAAAAGTCCAGCTTGCGTGCAATGTTTCGGCCAATATCGTCCTTACTGAGTTTCCGCTTGAGCCTTCCTGGGGCTGCAGCTTTGACCTTGGGCCCATCGCCCGTGAAATCGACGTTGCCGTCGACTTCCTCGAGGGCTTTTTGCGAGCCGAAGGGAACAGACCTTGGGAGCTTGGAAGGGTGTGAGGGGTAGGGGAGGGCAAAGAAATAGGGATGGCTCAGGGCCTAGAAAGTCGATGTAAGTGGAATGAAGTCGGAGGGAGAGGAAAGAGGCATACGTCTTTGGCGCTGATCCGCTTGCGCGGCTCGTAGATGAGACATTTGCTGAGGAGGTTGAGTGTGTCGGCACTCGCAGCGGTGAAGAGTTCGCGAAGGGGCGCGCGAGGAAACTGGCCAACGGGGACGTAGTCTGGCAGTTTGGTATGGCCCTATTCAGAGGAGGCAACTCGTGAGATGGGGCAGACCATCAGAGATGTGCATAGAGATGATCCGTACAGGCCAGTCTTCTTCTGTGGGTGTCCCGAGGGCGCGGAAGATAGTCTTCAGCTGGTCCATGTCGCTTTCGCCGGGGAGGTATGGTGTCCGGAGCATCAACTCAGCAAAAATGCACCCGACAGACCAGATATCAACAGCTGTACTGTAGTAACGACAGCCAAAGAGCAGTTCTGGTGGACGGTACCATCTGCGCTCGATAAATGGCCGAAATCGTAGGATTATATGTAGCAACGCATACCGTGTGATGACCTGGCAGGTCATTTTATACCCTGGATCGGCGAAGTCTCGCGCAAGACCAAAATCGGCTATCTTGAGTTGTCCGTCGGAGGCAATAAGCAAGTTATTTGGCTTCAAGTCCTGTAAAGTGGCTTAGTTGCACACGATAAGAGGACAAGAGGCGATCGTACACGATGCAAGACAAAATTACGATGACAAAATTCAAGGCCCCGGAAGGTCATAGCCATCCAGCTCTTAATATCAGCTGGCAGGAAAACAAGAGAGCGATTTTTGATTATCATCTCGAGGTCGGTGTCAAGAAACTCAAGGACGAGATTTAGGTTGGCTTTCGAAGAGAACACATCGAGGAGCTGAGCACCAACATTCAGTGATATGCCCCGTGAAGTCAAATAACCGATGAGAATACCTCAATGACATTTTGGTGATGCAACTCTCGCAGATACTTTACTTCACGAACGGCGGACATGTCAAGCCCATCCTTAAGCTGCCCGACTTTGATCTTCTTTATAGCCACTTTGCGACCGGTAGCAGCTTCGCGGCCTAATATCACCACGAGTTCAGAAAGCTATGAAGGTCATATGCCGTCGCTGGAAATGCAAACCTCGGTAAACAACAGCGTATGTTCCCTCACCAACTTTCTGGTCTTTCGTCCTTAGAAAGTCTCAGAATTTTACCATGGATAGGCGTGAAAGAACGCACCATCGCTTCTGCCGTGCTAGGTTCGCCTTCTCTACAGCGTCCATAAGATGAATATGCACAAGACCGCGTCCTGTGGCCACGGTTTTGTATTGCAAATAGATGAAACCGCCGGCCGTGGTGGCCCGCTGAATCGACAATTCCCAGGGCGCTTGACTACCAGAGCGTCCTCCAGTAATATAAGTTCTATCGAGTGTAAGTTCAAGGTGAAATACTGCACTCGACGATGAGAGCTCAAAGCACCAGAGTCACTGCTCTGATGGGTCAATCATGCTTTCGCGCGACGGCAGGTAACGGCCAACCCTGGCCCGCTAGAAATTCCCACGGCCATCTTGGGTGCGCCATCTGGCCCATCTCAGCCTGAGACCTTCGGCGATTGACTCCTTCGACTCCTTCCCTCCGTATTCCTCATGGCGCTAAGACTCAAACATTCTCCATCGCCAGCTCCCTTTTCATTTGACAATCTACCATCTACGCCGCCATCGCTATCCCCTTCAACGACAGTGTCCAACCTCCCATCTCCACCAACGTCATGGCTCTCTGCCCGGGACATGAAGGTTTTTGGTGCTGACCCACTTCGAAGTCTCAATGAGATAGGTCTCGTGAAATGCAAGGAATGCGGAAAGCCCGTCTTGAGAAGTGCTGCCGCAGAACATGCTGGTGAGTGCTGGCAACGCGCACATTGAATCTAAGTCCCATTGATCATCCTTGGCAGAGCACTGCAGGACTATTCGCCTCGGTAAAGGAGCGAAGGGAAAGGCGGACGATAGCGGTGAGTTGCCTGCTCTCCAATTGCGCCCTCAGTCCCTTAATTGCCTGCTAGTAAAGGGCAAGAAACGCAAAGCAGATGATGTAGATCCCGCGGACCCAGATGGTCCGAAGTCCAAAAAGGCGAAGCCTGCGACAAAGGTGACCAAGGGCCGCTTCAAAGGCCCGGTCGACCTCGATCGGCAATGCGGCGTCATCAATGATAAGGGCCTCCCATGTTCTCGTTCGCTCACATGCAAGTCCCACTCCATGGGGTCCAAACGGGCGCTTGCGGGCCGATCGAAAGCATACGATGAGCTCCTCCTTGAGTGGCGGCGCGCGAATGATCCAGGCTTCGTTGAGCCCGTGAAACGCGAGAGCAAGAAGGAGCGCAAGGAGAAGAAAGACAGGGAGAAGAGGGAGCGGAAGCAGAAGGAGTTGGAGGAGTTGGCGAAAAAGAACGGGATTGATTTGAGTCAGCCGGGGGCGGAGGCCCGGTTAGAGCAAATAAAGGCGACTACGAAAAAGAAGAAGACCACAACAGCCATTGCGACCACGGCGGCTGGCGGAACGGGAGCAGGGGTCACTGCGAGTGCACGAGTGGCAGCGGTCGAGGAAGATCCGGCGTTGGAGAGTTTGGCGGAGGTGGACTCGGAAAGCGAACTAGACTCCATGGTGAAGAGTGTGCGGGTAGCCCAGGAACGAGGTGTACTGGGTGTGCCGTTAGCTGTTCCTTGCGACGCGGGAAGCTGGTTCGTGGTGCGGAGGGAAAGGCTGAGGAACTGTCGGGATCTTTTTGCAGGTGCGTTGATGAAGGGAGGGGTCTCTAGCGTTGCTGCCGCTGGGGCTGCAGCGAGGCTGGGAACGGGGGGCACATAAAATCACGAACAAATGCTCTTTTTTCATCAAGACCTTGAGACGGCTCACCATCGGACACGGACCCTCTCCCGGACAGTTTGCATTACGGTTCCGATTGCGGTCGTGCTGCACTCATCCGCGTTTCTCAAGACCATACTATCGCCATTTCTCTTCGGCTCGAACACAGTGTTTCTGCTCCGACCTAGACCCCCTCTCAGGTGTAATCCATGTATTTTTAGGGACTGTAACGATACATCTTCTTTTCGCTTTGTTGTCTCGGTCGTACGTGGTTCGTTCATGTTCGCAAGGAGTAACTCGCTTTCTTGGTCCATTAAGACCACCACGATGTCCGTGAGTCCGCGGTCTGCAGTTGCAATGACGCAGCCTTTGATACGATGGCATTGGGCCACGAATTTTCTGCAGGGTTCTTGCAACCAACGAATGGGGCATCCTAGATCATCCTTCTCGTCCTCAACACACGATGCGAAAAATACAGGCATCAAAGACATCTGCTCGATCGCTGATACTCGGCTTGGTTTTGAATCCCAAGAAAGAAACGGGTTGACCTGATATGGTAACCTAGATATCTGCTGCATGTAGCCATGACGTCAGGATGAAGGTATATAAAGTAGCAGGACGCGACGCGTTTCCCCGCACCGAGCATTTCCCCTTTCCCCGCCATGCCAAAGGGAAACAAATCTTCCGTGACGAAACAGTTGAAAAATGGCCTCGCTCATCCAGGCACCCTCGTGATGCCTCTGATCTCGACCGGCTCGTCGACTGGCTCATCGCCAACCTCTGCGAAGACGTTGAAGACGCCTGCTGACGAGGGGATCGCTTTCTTCGAATCGGATGCTCAGAAGGGAGAACCTCCTATCAGGGTGTATGAGTTAGCGTTAGAGGCAGATGGCGGGCCGAGCAAGGAAATAGCGGCGAGTGCTATTTCGAACTGAGTCTATATATGCGCACTCAACGAGGTTCTCTAGTACATTCGTCTTCCTCCCGCTAATACCCCATATATTCTGCGTGTCTCGCTCGAGGCTGGCACCCCAGCATCTAGAAATGGCGTTTTCAAGACCAACTTTCCTCTTGATGGAGGCAAGTTCGAACGCAATAAGTTCTCTGAGCGCAGGCGAGTTCCCAGATTCCAGTAATTGACATACCTTGTCTAATCATGATCAACCGCACTCCAGACTTCCGAATAACTTCTCGAAACCTATTGAGGTCGACCTCCCCATCTCACATGCCGGCGCTTTTGCCTACTGGGTCGAATACGACGGTTCCAAACCGGGGTCTCGCATCAAGGGACGTGAGGGTTATTTCAACATAGATCCAATTCTTCACACCAAAGCGCGCGCACCCATACTATCTCCAGATTTGAAGGCCCTTCCCCCTTCGCAAGGCGGCGCATCCCTTCGGGACGAGGACATAAGTCTTCCATTATCCGCCGTCTCCATATTGAGCACTGTCTCCAAGTGGATGGGTCCTGTATCGAGGTGGCCGGATTTCTTTGCAGAAGCTAGAGATCGTGGTTATAACATGATACACTGGACGCCGCTTCAGGAGCGTGGTCAGAGTGATTCCCCATACTCGATCAAGGATCAGCTACGGTACGAGCCGAGCATGTTTGACGACGGGACGAGAGGGGGTGAGGATGGAGGTGTCGCCAACATGGATTCGATTCTGAAGTCAGCAAAGGAGGAATATGGTCTGCTCAGCTTGACCGATGTCGTACTCAACCATACGGCTGATAATAGCGCCTGGTTGGAGAAGCATCCTGAAGCTGGTATGTTGTGACACCTGGGGTGCATTCATTCGTGCTCAGTTTTCAATCAGGCTATAGCCCTTCCAACTTTCCTCATCTAACTCCCGCACTCGAACTCGATGACGCTATCATTGAATTCTCTGGGACGCTCGAGTCGAAGGGCCTGCCCACCGAAATGCGTTCAAGCGCTGACATCGATGCTGTGGTAAATGGCCTCCGCGACTACCTGAAACGGTTGGACTTCTGGCAATATTATGTCCTCGACGTACAGCAGGAGAAGGATGCAATAGGAAAGGCCTTAGCTGCGGGCAGTGCAACGGCATGGGCTGGTCCCGATATCCGTGGCAAATCACCTAGTGAAATTGCGCAGATCGTTCGGGCGTACGACGACGGGGGCTCGATTCAGGGACTCGGGAAGTATGCAAGACGATTCGGCGTGCACATAGATGGCGCCGTAGCGCTTGGAATTTTACAGGCTGCCAGTGGTGATGTGTCTGCCGATTCTTGGGGCAAGGTCGTGGATATCCTGAACGTTCCCTTGTATGAGGAATGGGCAAACGATACCAAGATTGCGCTGGACAACATACGCAACCGGTTGGAGTATACCAGGCTTGATGAGCATGGACCCAAGATGGGGCGCATCTCCAAGAAGTGAGTTTCCACGTTCAAGAAGTCGCTGTATACTTATCACTTCACAGGTCTCCCATTGCTGAGCCGTACTTCGCGCGGATTCGCGGTGCAGAGAAGGAACCCCTCAAGTACTCTTTGGCTGTGAATGGTTGGCAATGGGCTGCTGATCCCCTGTCAAATTTCGCGCTCCTACCTTCGAAGGCTTATTTCCAGCGCACAGTCATCGCGTGGGGTGACTGCGTCAAGCTCAATTACGGCTCAACACCTGGAGATTCGCCCTACCTTTGGGATCATATGTCGAAATACGTTACTTCCCTTGCTCGTGCGTTTGCAGGTTTCCGTTTAGATAACTGCCATTCGACCCCCTTGCATGTCGGCACATTTCTTCTCGATCGTGCCCGAGAAGTAAACCCGGATCTTTATGTCGTTGCTGAGCTTTTCACAGGAAATGAGGACATGGACACCATTTTCGTCAGTCGTTTGGGAATCAACAGCCTCATACGGGAGGCGGGAAATGCGGGTGATCCGAAGGAGTTTTCGCGTATCATCTGGAGAGACGGATTGGGAAAGCCGATCGGATCTATGGACAGCGCGTGTCTCACCAGGCCAGGGTTTGTTGCCTCGCCTACATTGTCTGGGAAGGGTCCTATCAGGCCCTGTGTCGTCGTTCCGCTGAGCGGGTCGCTACCGCACGCGCTTTTGTACGATCAGACCCATGACAATGAGTCTACGACGACGAAGCGATCGGCGGAGGACACGCTTTCGACAGCTGGGATCGTGGCATTCGCATGGTGCGGTACTGGTAGTGTGAAAGGCTTCGATGAGGTGTACCCGAAGTTGTTGGAGCTGGTTACGGAGAAGAGGCTGTACGAGTTGGTGGGGCTTGGAGCAGAAGGACAAGGTTTCGGCGGGAGCGGAATCGCGGCGGCGAAACGGCTGCTCAACAACCTGCATCGCGAGATGGTGTTTGGTCGATATGAGGAGGGGCATGTGCATCAGGAAAATGATGTGAGGGCCACTTCCGTTTGGTACGAACCTAGTCTGATTCTTCCTTGCGCAGTACATTGTCGTGCACAGAGTACAGCCGAGCACACAGAAAGGCTACATCCTTGTCGCCCACACCGCTTTCTCCCACACGGCAGGAACGAAAGACCGTGGATCCAGTAAGTAACTTGTTCTCGCTGCGCTATGGCACTGACCTCGATATCATCAAGTTGAACCTGTCCGTCTTCGTCGCTCCAAGGCAAAGTATGTTTTTGGCGCGAGTGTAGAATTCTCTCAGCAAAGTCTTCCAACTAACTCTGGTACCCTTGGCGGTATCCCATCAAAGCTCATTCTCCTCCCCGCACCATCTCTCTCAGAAGGCGCTGATGATGAAGGACCATATACCGATATCATTGTTCCCAACAACTTCCCCCCCGGAAGTATCATGGTTCTCGAGACGCAGCTTCAAGGTCTTAATACCACTCTGGACGCCTTTTGTGTTTCTGGTGCCGACAAGGCGTTCGGAGATCTTGACTTGGTTGATTTAAATGTCGTCTTGTTTAGGACTGAAGGCGAAGAGCTCGATGCAACCAACGGCGAGGTCGGTGGATACGATGTTTCCGGCCTTGGTAAACTAAAATACTGCGGTCTCGAGGGATGGATGCACCCTATGAGGCACATAATAAAGTATAACGATCTGGGTCACCCGCTTTGCCAACATCTGAGACAGGGTGCGTGGGCGTTGGACTACGTCTCTTCACGCCTTTTCAAACAGGCGTCGTATCTTCCCCGTCTTACGAAACCCGCCGAGTGGTTCAAGGAACGTTTTGACATCGTCAAGACAAGCGTTCCGCCGCACCTGAGGCCGAAATATTTTGCCATGATCATATCAGATGCGCACAAGGCGGCGCGGCGTGCTGCCATTGAACAGTGCTCGGACTTCGTTTCCTCTGGACATTCCTTCACTCAGGACCTGGCCCTCGTCGCGGTACAAATGCATGGTCGAGTGCAGTCCGCTTCGCTTGATCCTGGGAAACCGACTCCGTCTTTGGCCGCTGGCTTACCGCACTTTTCTTCTGGGTGGGCAAGGTGCTGGGGCCGTGATGTATTCATCTCGTTGAGGGGTCTGTTTTTGACGACGGGGAATTTCGAGGATGCAAAGAAGCATATCTTGGCCTTTGCTTCGACATTAAAGCATGGTTTGATTCCGAACTTGCTTGACTCGGTCAGGAATCCCAGGTAAACCAATTCTCGGTCGCTCATTCACATTCATCTGATACGGGACCCGCCTTGACAATAGATACAATTCCCGTGACTCGCCTTGGTGGATGCTTCAAAATATCCAAGACTACGTCACGAAGGCGCCTGACGGTTTAGCTTTACTGGCTGAGCCAGTGAAGCGACGTTTTCCGAAGGATGACACCTGGGTGCCCTGGGACGATCCTCGAGCGTATGCAGAGACGAGCACAGTAGCGGAGATCATCCAAGAAGTTCTCCAGCGGCACGCCAGTGGTATTTCGTTCCGTGAGTACAACGCCGGCCCAAACCTTGATATGCAGATGCGGGAAGAAGGGTTTAACATTGAGATCCGAGTCGACTGGAATACTGGCTTGGTGCTTGGCGGCAACGAATTCAATTGTGGAACCTGGATGGACAAGATGGGGGAATCTGAGAAGGCTGGGAATAAGGGTTTGCCAGGGACGCCAAGAGATGGAGCGCCAGTGGAAATAACAGGACTGGTGAAGAGTACGTTGAGGTGGTTGGATGAACTATCAGGCCAAGGTCATTTTCCTTTCCAAGGTGTAGAAGCCATCAGTGAGCTGTTTGATCTCGCTCCGGTACTAATCTGTTCTTATTGATCTTTGTTTTCAGTCGGTAGCGGGCGGCGTCTGGTGTCATTCAAGGAGTGGGGATCACTGATACAAGAGTCCTTCGAAAAGTGCTATTACGTTCCATTGGGTAAGTGCTTTCTATGAGGGACAATTCGGCATCTGATATTCGGACATAGATCCTGTCAATGACAATTCATACTATATAACCCCTTCTCTCGTCAACCGTCGTGGGATATATAAGGACGTCTTCGGCTCTGGAGTGGGCCGTGAATGGTCCGACTATCAGTTCAGACCGAACTTCGCCGTAGCGATGACCGTGGCGCCTGAGCTATTCGTTCCTGAGCATGCCATGACAGCACTGAAGCTGGCGGATGATGTGTTGCGAGGTCCATTAGGCATGAAGACACTCGACCCGAACGATCTGCAATACCGGCCATTTTACGACAATTCGAACGATTCTAGCGACGTCGCCACCGCCAAAGGCCGGAATTACCACCAGGTAAAAAGATAATTGCTACAATCGATTGCTTCTATTGAGACGTTGATCCGATTTCAGGGTCCAGAGTGGGGGTGGCCTCTTGGTTTCTTTTTGCGAGCCTATATTCACTTCGACATCAAAGTCGGCGCAGGCAATCCCGTAAGTGGCTATCTTTAATCCGTTTCCACGACGTATATGGACGATTCATAGGACTCTACCGTCACCCTTCACCACATCCACGGCATATTACGTCCATCTCGAGCCCACATTCGCAAGGATCCATGGGCAGGATTACCTGAACTTACCAACAAGGACGGTGCATTTTGCCATGATTCTTGCCCCACTCAGGCGTGGTCGGCCAGCACGATGCTCGACTGTTTGGAAGATGTGCATAAAATGTCGGCTGCGAGATGAATCCTGCATATGAGAGGGTGAAAAGGGGTGTAAAGCTTAGGCATGTAACAGTAAATTGACTCAGCACGCGGATCTCGGTTTCGATAGAATTAGACATGTACGTCCAGGATTCCTGTCGCGATATTGATTTGTATTCGTTACACACCGATCTAAGGATGAGCGCATGAGCCATGTCCTTGTTCAGATCTTCAGACCCGTTCTTTTGGGAATCAGAGTGAAGTTTTAGATCCGGACTGCGAATCTGAGCTCCTTTCGGATTTGGATGATCTGACATTCTGACAAATAAGCAGTCACAACATTTGAATACCAATCTAGCATGAAAACCGGTCCAGCCCTGGATCCAAGATTGAATTTGAGGTTGCGTGGCGTTATTTACCTCTGTGTAAAGGTGTATAAGCACTTAACTCAGCCACCAAAATATCGACCAAGACACTGATGGTGGCCTCGAGGATCCGAATCACAAATTCCTCACATGTCGTTCTTCGGGTTTGAACAAAACGACGTCTTAGAAAACGAGAAAAACAGCTTCTTACAAGGCAAGCAGGACCAGGAGGAGCTTGCCGTCTATACTTGGGGAGAGGAAAGCTATGATGGTCTCGGAGACGTCTTGCAAGAGGGTGGGGATGAGCTCAATGACGAGACGTTTGGGGGGACGGGTGAAGTCGGTGAGTTGTAGCATCCCCCCTGCGCAACGATGGGCACAAGCTGACTTTTATCATCTGGCTATCAGGCAAAGACTTCGACTTCACGCAACAAGCGCTCCCTTTAGATGATCGTCATAGGCCAACACCGCTGCCTCATGGAAATGTCAAAGAGGCAGGTTTTCATAGCACCTACCCACAGGGGCATCATGAGTCACAGGGAATATCTGCCGCGCAGAGTCAATCTTGTATGATAGTCACAGACTTCATCCCTGTGCTTGTCTTACATCTTTCTCCTTGTCCGCCGTAGTCCCTCAAGCACATGCGCTCTGGGATGAGAAATCGCCATTCTCAGTACTTCCTCGGATGAATGGCACAGCCCGCACACCCGTCGATCACCATCGCGCGACTTCATCATCAAGGCTATCGCAATACTCCAATGGATCGATTCCGTCCAATGGCCAGCCACACGCTTCCTCTCCATCTCCGTCTATTGCTCAGTCTATCTCCCATGGTATCACACGCTCTGGTGTTCGAACATTGGAGGAAATCGAGGCAGAGATGCGCGCGGCTGCGCAGAAATCTCGGACGCAGGCTGCCGTCACACAGCGACAACAGCTCCTGCAGGAACAGCAGCAACAGCAACAGCAATACTATCAGCAGCAGCAGCGCTCGGCGCCTCCTAGAATGCACCCGCAGTCTCAATCGCCTCGTTTCCATCAGCAGCAGCAACATCAGCAACTCATCTTACAGCAGCAGCGCGAGCAACTCATTCGGGAGCAGCAGCTACGGGAGCGTCACCGCGAACAACAGATACGAGAGCGACAGCTCCAAGAGGCCCAAATGCAAGAGCAACTACGAATAGAGGAGCTCGAGAGACAGTTACGTGCTCAGCACATATCCGATCTACAACAGCAGCATCTTTTGCAGAACCAGTATATTCACCAGCGGCAGAATTCTGATCAGTTAACAGAGCTACAAGTAGTCCAGCAACTCAACCAGCGCAGACAGCGCTCTCCGGCGTTGATCGATCCGCATTTGCAGAATACCTACCAGGGCCAACAAATGTTGCCACAAAATATTCAGCTCCAACAGCGCCTTTTATCTGAGCTTGCTCAGGCAGAGTTCATGCAGAGTATGCAGGGGGCTACTCAAGAAGAGCATATTGCGTTACAACAAGAGGCCATGCGTAGAATTGTGGAGACCGAAAAGATGGAGGAGAAAAGGAGGAGAAAGGCTGCTAAGATTGCTCATATGGTGCGTTGATCTGTGAACGTCTGAATAGAATCCAGGTCATGATTCCAGCATACGTAGTCTCGGTACAATGACCTCATGACTCAATCCGACAAGGACTTCATAACTCGTATACAAGTTTCTCAGCTCGTCACTCAAGACCCGTACGCGGAGGATTTCTACGCGCAAGTATACAGTGCTGTCATTCGTTCTCGCATGGGCCTCGAGACTGATGAACGCGTGCTCAAATTCGGTTCTGGTGGTGGTGTGGGCCTCGGGATAGCTCAGAAAGGCGCTGGGCGAAGGCCTAACGCTATGCAAAAAATGGAGCAACAGGTGGAGAGAATCGTGACCAATGCGCGCTTAAGGGAGAAGGAAAAGGGCATGCATTGTACGTGCCGTCTTTTTGAATTGCTCGTGTCCATCATCTTACTGACCTATCGTACAGCTGCGCACAGTCTGCAGGGTGCACTGGGTAAAACGTCAGGAAGGAGTTACAAGGCCGCACCACGCCAGCTCCTCCAAGTCGACTCGGCGAACGGAACGACTAGCCCTGCTATGAGCCACGCTCATATCTCCAAAGAAGATGCTATTCGTCAAGGTGGTGAAGGTGCCGCAAAAGAGGCAGCGAAGCTAGGAGCTGAAGCACTTGGCGGCGCCGCAGATGTAAGTTTGGACTTATCTGAAGCCTTATGCACGACTGCATACGCTTACACGCTTCGTCTTTCAGCCGGAGGGCATCGTACAAAAGGAACCCCTGACATCAAGAGAGACGCTGTATATCCTTGAGCACCTCTACGACGTAGTGCTGAGCATAGAGCAAATGCGGCGTGACGAGCCGCCTGCGGATTCAGATGACCTCGAACAAGTTGGGATCTGGTACGCTTATATCCTCTTTTGTCGTACGTATCGACATCTTACATCAGTAAAGGAATGCACAGTACAGGGAGCTCGTACAACAGCTGTATGACGAGCTGAGGATTATGGAGCCACTCGAGACGAGGTATGTTCGGTTACGCTAATGCTACATCCACCATTCATAAATACTTTACAGCGTCCCTCATCCGTTCATCTCGCTCTTGACGCCAGTGAAGGGCAAGAGGCTTCTCTCCAGGATCACGCGTCAATTTAACGACCAGCAAATGATGACCCTCGTCACACTTCTGGTTGCATGTTTCTCTCAGCTGGACGTCATTATACATTCATCACTTCTCGATAATCCAACGGAAAGCCGAGACCGGTTAGACATGGAGAAGCAAACTCAGGCTTTCCTCTCTAGCGTGGTGGAGAGCATTTTGCCAGTCGTGGCGAAGACAGAATTACGCCTGATCAGCGGATGGCTCGGGCTGCTATTTGAGAGAAGTGACATTGTAGCCGTCTCTCAAACAAGCGTGAGTCTCTAACCAATCTCGACAATCGACATCCTAATTTTGATATCCAACAGCCTGGAATTGCATTTTTGACTATGTTGATGGGTCGAGTAGAAATCATCAAGCAGAGCTTGATCTCGCAGCCAGAGCTTCCAGGACATCCCACGCCTGATGAAGCCCATCAATGGTCTGCTATACATCTTATTATGTTTTTCATGAACAGATTTGTTGATCATTCGTGTCATAGGCAACTCATATTCGATCATCTATTCCAGACTCTTCTTCCAAACTTATTATACCTCTTCCCGTCCACCCGCTTAGCTGTCACCACGGAATCGCTCCCGCCGATCGAATCAATGCCTGACCTCCACCCTGATGCTCTCGATCAAGCTGTCTGGCAGTTCCTCGGCGCCCTTGCAGAGCAATCCTCTAGCGAGCAGCAACAGGCACTGGTCACAGTGCTCCGCGAAAAAATCCTCGACAATATCACGAGTCTCCGCGAGGGCTGGTTCGCAAACGAGGACGAACGGCTCTCGAAAGTCAATAATGTGAATATGTTTTTGCATCCCCTTGGTCTAGATATATCACAGGTGAACGTATAGTGTCCTTTGTACATGGAGTGTGTTGTTTTTCCATGGTGCTGTCACTCTGTCGTCTTGCTTTGGTGTGGTTGGGATCGTAAATTGTGGGTACAGTAATTATTGCATGTTGCATGAAGATCTACTTCCGTCTAGTACGATACCAAGGTACATGTACAATAAACCAAGAATAAATCATCGACGACAAAAGTACAACTCGACCATGAAACTCATGGTTCCGAACAAAGAAGGTCGTGAGCGGGGTCGTCTGAGGGTGATGATAAGCAGTCAAATAATGAAGATCGCTTGTCCCTGCCCCTCCGTTGTATCTCATCTCCAGAAACCAAAAGGCCATGTAAATCCAATACAGGCAGAGCTGACCACGCTGGAAGCTGGCCATCTGGAAGCCGCAAAAGCATTGTTTCCGGCGAGAAAGATACATTACTGTCGGGAAGCTGCATGAGGGGAAGACTGAACAAAGATTTCTTTTTGTTGTACATATCCCGCGGCATATTTTTCACGTGAGAACCGACTTCAAGATGGTTCGTCGAGAGCGAGGTGAATTCGGCGTAGTTAGGGTATAGCATCACATAGCCACGAAGATAGACGAGCTCGATGAAGTACTTTTTCCAAGAATGCGTCCATTTGTTCGACCGCACGTCTGGAACGATGCTATCCTTCAGAGAGAATGGAAAGACGGGGGGCTGTGACAGTCGGGCGGACAGGTAGGCATGAAATTGGCGCCAGTGTTCAGGGAAGTAGAGTGCGCCCCAACTGCAAGGGATTTGCGAGAGATAAGGAGTGCTAGAGTGTGAGATTCCAGACGAAGTAAATAATTGGCGCGCGTTGAATGGTCGACGGCCTTCGGGTCTTAGTTCGACACTCTTTTGTTGATACAAGCTGATTCCAAACAGGAAGGGTACTTTGTTGGTCTCCTGTCCATAGCTGAGAAAGAACATTAATTTGAGCAACATGTGAACAGAAAAAAATCGAACCAGTAGCGAAGAAGTGACATCTTCAACCAAGCATAGAACAGAGGCGATACCTCTACGTCATCTTCGAGCAAAAGGCCATACGTATCGTTTGACAGAGGATACCAAGACTCCACGACAGCTGGAAGCAGACCACCACGGACAACCCGATGATGCAGAAAAACGGCGCCATGGTTCCACTGAATGTTTTGGACAAGCTGAAGTGTCCTCTTGTCGGCAGTCTGCTCTGCATTGACGCGCAAGGTTAGTTTGTCGCCGAAATAACGAGCTCTGCTCAGCGAGGTCAACAAGCGAGACAGCGAGTCAGGCCTATCGTTTGTGATGATACTGATGTCAATTTTTGGAGTATGCCAGTCTTCACGGGAACCAAGAGGCTGTCAACCTAACCTAGACAGTGATCCGAAGGGGGTATAGACGCACTTTTCCATTCCTGAATAGTGAGCGTGCCCATCCAGTCACAATAGAGAAGGTCCAGTCGAGGAATCTGGATAAGTTTAATTTCAGTGTTCTCGCGTCCGAAATTTTGAGATAGATGATCGGTGAAAGAATCTTGCTCAGCTAGCGCTATTAGCACGTCAGGTGAGTTGTGTAGATTCTTAAGCCAGGATGTAAGTTTGAGGGCAATCGATACGTCTCTCGGTCGCTGTATCTGGTAATACAAGTTACAATCGCCGTTGACAAGAGTTTTATCATCCAAGATATTGTCCATGCCATGATTTTTATCGGCACCCGATTGGCGTTCTTGTGCTCCGTAGAGAAGAATGTGCAAACGATGTCCTTCAGATACAAGTCGACAAGCGGGCGAAGAGAAGGCCTGTAGATCATCTAGAGTTGGGAGCAGGAGACCAAACGTCCCGCGAGATGTTGTTGTCGTATCGTTTTCAAGCAATTGCTGGCGCAGAAGGTTTTCGTCAAGTACGTTCTGTTTCACAGGGACAGGAGGCGATTCGTCCTGTATCGGCTGAGAGTCTTGACACCAGGTATCGATCACCAGAGGATCTTCAGAAGCTAATACGACAGCTCCCACCATGTCCTGTCGGCGAAGCAAATGTTCACCGAACCCACGCCAATCTTGGAGTTGGGGACGGTGATGCCCTTCGTCTGGAAGCAAGAGCTTGGAGGGGAAGACGAATGGAGGCACAAGGAAAGACGCTGTCTGTGGATTATGGGACGGGACTAGACAAATAGACTGGGGGGAGCCATATCCTCTGATCCCGAAGGGAAATGACACGTTGAGAGGATTCAGTATCTTCCTACGAGCACCGCTGTCAGCTACCTCCATCCACTCGAAGTCGTCCATGATCAAGATAAACTCGCTTGTCGCCTGCGAGGTCGCCCGAGCAAGTACCTCGATTTCACCAACTCCCCGTTGCCAAGGTTGTAGAATGACTTCGACCCGAGAGTCCCCCAGAGTTACAGATACGACATCGTGCAGGATCCGACGAACGACTGAGAATATCCCCTCTGGGCATACGACGATAATCTCGCTGAGATGAACGGATCCTTTGTGAAGGGCCAGGAGTTTAGATTCCAGGTCAGGTATGGCACTAGCAGTTACAGGAAGCACTACAGTCAAGGAGCTGTGCTGGATAGGCCCGGCGGGATGCAATTCTTCCAAGAAGGACGGCACTGTAGCAAGATTAGGGTTGCTAGTTGGCGGAGGTTTCATAGCTGAATCGAGATATACGGGATGCGAGCAACCGGGGAGATCGCATGACAAGGTCACGGCGGTAGAGGGGCTCAGGAAGGAGAAGCCCCAAGTGTAGAGCTTGTAGAGAACTACGAGATAGAAAACACAGACTGACGGTAGAATAACAGATTTGGCGAAAGAATAGACAACGCGTGAAGCAGCCTGCTTCCTGTTATACCTCAGCCCTGCCTTGCGCGTCGCAGAGTGAGACATGGTGGCTACCGAGGGCTGTGGTTAGAAGGCAGAAAGGTTTTAGTGGATTCAACGAACAGTCGCAACCAACGCGTCTGAGAATACCTCCACGTGACCGCGGTTTCTACTTTCACTGGATTCCAAGTAGTATCAGAGGAGCTCGCAAGTGCAATATTGAGTACGCAAAGTATTCAAAGGCACGCCGAATAGCAATCAACCTTCTTACGCGTCAACGTTAATTTCCAGTGCAGTGAGAGTATCACCGGCGCGAGATTTCTTCCATGAGATCTAAGACATCATGCATCATGCCGTATCCATTGCAATCAACTCCAAGTCGTCAAAATTTACCGCTGGCTGTTCAGCTTCCAACATGGCCGAAAGAAGTGTGTCGATATCGGGAGTAACAACGAATCGCCGACTGACCTCTCCAAGCACGTTAATGTTTTTCTTCGCTGGGTCAATGTGCACGGCTTGCTGGAGGAACGAAGGCTGCGTTGCGGCCGAAACCTACGGTAACATAATAATAAAAAACGCATATAACTGTGAGCACGGAAACACGCACATCCATAACGATGCCGTCCGCTAAACGCATCTTGACTGCTCCGCTGCGATGAATCTCCAGCTGGCCTATCACGCCGTCTACAGGTACGGGTCCCTGCTCCGCTTCCGCATTTTCTGTGGCCGCAGGTTTAACGTCCTCAGCAAATGTCACTTTCTTAGCATCGCCTTCGGGAGCTTTTTGTTTTTCTGCGCGTACCGGCGCATTTTTAGAAAGAAATGTCGGGAATGGTGTTGGAAATTGGAAGAAGTAAAGACGTTCGTGTCGCGTGTCAGGATCCTATGGGAGCAAGTGAGAATATGCTAGAAAGAAAATCAATAAGGCGCACATCGAATTCATCATGTTTGGTTGTGAAATCATCAATGAGATCCTCCATCTCTTCCTCATCTTCGCTCTCACTCAGGTCAATGGCGTTTGCAAGATTGACATCTCCAGCAGCCTCGGTTAAGGGAGTTCCGTCTTCTACCTCCATCGCATTTTCCTTGTCTGCAATTGTACAGCCACCGGAAATGAGCTTTGGGAACATATAAGCGGGCAGAATAACAATACACACCTTTGCCTTTGTTCAGATCGAGCTTGACATCGACGTCCTCTCGTTTAACCTTATCTGTCTTCTTCGTTTTCCGCCTCTCTCTCTCCTTTCTCAGACTCTCAGGCGCCATCCAATCCATGGTTCGCACATTCTCCATATCCACGATCTCTACACCTTCGTCGGGGTCGGAATATACTTCAACATCATCGTCGTCCTCTGTCTTCACGGTGTTGTCTTCCCTGGCCTTCTCCTTCTTGAGAGCTGGGGCAGCAGAACGCGTGAGTCCTGCACCTAGCGCCGAAGTGCCGCCTGGTCCGAGGGGAACGATGGGAGTGAATGCAGCACGGGGAGCAGTGCGTCGCGCCGATGTGCCCGCGAGCGCTGGACCCATAGCAAACGGGCCGCTAGCCGTCATTTCTTGTATGGGACGCGGAGGAGCCGCCCCGCGCCCAGCTCCTCTTCCACCTTCTCCCCTTCCTCGTCCTCTTCCGCGCCCTCTTCCACGATCAAGTGTAGAAGCAGGTGCAGCGGCCATAGGTTCCTAGTCAACGACACGCCCCACCCAACGTATATGAGTCCTGCGCTGCATGCAAGCGCCGGATGCACACGCACCTGTTTCACTTCACTGGTTTCTGCCTCAGCGATCGAGTGCAAGAGGGCGGCCAGCGAAGACGTACTCTTTCTTGCGTCTGACGGGCAGTGTGGGCACGAACTTCATTTTTTGTGTCCCTGCGCGCGTTGTGTCGGTGGGTTTCTTCGCTAGGCTGGCGACGCCTTTGGGAGGCCCAGATGAGCCCGATGCATTCATGTTTCCTTCAGACATGATCGCTAGCTTAGGCGTGAATACAGATCTCCCGTTTCTGGATTCGTGTGAGACTACGAAGCGTTGAGTACGATGAGAGAGAAGAGAAACGCAGGCGCTGTTGATTCAGTGCCCAAGGATGAGGCAGAAAAGGGAATGCTTGCAAACACGTGCAACCTCGGGCAACCTTTTTCGTCGCAGAACGCTCAACGCTCAAAGGAGGTAGAAATCAACGATCTACAAAACCCTCAAAAGCTCCAACATGTCCGAACCAGAGCACTTTCGCACCACTTACAACGATGTTCATAATCTCATCAAGAACGCTGCGCCCAAGATCGCAGAGTTCAAGCCTGATTTGTTCATCGCCATCGGTACATCGAGCCCTTTCCCTCCTCTTTCGATACTCATCTTCACTTCCAGGTGGAGGGTCAGTGAACGCGATCCGCTGTGTGTGAGACTCATAGTTTGATTTCCCATACAGAGGATTTTTCCCTGCACGCGTCTTGGTGAGCATCAACCCATCTGTGATCTCAGTTTTGCATCCCACTAATATGCCCCCTTTCCTGTTCATGGTAGCGTACGTTCTTGAAAAACCCTGATACTCAGAGAAACATTCCGATCTATGCCATCGGGCTTTCGCTTTACGAATCGCTGCCCGGAACTACCGCGGAGCAGATCGGCAACGAAGTCATCAGGACGCAATGGCTGTGAGTCTGTTGCCCGTCCGTCAATAGATACTCTCCGAAGTTTACGACTAAATTTACGCTGTGCAGCGGCCCAGAGTCAGGCAGGGTTTTGCTTGGTCGGCGCGCGTTGATCATCGTAAGTGCTTAGATACTCATCTTGATACCGTAATGCTGATGAACCCTGGCATCGATGTAGGACGAGATCGATGACTCTCGCAAGACTCTCCAGTGGGTTGCCTTCTCGCCTGGACGGCTGCGTCGATTATATCGCGTTCAACGCTCATAATCAACCTTCCGGCTCAGGTACGCAATTGAAGAGCTGAAAAAGGATGTTGAGCGCGAACTACTCACCCTGCCCGAGCCCGAACGTGAAGCCGCGCGCACCCAATTCGCAGTCTTCGTAGTCCACAACAAGCTCAAGCCCAAGCTCGGCGCGATTCCTGACGACGTGCCGTGCGTTCTCGTCTCCCTTCCCCTGTTCCCATCCACACGTCCACCGTCTTTTGCGTGTATGCTTTGTCACACCACGATTAACCCACTTTTCCACGATGACAGATACTACGCCGGCGACGAGGTGGATGACCTATGGTAAGCTTTGTGATTGTATGATCATGTGAAGATATCACTTTATCTGATTACCGACTTTTAGGCTCGATTATCCATGGGAGGCCAGGTAAGCCCTTCCGTTCTCAAGCCCGCGCAGCTTGGCATGAACTCACAATGCTCTAGCGACATCGAGGAACACGATAAGCTTGCCAAGGCGCAAAAGCAGTGACCCACATAGATCGAGAGGGAGGACGCGAACAAGAAGATATACTGAAGTGCTGCATACAAGTGTGATAATGATAGAGCTTTAAAAATGTGGGAGTAGCATTGCCGAAATACCCTGTTGGATCTCAGACATTGGAAATGAGGTTTTCCGCAACCGAAAGGGACACTGTTCGTGGGGCACGATACACTATAAATATGCCTACATGCCTACACCGTGAAAATCAGGTCGTTCAACGTTCCGTCGGCCTCGCTGCACAGACACCTATCACTAAGCCTCTCCATAGCTCCACCATCTCAAACGCCAACGACTAGCTCGGAACTCGAGTCAGGATCAAATCAGCTACGCCCTGCTGCGCCGGCCTGCAAACGTTCGTCTCCGATTTGACCATTGGGATATCGGTGCTCGCGTCGGAAAGCTCAAAGGGCGGCCCACTGTCTGCCGTTTCAAGCAGTGTAGTCCAGCGCTCAGCAAGAGCTGAGTGCATAAATCAAGGAGAAAACCCAAGAAAGTGCCCTGAAGGCCCCCGGAGAGCGCGCGCATCGCCGCGACCAAGTCAAAGTCGCCGTCGTTTTCGTCCACCGCGTCCACCCGTCGCCCACATTCTTCCCTCTCCCCCACTCAGTCCGCCCCACGACCTCTTCCTATACTCGCTAAATCCTCCCGCAAAAAAGCGTTAATCATGACTGAAGAGGTTGATTACGAGGCTCTCTCGCCCAACGCCGGTCTAGGTGTACGTTCTACGTTCTGGACTCTCACCGGTCGAGCGTTTCTTTGACACATGTTATGCCTTAGGTCAACATGGTGGCTGGTGCTCTCGTGCGTTATCTTTCACCCATCATCTGCTCGGAGTGTGTTTCTACACTGTCTGCGTTCGACGGAACGGTTCATATATGACATTTCTTCGTGGTCTGCAAAGCAAAATGGTAGAGTGATTCTAGGAGCTGACGCACATGTACTCTTCAGGCTGGGATCACAGAGCACTCGGTCATGTTTCCTGTGGATAGCATCAAGGTGAGTCCCCATGTTTCTCTTGCATAGCTTTAGTATCTCATTTGCGCTGTGATCTGTGTGACTAGACGCGCATGCAAGTTTTTGCTGCATCACCCGCCGCAGTGTACACGGGTATCGGGAATGCTTTCAGTCGTATATCATCGACAGAAGGCGTGCGCGCGCTGTGGCGAGGTGTGTCCTCAGTTATCTTGGGCGCGGGGCCTGCACACGCAGTCCATTTTGGGATGTACGAGGCTGTGAAGGATTTCACGGGTGGGAACCGAGAGGACAACCCAAATCAATGGCTTTCAACATGTATGTTCTCAATCTTGTCTCAGCACACCCCATGAGAGAGACACACGGTCCGAGTAGCTGACATTGCGATTCAGCTCTCGCAGGTGCTTCGGCAACCATTGCAAGCGACGCTTTGATGAACCCCTTCGATGGTTTGTGAAGCTAACTCATACAAGCCAAAATTTATCTGAATGGTTTCACACCGGTAGTTATTAAACAACGAATGCAAGTTCACCAGTCAGAGTTTCGTTCTATGTTCACCTGCGCCTCGACAGTCTTTCGTAATGAAGGCCTCTCGGCCTTCTACGTCTCATACCCCACAACTCTCACCATGACCGTCCCTTTCACCGCTGCGCAGTTCACAGTCTACGAGCAAGTGAAGCAGATGATGAACCCCTCGGGTGAATACTCCCCCGGGTCACATATTGTCGCAGGCGGTATTGCTGGCGCAGTCGCGGCGGGTTTGACGACACCACTCGATGTCGCTAAGACATTGTTGCAGACGAGAGGAACGTCCACGGACGCGGAAATCCGGCATTGTAAGGGCATGATGGATGCATTCAGGATCATATGGCAGAGGGATGGCGTACGAGGTTTTGGGCGAGGGCTGACGCCCCGAGTGGTGACGCATATGCCGAGTAACGCGTTATGCTGGTTGTCGTATGAATTTTTCAGTGCGTATCCATTCGTGATCATTGTGATCCATCTGTTCATGATTCCTTTGTCCCCGCATACACCTTACAGAATCGATCATACGTGACTGATCACTCATTCGAAACGTCGAGTGCACGCCCGTCATGACTTTCGGAAAATGTGGACTACCAGGGTCGCTCTTGTCGGCGTGCCCTCTTTCTGCGCTATCTCGTCGATTTATCTATTGGCTTTCTTTGGCATGTTACAGGACCTATGTTTAATTGATGCCGTCCTGCGGTATCCCTATAGATGCCCGTGATGAGTATGACATCCTACAGTCATGAGAAAAACGGAGTGGCGGATCTTTCGGCAGTTCCAACGCTACGGTCGCCTCACTCAGATACTCCACCGAAGTGGAGAAGATGCTGAGCAATCATACTATCTGAAAAATCTTTGGAGAGCTTTGGAGCGCACGCCCATCGACACCACCAGATGTGTTCATGAAGATTCCCCACATCCATCATGAAATTTGTGTTTCCAATTTTTGTGCAATAGAACTCAAACAGCCTTCGATGAGTTCGAGACGTCGTCAGGACGAGAAGACTGTGTGTATTAGGCAGGCGATTATCGTACTTTCGGTGTGGTGGCTCAAGCGCTCATGATGTATCTGCATCCAGACGCAGCAGCGCTCCTGTTTTCAAGCAGTCGTCCTACCTCTTTTCCGGGATCGCTCTCCCTGCTCTCCCTCGTGTCCGTTAGCACTCTTTTCCTTCCTCTGCGCCACAACCTTTTGCACCACAGTCTGCCAGATAACGTCGTTCACTTCTTTGGCACGGTCGAGCTGCCCACGAAGACGTAAAACCTCGTCCTCGAGCTCTGCCACGCGAGATTGTAACGATACAGTAGGCGCGTCATCGGATACTGGTTGCACAAAGACAGCATAATCACGGAGGAGTTCCTCGGAAGAATATGTAGTCACTGATTCCAGCGTTGGCTGAGTATAGATGTCAGCTTTCATCAGCCATCCTAGAACAAAGGTGATGACAGACCTTATTCTGGACAGGCAGGAGCATCGTGACCTCGTGTGCCTCTCTTGCTTTCGCTTCGCGCATCCGTTGGAAGGGCATGACAGGTCGAACGGGCATTTCGCCGCCCTTCTCACCACCAACGCTCAGGCTCAGGCTGACGTGCCCCACCAAGTCTGGCGGTTTGATCATCGTGTCCAAGTATGTGATACCGAAGCCGCCGTGTGTCGTGATACTGCGGAGGAGCTGGCGGGAAGGAATGTCGTAGATATTGATGAGGCCCGTTGAGGTGCCGACCAGGAGCAAAGACGTCGTGAGTGAGATCTTGAGAGTTGTCACCGGTTCTCTATCAAAGGACTTCATTTTAGACGACGTGGGTTGAGGCAAAGAGGTATGATGAGGTACCCAATACTGATCAAACGCTTTTTAGCCTCTCGAGGATCTTGATCTCCAATTCTAATGATATCGCTGACTCCAGCCCCACCGACCGCCTCTGTGATTCTTCCGCCTGTCTTGTCTTCGCGCACGCTGAACAAGTTGACTTGGTGTATCGAACCATCCGTAGATGCTGCGAAAAATAGCCGTTCGGTGACGTCCCACGCAATGCATGCGATGGCATGAGGGAAATGGAACGTGGTGAGGAGCGTCTTTGACGACAAGTCCCAAAGCTAGCGCGACATGCCATTAGGGCACTGCGAGTACCGCAAGATGAACAAACAACGAACCTTGACGGAATGGTCCACTGATGCTGTGAGGAGACGGCACGACGGGAAGCTGCCGACACCGCAAACAATATCGGTAATGGGTAGTGTATGGTCGGAAAGTTGAGTGTATGACGTTGGCAGTTCGCTTTGAAGGTCATCGTCAACTAGTCTGGCATCAAGTTTGAGTTTCATACCGATACGGTGATAGGTTGGATTGACCTCGACACTGACCAAACGCTCACGCCGGAGTCCTCACTGCCCGAAAACAACGCGGTGCCGTCATGTGAAAAGCGGAGGACAGATATCTGCCGATAGTGAGCTTCCCATGAATTAAAAAGAATTCCGGAGGCGATCTACTGAGGGTATACGGGGGAGATGTAAGCATGGTATGTATGGAGACGATGAAAACATGAACGAGCCTCCCATAGATAGATCCGACCCTGTGCGGTGCCTCCAGCGCAGAACGTCCCTTGATTATCGACTGAGATACATGACAAGCGTTCTGGAAGTACGATTTTGAGGGCTATTTGATCCTATTTAACAAACGCGGTATATGAGAATCTTCCGGCACGAAAAAAGGCAAGAACCATACTTTTTGAAAGCTATACATGTTCAGGATCGTTTTGTCTGGCTGAGCTGCGAGTATGAATCCGCCTTGACCATCTCTTGTGTTGACTACTGCGGTGCAGTGAGACGCAGAGCTTGTTTGTTTAAAGGAGGCGAGAGAACTGCCCGTCTGAATATCGTGAAAAGTGACGGCCCCGGATCCCGCTGTGCTCGTCGATGACGCAGATCCACAGATAATGACTTCTTGAAGCTGCATGATGCGCCAAAGGGAAATCGAGAGGAACTGTAGCTTTAGCCTTGAAGGCAGTTGTTTGCTGAGTGCGGTGAGAAGATTGGGACAACGACAAAATCTCCGATGTATGTGGCTACTCCGAGTGCTGTTTCCTTTCACGGCAACTCAAGCGAATTTATCCACAAAGTTATAAGTATGTAGAGTACAAAATATACACGAAGTGGAGATCTACACCACTGTCTAAATAGATGTTGCCACGTTCTTAAAAAGGCAGGAAACGAGGGAAGCTATTATACCTCATTAATACAAAGTGATGGGAAAAGCATAAAGGCCTTGACCTTGCGCGATCAAGTAACACATTCAGAGTTGGAAGCATCAGACACTCCCAAACCTTGGACAAAGTCATACCAAATCTGCACCTGGCTTTGTTCGCCCTGCAGCGGAACGCCGCCGGCCCCTATGAATCCAGGCTGTCCACCCGCGGAAGGGTGCATACGCACGCCCTCCATTTGCGTATGTTGGTGGTCAGACGCATATGCATATGTCTGTGGCGCGTACTGTGGCTGCTGCGTCTGAGGCACGGAGGGCATTTCATACGACAGATAGCCTTGACCGGATGTCATGGGCACGTATACGCTCTGATCCATCACAGGTCCTTGATTGACAATGGATGTCTCCTGCGACATGGATGGAAGCGAATGCGGTGGTATGGGTGGTGGCGCATAGCTAGCTTCCAACGCCCCCTCTTGAACCTGAGGATCGCGGGCAAATGATGTCATGTCGTAGCTTTGTCGTCCTGTTGCTTGACCCATCGACATCAATTGAACCTGCTGCTGCTGCCCAGTATCCACGGAGTCATAATATCCGGCCCATGATGTATAGCCATTCCCGAGATTAGCATTTACGTAGTCTCTGCTAACCGTTTGTTGCATAGGTGCAGGCACGCGTGCCGGCGGAGGAATTGGTGGGTGGTGGATGTGATCCATGGTAGGCACATCCCGGGGGCCATTATGGACTGCATTGGACAAATTAGGCTGGCTTGCAGGCGATGCCGCAGAGCTTGAGTTTGGACTGGTGGAGGGCGATCGATTAATGACGCTCTTCCTCCCTTTCAGCACCTCGAGTTCATCTGGTTGATCTGAGGTACCCTGAGTGCGCGCCGACGGTGTTGGGTCGCCGAGACGAAGCTTCGCGTGATATTCGTTGAAAACTCGGTGAGCGCGTTCTTGAAGTTTATCAAGCGTAGCCTGGAGAAACCATCTTCATCAAAAACTATGATAAATCGAAACAAACAATGCACGTACCAGAGTAAGTGGCGGACGGCACAATTTTGATCCCTCATCGTAGAACGTGCGCGCAGAATCTATATCCGTCAATGCGCTCTGAGCAAGGGTGCATCCTGGGCTTTCAATGACAATCGCCCCTAGAACAACCTGATGTCACACATCAGCACGGCCAATAGAAGATGGGAAAATGGAGGCCACATACACATGCCGAGAAAACGCCTGACCAAAAGAACCATACACGACCAGTCATCTTCGGATACGCTGTATAGCAACTGCGCAGAGCAGAGATCAGGCGACAAGAACTACGGTAGGCAGCCATGACTGATGCAGAGAAACGGTGACCAAGTGGGTCTTTCGGCAATTCACGCATGGCTTGCGCAAGATAGCTTCGGTGAATGTACAGTAGATCTTCATGAGGGTGATGAATAATAGAAGAAGAGATAGAGTAGATAGTTTGTGGCTCACTTGACTCCCTCTCACATAAGATGCAAAACTGTTGCATTGCACGTGATGGATCTGCATTCCATCCACGACCAGGCTCGGCACTTTCGCTCGGAGACTGGAGATGAGGTGGTACTGGAAACGTCCGAATGCGCTTGTCAAGCTCGAGCAGGGATGCATAATTTGATCCATGTATGGCAAAGGCACGCTGAACAGATGCAGACAGTATCACAGCGCCGTAGCGAGCCTTCCAGCTATGCACTAAAAGGACCATGCAAAAATAAGTCATTCAAGGACTCAGATCACTTGTTGTAAAGCGCCTAATCGAACATGCTTACAACTCATTTCCACTTCGCCGTTGGGCTTAACATAGGGATCGATATCATCGGGGAAGCGACAGTCGGTGTGGCCCAGATTAAGCGCCGGCGGTCGGCCACTAACAACGCTCTGCAGCGGAGGTCAGTAAGAACTGTGGGCCTTCGCTTGTATTTATACTCACAGACCATGCATCCCAGTGATAAAGCTCCCAGAACATGACCCGCCGTCTCTGAACTTCTTCCTTGTCAAGGTTCCAGCCTGAGCTGTCGCGCTCTGCGAAGAATGAGTATCTGATTCAACGCGAATAGGCAATCACGTACGAAGGCCAATCTGTCAACAGACCATACGTTCAATATAAATGAGGAGTCATCCGGTGAACACACGCACAACGAGAGCTACCCTCGCGGCCAGACCAGATAACAGCCACCTCATCTCGTTGTTTGAACGGTCAGTCAGGTAGACGAAAAAGCACATGGAGAACATAGCCTGGACAGATGCCGTTGTCGCCTCCTGAGAGATCGAATCCAGCGAATATGCAGCATATGCGAGAGCACTATACTGTTCGGCCATGATCGAGGCAGACGGATGGTCATCATAGAATATGCCTGTCGCGAGTACCATGAAAAACAGAGAGATCCGGTGGGAATGCACGGAAGCGAGAGAAATATCGTTGTTCCCCACGCCGTATATTGGGTCCAGGATGGTGCGCTTTAAGTCAGCCCTGGGCACGACATTGTACCTAGAGAACCGAGGGCAAGTTGATTCATCAAGGTCGGGTTCAATGGGTGAAGACGCACATCCATGCAGCGTGGGTGTAGTACAGCTCGGCGACCTGCTCTGCCCGTTCCCTTGGCGGTATAAAGTTTGTAAACTCGTATTTGGTATAAGGGCATTCGCGAAGGCCGAATGGAAAGGAGTGGACGAGCTCGAGGATCTCATACGGCAAACCCAGATATTTGGGGTCCCGAATTTTCCTTGTGGGTTGATCATAATCCTGCTTGAATTTTAGGTGTTTTGGGGGTTATCATGTCAATGTCCAGCTCGACTTACTGAGATCAAATTTTGCAAGTACTGAGCCCGGATTAGTTAGCTTCATCTGCCCTGCGACATGAGATGAACATACCTCCGAACCCGCTGTTTCGCCATAATACCGTGCTCTCCCATCCAAGCCGATAGAGAGGGAACCAATATCCACTGTAACATTCTCAAGGTCTGATTCAAATTTTGATTCCAGATCACTGATTTCTTTGAACGGATCCTGGCCTCCTGCATCCCGCAAGAGTGGATGAGGCGCTGAATTGTCCGCTTGAGCTTCAGACAGTGCCTGCTCCAATACTTTGATCCGCGCCGTCATCGTCTTCACTTGTTCCGTGAGCTGCTGGGCATGAGCCATCAGGACTCTTTTGCCGAAGTCAGAATGAGCCAGATATACGGAGACATGTAATGGCTCACTTATTGCCTTTCGTAGCTGCCAGAGTGCCTGAAGATATGGTCAAGAAAAGAGGTATGTCTAGAGAAGGAAATGGACTGACCATCCGGACAGATTGCGGCGCATCCTCTTCGAATGCATGACTGGCAAGGGAAGGACCTAAAGTCATGAAACAATTTTTGTCAGTGACACGGTGTTTCATCTTGTCAATGACTCCATGGAAGAGAACAAGGCGTAAGTGACAAATGACATACCTATCGCACTTTAACTTCGACCTAGTGACGAGCGTTTATGACGCAAGCAGAGATCAGTTTCCGAGTCGGAGGAACACCGATGAGATACTTTTGGAAGTGACGAACCTTCTGCATTCAGCGCATGACAAGCCAGACTTCCGGTCTCTAGATGCGGCGGAATAGTCGCTTTTGCGTGCATCCGGCATAGGAAGCCTAGCGGGATCGCCAAGAGTAGGGATGTTCATAGCGCGCTATGTTTCTGAATATGGTGACGGATTGCAAGGAGGTGCTCGAGCGATTGTAATACGCCTGAAATCCACACAGAATAATGAAGATAAACAACGGAAGTTTTAGAGGAAGGAAGAAGGATAGGGGTGGGAGCGTGCTCTATTTCGGGGAAAATGGCCCAATGTGAGGAAGAGCGGACGATATAAAACCGTGAGCAGAGCTGAGTTGGAGGTACCAACTACTCACAGAGAATACGCAGTGATACTCAGAAGCCTTTGAAGGACGTCAAGGCCCAAGGGGGCATCGCAAGGAGCTGAGCAAGAAGTTGAAACGTTAGCAGGAGCACGACGGGACAAATTCAATATGCCACCGATCACCTAGTCTCGAGATCCGTTCGCGGTCCGAAATTCCCTTTTTTGCGTCCGCCAGACCGGCCGCTGCGGACTTCGTCCAGTAGCAGTGCGGGGTCAACGGTTCCGATTGCAAAGTATATGGTGAAAGGACCTCAAAGAACCTGAAGGGGAGCATTGACCGATTTGTCCATTTGAGTAATAAAAATCATAAGGCTACACAATAACATTATTGGAACAAGCTACAACTGCCTCCGATCGACCAAAACGTATGTACGATGTCGAGATACATGTACCTGAGCTACTGTGAATTCCGTGTTTAAACAAAATATTGAGCTGCCATGTACCGCTCATCCAATAACGCATGAGCCTCCGAGCCTGCCTCTCTGCCCGACGAGCATACTATTGTGCATACTCCCCATCAATACCTCATTTCGCATCTTCAGATCATCCACCTCTTTCTCTATACTCGACCGCTTCAATCGTTCTTCCTGTCTGAGCGCTCCGAGCAGAGGCAGCATCCGCGCGACTTCTTCCCAAACATCACACTGCTCTTGGACCGTTTCCTCGTAAGCCTCGTCTAGAAGCATGTCGCTGTTCCACGTAAGACCGGACTCAAGAGCAGGCTCCCGACTTGCGAAGAGGCGGGAGAGGTATAGCGCAACGACAACAGTATCTTCCTCCCCGTCGATGGGTGAAACGCCGACGTTGAGGACCTCCAGTGATGGAAAGTGGATGTCTCCTGCAAATGGTATATAGCCAATCGCTGCATCGATGTAGACACCGAGCTTTCGCAGTTTTGGGAAGTGCTGCGCGAACCTGTTTAGCGAACTAATGCTGAGAGTCGGGACGTCTAGCTTAAATGGCTCCGGATTGATCTGAAGGGTCTCTAGAGAAGGGAGGAAAGTCCCAAGCTGAACGACATCGCTTTCGGACATAGGGATGGGGAAGTTGTTTCGAATTTCAAACGTAGCCAACTTCGTTAGGCCAAGGATGGGGCGGAAGTGGTCGAAGGTTATCTGTGGAAAGGTAGCCGGCTGGTCCCAGCGAGGAATCACAATATCCAGATACAAATGCTCCATGTTGGGATATGACTCGACCAGTGCGGATAAGAAGCCGTGAACAGTGGACGGATCCTCGAGTTGTACGGAGCCTACGAAGAGACATGTAAGTCTCGGAAGTCGAGCGCCATCCACCAGAAACCGCTGCGCATCTTTGAGGCTCATGCTCAAAGACAGATCCCAGAGAGCTGGGAAATATCCTTCCTTCACTTGAATTTTGAAGGACGGGGCGCGCTCCTTCCCATAGTAGTCACTAGCGCCACCCAAGGAATCAAACTCGATGGTCTCCAATTCTTGCAATTGAGCCAGTTCCTCGAATATCGCAGGTATGAGAAAGCGTCTGGGTAATGTGATTTTTTTCAACCTTGGGAATCCACGAAGTAAATTCGACATATCGGGTACAGGGACATGAAGTGGACATTGAAGGGTCAACGTCGTGAGCAATGGCATGCGTCCAGTTATATCCGACAGGTGAGTAGAGATGCTATATTCCTGTGTTGAGTGGATGCGAGCTTCGAAATATCGAATCTTTTCATGCATAAACAGAGTGTGATAGCGCTGGACAGAGGGAGTCTTGACGAGCCAAATCAACGAGTTCAGGTTGGGAAGGATGTGAAGCGATGTACGAGTGCGAGCAATGTCGTCAAATACCGATTGGTCTAATTGAATGGACTTTAATCCATCATTAGCCGCATAATCGAGCCGCCGTACTCGACGTGCATAAGGGATAAATTTCGCCCAATCCGCCTGAGTAGGCGTCCTTGCGAAAATCTGTAACATGAAGCCTCAGCAGAGCTATGATAGATTAAAATCCCACGTACGTACGAAAGTCGTGGGGTGGACCGCAGTTTTCTGAAGGGGAGCGAGTAAGTGGAAGAGATGGGGCAGATTGTCGACTTCGCGCCATATGTTGTCGAGTGCAATACCTGTCCACTGTTTACAGACAAGACTGTTATTGATGTTGGATTGTCTATCTTGGAAGGTGAAGATTATGTCCAATAATTCTGGGATTGCAAGCACACGGTGAACAGCGGCTTCAAAGGGCATCGATTGGCTGGTTCTGGGTTCTGCGGTGGTTGCGTTGAAGATTGGAAACAAGGGTTGCGCTTGTAACAGGACGCTCACTAGCGATCAGAGGTCGGTTAGATTGTCAGAGGGGAGCGTTGATTCTGGCAGACATGAGACAAGGACAAGTGGCCACAGTGTGGTGGCTTATGAGAAAATAGAATACAATTTGAGCTTGAAGACGATCTCAGATATGTAGTACAAGTATCTACCATTATTTCAAAGCTCACGTACCGTAATCCACCAGCTTCAACTAGCGTCAGGGTTCAGAGATCGGCCCTCAAGATAGACACACACAAGAAGGCATTATAGAGTAGCAACTTGATACAAACTACATGCACATGCTCGACCCGTATCTTATGCGTAGCTCAATGTTCAGGACGCACTCGCAATCAGCAACAAGCCAATAACCCCCGACATAGACACCGTGCAATTACCCATGTGGAGCTCACACAGAAAGATCGGGAAGCAGTCAACATCGTGATGAAGGTGGACGACAATCATATATTCAAGTGAAGTATAACATGATCGAAGCCCCTGGCGTGGATCCGACAGGACAGGTCTACTTGAGGTATGCTGCAGGTACCTAGGACGTGGATTTGTTAATAAAAGGCTTGTGAAGGACAATGAATGACGATAGAGAAAAAAATCAGTCAAAACAGACGCGACCACCAAAGCAGTCCGCCCGAAGGTAGCTGAGATAAGTGTCTGCAACGTGGGGTTCGCTCCCACTAAAGCCAAATGCCTCAAACATCACGAGAGATGGAATGGAGGAACCGTTGACACTCACCTAAAATATCCTCTTCAGAAACAAATAGCCAGTAGATGGTGGGACACCAACATAAAAAAATGCTGTGAGCCTTATATAGCAGCCTTGCTGGCCTAACACCGACAAACACCGACCCAGCTCACGCCACCCGCCGTTGCGAGCTTTAGCCGCTCGGCATGTCTACTCCTTACCACGATGCTGCAGCCTCGTCTAGTTCTTCATCGCAAGCCATGAACTCTCAGCAACAATCACAGCCTCAGTTTCAGCCAGGTCAATACGCGTATCCTCTTGTGGCAGGACAAGCTCCACAGATTCAGCATCAGTCTTCGAACGCGCAACAGGCCTTGCCACAGTCGCGCTTTACAGCAGAGCAGGCACGCAAGGATAGAACGCTCGCTGAATTCATGTTGATGCTAGATGATTATGAACCTCTGGTGAGTGAACTGCCACAGTTGAACAAGATGGATGATGCAAGGATTGCGCCTATGTTGAACGGAAGCCAACGGGAGCTAACATTTGTGTACTAGATACCGGATGAAGTGACTGATTATTATCTGCATCGCTCTGGGTTCGATTGTCAGGATGTCAGGCTGTATGTATTTGGAAATACCATCACTTGAATCGTCGACTCACCCCAGCGTGTGGGCCCCTGGCCTGCAGGAAACGGCTCCTGGCACTTGCCGCACAGAAGTTTGTGTCTGACATCGCTGCGGATGCGTATCAACATGCACGTATACGCACAAACGCAGCTGGCGGGCGCACACGCGCAAATCAGCCACCTGGGGCTGCAGCAAGGGTTCGTCTCAATCTCTTTCGCATCTTCTGTTGATAGCGCCATGCTGGCCGTCCAAATACCTCGAAACTGTATGACTGACTGAAATTTCATGGCGCTCCCAATACATTCAGGAGAAGGCTCGTACGACTTTGACCATGGAAGATTTGAGTGCTGCTCTTGCAGAGTATGGGATCAATTCGCGCAAGCCTGAGTTTTACATGTAGACATGTAATGTCCTGCGCCTTCTTTTGGACTTAATCGCTACTCTTCCGTGTGTACATAAGTCTCTTTGTTTCATTTCTGCAAGATGCTCTGTACAATGTCACTTGGAGGATCTGGCCCTACGCGGGCCTAAACAACAATCAACTTTTCAATCAGCATTTATGGCCAACAGTTGCTTATCAACAATGATATGTGATTTGAGTTATTGTAAGGCAAGGTAAGGCATAGACATAATAGATTCCAACTCGAGAACATAGAGATGGGTTTAGAAACGTCGCTTGATTACTACACGCATCGCTCCAACATGAACTATGCCTAGATCACCTTCTCTACCCCTTCAGGGAGTATATACCTACCTTGGCGGCGTACCTGCAAGAAAGCTGTGTCATGAAGACTGATCTTACATCGCACGCTAGCAGACCCTACTTACCTCGTCAAAAATCTTCATGGCCAAGATTGTCTTCTCGTGTCCCCATATATTGCTCTCGAGCTTTCCATCTCGCACGCAGCGAGCTACGTCATCGGCTTGGAAATGCCAACCCCCGCCTTCGAATGATACGCGCACCGTCTCCTCTCGCTGTACGATTCCACTGCCGGGATTGTCGAAATACTGGACAGTGTATGACTTTGGACAATAAATCGGCGCTGGAATTAATATGTTACCATTGTGAAATCGAATGATCGCCCCTGGGCTTATTGCTGGGAGATTGATGGAGCAGGACAATGAAGCCTGAGCTTGTATTGCAGGGAAGTCAAGAATAAAGGAAGACGTGCGGTCTACTCCTGTGATCGGTGTTTTGACAATCGACGCTGTGACGGTTGGTTGTTCGCGATTGTTAGCGGTCTGTTCAAATAGAGCAATAATAGCCTGCTAGGGGTGAGCTTATTGATATCAAAGTTAGCTGACAAAAGGGCATACCCAGACGAGAGGATATGGACCGCTAAGTGTAATGTCAAAAGTGTCTCTCGTCCACAATCTATAGAAGCCTACAGGTCTAGGAGAGCACCTCCGCCCAATTGTGGGTCCAAAATACGATGATGCGGTGATATATCTATAGAAGTTAATATATGAATAGCTCATCATGAATGATTCAGCGATCGATTAGAAGGACGAACTCTCAATGTCGAAATCTCCCGACAAATCTGCGTGCACCATGACTGGATTTCCCAAGGTGCCTTCTTCTATGATACGCCTCACAGATCGTGCAACTGGCTGAAAGCGTGTCCACATGGCCTCCATTAGAAAAACACCGTGTTCGCGAGCAAGGGAGAGCAGGGCCTTCAGTTCCGCAGAGTTCGTCGTCGCAGGTTTCTCTACAAGAACATGTTTGTTTGCTTTGATCGCGTCACAAGCGTTGACGTAGTGGTATGTGTGAGGTGTGCCTGTATACAAGCCGACGATTGAGCATGGGACACACAAATATGTCTAGAGGTCGTACCGACGTAGATTGCGTCCACATCCTAGGCATAACCATGTCAGATCAGATGAGAGCAAAATTCAAAGGCACACTTACTTTGTCTGCATATACATCTGCATAATTGCCGTATGCTTTGATGGTCTTATCACCTCCCGCAACATTGTCAATGAACCCTTGGGCACTCTCCGCTGAGCGCGACCCGACAGCGACCACCTTGTGGATAACATCATGCACATCTCGTCTACATAATGAACAACACGCGATAAATCAGACGGTATTAATCCATGAAGGCTGCGACTCACGTCTTCGGGTCAACCAGCATGTCCTGCGAGACAAATGTGGCCAAGTGTATCAAGTAAGACGCGTGAGTTGAAAGCTGCATCTTACCTTTACGAATGCGGTTGCAATGTTTCCTGTGGAGATTATTCCCCAGCGGAAAACAAGAGGTTGTTCTAAAACCATTGGGTTGAGGCCTTGAGGTGTACGGTGATGGTGGTAGATCGTGGAACTACAGCAAGAACATTTCAATTGAATGACGGTTTAGAGCCCGGCCCGCAGATACCGCCAATATGACATCATAGCATTTATCCAAAGGCTGCCCACCATTAGCTTCAATCAGAATCGCCTGAACGCTCTCTTTGCTATTGCCTTTCTGTCCTTCGGTACTTCAGTGCTTATGTGGTAAGGAACTAAGTAACGATGTGTCGATTAACATGGAGCGAAGTAGTGATGTGCATATATGACATACATAATGGCAAGATCGGGAACAGTCCTCTGACAAAAAGGTGCCAGAATTTCAAGTTGTGGAAACGCAAACCAAGACGCAAAAGCAATGTACGACTGGTAATTCAGCGTGGTTTGACAAGGCGAAAATGAGGCTGCCAGCTGACTTTCGTGACATGTTCAAGCGGAAGCAGGATAAGATCGTTGTGCTGTATGGTATGGGGAGACCACGTACAACAAAACTCTAGTAAGCTTGAGATTCACCTTATAGTCATACACGACTGGCGTTTGCAAATACGATGCCCTGGGAATGAGAGTGCCGTAAAACTAAAGCTGCTCTCTTCCGTCGAATTGCAGGATAATTGAAGCTCTGCATAAGATGACTCTCGCTATTTTCGAGGCTTGCGCACAGAACTGTAACTGTGAATGGAAAGATCGATCCAGTAGATTCGAAAGCACGAAACAGACATCGAAAAGAATCCATAGCTCACCCGCTCGCAAAAGAAACGATGGAAGGCAATCTGCTAGTGTGATATATAAATGATAAAATCCAAAGTGAACTGACCGCGCTGGATACGAAAATGCACAACGTACAGAATAATATGTGAAACAAGCATACTGAAGGGCGGAGAAGGCAAAACGTTGTACATCACCCCCACGTTTGTAACGATTGGTCCACGGCACTCCTCTCACGAAGCAGTGCAAGAAGCTGCCATGATGGCTCACTAGGTTCCCGGCGGTCACTCGTGAGAACTTCATCGTCTCGAGGATCATTATCACCAAGGGCAAGGCGCATAGCTGCACCAGAGCGGTTTGGCAGAACAGCGGGGGCTACGGTGAACAAAGTATCAAAAGCTGAAGTTGATAAACGACTGCCAGTAGAATGTGGAGCGGAGGGGTGAATGGAAGTGATAGCATGCGACGCAGTGCTGAGAGCAAGAGCTTGAGTGATGAGCTGTTTCAATTTCATCTAAAACAATGTCAGGAAAACATGAATACAAATAGCAGCTAATTGAAGTACCTCAAATGCAAGCGCCATTAATGACGAAACGTTCCTGGAGGGCGCACTGAGGTTGTGTTGCGCGCATATTAGGTTAATTCTGTCAGTGACATGTTGTAGCGTGAATCCTCTCGCGGATGAGGCAAGATGAAGAGCTGGTCGACTACCAGGTGGATCTGTACGGCAACATTCAATTGTCGACATTGTCATGAGTTCGCGAGCCCATCCAAAACTCACCGCCACGTTCTGGTAGTAATTGCACGCCGCGCTCACAGGCGATCTCATCACTCTCCAGTCGAGACTTTCGCTCATAAGTCAAAGCAACAGGTTCAAAGCTGCGGATGCGTTCACGCTCACGCTTTCCAACACCGACCGTCCAGCGTTTAAGCCGAGCAGAACGAAGCGTCGTAGGGTCGTCCGGACCTTGGTATGGCAACAAGCGTCGGCGTTTACGTGGTGGACCCTTCGGTGCGTCTGGCGGTGGAGTGAATGGCATGAGGGGGGCGGAGGGATCAAATATGGAGATGATGAGTGCATTGTGCAGTTGGACTACAGAACAATAAAAGGTAAGAAGGTCGTGAAAGGCTGCATGAAAGAGTTGGTAGGTTGGTACCGAGTTGCGATGTGTCTACACATTGTCTTATTTCCTCGTCGAATTCGGTTCTTGAAATTGTCGCGGATAAAAAAGCCTGCAAGGTTGACCAATACCTAGGTGCTTTAGAGCCAAGTCCAGCGCTGATTTTGGCTTTAATGGTTGCCGTTGATTCCAAGGACATCGTCGATTGAACACAAACCCATTGTAAGCTGCGCTGACGCCAGGCAACTGCGCCACAGCACGTGCCCAGTGGATGACAAGTGACGGCCTTGGCTTAGGCCCCTGCGGGCCTGCGCATCTCCTCCATGGCCTGAGTCGTCATGGATCGTCCAAGCACCTCGAAACCCAGAGGCCTCTGCCTTTACTTCAACACCCCTCGTGGCTGCTTTAGAGGCTCTCAATGCAAGTTCCTACATGGCGCGGACGAGAAGCTTACGCCTCATGACAAGCACAAGACATGCAAATGGTTCGCAGCTGGTTGGTTCAAGACCTCACAATCCTTTGAGATCAAGACCCCAATTAAATTCTCTTGCAGGATACTGCAAGCGGGGCGCTGATTGTTGGTTCAGACATGTACTGGCTCCGCCGTCCGAGGAGCCACTACCAGCGCTCTCAGAAGATACCTGTGGAATCTGCCTCGAGAAACCCGTCACGTTTGGTCTGTTGAGTGCGTGAATAACTACTTCTTTCAGTGAGTGGTTCACTTAACAGACTCATTACAGGCAATTGTAGCCATGTATTTTGTGTCGATGTGCGTGGCGATGTCTTCTCCAGCACCACAAACCCCTCACCCTCTACAGTGTATCCGTGGCTGGCGTCTTCGTGAGAACAAAAGCGAGGATATACGATTCTCACGGGTCAATAAAAAGTGCCCATACTGCCGCAGCGACTCCAAAATGATCGTCCCTTCGAGCCACTTCTATCCTGATGATCATCCAGGCAAAGCTGCCGTGATAAAGTCATATAAAGCCAGTATGGCTCTTGTTAAGTGCAAGTAGGTGCCTCGATTAAATCTTCTCATTGGTCCAATAACATGGTGGTGTATTGCAGGTATTTCGAGGAAAGTCCTGAGGAAGAAAAGTTCTGCCCATTCGGTCACGATTGTCTGTATAAACATGAGAATGCCGATGGCACGCCGCACGTATTTCCCCGCGGTGTTGACTTCTATATGACTGTGAGCCAATCTCCAAGCCTCGTACTGACTAGGTAGGCTCACGCCAATCCGATGGCTGTAGCGGTGGAAATCAAGAAGATCCGGGTCGTATCGTCAATCTGCTCATGATGATCACGATACCCTGTTCACCTTGGATCGACTCATGCGTTCTGGTGGTATGGACATATTCTTTAGTTATGAGAATGTCTATCTCGATGCCGAGAGGCCCTCAGTGTTAATTGAAAACGATGCTGAAGTGGGAGATTTTCGGCTTTTCGAAGCAGATACCAACACACCCGATGACAATGGGGAAGGAGCAGGCGAGCTCAGTCTGGTATGTTACCTTTAATCTGCTAACACGTCTCGTAGCTGCTCACGAGATCAAATTTTGGAACGATCCCAAACCCGTTTTAGACAGATCACGATTTAGATGAGCCTCGACATCTCTCAGACGCCACCGGAACCACTCTCGATGCACAGGCTCCCAATTTACCTTCTATGGTGCTAGCAGCAGATGATGGCTCTATCACGTTCACTTTCAATCGCTTTCGTCCCTACGACCTTCTATACCCCCCACGTCCCGCATCAGCCAGCGGCATGTCTTCAGCACCAGTACTGGGAGCTACGACCGATACTCCCGCTGCTGACGCCGAGGGTGCAGTCAATGAGGATCCATCCCTCGTGCCGAACACAGTGTCCCTGCCTGCCGATTTTGTGGCCGATGTTTTCGAAGATCATACCATATGGGATCTTCCGCGCACAATCTCTGATATCGACGGCACTGCAGAACGCAATGACGAAGTCCCTGATGATGCTCATCTGACACTGCACAAGGACGAAGGCGCTTCGGACCTGACTCCACCTGTGCCCCTTGATGACATAGCGCCTGACCATGGTGTCTCTGCGGGGGAGGATTCATCCATGATAGTTGCCGTTGCTCAGGAAGAAGCAACGGAGGGTGCTTTGCTCCACATAATTTCCACTCCGGAACGCTCGTCGGAGAGCGATCCTGATCCGTCACCGTTTCCAGAGGTTGAGCAAGATGCCGAACCCCCATTCATGACTGATGGCCGGGGAAGAGTTGTGTGGAGTCATGCAAATGCGAAACAGGGGGCGCCAACCACCACAGGTCGATCGAGACGACGAACGGAGGCTACGGATCGCATCGATGTCGGAGAGCGAGAGGTAGTACAAGGATCCAAGTGAAGATCACGAACCGCCGTTAGGAGGTGTCGTGGGATGTAAAGGTTCAATGTTCGAGGGTTAGGCATGGACGGCCTGGAACGTGTATATACGCATGGCTATGGTGTATTAGGTTGGCTCGTACAATTGTACAACATCATTGAAAAGAACGAGGTTTGCATGTCATCCAGCAGCTTCTTTTGATTTGATATATGGGATATGGCATCCAGTGAGGCTATTAACATGGCAAATGATCCGGTGACAACACTGATCAACTGAGACTGGTGAGCTGACCGCATCAGACGAATATGGTGATATGGGAAACAAGTCAAAACCCAGACCGTAGATTCTCAGCCGTCCGTCTCGAAAAAAAATGACGTCGGCTAAAGACAACCAGACATACCATTCTGCATCAACTTGTACACACGGGGGTATGAGCCCCTACTATGAGCCCCACATAACATAATATGGCCTAAAACATCAACTGAGTTCAGTTAGAAGACCCAAGGATGATGCGAGACACCTTGTGTCTTGCACACGGTGACTAATTTGCAAGACCCGTCTTTCGGGAGACCTCGACACTTATAGGGTAATCTTGACGACACTCTAACACTACTCAAACGAGCTCAAGCGTACCGATTTCAAACGAATGCCGATCAAATCAAGAAGTTCCTGAGAAATGATGGACGGTTCGGTTCGTTGGCTGCACACACATCCAGTGGCTTTTCAACAGCGGCGACTGTTGCAGTGTAGCCAGTACCAACCAATGGCGCGCGAGCGAATCGAGTAAGGCCGAGCGAACTATTCACCGTACATCCAAAGACCCATGGGATCAGTCGCGACATGAGGCAGAGATGACGCTCGCCAAATAACCCCATAATGACCTGTATTCAGAAAGTGCTGAGAGCTGCTGTAGAGCGCTAGAAGTCAGGTCGATCGAAAAGCGACACCACAAGCAGTGTTGATTTGCCCGTGGCAGGTGAGGCCCGGAATGCAAAAACGCCACCCCAAAGCTGTCTTTGAGTCCATTCAACGCGTGAAGTTCGAGGGTAGACACGGCCGCTGGAAAGTCACAGAGTGTCTTCGGTCGCAGGTCAGCCTGATTTAGCCCAGACACTCAACCGCCCCACGCGACCGGTTCGACCTCGGAGAACTTGTCAGGCACTCGGAGGTAAGTATCTCAAATGACTTAGCTGTTGGAACTTGGCTATTCGAGACCCAAATCCGGAAGGTCGCCAACCTTCATCAAGCGCCGGCTGACCGTCCTCATCGGGCAACTGATCAAGCGATGCGAGTTTCCTCAAGTAGTATCCGTCCTTGTCCGGAGACCAGCAAGACCTACCACGAAAGGAAAACGACACCGCTTAAGCACTTAAGCGCCGCATAGGGTGTGCGGCGGCGTAGTGGGCCAAGTCTGTGCAATGGAGGTTGGGGCTCTGGAGTCCAAGCGCCGACGCGCCAACACCTTTGAAGCGCCCTGAATAGATTATTTAGGAGAACTGCTTACCGTTACATATCGCTATAGAATGTTCCAAATTCGGGACATGGTAGCTGGATGTCGAGCAATACGGCATTTAGTTAGAAGGCCATGACCGACGAGGTCGGCTCAGTATACTTCGGGTAATCGGGACAGAGTAGGTGATCTATAAATTCAGTCAATAGAGTTGAATGACTGTCACTCGTGCGATACAGGTGGTCAAGAAAGGAGATATAGAATTGGACGTACATTTTTTATGAAGATTATATCTCGCCTTCAAGGCACAGGAAGGCCGACCAGTAATTGGTATGCGAACTAGGCGGTGCCAAGCTCGGAGTTCCTCTATTCGTGGAAGATAATCGCATCGCACAACAGGAAAGATGGCGAGATCATCCGCCATACACTGAATGAGCAACACACACGCCCACATGCATCCGCATACCCCTAATCAGTGCCCGCCCTTCACAAGATAACTGTTAACAGCAGTTGTGAGGGCGGGAGGAGCTTCCGTGCTGCGTAGCAAATACTTCAATGCAGAAGGTCAGAACAGGGTCCAAGGTACGCCAGCGACGAATGAAACCAATCCCTGGCTTAGGATCGTTGGCATGAAGGATTTCTAGACCCACAACGCGACCTCCTTGTATGCGCAGGATCAATCGCATCGGGAATGGGAGTATAATTAAAAGAAGGCCTCCGGCCTTGTCATCACGCATGAAACCTGTGCGTAAGCGGTGCAACCTGCTAAAATTCAACAAGTTCAGAACGAGGGGCCGTTGTAGTCGATTGCGTGCCGCTGCTAATTCTGTATCGGCGGAGGGAAACATTTCCACCTCCAGGATAAACGAGTTCGTGGATTGCCCCATGGATTGGTCGTATAGTTGACAAGTTCCTCTTTCGAGGACGCGATGATGCATGTGCTTTCCTAATTCCTGATATAGGTTAGATTTTTTTTCCGCATCACGACAGGCAGTGAAGACACACTCGTCTGAGAAACCCGCCCGCCGCCCCGGGTGAGGTACAAGGTTCAAGTACGATCGCAAAAATAAGTACCGAACTTGCCATAGGGTCATGAGCATCTGATAATAACTTGTCAAGCTGCGTCATCGATTCAACAGAGGAAAGGAGGGCCCTCACCCAACTACGTATCACACAAACACTAGTACCTGGAGCAACAGTAAATGGACCACAGGAGAGCCTGCGTCACACGCAGTCGGCATTACGAATTCTGTCGCGACTATCCATTTGCTGGTATGATCAGGACCTGAAAGGCGGCCCGTTTGAGGACTACGATGACCTATGGTGGGCCTTGTGGAGATAGCGCGTGCGGGGAGAGGATTTGAAAACTTCATTAGCCTCCGAGATGCGCTGAGCTCGCGGATCCGATAACGTAGGTCGGCCGCAGTCAATAGATTTCTCAACAGAAATACTGAGACACGTCGCTGCGCCGCATCCAGGGAGAAACAGTTGGAGGAGCAGCGGAGTAAGACTGGCGTTCAATGAGCTCCATCGGAAAGTGTCCTGGTGGCTCCTATCGCCCGCCGTAAGTTGGAGGCGTGTGCAAGCGCAGCATACGAAATCACTGGCTCCCATCTGTCATGTACCGGATATCTGCGGGAGCATCACGTCATGACATTGGGACCTTCGAAATCACTACATACCCAAAGCAAGATCGGCATCATCCATAAGTCGGGACGCGCCCGTTTCGCATCGCTGAGAGGAGCTGGCGCGCGCTGGATCAAAGTCAACGGCATGGTCTAGAGCCTCTCGCGAAACGGAGATGAGGGCGGCGCAAGGTGTGTCTGCGAAAGAGTACGTTAGCAAGCGTTCTGGATTGGGCAGAATGGAAGGCGGAGAGGAACCAGCTGTATAGTGCAGCGCTTACAGCAATATGGCCTGGTGCGTCCGGCTCGCACCTGCTCGCGGCACAAAAATACATGGAGGGAAGGGCCCGTAGGGCCCCAATTTCCACGGTATGTGTGTGCCCTAGCGTTTGTCCCTCTATGGACATATCACGGAGTGTTTCGGGCAGACGATGACCTACGTATATCTGATCAAACGAGGCTCTCAGCGATGGAGCGCCCGTGGGGTTGAGGCTGAGGGCGTAACGCATCGTAGCGCGCTCTCGTGGGACGACGGCAGGCGCTTGGTGCCAGGCACCGTACGGCGCAGCACGTGACTCGGACTCGTACTCACTGCCAAAGCAAACCACTCCTGTCCACTCCCAAACGAGCCGCACGGCCTCCCCGAAGAACATTCTACAGGACGCTATCTTCATCGCCCACCGAACCGCGCGCTTATACATCTGTATAGCGCGTGTCTGACATGTCTACACGCCATGACACGCGCACTGTGCGTGGGTTGGACAGATACCGAGATCGAAGACACTGCCCCAACAGCGCCAACTATGGAAGATCCGCGGCGCAAGCAGCTGAGATCTCGCGGGTGTCGGTTTGGAAAAGACGATTTGCTTCCGAGATGGATGGTCCGCCTAAACAGTCCAAGCCGTGAATTGCCGGCGGAGTCGAGAGGCGATCTCAGCCGATGTGATAAGATAACCAGGAAGGAACAAAGTCAGAGTTGCAGCCGTGTTACAGCTGTATGGCAGCCGCTGAGAACCAGCACTAAGCGCTTGGGCCATCCAGATTAACGGAGCCACAGCCCCTGAGAGTCGCACGCCGATGGGAGCGATAATGTTGCAGCACAGAGCTGTGGCTGTGTGAATTCGGGGAAACTTGCTGTACCTGCGTCGAGCAAGGAGCGCTGTCCTCGGACACTAGCTGTGCTCAGTGTTTCCACCGATATGGCACATAGCAAGTCATGCGCCGCGGCGGGCAAGTACGAATTCCCACTGAGATCGATTAGTCTGAACATGGCCGAGATGCCGCAGCCTCGCTGACCCTCGATGCTTCAAGCTTCAAGCTTTCAGGCCCCAGGCCAAGATTCAAGATAAAGTGGAGCTTCGGATTCATATGACCCAGGGAATACATTCGCTAGTTTCTGGGTATGCTACACTGCTTGTGCGGATTCGTGGTGCTAGATAGTTTCGAGTTAGCGCAAAGGGTGGAAAGCTTGAGGAGCTTGAGACATGATAGAAGAGTGAACAATAATCGAAACAGAGAACGCGAAGGGATTGTATGTTAGTAGTCAAGCAAGGCAAAGCAAGATCGGACGGAGGGGATATCAAAAAGAAAAACAAAGAATTTGCAGGATATCCGAGATGTCGTGAGTGTGCGAGATAAGCAAGATGAGAGAAGTAGGAAAGAAAGAGAACATGAATACTACTCGTCGGTCGGTCGGTCAAGGGCGTGGCCGTGGCCGGAGGAGCTGAAGCTGAGCTTGCCAGCTTCCCTTTGATACATGGTCCAGCCGCACGAGGACCAGATCATTGAGCTCAATAGCGCGAGAGCCGCCGACCTTCCATGCGACGTCGCCATCCTCTTCCATTGCACGGTCCTTGTGCTCCTTTAGTATCGCCGAGATCATTTAGTAACCGCGCCCACATCGGAGATAGCCGTGCTTACCTGAATGAAGCGAAGTACCGACTTGGCCACGTTCTTCGCCAATTTGGCGCGGGTGATGGGGCCAGGCGGGTTCCTGAAATCCCGCGTGGGGATTTGCCGACTCCACGGTGGGTAGCCGGGCCACTGAGTACCATCGACGTCAGCGCGTGACAGACAAACAATAATAAGAACATACATTAATCCGAACAGAAATAGAAGGGCCACGGTCGACAAACATCTGATCGTCACGTCCCACCAGGCGGGCGAAGCGGTTATGCATCGCATCGACGAGGGGTATACCCTCCTCCTCCGGTTTCAGCATGAAGAAAGGAATGGGTTCTTCAAGCTGAACCTCTTCGACGTAACGCCGCCTATCAGATGAGGTGTGAGGCTTGTACCGCTTCTGCGGTACCATTGGGCCACGGTGCCCGGAGGTCACGGGCACTGGGTTAGAGTAGGCGCGGTCCCGTGGGCGCTGCGCAGCATTGTGAGTCACATCAACATAGATGTGCTCGACGACATACCTCAGGCGTAGACCAAGCCGAGGACGGCACCATTGTAGGGTGTGCGGTCATCGGGGAAGACTGCAATGAGCTTTGAGGATAGGGACTATACATGGGGCCTGCCGGGGTAGGTGGCGAATGGAAAGAATGGCTTGGGGAGGGTGTGTAGCCGGGCGCTGAAGGTGAAATACGACCAGGCGTATTCTGCATGGGGGACTGAGATGGCAATAATCCACTCATGTACGGACTAGCGACGCTAGTATTAATGTTGATTTGGGGTACCGACAGAAGAGGAGTAGGTTTGGCCTCGTGAAATGGGAACGGGGGGTAATTGTCTTCAATGTTGCTCATGGCAGTGCCGGGACCATCGAATAATTCTTCGAGCAACGACGGACCAGACCATTGCTGTGGAGAACAAGAGTCATCAATGCCAGAGAGAGCAGTGGCGTAGGCAGTGACACGCACATGCTCGGGACCTATTTGGCCATACAGGCCAGTGTATGGGTCCTGTGGTGGATTATGGTGAGGAAGCGGAGCTTTGAGCAGGTGGCGAGCAGCCTACCTCTGGAGCTCCTGCGAAGAGCAAAGACTGCGAGGAGTCGGGCAGGGGTCCGGTATAGAAAGGCTGGGAGTCGTTCATGCCGTAGTGGTTGTGGGTGAAGGGGCCTGTGCGATCGTTGAGGTCTGCTGCGGAGAGACTATGGGGCTGCGGGTGAGAGAGGCCAAGAGGGAGAGAACGCGACGCGTACCCTTGGGTGGAGGACATCGCGTTTAAGAGGGGAAGAGGGGAGGGAGGAAGATGCAGTGAAGTGAGGCTGTTGATGTGTTTTATAAGCCCGGGGTCATGAGCTGAGGATAGATATTTTCTGCATCTGTCGCCGAAGGGTTGTTGCGCCCCCGATAGGAGGGAGCCAAGAACCGGGCCATTTGGGGATTTCAGAGACTTTTGAGCCGCGCGCTGCATGGCGTGTTCCGTCCCCGATGCGTTGGGCTGCCTATTGGCATTTGTTTTCGCCCCGTCAGCAAGGGCAACACGAGTTCGCCTTATTACGCAGTCGTCCTTCTTTAGGTGCAGGTCCTGCGCTCCATCGACCATCTCGGGTGACGGATGGTGCTGACCTTTACTACGAGCGCCCACAGATGGCGAGGCGATGCTCAGAAGATTCGAGGAGAAAAACGCGCGCACACCGGGCGTAAGATGCCATCGATGACAAGCGATAAGTGCAATGAGATGAACGAGAATAAGTGATGAGATGTGAACCTTCTGCCATAGGTAAGTTACATGTCCGTTGGACGGCGGAGACACAACTTCTCTCGGAACAGACAGCTGTACGCTTGCTGAGTCAGCCACGTGGCCGATAGACTGGTGTTCGCCCGGGGACTCTGCAGGTTGCCACTCTCGCTTGTGCGAAACATGTCTTCCCTTGCCGGCGCCCTAGCATCCCCCGTCATCGACATCAAACCTCTCCTCACAGATAACGATGTCCCTGAATCTATCTCCCAGTCCAATCTCACTCAAGATGTCGATATGAAACCTGCAGAACCCGAGGACGAAACAGCCGACGCACACGAAGACGAGGGAATGGGCGACTTATTTGGTGAGGAGCGGGACATCGATTTTGTAAAGCACGAACAGTACGGATACATATCGAACTCCCTTGACCATCTCATAACCCTTGACCACAAGGGAACTGAGCGCGCCGAGTGCGCTTGACACGAAATCACCCACCCCGATATCCCCACCTCCGCCTGACGGCCTTTCGGCCTTGGATAGGAAGCAAAGACAGGCATTGGAGTATGAGGAAGAAGAGGAGCCAAATCCAGTCGTGCACCTGGAGGCCTCCGTCACCATTCCCAATATTCCTGTCCCCCAGAGTTCAGACAGCCAGGTGCGGGCAGTGCTTGTATATGTTTCCCTCGGGTTTTGATTGGTAGCATGCATTTCTCCCTGGATCTATCTAGCATTGGGTCATTCGCACGCCCAACTTTGTCAAGGTGGATTCCAAACCTTTCCACCCTGATACATACATCGGCCCAGAGCAGGAGGACGAAGACCTCCGGTACGGTACTGCTGCACACGACCGCGATATGGGGATCAAGCTTCGCGTCGAAAACACTGTACGTTGGCGCTGGGTCAAGGATGAACGTGGCCAAGACGTGAGTGGTTTTCGCCGGAACCACCATCCTCCGACCGGTCACTCAGTTTAATGATACCCTAATAGCGGAGGCAGTCCAACGCTCGTATCGTGCGATGGTCCGACGGCAGCCTGAGCTTGCGTCTCGGCAAGGAATATTTTGACATGAGCCAAGTCATAGATACGTCAGGTTCGGCCCCGCGACATGCCCTCGGCATAGCTCCGTCATCCTCTCAGACTCTGTCTACCCCCACCCCCACACTCATACCTACGCCGCCCTCACAACCCACAAAATCCCAGGGTCTCACGTACCTCGTCGCGCAACACAAGCGCGCCGAGATCCTCCAGGCGGAGGCCCTCATCACGGGCTACATGACCCTTCGGCCGACCGACATGCAGTCCGAGACGCACCGGCTGCTCGTGCGTGCGGTCGGCCAAAAGCACAACAAGGTCGCGCGCTTGCGCATGGCGCCAGACCCACATACGGACCCAGAGCGCGAGAAACAGGAGCTCATGCGCCAGGCAGCAAAAAAACCTCGCCGGGTGCGAGGCGAGGACGAGCTATTTGGCGGGAGCGCCGGGCGAAGACGCCGTGGGGCCAGCATGGGTACGAGGCGGCGCTCTGGTGACGACATGTGGAGCGACGACGAGGACGAGGCTGAGTTCGACGGGTCCGAAGAGGGCGATGAGGACGGTGCCGCCGGCGGAAGCCGGCCGGGAAAGCGGCGACGGCCTCAGGAGACCGAGGGACGACGTGGGGGCGAATACCAGACGGATGACTTTTTGGTTGCGGACTCAGACGAGGAGGGTCACGGGTCAGACGAGGGGGCACACGGGCGACGAAGAAGGCGACACAAGAATGGCGAAGAGGAGGACCCGCTGGACAAGTTGGAAAACAAAATCAGTCAACAAGCGGCGGCGGAACGCCGACGCCGACGGGACGAGGGGCCGGCCGACGATGGTGCTGTGGAAGGCGGGAAGGATGCTGTGGAGGACGACGAGGGGGGACGCGACGAGGAGATGGACGTCGAGAGCGAGGAGGACGAGGAGTTCCGTGTGCGCCGAGCAGGCGGTGGGACTCGGAAACGACGAATCGACCTGGACGAGGAGGACGAGTGAAGGGTTGAGCGTGGATACTCATTACGGGTCCGCAGTTGACCGTGTACGCTAGCTTGCTGAACGCGCACAAATCTTCCCATGTGCGTGGCATTGGCTTTAGATGTCTTGAGCGATTCTGCTCGCGGATTAATGACGATTCATGTCATTCCTGATTGAAGCTATGCATTCATATCTGATACATCAGGAGTCGTTTCATCTTTCATTGTAAGTAGTGGGCTGACGTTAATTTTCTATGTGGATGGGCGATCCATCAAATTTGTTCCAACAGACACAGCATCTGGCTAAAGAGCAAAAGCGTGGGCCAGACCAGAAGTCATACAACAGCTGCACTAAAGCCCCCAAAAGGGAGCCACGCCCCGCCTTACCGCCGAACAGCGCCGGGCGTGTCGTGCAACACACCGTCCGCGTCCCATGTGCCCATGGGCCGAATCGCGTCGACGACGGCCTGGTTATCCGGGTTTTCGTGTAGCAGGTTGCGCAGTGCGAAGATTGCGTGTTCCCGCAGGTCTGCGGAGAGTTTGTGAACGTCAGCACGAGCGCCATCGGAGATGCATCAGGACGCGATCGGCCACCCGATCCGAAAGGGAGTCGAGGGTGCGAAGCTGCAGAGGGTCGTCGCAATGCAACGAGCGCCTCGTGACTGCGCCACGGTATATGAATTGAATGTAGTATATAGTGATGAAGAGACTTCTCAGGCTGGGAAACATGGGAACGGGGCCCGGAGAAGATACGAGGGCAGAGCGGTCAGGACTCGACTCGTCCTAAGTCGGCATGGAATGGAGCCAGGGAGCCACCAAGCCAAAACCAGTACCTCAAACACGACCGAGAAAGCACAGAGAAAACGGGGAGGACAAGGACGTACAAGGATTACGTCTGTCTATCACGCACAGGTTCATGACTACTGTGATACCGTCACACGCCCGCACGCGATCCTGCACGGCGCGGTGGTTGTGGCAGAGGATCGCAAGCAAGCGCACGAGGTCGCGCTTCAGGTATGCGAATCCTGTCGGATCTGCTGCGGTGTCGTACCTATCTGCGGGCAGCGGAGAGGTATCCCGTGGTGGGCGTTGAGCGCTGAGAGCGGGCGAGGGAGCGGGCGACGGATTGCTGTCGGCGAAGGTGATGCGAGGCAGGAAGGCGTCCAGCAGCCGGAGATCCTCTGTGCAGTGCAGGGGACACGTGCGAACATTCATCAGAGACCGTGGCCGGTGGGCAGAGCCGTGTGCGAGGACGACAGAGGAAGACGCACGACATCAGCATGTGAGCGTCGCATACGACGCGCAGCAAGCAAAAAAGGTAGGAGAGGATTGGAGAGAAACGCATCAGATCTCGGGGCATCATGCGGCGTTTGGAACGGCAGCGCGAACGGCAACGGCGCGAGACGGCAGGCGGGTAATGATGGACGTCGGAGGGAGGATTGAGCGCTCACCGATCAGAATCTCGATGAAGCCAACGCGGCGTCTCTCCTCTCTCTGTCTCCTTTCGTCGGGCGCTCGCGCCTCTACGGGAGTTTGACAACCCACGAGATACGATTTGGGTGACGGCAAAGACGCTTCGGGCGATGTCGACTCGTCATTACCGTCTTGCCTGAGATCTTCCGCGCGCGCCTCGGCGTGCAACAGGAGCGCAGTCAGGCACTGGGCAACAAGCACCAGGGCTGCACACACTCCAGGGAGGCGCATGTCAAGCTCGCCAGAGAGATGAGATCCTGCGCTTGCCATAACCTCCGCACTTGGATCTGTATCTGGGTCCCGCCCTACCGCCGCCTCCGACGAGCCCAGTGCTCGCTGGATCGCGGACTGTGCGTAGGCGGAGAGAGTAAAGAAGCGCGAGGCGAGGAAGTCCAAGACATCGCTATCCGTGTCCACGTCGGGCCGAATATTCAGTTCGTTTGCTGAGGAGGCAGGGGGAGCAGAAACGGGGGCATGCTGCAAATGGGCGTCTAGCAGTTTGAGAAGCGTCGTCTGCGAGGGGGTGATTGGCTCGTCAGGCCTAATTCATGGATCGCAATGGAGGCCGAGGACCGAGAACCCAAGAGAAAAAGACAGTCAGCAAGCGAGCGTAAATAGCGAGCGAAGGTGCAAAACAAGCAAGGAGGATGAGTAAAGGGTATGCATGTGTGTAAGGGTCCCGTAGAAAAGAGACGATCAGGAGGAGATCTTGGCCAGGGGGTCGAAGCGAGAAGGTTCTTTCGGGAAGGTAAATGACGTGAGCTATTGAATGAGGCTGCGATGAGAGGAGTGGGGTCCCTAGGAGATCTCTGTCCGATCCGGAGACCAATACAACAACACTCGTATGCATTCCAGCCAAGGGCTAGGGGAAGAAATTTTCAAGGGACCTGCCTACGTACGCAATGCATGGAAACCAGGATCAGGGTGTAAGACACGCCTAGCAGGGTTGCGAGATGAAGATGACGACGACAAAATAAAATGTAGAGTTATGGTCAAAAAGGCAACAGAACGAGCGCACATACATTGCCATATTGCTATACAGTTGCGCCACCAACCCGCGCTGAGGGAACAGGCCCTCAAAAACGGCATATCTAGAAGGGGTGCGTCAGCCTTTTTCCTTCCTCAGCAGATCAGGCAAGATATAAAAAAAATAGGCGGAAAATCTCGCCGCCAATCCATGCAGGTCAGCCTCTTGTGACTGGTCTATTTATTTAAGTTCCACGCTATAACACTCGAAGAAAAAATGTCAATCGAATACTGAGGCTCGACCCAATAAGGACTAGGGGTGGAATAAACAGATAATCGAAAGGAGATACGGATGAGCACGAGGGTACACCTACCCGATGTCGAACGCCGCCGCCCCAGGGCTGCCTTCAGAGCTCTCTAAGAACCCGTCGAGCCGATCCAGCAATGCGATACATACACTGAATCCCGCAGGCGTCGTGGCTAGCGCCAGGCTATTGTCCCAAAAAGGCAACACAGAACCGTGTTTGTTGATTGGGAGAAAATTGTATCAGCAAGCAAAAGTTGCGCCTAATCAGCAGACAGGCGGACGAATGGCATAAGAAACTCACGCGCGTTCGGGGCTCCCGCGCGTGCAGTTGAGCACAAGCACTGAGGTGGCGGAGACGGTGGCGGCATCTGGAGACGCGAGAAGACGGCTTCAGTTCGCGCGCATGACGCCGAAAAAATGTAGACGAAAAGAGAATAACCGCGCGTTTGTGATGACGTGCCAAAAATGCCACCAACGGTGCCCAAAACGAAAGAGACGCGGGATTTCAGTGCGGTGCCAGTTGGATCAGATATGCAAGCAGGCGTACATGAGGATAGCTTGTTCGGCAGGCAGCGCCATGTAGGTGGCCCAAACGTGTGAGAGGAGCGGCGGATTAGAGGTGACGAGATTTGAAAGGGTCTGAGAGAGGACGCGCGTGGTTGGATAAACTACGCGTGGCAACCAAAAAGTGACATTGAACCGAAGGAAGGTTTGACATCCCGATAGCGTAAGAAAGAGCGGGGGTGCGTGGTTCGCAGTACGCACACGAGGCATCGCTGGCACGGGTCCAGGAAGTATAGTACCGGATAAGGGTGCGGATATGTGGTTCGACAGGACTAGTGGGAGAAAAATCGAGATTAAATTATAATATAAGGTCTAAAACGAGACTTAAAGCATGGAAGATGATGATAGACTGACATGTCTATGATTGTGTGCACATGCGCATACACAAGTCCGACAATGGGGGCATGTGGGCGTGGGTAAGATATTTACATCCGATTTGGACCGGATGTATCATGCAAGTGTACAAAGAGGGATGCGGACACGGAGGCGAACGGAGCCGTTCGATAGGCTGTGGCTAGGCAGAGATGTGGAATGGAATCACGGAGCCACTTACAATGCGCTGCTTTGATTGCTAGGGACGTCCGCGACCAGATTGCGCGTAAACTTGGCCAAGCTGAGCGTGAGGGCGATGAACGGCTCTTCTTCGTCAGTATGTACATTAGAGTCAACGCTGTCACCATGGATTTCGGCCGAGGTGGCGGCGGAAAGAGTGATCGCGTGTTCTTCGGGATGTTCGGTCGTGTTGGCTAAGTGATGCCATATAGAAAGTAGTTCGGGCCAGACAGACGGTTCAGCGGTCCCTATCCTGACACTACAGTCCTCAAGCCATGCGTATATGGACACGGAAAGACATGCCGAAAGACGGTCAGAGCGATACAAAGGTCGAGATGAAACAGAAAAAAAGGAGAAAGCGGGCAGAACGTAAGGGTAAGAAGGGCGGAATCGAAGCTAAGGCACATACCGAGCTTCTCTGTCTGCGATGAGGGTGCGCGCAGCAGAGTCCAACCTGGCAGATAGAGGGGGGTACGACGAGGGGCGACGCGAGTCAAAAGCAGTTAAGGCGGCCAGGAGCAGGCGGTGTTGATCATCGGATTCGTTCCTGAGCTCAGACATGGCTGCGTTGTGGAGACTAGCGACCCTGAGGGCGGTGATGGTAACAGTGCGGAGCAGCGAGCGAACACTGCCGCAGATTTTCTGGAGAACGAGTTGACAGAGGAGATCGGTGTGATCAGCGAAACTGGGGAGAGCCAGAGGGCACGTGAGCCCTCCTGCACGCGGTGCGGTCTCTGAGTCTCAATATAGTCTGTGCTCCACCTAACCGCCACCCCTCGCTGCACATGCCCGACACCTTTGCCGACCTCACCGTCTCTCTCGAGCCCCAGCTCCTCGACGTTCTACAACCCCTCCATCCTCGTCTGCCAACCGAGCTCGCATCCACACTTCAGCCCTATATCTCTCCTCCTTCATCATCCACCTCAAATGCTAACACACCCACCATACCCTACGCCCATCTTCTTTCGCTTTCTAAATGGACACGCACCTCGCCCGGTCTTCGCGCCTTGAAAACTTCGCCCGCACTCGACCCATCCTCCTACACAATGCTTGCTCTCTTAGCAGGCACGCGCACCTCCCCCGATCGACGCTTCCCTGCCCCTTCTCCGTCTCACGCGTCGCACAACGACCCCGCGCGCGAGGCGAAGAAGGAGATGGGAGATAAGCGTGCCATCGTTGCGGTCGTAAATGGGATGCTCAGCGTACTGGGTGCGGGTGCGGCAGCCTTTGTCGCAGCGCAGCGGACAGGGTGGAGAGATGAATGGGTATGTCGCCTCCGCTCGCGCTCAATTTGATATTTCTCTCGCGTCCGACTCATTTGATCCGCCCTTCGTCATCTTGGCTATCGGTGGTCATCCCGATCATTCCACATCTCGCTTTATATTCCTTTCATATCCTTTTGTCCCTCGCCAATGCAGCATGCGTGACCTGTCTCATGTCTCCCTCCTTTTGTACTGTAGAAAATTCTCGTCGCGTTTCTCGCCGCCGCCGCCGTCGCCTTCTCGGAGGTCGCGCTCTTTATCATCCACGACTCACGACGCTCCACGACGACATCACGCTCGCACAGCATGATCCGTGCTCCTTCTTACCTCACCACTACGATCAAAGATGATGCCGCATTGACTCTTCTGATGACTCCAACCAGTCATGCCGACATGACTGGGACTCATGGCGCACGACAGAGTCCGAGCCCCCCTACTCGGCGCGCGCAGCACGAGGACACAATCAAGAACGAGAGCAACCACACCGACCCTGACATTGGCACCGACAGCTCCGGCGAAAACAGCGCAGGGCCCTTGGCCCCGTTCTTGTCGCCATCTCCGTTCTCACCCGCATCTCCGTCTTCGGTCATCTCTGCTTCCGCGCTGGCAAGCGGAGAGGCGCTGCGCCAGCGCGCAGGGGCTCGGGCCAGCCAGGGCCGCGGACGGGGCTGACGGCTGACTTGTCATACAGGTGTTGGGGTTCTGAGGGGTTCTGGCGGTTGGTGCGCCTGCCGTGATCGGAGTCGGGAAAAGACTCGGCAGATGGAGCGAGCCTCGAGTCGGAGGTCGGAAGCCGTATGCACATTGGACGTACTTATTGGATGGAATGGAGTCGTCTGAGGTCATTGTCAACGTGATCGACTGATTTTCGGCAGGAGGGTAATGTGGGGGCGGGGGTGGTGAGGGTTAAGGCGGTCAAGCCGTGGGTGTATGTTGACCGAGCCCGATCGAGGCGCGATGACTGACACCAACGCCTACAAAGTCATAAACTTACTATGCACAGTCGATCTCGGCGTGATCGACACCTTGCTCTTGGGAGATTTGACCAGGACGGCCTAGTCATTTCTCAGTCGATCTGCGCAACCGTGCTCGAGTTACTTTCGGAGAGATGTCGGGAGCGACGGGCCGGTTCCGAACAGGTGTTAGCAGGTTCGCGGCTTGCAGATTATATTGATCTTGAAAATTCGCTCTCGAGCCCCTTTGGGCTGTCTGGACCATTGAGGGCAAGTGTTTCAGCCACTAGGATGGCCGTTCACGTCCGCGTTTGATTCTTCTTTTCGCAGCGGTCTCACATCGAGCGTTGATTTCAGTACTTTTGATCCTGCAATGGCGCAGCTAACTCCAGACGTATGGACACCCACACGGGTTCCGCCTGTGGGCGGCACCACCGTCTATTTTCATAGAACGGATCTCGGGACGATTCATGCGCAGCTTCGGCGACCACGGCCATCCACCCTATCGTGACTTTGTCTTCCATACCCAAATATCCTGCCGCACCAATCAATTTCGATTCCTAACGGCATCCACAGTGCTACAATGGGCTCGCCCCCGTGCAGGTTTTTGCCCGCAGGACATATCCAGCTGCCTCAAAGCCATTTTGGTTCATTCGATATGCGACGCTTGAATTCTGACACGTCCAGGGGGGGTTGCTTGTATCCACTGTGACGGACGGCACCGCCGTACACAGGTTTCCTCGTTTACTTACGACTCCCCCGTCGCTCGTCTCCGTAACGTGCACCCAGGCCAGGTGTAGTGCTGCGAAATCAATCGAGGAGTGACGATCGACTTTCTGGCTTTACAGCCATCTCCACGGTGCCCAATTTTGCATTTGTGCCCGTGGTCGCATCTGCGTTCATCGTTTCACGTCGTTCGCAAGCCTCCAAGATGGTCCAGCGCTCAGGCCCTCCCTCGACTGCCTAGTGCTATGCTTGGGCTTCGCCAGGTCGCCAATACATGCAATGCTCGTAGTGGTTTCTGATGTGAGGGGTGGGGGCTTCTTCGTCGCTTTCTGATGCACGCGCGACCGGGTTTGAATGCTTGGATGCATGGCCTCGCTTGCGTGGGCTCCAGTTTGGCGTCCTCGAGTTGGGTCCGGACACGTACACTCGATTCATTATAGTCACCAACAGGTGATGCAGACAGTGAACGAACATCAGCTGTGCATAACAGCGTGTCAACATCGCGCCTTGATCCGATGTAGGTGGCCGCAGGACCCTTCGTGGTCGTCTGGTCGTCGATCCTATCAACGGTCACACTCAATTACCCGTCGGTCCGCGGCGCCAGAGTGGAACGCCCGCCCGCTGTTGTGGGTCTGCCTTCTGATGCTATTGTGTCTGTCATTGCATGGGTTCGGGGGAGGCCGAGCCGAGAGTGCACATATCTTTTGATGGGATCAGACTCGGCGCTGGCCTGTTCGCTCGGCACTTGCCCTGATCACAACCTGTCGGATAGTGTCGTTAGGCGCCATTAAATGATTCCACCATCCATCCTATCCACCCTATTGAACGAGCTTGCCATGGCAAGCGGTCTGTGGTACGGCTTCATTTCCGGGTGGCAGCTCTTCCAATCCGTGTTCAATATCTCCAAATGCCGAACAGGATCGGTGGGGTATGTGTATGTACGCCTCTCGTCACTTCCGAGTTTCGTGATTCAGAGACAGACTTTTACTATGCGTCGCTCGCCTGGCCGTATCACCCAAACAATGCATGTCTGCTGTGATCGTACACTCTGGGACGCGTATCTTACTAGGTAGCCTTCCTCGACCACAACGAATTATGATCTGACTTACTTCACTGAAAAATCTGGTCTCCACAAGGGCCTATACTTATTCTCCGAAGCGACAGATACGTTATTCCAGTGCGCTCCACGGCTCTCAGTTCCCTCTGGCCTTTTCGTTATAAACGTGTTGTGTGTGCTTTTCGTAGACCGCACTCGGCCCGGGTCCGCCCGTTTTCTCTACCCCTCTGCTACCATCAGAACAGCATGGAGGTTAATTTTGTCTTCATTTTGACTCCCCGTCCTGGTGGAGATCTCCAGCCACTTTTTCAAATAGCTAGCTGTCAGGAAATCGAAAACATGCCGCATACGTATCGTTCACGACATGCTCCAATTGACAAGCTCTTTGTACTCGTGCCGCCCGCAAGCATAGCACTTTCAAGCTCAGACGTCGTAGCTGGCATCAGAACCAGTACACGCATAACGCAACAGAGGGGCAACGTTCCAAATAGGCATCTTGAACGCCGTTGTGACACGGCTGTGATGCCAACGAGCCAACGAGCTACACAGGATAAGGGGCAACGTAACCGTGTCTGGGATGTTCTGATTTTCTGATGGCGATCCACCGTGCAGACTTACCTTTCTTAAGGCCACCTTACGAGCGGCGAATACAGTGATGTTGCAAGGCGGTGGTTCGCCATCCATTCGATCAGATAGCGGGTGGTCTCGCGCGGCCCCTCGCCAATTTTTGGATGGCAAGCCGAGTTAACACACCCTCGGAGTGCAATGTCGAATTCATGATCCAGCATTGCTTCCCATTGAATGATCTGATCTTCCTATTTCCCTATCAGAAAGATCGTAAATTCGTCTGACGGGATTGAAGGTTGCAGGCTATGAGTGAGTAGTGTTCTCCGTTCATGTTCAAGTTTCGGCCGGCTCTCATGAGGGAGCAACATTGGCCATTGGGAGCGGCGAAAAATGAGGTTACTTTGCATGCGATGGATTTTACGAGTAAAATCTCGATATGTTCCAAGAGTGTCAAAAAGTGGCCGAGTGGATGACTGTTCGATAAGAGGAACTAAGGGCGGTTCTGTATTCGACGCAGCTTTGAGGAATCTGAGTTGCGCTGTGCGAATTTCGAAAACGATCGTCTAGGCTCGGACACAGCCGGCTAATCCAAATTTCGCTGCTCCGACAAGGTATAGAGCCGGCTCGGCTTTCCCAGCCGTGACGACTCCGACGAAAACGCGCCGTGGCTTTTCAAAGCCCGCTTGGCCTAAGTACGAGGCTAACGATCGTCCACAGAGGCGTGGGACACGCCGATCAGGACAAAGCTGGACAAAGGCCACACAGTGGCACATCCTCGGCGTTTCGTATAAAGTCCAGACGGCCGCAAATAGATCTCATTCTCTTTCTCTTGATAATCTCTCATCCAGTGGTTGATATACTAGCTCGATGTCGCGCTCGCCCTCTCCGATTGTTGTCGATTCGCCGACATCGGCAGCCCCGACAATCAACCCGCCCGAGATCAGTGTGTTCACGCCTCCCAAGACGACGACGTCTCTGGTGAACAACGATTCTTATTACCTTGAGCTCGCCAACAAGCCGATGGCTAATCGCTTCGTGGGTCCTATGCCCGTCGATGAGTTTCTGAACACATTCTTGCCCCCACCTGCTGATCTGCCGCCTTCGCCATGCGCGCCAACGGACAGAATCTTCGACGACATGTTCATCCTGAGCGGGGAACCACATGTCCTCTTTGTACGCTGCGCCTGGCGTTTTTTATCCACCGTGAATACTGATCCTACGGACCTTGCTACTTCTAGATCGATGTGCTGCGAAAACACGGTCTCTGTCCTAACCTTGTCCTCACTGATACCAATCACGAACGCGATCGCCACTATCGATCCACGCCCGGCCCCCACATCTCTTTATATAAAGCGGATGCGCCACCCACGATCCCCTCCCTCCAGCCTGCCGTAGGCCCACTCCGCTGGGCCGACATCGAGCTCGGCGTACAGTTCTTCCCCACCGCGCGCGACCCGTTCTCCGACGCGCCCGGCACCCACTTCGAGGCCGCCGCTGAGCCCATCGCGCACGCCCGTGGGCGGCTAATCGCAGAGGCCCTCGCGGCGCTCGCGCTCGCGTTCCGCACCGCGTTCTTCTCTGTCTGCGTGCTCGATGCGCACGCGCGCCTGCTGCGCTGGGACAACGCGGGCTGCGTCGTGTCCGCCAAGTTCGACTTTGTGCGCGCCGCGCGGCCGCTGGTCGAGTTTTTCTGGCGATTCGCGCACGCGTCCGGCGCCGCGCGTGGGCGCGACCCGAGCGTCATACCACTCTCCGTTTCCGAGGCTGTTGCCGCCGCCGACCGCCTGCGCGTGCATCCGAGTCTGTGCGTCGAGCTTCGGGTCATGGTACCCAGGAAGAACGTTAAGGGGAAGGGGAAGGCGGGCGACAAGGTCAAGACGACGGTCCGTCGGCTCGCGGGCGTGCTGCCGCAGTCACTGAACTTCACGCCGTGGACCGGCACCGCCACGCGCAGGTGTCCGGCGGTGGACCTGGCGAGCGGCGAGGTCGTGTGGGTGAAAGACACGTGGATGATCGACACCGATCTCGTCCCCGGGATTCCGCAGTTGTACGAGCTCATGCGCGCGCCGTGGCGCGATGAAAACGCGAAGGCGAAGACCCCGTTCGTGCCGTGGTACGAGCGCGGGTACGACGTGCTGAGCGGGGAACTTGTCCAGCGGTCGCGCTCGAACGAGTTCCTCGCCGCTCCGTGGGCTGACACGGCGCGCGAGAGCGGCGACCGCAAGATCACCGCGCAGCGCCACCGGCGCGAGATTCTCAGGTACGACCTGCGGCCGCTGTCGCACTTCAACTCCACAAAGGAGATGACCAGCGCTTTCCTCGACTCCATCAAAGGTGAGTCAGACGCATGTATGCATGATCTGTGGACCGTGTGTGCTGATCTGCGGGCGCGCCGCGCCGCCGTTCGCTTCGTCCAGCGCACCAAGCTTATTACTTCAAGGGGGTCCTGCATGGGGACATCAATCCGGCGAACATGCCGATGACAAGAGACGGCAAAGGCCTGCTGTTCGATCTGGACGACGGGAATGCGATCTCGAGCAAGCCAATCCGTGCGGATCCCGAGCTGGAGCCGAAGGTCCCAGACGAAGAGGACGTGCTCATGATGCTCGCGTCCATGGGCATAATCGACATGGGTGATTGAGGCGCAGAAAGCGCTCCGAAGACTGACTGTAGATCTGTTGCTCTGTTGCCGTCAGTGTGTTGTTGGTCAACCTCGTTGTCGCTTTCGTGTGTACCCTCTCTATGTACTGTCGCTGTCCGTGTATGTGTTATGCTTGGAATGTATGTGTGCTTTCTTGTTACTCCCCGCGCGGCCTTGGTGGCGCTACCGACTAGCTAGGGCCATGACGCGACGACGTGTTGAACGTAATGTGACAGGAAGTTCGAGCCCTCGACGGTTATCGCTATGCATGCTGTTAGTCCAACGCCCAGGATGTTCATTTGCGAAGGTGGCGGTTAAAAAAAATCTCGTCGAACGCACAGCAGTGCCTATTATATCGGGGATTATTCTATCCCGAACCCCTGTGAGAGTTCGCGGTACGAGATGTATCGGCGCGACATAAGCATGCCGCCATGCGCCCACCACGTCGTCTCGCACCGCAACACCTTATCCTCGCGGGCAACGCCAACGGAGCCGCGGCACAGCAAGTACATAGATGTCGGCGTCAAATTCGCTAGCGATAAATCTCGAGGGCGCGCATCAGGAGCGAGAGGTACCACCCGGTGAGGCCCCACACTTCGAGCCCGCCGCGCCCTGCGCCGATTTCGTCCGGCAAGTCCGCGCCTCCTGCCCCTGCCCCTGCCTCTGCTTCTGTCGCCGTCTCTGCCGCCGCCGCGGCGCTTTCGACGGCCTCGGCCGCGTCACGCCCCGGGCCCGCGGGCCCGACGCCGAACCGCCTGACGAGGTCCGCGACGCCGACGGCCCAGTACGGTTGGCCGCCGCGGAAGAGGTGCGCGCGGAGGCGGGAGGGGGCGGTCATCGCCGTGAACGGGAGGTGAAACGCGTGGGCGACTTCTGGAGAAGACACGCGGAGGGTGGAGAGCGGGAGCGAGGGGAGGAAGGCCGTGTCTGGGAGGTTTGTAGTGGCGGAGACATCGTCGGGTTTCACGGTGGGTGTGAAGGTGGGGGATGCGTGGACGAAGCCCTGTGATGATGGGGGAGAAGGGTTGATCAGGGGTGATTTTCCGGTGTTAAGGGAACGATCAGTCGGGGCTCGTTTGAACGTGATCGTATCATCCTATCAACGTCGCCGACTGTATGAACAACGTCGTCGACCGCAACATTCCATCAACGCCCAAGACCCAGAGCAATCGACGGACACCAATTTTGTCACCGCGCGGCGGCGATCAGAAGAAAACTTAGGCGCAGGAAAAAGACGCACGACGAAGGGCCAGACGCGAAGGCCGCCGAGGGAGAGTTGTGGGGGGCCGACTTGGCCGAGGACCTCGATCTGGTCGGGGGGGATGCCGACTTCTTCATGGGTCTCACGGAGTGCGGCGGCGAGGAAGGAAGAGTCGGTCTGAGAGCGGTTCGTGAGTGAAGGGCAGAGATGTGGAGAGGCGTGCACGCACTGGATCGACGCGTCCGCCGGGGAAGCTGATGGCGGGTGCATGTGATGAACACGACAGGGGCTGCGGAGGAGGAGAGCGCGCACCTCACCTGACCTCGCCGGCGTGTATGCGGAGCTTTCCGCGGACCTCTAAGAGGATGCCCGGCTGGCCCGCGACGTTGCAGAGGGGGATGAGGACGGCGGCGTGTGCCTCTGCGGGGTCGGCAGGCGGTGGGGTGTAGGCAGCGATGGCGGTGCGGATGGAGGCGAGAGAGGCGCGGGTGAGCGGGGTGGAAAGAGAAAGGAATGGGGAAAGGGGGGAGGGATGGGGGAGGACGCGGGGAGAGGCCATGGCTTGTAGCACGTGCACGGTCGCACTCGTTCTCTCTCGGCCGCGGGCTTTCAATTTCTCATGCTGGTACGCTCCAGCCAGCCCATTGTTCAACACCGCACCACCAGGTGTCTGCCGTGTTTTCTGATCAGGAGTATCCGTTCCATCGGGCACGCGTCGTGGCAAATGCTCTGATTGGCAGAAGCAGCAAGGTCTCGAAGCGGGCGCTGCGCTGCGTTCTCGGAGGAAACCGCCATCGTCTGCCCCTCTGTGCCCCTGCCACTGTCTCCACTAATTTTGGTATATGGGCACGAGGGCACGACCCTGAGCCGTCTTGACAATTTGGCTCACGACTACACGATGCGCGTCTGTTCCATTGCCAATTCACGTTTCCGGTATTTTAGTATGCGAATCTACCAGAAGTTGCCTCGCTTGTTGACTAAGGTTGTAGGCTCATCTCGTAAGACACGCCTATCATCATTTCTACGTGCCTCGGGGCCTATTTGACGTTGACCCACAGGTGTACATTCAAGAAGCATGCACTCGAGTAGCACCGGCCATGGGCGTCGACAAAAACGTCCACAAGTTCCGCCAGATGATCCTTCACTATCACATATCAAATAAAGGGGCTCTTGAACAAGGGTAGCAGCTTATGCGTCAATTCCATGCCACTGGCCTTTCTCGAAATGATATTTTCGACGCGATGCGCTTGCTGCATGAGTCAGATAGCATCCGTCACCTTTCAGGATCGGTATTATGTGTAACCTCGAACGAATCCACTTGTGGCGCTCGTCCATCGCAACATGCATTAATTCATCATCGCCATCCTAATATCATCCCAACAGCAGCTACAGCTGGATGTTCCGGTGTTTCCGGCGCGGGTCTTCTAGAGGGTATAAAACCCCTATTGGCACAGAATGGGCATTCGCTACCGACGACTTGATGTCCCTTCAATCACGCCTGGTAAGCGAATCCCGCCGTTCACATTATGTGAGGTTTAGTCTTGACCCCCGCTTAGACCACCGAGCAAATTCGCTATAGTCTTGAGTATCAGTACTTGGGACACATGTTTGCGCTCGACTTCGCGGTACGACTTGTCCAGCATCTCGGCCAAAATGCCTATCTCGATATGTGGGTGAACCCCAACTATGGACGGGTCGTAGAACAGCATCCCTTCATCGCATACCAGGGGCAAGGGAGAGAGGAGCTGGCTATGTCAAATCTTCAGTCACCTTGCTACTGGAACAGGGATATTGGTGTGCGCCTCGCGGATCAATTCTTCGTGCAGGACTTGAGCGTTGTCCCGAATGTGGACTCACCGTCGCCACTCTACAGCAGAAAGACCGTGAAGTTATGGGTAAGGACTACTTCTCGCCCTCAACATCTGATATGCTCATTTTTTGGTGGGGATGTCGTTTATCAGATCTCGTGCCACAGCCTCGCGAGTCAAAAGTTCCAACTGCAATTGTGGTCTGGGAACAAACCCATAAACCTGAGGGCGCTGATAAAGCACATCAGAATTCGTGTCGGGAAGTATCTCACCGATAGCCACTCGGCCCAAGTCAGTTAGCTCTTATATGCAGTCGTATGGAAGGTGCTAAAAAGGCCTTATTTCTCATCTTGAATCGCCATTTGCAGGCGCCCAACACGCCGGACATAACTAGCACACTCATCATCGACGATCTCGTGCTCCTGGGCTTCTGCTTCGTTTCGCACGGCACCATTATGCCTATTCTCCAGCATGTGCATCATTCCTAAATTGTTGTAGGATGTTCGTCCAAACCGGTCCCTGCTCTGTTCTCCCCTCTTCTCCTTGTTGCCTATGACCTGCGTTTTGAAATTTCTCCGCGAATGTAGTAAATAACACTTTTGTCAAAGCCAAGTACGTCGTCCACGGTTGGTGTTGAGGATCTCGAGATCCTCGATGCGCATCGGATGCATTGTCGACTATTCCCTACTGCAGAACTCGGAGCCGGTCCGTATTCACAGTCAACTGAAGTGTATGCTAGATGATGATGCGTCGTCAAAATCGAGTTGACCGTCGTCAAGCAATGATCTAAACAGATCGCACGAGTGTGCGACAGGGACGGCGGTGTCGAGCTCGTCATACACGACAGCCGGATAATCATCATTCTCAATGCCCACCGTAGGTACGACAAAGCGCGGTAGCAGATAAGACACTCACATCCACTCCGGAAATGATATCTCCGTCGGTCTTCATGTCCGAATGAGTGACGAGATTCAATCTTCTGCATGTTTCTCGTTAAGAACTACAATGGTTAGCCGGGTCCCCAGACGGAAGATCGCCATCGCCACTTGAATCGATGGAGTAGAAGTTGTGGGCCGGAGACGTAGTTTCAGGAAACGTCGATGTCAACGCTTGGAAGCGCTTAAAGCCTCTTACATTGTGCGACGCGAGAACGGTAAGCGAGTATGATTGGGATGAAGAAAAGTAAAGGAATGGAGCGAGCGCTGGGTTGCCGCGGCTGCCGAGGGCCCCCAGACTCACCATCGTGATCGGGATCTGAGATCATTCACGCTCTCGTCGTCGCCGTCGCCGTCCTCAAAGGCCATGTTCAGCACTCAGTGAATGCATCATGCGAACATACCACGTCCGCATCGTCGTACAACAGCCAGCCCCAACACACGACAGCTTCCTCCCGAAAAGTCTCTGGCAGCCACTCCCCGCACATCCCCATCCACGCTCACGCACAAGCGCACACAAGCTTCCCGTGCAGACGAGCTCGAGTCTGCCGCCGAAGGACTACAGATTTGGACAGATCAGAATCGAGTGGGTCGATTTTGAAAGCAGTATGATCACTGGCAAGGACAGGGCGCAGCAGGCCCGTGGTATGTCTCTTCGCGCCCCCATTTCGCCCTACAGCGCTTCAAATCAAACCCGTGCACTCTCGGTGTGTCACAACTATAGGTACAGCGACGGCAACCTTCGCACCACACCCTCACACAAAATCCGGCGCAACAAACCTCCCAGACGGCGTCGTGCACGTTTTTCGTGACACCGGCAGCGCACAGACCGTCAATTCCCCTCGTACAGACACGGATCCAGAAGGCTCTGCTGGAACTTCCTCATCAGATGCAAGCCGCATCGTGCTCGACAACGCCGATACGGATGGCGTCATGCTCGCCGTCCTCGCCGTCCCCGCCTGGATGGCCCCGTCTGACTTCCTCGCTTTTGTCGCTCCCGCAGCAGGAGGCCTCGCTCATCTGAGGATGATCCGGTGCGTTTATTTCGTCTCTTCTTATCATCTTTGCTCTACTTCCACACATTATTGGGCTATGAGTTTGGGTCGTAAGATTAGCAATGGACTGATACAACGATGTGTCCGTACAGGGATTCCGCACCCAACCGGTCCCTCGTCTTGATGAAGTTTCGCAAGATCGAGGATGCGGTCGAGTTTGCAGAGGCATACAATGGCAAGCCGTTCAACTCGATGGAGGCGAGTCCTGTTCCCGCCTTCCTTCCCCCCCTTCTCACTCTCATACATCATTCAATATGCTTAAATGTGTGCATGTCATAGCCTGAAATTTGCCATGTTGTACACGTCTCTTCCGTAAGCATCAGCACCGAGGATGCGCTCTCGCTCGCGATCACGCGCCTCGGCGCCGCGCAGGCGCCTGTGCATGAGCTTCCGACGTGTCCCGTGTGCTTGGAACGCATGGACTCGGCCGTCACGGGCCTTGTGACCGTGCCGTGCTCACACACATTCCATTGTATGTGTCTCAGCAAGTGGGGAGACAGCCGGTGAGCGTACATACAATGATAAACGAATAAAAATATCAGCCTTTAACGGGCAGATAGGTGTCCCGTATGCCGCTACTCCCAGAACCTCCGCACCTCCCACCCCTCCACCTCGGCCACCTCAGCCACTCCACTCCCATTTACCACTCCAGGACGACTCTCGACGTGTGCCTCCTGTTCCTCGACGACAAACCTTTGGATTTGCCTCGTCTGCGGCAATATCGGCTGCGGGCGCTACGGCCGTGCCCACGCGGCGGCGCACTACGACGCGACGACGCACCTGTACGCGCTCGAACTCGAGACGCAGCGCGTGTGGGACTACGCCGGCGACGGGTACGTGCACCGGCTGATCCAGAACAAAGCCGACGGGAAGCTCGTCGAGCTCCCGAGCGCTAGCATGGCGGCGGGCGCGGCGGTGCGCGCGAACGGGAGCGGCGGTGGCGGGCCGAGCGCGGCGGATTCGCTGAGCGCAGAGAAGATCGAGGCGATCGGCATCGAGTACTCGTACCTCCTCAGCTCGCAACTCGACTCGCAGCGTGCGCACTTCGAGTCACAAGCTGGCGACCTCCGCGCGCAGCTCGACGCGCTTCGGCTCAGCGCAGAGCACGAGCGCGAACTACACAAGCAGCAGGAGAGAGAGCAGGCCCGCGCGCTCAAGGCGGAAAAAAGCGAGGCGGCAGGGCGTGCGGCTGAGTACGCGCGCGAGGCGGCACGGCTCGCGCGCCGCGCCGAGAAGGCGTCGGAGCTCGTGACGCGGCTCGCGCGGGACCTCGAAGCGGAGCGCGCGGTGAGCGCCGGGCTACTGCGGAACCTCGAGGCGACGCGCTCGCGAGCGGAGACGGCGGAGCGTGGGCAGGCGGCGCTGGAGGTGCGTGTGGGAGAGCTGGAGGAGCAGGTGCGGGACGTGATGTTCTTTCTCGAGGCGCGCGACAAGATTGAGGAGGGCGTGGGGGTGGTTGGGGAGGCGAAGGGCGGGTCGGTGGGGATAGCACCGACGGCACCGTCCGGCACAGTAGCAGGCGGAGGACAAGATGGAAGTGGCGGGCAGGGGAGAAGGAAGAAGAAGAATGGAAAGAAGTAACTCGAGAGCAAGCTCGTCCCCAGATCTTTTCCGTTGTGTGTCATGTGTACCCTCTATATCCCACTGTACTATCTAACAACTTATCGTCTCACGAAATGGACACTTGATTTGTATTTCTGTAGTCGAAAGCGGTGATCGCGCATGCACTCAGAATTTCACATTGTCCGACATGGCATTAGACGAGATAGTAGATTTGATAGATACAGATGCCCGATCCCCCTCCCTTCCAAAGGCCAATTACCCCAACCAACTGGTCCGCTGCTTACAGACCCTCGAAGAAACTCAAATCCTGCGCCGACAGTCCTCCAGCCCCCTTCGGCTGCGATGCGATGGCAGAAGATTTCGGCGGGCTCGCACTCATCAAAAACGCTAGGGGCGTTGACTCAGGCGACCACCTGGGTTCGCGCTGCGTTGGCGCAGCCGCAGCCGTTGTTCCCGTCGTCGTTGATACCGGCACAGGAGGTGGGGGTAGATGTGGTACGAAGACAGCCGCGGGTGCTGGGGTTGGTGGAAAGAAGGATACCGGGCCCGACCCTGGAGGTCGCAGTAAAGGCGCAGGAGCCAAGGAAGGTGGTAATGGAGGCGCAGGAGCAGGTGTCGGCATCAGAGGCGCTGTCTTCTCCATTTGGCCCATCACCGGCATGGAAGGTGGTGGCGGCGGCGACGTCCCCAGCTGGCCGCCCACATTTAGCCCACCGAAAAGGTCCATGTCGTCGCCAAGCAGGTCCCTGCTCATGGCGCTGAAGCTTGCGGGTGGGGGCGGCGGCGGGATTGCCTCGGGCGAAGGCGACAACGGTGCTGGCCAACGCCCTGGTCGTGCGGCAGCACGCTCGACAAGGTTGAGCGTATGCAGGTGTTCCGCGGCATGGGAACCCATGCGGCGGTGGGCGAGGGAGCTTGTGGGCGTCGTTGCTGTTGGCGAGCGTGAAGGAGAGGATGGAGATTTCGGGGGCGGCTTAAGGAGAGGCGCAAGGGTGGGCTTCGTTATCGGGAAGAACGTAGGGGGTGGGTCGAAGAGAGACACAGACTTATTCGGCGGCTTTGGTGGGCTGGGGGAGCGGATGGGAGAGGAGACAAAGGAGCTAAAATCGTCGAAGTCGTCGAGCAGCTGTGGCTTGTGAGATGCCGTGGTCTTGAGTACAGTAGAGATGCGGGGGAAGATGGAAAGTGCGCCTTGAGGCTGAGGCTGGGGCTGGATGAAAGACTGGCGATCAGAGGCGGCGGAAGCGAAACTGGTATCGTGAAATGATGATGAGACGGGCGGCTGATTGGGAAATGATGAGTGGAAGTCGGAGAAATCGTCGTCGTCGTCAAAAGCCTCAGCTACTGATGGCACATTGTTCACCGCAGAAGGAATGTGCTTGGACGAAAGAGGTGATATCAGTGCTGGAACATCAGATGATGGAAGCGGTCTGTTGGTAGGGGGCGGTGGGGGAAAGAAAGCTGGGGTCTGTGCACGCGAGCTGACAAGGGACGAGCTCGCGACGCTTGGTGGGGGAGGGATGATTCCTGATGCCAACATCCGTGATGATGTTGTCAACGGAGCTGTGGGTAGGGCAGAGGGCATAGGTTTGGCGTCTGCCGGCGATGACAATACAGACGACAACGATGAATGGCTGTTCGTCCGACTAGTGCGGTGTGTGGATGGCCTCGAGGCATGGCTATGAGGAGAGGTGGGCATCAGCGCCGGGCTCGTGGACCTCGATGAAGGGGTCAACGGGGCCAAAGTAGGAGCAAGGGGAGGAGGCAGCGTGGAAGCGGAAGTGGATGCGACAGGAGATAGGCTCTTAGCATGGAAGCTTGGGGAGCGTACACGGATAGATGTTGAGTCGCCGCCTGGATGCTGGGTCGTGCCTAGCCCGGTCGCTTTTGACGGAAGAGCCCTCATTACTGACGATGCAGACGGCGGAGGAGGTAAAGGGGCCGGCAGCTTCCCTCCAATGGGCTTGCTCGCGAGCATGCTGGCCAGACCTCTCAACTGAGGGTCTTTCTCACCATCGGCATCATCGGCATCATTTGCGCTCGGGACCAGATCCGTCAAAAATTCGAGGTCATCTGTGGACAGCGCGAGAGAATTCCGTGGTGACGAAGTGGAGGGTACGCGAGACCTAGAGAAGCGGTTGAAGAAGCGAGAGACTGCTGACGGGGCTTGAGAAGAATCACTCGAGGGCGATGTCAACGGCTCAAACGCTGGGAGACCCGAATCGGAATAGGATGTCATGGGGGTGCTCATCGGAGGGGTCTGACCAGAGGTCGCGAGTGTTGTTGAGCCAGCTGCAGCGGTTGGAAGGCTGTGTGCAAGCGAAGACGAAGAAGCGATGGGAGAAGCTCCCTTGCTCGCCACGGATGTGGAGGACTTGATGCTGTCCATGCTCGACCGCGCCGTGGGCACAGTCCCATCGATCTTTGCCGTTATCTCTTGCACCGGAGAAGCGACTTTCAAAGCCTCTCGCGTACTCGACGCTCGTCTATTCCACAAGCTTGCCAACAAACCGCTTCCGCTCTTCCTGCCTTTCTCCTCTACCTTCTCTTCATTATCTTTTTCCAAAATTCTCCAACCAGCTGGTACTTCGTCTTCAACGACTTCTACCCGGGATTTTACAGACAACTCCCATGCCGTCGACCCTTTCGCAGCCAAAAAGTTTGACATAGGACTGCTCTTCGTGAGGAGGATGTTTCGTGAGAGCTTTATAGAGTTTACCATCGCCTTTCCTGTGAAACTTTGCGTAAATGGCTTCAATGGTGGCAATGTCATGTCAGGACAGTAGCGGGTCATAAGAGCATCGCTAGAGGGATTTCGTTAAACTCAACTAACTTCAACCTGGTGAGTAAAAGGCTCTTACAGGCCGTCCACGGCGTCCATGCCGGCGTGCAACCTTTTCTGCCACTCCTGATCTTCTTCCAAGTTTTCAGGCTCAGGCCAAACTTCTTTCGAGACCTCCTCCACCTGCTGAAGGATGTTCGCAAGTAATTCGGGAGGCTAGAGAGTAATTACATCATGAATGTTGCTAGCTTGCGTATGCCTTGTATCAATCAAGCTTACCACCCTGCGGTCCATTGCCTCCTTTTCTCTCTTAGCAGCTTCCCATTCATCTACAGCCTCCTGCTCGCCCGTGGTAGATGTGGACGTTTGCGGTTCTGCCCACGCTGAGGCCCATGTATTAGCCCCGTCGACATCGACTTTGAAGCTTTCAGAAGGAGTGCTCCACGCATCAGTGTCCTTTGCTGCGAGCGCCGTTTCAAATCCGCCAAAACCATCTGGGGTAGAGGGAGTAGATAGCATAGGAGATGATGGCTGAGGTATAACGCCTTGAGACTCTTCCTCGATAGTACTTGGAGATGAAGGGCGTTCGTCATGAGCAGAAGATGTTGGAGACGCTGGCGATGACTGTGATTCATCCGATACCCTTGCGGTTGATGATCGAGAGGGTTCTGAAGGTTCTGGAGAGCGTGACTTTCCAATGGCGAAGCTGCTATACGGGTTCGCAGGGGACCAGCCAGGGGAGGTGGCCCCTTGCGACCAGAGCGATGCAGGGTGTTCTGAGGGCTCGTCCCAGTTTATTCCAGTGCCTGTAGCCCAGGATGGCATAGCAATATCAGCTTCATCATCGTCAAGCTGTGACCTTGGTTTAGTGGTCCAAAGAGAATTAGCAGTCTGTGAGCTACGGGAGGAATCAGCAGTGTCGCTCCATGCATTGCCCCAGACGTCTTCCATGTTCAGCTGCGTGTTCGGAGAGCGAGGGACATAGGAAAGTGAATGGCGAAGGCTAACGGACGACGTTCGGGCGAGTGTTACGGCGTCGAGCGAGGGAACGGCCTGGGAGTGTCGTGTGGCGCGCACGTGGCAAATCCCGGCATTCCCTCTGTGGAGGTTACAACTCGGGCTTTCATGCCCTCGTCATTGGTATTCACCTGCGAATCCTCGCCATGGACTCACGAAGTAGCATCACAGACTGGAATGAAGATGACGTGCAGCTCTTTTTGTCTGGCCTTGGCTACTCACAATACGAGAGCCAAATTCGAGGCAAGTCTCTCATCGACCTTATTGTCTTGCTCCTTCCCAATCCCATCATCCGTCCTCTTTAGAACACAATATTTCCGGGGATGTCTTGTGCATAGTAGATGCCGAAAGTCTCAAGGAGATTGGGATAGCAACAGTGGGCCAACGTCTTGCGATTCTCAAAGCAATATACCTCGCCAAACTCGCTCACAACGTACCAATCGAACCGGGCCAATACGTTCCACCATGTACATCACTCTTCCTAGCAGCCTAATGCCTACTGACATCGTATCTTCCTCTAAGCCGAAGCCGAGGAACGGGCGGAGAGCCTCAGTGTTGATAGACTGTATGATCTTATTCGGGAACAAGGTGTGTCTTCTGCTTATCTTATTCACGCCTGAACTGAACATCTCTGGCTTCAAAGATGAACGACTTCGATTGTTGGAAGTCGACAATCAACGACTTTTTCAGACTGTGCACAGCACGTTAGAGGACTTGAATAGCCTGAGGTCGTCTCAAAGCAGTCGGGTGCGTTCTTATGTCTACGCCTTTCCTCTTGTATAGAATGCGTATCTTCAGGCGGAAGAAAGCCCTGTCGCTAGGCAGTCCTCTTTCAAATGGGCTCAATATGTCAAATCCACTGGCTCGCCGACAAAACCCGAAATTGTAGAATCTCCTCATGCATCACCACACCGCCTCGAGCATGATACGTCCTATAACCGACTTCTAAATCCCCCAATGCAATCTACCTCACAACTCAAACCGAATGGTATCCACTCTTCACCGAATCCCAATGGGAACTCTGTCGCCCCTCCTAAACCCATTCGGCAGGAAAGCTCTGATAATCTCAAGAGTTTCAAAGTTAGCCTGGAAGACCCTGCATGGAAAGTTTTACCCGCAGCGCTACGGAAGTACAAGATCAACAACGACGATTGGCAGAATTACGCCATGTTCATCTGCTATGGGCCTCCAAGTGAGTGGCATATCGTCCCCTTTGCGTATATCTAGTACCCGGAACATGTTGCCATTCAGACACACGTCCAGCTTGTGTTTTTTTTCACTTCTCTTGTCCTTGCCATCATCTGCATTCGACATACATGTTTTGTCGCACGCGCATGCATGCTGATCCATCCGTGTATCTAGGTAGTCGCATTGAGCGATGTCTCAGCTACGATGAGAAGCCGTTATTGCTTTTCCAGAAACTCAAAGACGCACAGAAAAACCCGGTATTCATGTTGAAACATATCAAGGATATACGTTCGCCTATCGCTGTTGCGCAGCAGAAGCAGGCTGCGCGAAAGGCATCGTCAAGCGACCCCGCCGCCGCCGCCGCCGCCAAGAAATTAGGCCCCGGTCATGCCCGAACGCTATCGCGTCCACCACGACTGCATGTACAGTCAGAGACTGCGCTAGGTAATTCCACAGGTGCTGGCGGGCATCCCGGTTCTCCGGAAGTCATGTCTCCTGCAATTGATAACCGGGAGCGAGAGGATCTTTCCGTGGATAGATTAGGTTTGACTCCCGAAAGAAAGGTGGTGCCAGGGGACAGAGCAGGGGAAGCGCCGAAGTCGGCGGTGCCGCTGACAGCAGTGACAGCGGCCTCGACGCCAGAGGAGTCAAGCGCAGGGGGCACTCCCGCGAGGGAAGTTCCTGTCACTTCAGATATATCGTACGCAGTGGCGATCTACCCGTACATGGCCGAGCAAGAGGACGAGTTCGATGTGGTTGTGTAAGTGGTCTTCGATGATGGCTGATGATACGAATCTTACTCTTTCTACCAGCGGAGACACATTTGTTATCATTTCTCGAGCCCGTGGTTGGTGGGTTGTGCAGCGTGACCCGACCGGCTCTGGTATCGTCGATTCAGATACGTCGAAGCAGGGTTGGGTTCCTGCTGGCTGTCTTTTGGAGACGAAGATTCCAGTAGCCGTCGCTATTGCTGAAGCACATGCAATATCTCCAGGATCACGACCACCAACACCGGACTCCAATCACAAGACTCCTATCTTGCCATTGAATATAGTGTCGACCAGCTTCCCTGGATACGCGTTGATGGATTATAAGAAGAAAGGCGAAGAGGAGTTGGACCTCCTGAAAGATGACAGCTTAAGAGTCTTCAAGCGGTACAACCATTGGTCATATGTCAGTCTGAAAATTATGTTGTCTATATCGAGGCTGAGACCAGTCCCATCAATAGGCAGTGAAAGAAGACGGAGGAGATCGTGGCTGGGTCCCGGTGAGTCTGCACTGATGGCATTCATCTAAATTTTGTTCAACTTCTTCTCATCACACATCACAGTCATGGTATATCGGCAAGGTCTCCTCTTCTGGAGCAACCCCGGCCACACCCGGTGTTACTGCTGTTCCCAATCTCAACTCCTCAGTCACTCTCGATGCGAACGACACACGGCTGTATTCTGGTGATCCCTCCATCAGTGGACCACAGCCCCAAGTATCGCCCATGTCTTCTGCATTCCCGCCTCAGGCTAGAGCTACGACAGTCATCTGAAATCCCAGGGTTAAAGCGAACACGCACCACCGTTCCTTGCTATTACAGCTCCTCTATACTTCCCATATCAGGCGAACATCACCTCCCATCCTCCTTCATTACTGTTACATATTTCCAGCTCTCGAAGTTTTCAGCAGCTCGTTTTTCTCATATTTAGTTATGACAGGCCATTCATTGTTGTTCCGTGTACCTTTGCACTAAAGTATCCCATCTATCTTTCGCTCTTCGCCTTTTGGTTCTCGTTGCTTATACCATGCGTTCACTCACGACATCTGATGTACATTACTTAGCATTTCGTTCAATATTTTCGGCCCGTGGCGGTCTAATGAAATCCGTCCGACCAAGGCGGCCTCTGATTGGCTGTTGGTCCCATGTGGCGCGGAAACAAAGCTGCCGTGTTACTAATGCATCAACTTGGATGATGTTCCAACAGTGTCCCAAACCGCTTCGGCGTGCTATGGTCTCCCTCTCTGCTCAGTTGTTACTTAGTTCAATCCGATATCCAGCAGCCGCGACAGTTGTTTGACGGCACCACCGGTGCCTACAGCTATCTTTCGAGTCATTCTGGCATTCACGTGCATGTTGCGACAGGCCGTGCCGTCCTACCGAGCAGGAAACGTCTCTTTTTCCGTGCAGAAAGGAATCAAACACTGGCAATGGCGGTATTGGTACATCCCATTCCCATCTCTGGTATGTCATGACGTCGGCATATGAAGGTTATCACTAGACTTCCAGCTGGATCATTGGCTACAACTGCTGGGGCGCCCATTTGCGCCTCTGCAGCCGGCGATCGGGTGGGCGGCTCGACCCGATCTCGGCTCTGTTTCAATCCCACCTCTTCTCCAGGTGTACTGACACTGTACTGACCGTATTCTTGGTCTTTCCAAGTTCCAACTGCTGCTTCTCAAATGTCAAAATCCTCGTGGACATCTTGATCGCGCTGTGTTTCATCATCATCTACTGGACACCGCTGTCCAGCTGTGGTTGTCGAGACCGGTTGCATCTCTGACTCCATCTCGAACCTCTTTGTTTGTGGTAGCTGTAAGGTGACAACTGAAGGGGTGTATCGTCGGCATGGACTTGTTGTAATGATGCCATGACGCGATGACTATGTCGGCCAAACAAGCTGCTGGATCTGGCTCGATCGGTGCCCTCCATGTGGACCTGGCAGGTCCAAGCCTGCTCCTGTCACATTTCTAGTAGTCACCGACTGCCTGGGTACGGTTTCAGCTACCAAAGTCTGGGTGTTCTGCTCTTCACTGCCGCTTTGGCTACGACCGACTGCGCTCCCTGCCGTCCTCTGGCGCGAACAGCTTTCGCTCGTTTTGCAACATGCATGGCAATCCCGAGCACAACACATGTAGGATGGTATGGACCGGGGACGGCAGTCTGTATCACGACTACTATCAGTGTTGGCTCTCGCTAGGTATTTGAGGGGGGGCTTTCTTCTGCCGATGCATCCAAATCACCCACTCGTCAATAGTACCTTTTGAACATGTACGCGAACGCACATCAATCATGGAACATGAACATGCAGGTACGTGTGTACAACCCGCCCACGAGCCTCCTGTCATTATGTTGATAACTTCATTGACAGCGAGAGCCAGTTCGGGAGCCACCACGGCCAGACCTCCTTATGGATGGCTACATTTCGCACACCTTTCAGTCTCAAAGCGCGGATCGGCACTTTCACAATGTTCTGAAGGCCTCAATAAACCAATTGTATATACAACACGATAGATTCGAGGGCTGCTTTTTCATCACCTTCGGCCCTGGAAGCCCGTCAATGGTCCTTGATTACTCCGTTGACTTAAGGCGAGGAAGCATAGTACCCCAACAACTTTGGATCCCCCACAGCCAAACCGATCAGCGCCAGCATGTCGACGACGCATGGCTTGGACCACCGACATTTTTTACTCGACAAGATAGTCCTATTGGCGTGCGTCTGGTAGATGCTACAGCCGGGTCCTTCAACACTCTCAACGGCGCAACCGAACCAGCCAGACTGGGCAACAAATCCACAATACATATCAGGATGAATGTGCGTCGCTTGTGACCGGTGGATCTCGAGACCGCATTGTTGACTGCGAGCTCGCTCGATGCAGTGGCCAGGATATCCCACCTATGATTGGAAACGTCAATTCCAGGCGAAAGATGAGACCGCGTCGAAGAACCCAATCACCTTAGGGAGGCTTATACGCCACGTGGGTCGTTCGGTGGATGCTTTCATTCAGGTAAGTTCGTCCTAGATATTGTCGTCCAGCTTTCTGATTATCGCGACAAACATCAGGAAGCCAGTAGGCACCATTGTACGTCTCCGCAATGGAGGTTTGGGCCGGGGGGACTCTCGCGCGACGACATCACCCTCATTGGTATCGTACACGTATCGGCGGGCAGCATCATGCCGATCCTCCAGATCAATCGATCCATCGTCGATCCTTCATTGCCCCAACAACTCCAAATCTGATGATGCCCGCTGTCCTGATAATCTGCAGACATTGCCTGTTCGTTTCGGTATTCTGATTGTTCCTGCATGTTTTCTTGTTAGCTTCCGAACCACATCTACTACATCCTGCATCTGATTGTCAGTACTTTTTCGCGCAATCGTAATAGTTTCACCACGATACCAATTTGTTTACCCGATGTTTTTCACGAGTGGAGGAGGATAGCAGGAGGACCCATCTGGACAAACTGCAGTTCGGCAGTAAATTACCTTTCAGGCCAATTTCGTCAGACATGGTTGGCGCGGAGACAGACAAAATACATTCCGCGAGCCACCGAGCGATCGCCGTGTTCCTAGGATTTCCAAGTTCAGCGTCCCTCTGCATCTTCTTCAAACCTCAAATCAATGATAAGCTAGTGTGGAGCATCAAGAACAACGCCAGACCTGTGCTCTCCGTTGGGCGTAAGTTATACCGTAGCTGGAGTAAGTCAGAGGTTCGCTGGAACTGCAGCATGCGAAGGCTGACGGTTCGCAGCAGGAAAGCACTGATCCACTCTCCAGCTGGAAGATGGGTGTATATGAAGCAATCTCGCGCGCCTCCCTGTCGCTAGAGGACTGCAATGCGGTGAATCCTTTTTTTCAATCAATAAAGCGATGCCCAATTCCACGTCTTTCGACACTAGGGAAGGCTTCGACAGGCCCCCAAATATTGTACTATGATCTCGCTAGAATCACCAAGGCGGTGCGCCGTCCCACGTCCTTCAGGGTCGCCCGCCCTAAGACACTCGTATCGATGCTCGTTGCTCATGTGAACCCGCCTGCAGACAACGCTCCGCCGACTACGACAGCCCATGGATGAGGCTCACTCGTCCAATCGGACATGCTGTAGTGCGCAAATGAAGCCCGAAACCGCGCACAGGCCGTCGGGGTATGGGGAATGGAACATGCAGCGCCGGACGCGCGGTGGAATTTTTTCCAGCTACAGAGCCTGTCTCAAACGTCTTGCGTCCGCCAAATTAACGAGCACCGAGTTCGAGGTTCACGAGACAAACACCGCAGGTGCGTCGGTTCGAAGGGGTCGCAGCTGCTCTTGAATGGTGGTGGCGGAGCAATCCAAGTTAGTGGACGACGACAACGTCTGCGCGACGTCCGAGATGGTAACTTTGGGAACATCATGCAGCAGTCAACCGTGTAGGATCGATCAGGACAGGCCAGGCTCACTTTAGGCGCGGTGATTGTGCAGTAACGCCACGATATGTAGCGCCGTGGACTGAGCGTTGGCCTCACGCGGAAGATCCCAAGCATGCTCTGCAGAAGCTGGGAGCAAGGCTGCGGAAGTGATTTATTACGAGAGGATGCCAATGAAGGAAGACCATTTTGATTTTCCCTACAAGGTCAAAGTAGCCGCGAGCAGCACAGTCTCCGTGTCTAAACTCAAGAAATGAATTTGCAGACAGCGAGGGGGACAGGCAAAGGTGGTGTATTGATGGCTAAGCGCGCAATCAGCCACAAGCGTCAATGAGTAAACAACGATTAATCCTTTGCCAGTTGTACAAGTGCATCGAATTAGGCCGGTCAGTGGCACTGAGATAGTGAAACCTCCCTCAATGTCCGACGTCCGAAAGTCTAGACAGTTGGTTCCACGGTCCCTGCATAGGTCGGAATGCGCGTACGGATCCCACTGCAACTTAGGGAGAACACGGAACAAAGATGGCACCATCCCTGGCCATCATGGTTTGATGGTTTGGAGGGGGCGAGAGTCTCTGTGTGGATCAGGTGTTGCACGAAATTCGGAATTCGGGCATTAGGCGCTGAGTGGTATATTTGGGGAGACTTTCGCACGAAAGAGACTCGTCGGGGGGATTCGGGGGGAAGGCACGGGGTTGTGGAGGCCCGCCTACAGTAAGATACGCTGAGGAAAGGGTAGGATATGATAGGATTGTGCCGACGGATGGCGGACGAGGTGGATCAGAGGGGCTGTACGGGTGCCGTGAAGGGCTGCTGGACAGCGTGAGTCGGAGGGAAAGCAAGACGCGATGGTTGCGTTGAGTTTGCAAATCGCTGGCGTTGAGTGCCGGATATGGGCACGGACAAGCAGCTGCAAACGGATGAGGTGCTCGCGACAATTCCGAATACCCTGCGTTATATATTCAATGTCCACAGCCCTTTGTCCGCAATTTTGTCTTCCGACGCTCGGTCACAGGTACACTCGTCTTCGACCCTCACCGCTCCCTCCTCACTGACCTTGAATTTATTTCTCGCCAGTTTTCTGCCATGTCGGTCACCCCATCCATCGCGGCAGTCGCACGGGTCGCATACCTTGCCTCCGACGTCGTCGTTGACTCGCAGTCCGCTTTTTCCAACTACTGGAAAGCCTCGCCGCGAAGCACACGGGGTGCTTCGTTGATCTCCATCCCACGCGCGGCCGACCCTGCATCAATCCTTCTCCGGGATCACGCAGCCTCTTTGCTCGCCTACACATCCTCTACCTCTCAGGCTTTGACCCGCCTCCTCCCCCACCTCGCAGAGCTCTCCTCGCTCCCCCTTGTCTTGCATCTCGCTACGGATAACGACCTATCCGACGCCGCCATTCTCCGCTCTGCGGTCCCGTACTTCCTTCACTCCTCTACCGCCCAGCAAGCCCATGACAATGCGCTGCTCGCTTCTCGTCTTGCGCGCTCCGAGAGGAAAGCAGTCGTTCACGTTTTCCACGTCGGAAGCCAGAACGAGACGGTGGAGGAGGTCGCAGAGGATCAGGTTCAGCCGTTTCTCATTGCAGAGAAGCGCTCCCCTTCTAGGGCCAATGGCCATGCCCACAGTCCCAGCATGTCCAGCCTTTCCTCTCCTCTTGCACACTCTTCCGCAGATCCTGCGACAGCCGACCTGCTCAAGGCTTACGAGTCCGCCGCATTGTCCACTCTCGCCTTGGTCCGCCGGACGCAGCGTCCGACCGTTCAGCATGGGAGTTCAGAGCCTCACACTGTCATCTTCATCCTCGGACGCGCAAACTTCGACTTTACAGTTGAAGGCGTCTCGTTCGTGGACATCTCTCTCGTCACCCCGTTCCCCTCCTCGCGCATCGCGAGCTCCATCCCCTCGTCCGCAAAACGGGTCATCGTGCTCGAGCAAATCGCCAAGTGGTCCATGAAGTGGACGCCCATCTTCCTCGAGATCATCAGCTCCCTTCAACATCACGATCCCGAGACACGGCCCGTCGTGCACAGTGCGACTCTCGGCGACGCGAGTTCCATTCAGTCTGACGACATTCTGAGCCTCGTCGAGAGCGCACAGACATTGTCCCCTTCAGAGCGCCTCATGCTCGGCCCCTCCGCCATCTCGGAATCTGCCCCTCTCGCAACGCCGCAGGTCCCAAAACACGAATCATCCTACACCAAAATCCTCTCCCACCTTTTCGGCGACCGGATGGAGATCTCCAACTCCCCCGCCCTCGTGTCATCCCAGGGAGAAATGGCCACGAGCCCCGAATTTGCTCTGGGCCGCATTCGCGGAGAGCTCGAGCAGCGCTCCGATCTCATACGTGCCGTTCAGGATCTCCTGCAGACTGGTGACGTCGAGCCCGAGCTCCACGCGCTCCTGAGCCAGTGGACCCTCGCAAAAGACGACGGTGTGAAGAGCCGGCAGCTCGGCATTGAAATCGTCGAAGCCCTCGAGACTGCATCCGTCGCGCACAAGGCTGCGGATCGCATCCTCGCCCTTCGAGCCCACTTTCCGGCGCTGTCGAGGTGGATCATCGGGTCCGACGCGTGGTCGTACGATCTGGGCTCCTCTGGCCTGCACCATGCCATCGCCTCAGGGCTCAATATCAACATCCTCATCCTCGACACCCTGCCGTATTCCTCGCGGAACTCTGGAGACCCTCACCGTCGCAAGCACGATGTCGGGCTGTACGCGATGAACCACGGCGATGCCTACGTTGCCAGCGTCGCCGTGTACTCGTCCTATGCGCAGGTTCTCCAATCCCTCATGGAGGCGGACAAATTCAATGGGCCCAGCGTCGTCCTCGCCTACCTACCCTATACGAGTGAAGATTCCGCGGCGCTTGATCTGTTGAAGGAGACGAAGCTGGCCGTGGACTCTGGCTATTGGCCCCTGTACCGCTGGGACCCGAGCAAGGAGGCGCAGGGCAAGGAGCCGTTTTCTCTCGACTCTGATGCCATCAAGAACGACCTACAGGCGTTCCTCGACCGCCAGAACCACCTCTCGCAGCTCGTGCGGTCGAAGCCCCAGCTGGCGTCGGAGCTGGTCAGTAGCTTGGGCGAGAGCGTGAAGGAGGCGAGGAAGAGGAAGGCGCAGCAGGCGTATGCGGAGCTGCTCGACGGCATCGACGCGCCACCGTTGCTGGTTCTGTACGCGTCCGACGGGGGCGCGGCGGAGAAGAAGGCGAAGAGGCTGGCGCGCCGTGCCCAGGCGCGGGGGCTGTCCGTCACGATACACTTCCTGGACTCGATGAGCTTGGAGGGTCTTGCACAGGAGGAGCACGTCGTGTTCGTCACGTCCACCGCCGGTCAGGGCGAGCCCCCGCAGAACGCGAGGAACTTCTTCAAGGCTGTAAACGCCGCGGTAGCGAAAGGCGAGAAGGTACTCCCGAACCTCAAGTTCTCCGTGTTCGCCATGGGCGACAGCCACTACTGGCCACGGGCCGAGGATGCGCACTACTACAACAAGCCTGGGAAGGACCTGGACGCGCGACTCGCGCAGCTCGGGGGCGAGCGCATCGCGGATCCGGGCCTCGGTGACGACCAGGACGCGGACGGCTCGGAGACCGGCTACAAGGTCTGGGAGCCGCTGCTGTGGAAGGCGCTCGGCGTCGACTCGATCGAGGTGACGGAGGCCGAGTCGGAGCCGATCACGAATGAGCACATCAAGATCGCGTCGCAGTACCTGCGCGGGACAATCGCGGAGGGCCTGGAGGACACGACGACGGGCGCGCTCGCCCCGAGCGACACGCAGCTCACCAAGTTCCACGGCATATACCAGCAGGACGACCGCGACATCCGCGACGAGCGGCAGGCGCAGGGCGTCGAGCCCGCGTATTCGTTTATGATCCGCGTGCGCATGCCCGGCGGCGTGTGCTCGCCGCAGCAGTGGCTCGCGATGGACCAGATTTCGGACGAGCATGGGTGCGGGAACTTTAAGCTCACGACGCGCCAGACGTTCCAGTTCCACGGGGTCATCAAGCGGCACCTGAAGCCTTCGATCCAGGACATCAATAGGGCGCTCTTGGACACTCTGGCGGCGTGCGGAGACGTCAATCGGTATTTGGTTTTCTCTGGCAGTTGATTGTTTGAGTCTAGTGGTTGACTGACGCGATTTTTTAAATCCCCGTTAGTAACGTCCTTGTGTCTTGCATACCGACCTACAACAAGTTGCACGCTCAGGTGTACGAATTTGCGAAGAACGTCAGCGAGCGCCTCCTCCCGAGGACCTCGGCATACCACGAGATCTGGCTCGACAAGAAGCTTGTGGCTGGCGAGGCTTTGCAGGACTTTGAGCCCCTCTATGGCGAATTCTATCTTCCTCGGAAGGTGCGTCCCCGTCCCTTGTGTAAATCTCGTCAACCTGTCTGACACCTGTATCTCAGTTCAAAGTGGCGATCGCGGTTCCTCCGACGAACGACGTCGATGTCTTTGCAAATGATGTTGGGTTCATCGCCATCATGGGCGAAGACGGCGAACTTGCCGGATTTAATGTCACTGCCGGCGGAGGTATGGGTGTCACCCATGGTAACAAGAAGACGTATCCGCGAACCGGTTCGGTCCTTGGCTTCTGCACGCCTGAGCAGGGTGCGGAGGTGGCTGAGAAGATCATGATCGTGCAAAGAGACAACGGCAATCGTGCCGAGTAAGTTGACGCTCTCTGATCGCTTTTGAGGTTCTCTGACGTCGTGTGTCCTCGCTGCGTAGCCGGAAGAACGCCCGCTTGAAGTACACCATCGACCGGATGGGCCTGGAGACGTTCCAGGCAGAGGTTGAGAAACTGCTTGGGTACCACCTCCAGCCCGCCCGTCCGTTCTCGTTCGACCGCAACACGGACGACTTTGGATGGAAGACCGGCGAGGACGGCAAGCACCACTTCACGTGCTTCATCGAGAACGGGCGCATCCAGGACGAGCCGGACCGCGACTTCAAGACGGCGCTGAGGGAGATCGCGAAGGTCCACAAGGGCCGCTTCCGGCTGACGGCCAATCAGCATCTGATCATCACCGAGGTCGCGACGGAGGACTTGCCCGAGATCAAGCGGCTGCTCGCGCTGTATAAGCTGGATAACGTGAATTTCTCTGCGCTGCGGCTGTCATCCTCGGCTTGCGTTGCGTTCCCTACATGCGGTAAGTGACGGCCACGAGACCCAAGTTGGTGTGCGTGCTCAATTGATGTGACCGCCCAGGGCTTGCCATGGCCGAATCGGAACGGGTGCGTTGATCCCTTTGGCGTTGACATTTGGGGGTAACTGACTGGGGATACCGCATATATACAGTATCTCCCTCTTCTCGTCGACAAGGTCGAGAAGATTTGCGAGGAAAATGGCCTTCGCAACGACTCGATCGTCATGCGCATGACAGGGTGCCCGAACGGCTGTGCCCGACCTTATATTGCTGGTTCGTGATCACCGCCGGCGATCGGTGGCCTCATGTGAGCTGACGCGCGCTGCAGAGATTGCATTCGTAGGCAAGGCGCCCGGGACGTACCTCATGCTGCTCGGGGGAGGCTTTTATGGGCAGCGCCTGAACAAGATCTACAGAGGTTCGTCCGCGTGTTGCAGCAAGCGTTCGTTCGAGTGCGAATTCCTGACCATCGTTTTCTTTCGTGAAACACAGAGAGCGTGACGGAGCCCGAGATCCTCGCCATCCTCGAGCCGATGATCAAGCGCTACGCGCTCGAACGGGAGGACGGCGAGCGCTTTGGCGATTTCGTCATCCGCGCGGGGTACATCGCACCGACGACCTCTGGGGCTGCGTGGTACGATCGTATGGGCGGCGAGGCGCCACACCGGGAGATCGCTCTCGCCGCGTAGTAGTAGTGTTCAGGTGGAGGGGTTTTTTTATCGCTGGGACTGGGAGACTCTACATCTAACGCTGTGCATTTGTAATCGTAATTTGTTCCATAACGCATGTTTATTCAGTCATATTCACAAGGCAAGCGTCTGTTTGAGAGCGCTTTCAGAGCTTGGGCTGTTCGCCGTTGGGTGATTCTGGGCGAAGAATGCCACTTCGCACAGGTCTGCAAGATGACGTACCGGTAGGAGGGTTTTTTTCCCTTGATCGCTGTCTCCGAAAATCAAAGAAAGTGTAGATGGGCTCAGTTGGCTTTCGCTGTGGGCGGCTGGCTAGCCAGTGCAAACATATGCTTGAGGCTAGGTGTATTGTTGATGGGCAGGTGCCCAACGTCGGATAACAATCCCTTATTTATGCTTAGATCTTAGCGAAAAGTGAATTTCAAAGTCGGGGCTGCACAGCAGCGGCAGACTCTCCGGAGGGGCGGCCTGCAGTGAAGGAATGAGCGATCAGAATTTGATTATACACGCTGCAGACACATTGTCCCGGAACGATCGGTTCCTCGTCATGCACTCTTACTTGTTGCCTCTGCGATCACCTCCTTCAGCACCGCGATGATGCGTTCGACGTCGCCACGCTCCGCGTTCGCGACCGTGGTGCCCATATGGCTGTAGCGAGGAAGAAAGTTAGCCTGGAGAGTGCAATATTAGGAGATGAGCGCCTGTGACTTACCCTATGCGGAAGTAGTTATCTAGTGGGAGGTGAAACGGGGTGGGTTGGTGAACGGTAGGCGAGCAGAGCGGGGTGGAAAGCAAACCTTTTTCCGCGCCTAGGCCACCTGCAATAACGACACCCTTCTTGAGGAAGAGGGGTAGTAGCTCTGATGACTTCACGCCCGGAGGACACCACAGCTTTCCCCTCGTGTCAGCCACAAATTCTCTACATGACGGAGAATTGTCTCAAGCTTACCGCTGTCATACCATTCGCAGCTATTGAGGGGTCAGCAGCGAGTTGCTTCAGACCGAGCTCTTTAGCCGCCGCCTTGAGGCGATTGCTAGCGTCCGCGTGGAGCTTGAAGCGCTCCTCGAGGGATGACGAACCCTTGACGATCTGTGTCAGGGATTGGTTGAACGCAAAGATGAGGTTGACTGGGGGGGTGGCGAAGTAGGCGGCTGATCCTTTCTCGTACGCTGTCATGATGGGAAGCCATCTTGTGCACGTTAGTGACGATCAAGTGAGTCGAAAAAAAATCATTTACCTCTTCCAGCTCGCATAGTACGAAGAGACAGGTGTCGATCGCGCTGCAGCTACCTACGCTCGGGTCTTTTTGTGAGATCAAAGTGATGTGACGCGTTGGCATTGCTCACCTGCAGTGCTTTCTGGCTGGCAACGACGACGCTGAGACCGGGGGGTGCACCAAGGCCTTTCTGGCTGGCAGATACGACTACATCGATGCTCCAGTCATCCATGCGAATCTCCTCGCTCGCCACGGCGCAAACAGCATCCAAAATCACGAGCGTATCTGGTGACACTCTCCTCACAACCTCAGCAACCGCCTTCGGATTCGACAGAACAGCTGGCGTAGAGAACGTTAAACAAATCGATATGAGTATAGCAAAGGTGAAAATAGACGTGCCTGTCGATGTGTCTACGTGGGTAATCGTGACAATCTTATACTTCTTGGCCTGCAACGCCTTTTCGACCTCTTTGAGGCTGACAGTGGTACCTAATTCGGCCTTAATTTGATCGACATTGGCGCCATATGTTCGGAGGCTACACGGAGCAATATCAGCAGACTATCGGGGCGCGAGTCGGTCTCTATACACACCAATCAGCGAAGCTTTCGCCAAAGTAGCCCGTGTTGAGCACTAGAGCATTCTCACCAGCCTCCACGAGATTCGAAGAAACCTAAGAATAAATGCGGGGCCCGACATGAGTTTCGGGAGAAGAGGACGATAGTAACAAGGTTGTTTACGCCAGCCTACCTGGTCCCAGCCCAAGGTTCCCGATCCTGAGATGAGGAATGGCTGTGCATCCTTGGAGTAGACGACCTCCCTGATCTTACGTTGGACGAAGTGAGCACGCGGATCAAGTAGTGCGCACCTTGTCATGCGTAAGCTGTCACCAAAGGCGGACACGAATTCCGCGGACATATGGGAGACGGAGGGGTGGGCGTTTGCGAAGAGGACCTGACCATGAAGCGAACAAGCAGGAATGAGGGTGCATTCGTCGTACGCGTTGTGAGAGACGGATGGAAGAGTGTACCTCATCCGTAACTTCGACGGGGCCAGGGATTCTGGAGATGATCATGGCTCAATATGCGGGGCGTTCATCATCGCGATGAGTAGGACTCACAATAGCAGCCTTTTGACGCAAAATCCCAAGTCATCCCTGTCAGCGTCAAACCCTCCAATGTATCCAATGTACTCACTTGTGCGGGGCCTAACGCGATGAGACAGAAATATTATCTGATCAGGACAACTCCGCCGGTTCACTGGGAGCCTTCGCCGTACTGAGACGCACCTGGTGGAAGCTTTGTGCTGACATGGTGCGTTTTGAGAAGAGATTGAACGCGCTGGGGGTAAATGGAGGGTTGTTGGTATGCGCGGGAGGAAAGATGGACACGAGTGCCCTGCGGATGAATGCTCGGGATAACATAAGTAACGGCACGCCGCGTCCCGCTGGTGACCACGCCGACACTCACCAAACATTCTTGGATCGGTCTCAGGATAAAGGTGGAGCGATAGCGGACTGGCACACACACTACTTCATTCTTATGGTTTTCGTATTTACGACGAGAATTTCACGTTGGCCGCCGTTGCAGAGCTAGAGCCGGAGAGCCGTGGCGGAAGTAACGGAACAGACGCTTGAGCGCCTGGGCTTTATCATCCCGCTGGCAGTCCTGAGACGCACGTTTGCTGCGACAAAATCAAGTCCGCACAGTGCGCGGATCATTATACAGCGCGAATCAAGGTATAGGGGTATACTGGGAGCCAGCTGTGATCGGTTCACAGCGTTGAACCAAATTCCATGTACGCAAACCAGAAAGATCCTCTCACATAGTATGACATTGATGATTACCGACCGGTAAGGGGACGAGAGGAATCCCCGTCCAAAGCACCATTCGTCTGCCCCCCACCGATCAAACCAGCTGTCGTCTTCTGCATGTCATTCCACTCTGCCTCCCGAGGAATCGCCAAATCCCCGACATCGTACACATAAAGCCTGCCATCGCTGCCACCCATGATGGCCCTCCGGCCGTCTTTGCGGTCCCATTGCAGCTTGTTAATAGAATGCCCTGGACTCACAGCCGTAGACACGACAGGAACCTTCGCAAAACGCCGAACCCTATTTAGCATGTGCACACGATGCAGGAATAGAAGAGAAGATACGGACCTCCGTGTCGATGTTCAGGTTCCACAGGTCGAACTTGCCTGATCCATCGACGGACGCAAACAGTGCAGGGTGTGCAGGATGCCATTTCACGTCGTACACGTAGTCATCTGCCTCTTCAAACGAGTAGATCGGCGCAACATTATGTGCCGTCGTCGATGTCTTCGCCAGCGACCTGGCTCTCCACAGCTTGATGGTCCAGTCGACAGAACAGGTCAGGAACAGGTCGGAGAAATCCACAGGCCCGATGGTGGGATGAAAGTGCAGTCCCATGACGGGACCTGAATGGCCACGGTAAACGTCATACTGATTAAGCCCCGCCTTTGCGCCCGCGCGGTCATAACGGTTCGCCTGGTAGATGTTGCCTTCCTCCGTGCCTACCCAAAAGGTTGTCGTCTCATTGTCTGGGAAGTCCAGCGTCGTGATCGATACCTCATTGGTTTTATTGTGGCCTGCATGAACGAGCTCAAGTGTTTCCTAATGTTTTTTTTTGAGACACGAACTGCACCAAGAGTGGGGGGCTATGAACTCACCTGTGGCTGCGCTAGCATGTCCACCAGCCAGCTACATACCATGCCATCTGTGCTGCTGGTAATCAAGTTGTGCGCATTCTGTGTTCCAACCATCTGCATCGCATACACCGGATGTGTATGTCCGGCTGCGGACAGCGGCGTCTTCAGAACCGGCAGATGTTTCGATCGTGTGTCCCACAGTAATATCTGGCCCGAGTAAGTCCCGCCAAAGACAAGGTTTGAATGGAACGGTGAGAACGTCACGGAGAGGACATCGGACTACAAATAGGTGTCAGTTACTAATCTTCAACAGGCGACGTGAGTAATTGCCTGTGAGTGGAAGACAAATTCTGGTCGTTCGAGGAGGTGCAGATTCCATACAGCGACGATACCGTCTGGTTCGTTCAGCGCAGCAGGGTTTTTGTTGTATGATGCCACGCTAAGCTCGGGGAACTGACATACGAGGTCAACGATACCGTAGTGAGTGTAGGGATATCATGGGTACCTTTGGAGACCAGTCCACATCCGTTATGGATCTGTTCTTGCACTGTTGCTCGTCCCAGAAAGCGCATACTTGCTTGACACGCTTCCCTTCGGAGTCGTCCCTGAATGGTCAAACCTTGTCAAATGTCTTGCGCGCTAGTGTTCATAGAAGGATGATACTCACGCTCCTGTCTCTGCGCCTGAGGTATAGTCGCGAATATAGTCATAATTATCGTTCAGAGCTCGTTGCACAATCTTAGATGACTGCTCAACGAAATCCAAAAACTCAGGTGCGGTGAAGATGCTCGTCCTTTCCTCCTCAGTCAGCTCTGAATAAATTGCTCAGTAACAGAAGATAACAAACGCAAACTGCTGGTTGCTGAAGACACTCACCCCGAAGCGCTTTCTCAATCTCATTGTCAAGCTGAACGCTCTCCTCTTCGAGCTCCTTCTCCCTTGCTCGTTCAGCGTCTAATAAGTCACGCTCGTGAAAGATTCGCTCCCGGATCTCTTCCTCGTCAGGTCGCTGTGCAGGTTCCTCAAAATAAGTTGTCTGGATCTCTTTGTTATACGTAACACGCTCCTGATTGTACACGCTGTATGAGCTGGTTCTGCACGAAGTCAATAGTAGGGCGTACCCGTTGGGGTAATTCAAACAATTCCTGCTCTACGTCGATCAAGTCCGGAATCAAACGCGGCGTCATGGTCCTTCAAGGATATTCACATCTATGGTGGTTATCCAGAGAACAGGTACGCACCGGTCAAGTATATTGTCAGTCCCGGAGTTCATCAATGTGGTACCCATGCTCAGCAGGTCAGAGGCAGCATCGCTCTGACGACTGACTCTTCCAGATGGATTTAGGCCCGAAGGGCCAGGGAGATTGATTGCATGCCCCAAGGACGGTGTGCCGGGCACGGAGGGAGAAGGGGTCATGTCTGGTGTGCGGAACGAAGACGAGCCATCGCCAACGAGTTGGTTCACAAGTTGGTCGACGTCCCTGCGTGCAGCAGAAGGAATATTTGCCTCAATTCCCGGTGGGGAGTCAGGTTGACGATGAAAGAGGGTGGTATGTTGAGCTCACTGTATCAGAAATTCGCCTCTCCGCTTGTCGGTCCTGCCGCGCCTTGCGAAGCTCGGCGAGCTTAGCACGCTTCGCCTCAATCTCTGCCCTTCTCTGATTCACTGACATTGCTCCGGGCGCGTGTTGGATTGTATATAAATCGAGTCGTCTCCGAGGCGGTCAAGGAACGGAGCAGTCGAGCAAGACGGGTCGCTACCAGAGCGGCCACGTGCGATCGCGCTGTTGACGCGCTGTTTGGCAGAACCTCCTTTCACTGTACCTTCAATCCGAGTCATCTCATTTGTTTCCCCATCTCCTCGCCCTTTTATCTCGTTCATATAAGCAATATTTCATTCGTGCATGGCTTCATCATCCAATCGCGGACGCAACAGTGCGGGTGCAAGGAAAGCCGCCGGCAAACGCGAGGAAAATAACCGAATCTACGCGTACCCTATCCCGCTTGTGCTCGATGCCCCGGAGAGCAATGCAGTCTCATCGGTCTTGGGCCTGTTCGGCATATCAGCATCGCGCATTGTCAATCCTCACTGCGAAGGTATATTTGATCCCACGACACGCTCCGTGTGGGTCACGAATGCCAAGGATTCCATGATCTTGTGGAGGCGCGGCTTTTTTGGAAAGGGTAATTTGTCACGGAGCGAGCCTAGTTGGCTCGCACGAAAAATCAACACCCGCAATGCTGCTGGAAAATGTATGTCTATGTTCATCAAATGATAGCAAATGATAGTTGATGAATGAAGTCTGACACCTCAGACATGACGTCGGAAGAGGTCACTGCCAAACGGAGAGCCGAGAGAAAACAGTTCAAGTTAGATCGAGCACGAGCCATTGCTGCTGCTGCTGCGGAGGCAGAGGCCGCGTTTGCGGAAGGCCGCATTATCCCAGCCGAAGAAACGAAAGCGTCCATCCCATCTGCCGCAACGTGGAAACCGTCCACTGTCCATGCTGGAACCGTGAGTTTACCGGAGACACCACCGGAACAGGATGAAGATGATGCTGCGGAGCTTCTTGAGGATTTGGAGCACCTGCAGCTCACCCTACCGGAGGCGTTTTTCCTGATCTGGGCGCTCGATTGCTTGACTGTCCTTGATCCAAAATCAGTGAGCATGATTCGCACGTCGCTGCACAAGTGCTGATCGTTGTCCGCAGCTGGAACCTATGACCCTTCCAGACATCTGGCTGGCGTTTCAATCTGCCCATTTACCGACCTATGCCACGCTTCCCTCGCCCCTTACGCTTCCCCCGCGCGCCGATAACCCCTTCCTCATCAACTATGTCTTCCATCATCATTACCGCTCTCTCGGGTGGGTTGTCAAGAATGGAATCAAATTTTGTGTAGATTATCTCTTGTACAAACGGGGACCTGTATTCCACCACGCAGAGTACGTTTCTTGATGCCTCCACTCTTTGATCCGATTTCACGTGCGGTCCCACCAGATTCGCCTTGGTCCTCATACCGGTGTACGAGGATCCAGACGATGCAAAGACGTCGCCTTTCGATCTCCAGAATGTAGCACCGTTCAGTTGGCAATGGCTGAGTACTATAAATCGTGTCAACTCCCAAGTGCAAAAAGTAATGTTACGTGCTATATTTGCCGGTAGCTGTGCTGATACCATGCCTCTGCCAGACACTTATATTGTCTTATGTGACAATCCCGGCCTTGTCAAGGCTTGGGCCCCATATGCTTCAATCCCCCGCGTATCTGACACAATACTCAATTCGAGAGATTGCCGTACGGCGCTTCATACCCGCCAGAATGCGGGATTAAACGTCGGTGGGGTGATTCGCAGACTAGGATATCTCGTGCAACTCATCTTGCTGTGTGCGCTCAGGGTTCGGTGACGGCGCATACCGAATTCGCATTGGGCTTCCAAGTGGGAGAAAAAGGAGGTGATGCACGAGACGATAGGATCAAGGGTGATCCATGTGAGGGATCTGAGTTACCTCGGGGGAGTACATAAGATCACGTTGTTGAACCCAAGTTTTGTATTCCCATACGGCTCCCACGGCATTGGATCAAGCCTGTCGTCTTCTGTTGTCTTACTTATGAGAGGTTGGTCCGGGCCCCAGTTAGTTGCCCCGCAACGACCCATCTTCAGCAGCTTCTAAGTTCCATTTTTTGCCCAGGGGGTCCCCAAATTGCTAATTGCCGTGCTTCAAGTTCCCATATCCTCCCACTCTCTCTCTGATTATCCATCACCTTTCCTTCTTCTCGACTAGTATCACGTACTTATGCCAGAAAATGACCCTTTCGCCTCCACCTACATATCCTCCAAGCATCTCTTCTCTTTAAATCAATCGTCCAATATCCCCCAGGGCTCCTCTTCAGCACGTCCCTTGTCGTGGTACCCATCCCACTACTCGCAGAATATGGCTGATCGTACTTGGAAAGGCGGAGCGCGCGTCGAGAAACAGCCAGGCACTGAGAAGGACGCCTTATACAGCCACACTCAAGGCCATTTTGACGATGTTCTTGACCTCTCCCCCTCCATACCTCACTCCCTCAGCAACAGCATGCTATCTGTCGACGTGCCTGCGTCTCAAGCACGCCGTCACCCGCATTCCGACTCTTCACCATCCTCAGCGAGTCCCTCGTCGGCGCTCAGCGGCTTCGGCGCTTCATTGCCTTCTGCCATCGCTGGGGCTCATAACGCAGCGTCTCGTTCTCGTAGGCCGCGCAAAGAGAAGCCGCACATTGCACTTGCGCCTGACCAGCCCCCAACGACGCAGGGGAAGCCAAGGACCCGCGTTTTCGTAGCATGTGTCCAGTGGTACGTGCTCTGCCAGGCTCTGTCTTCACAACACCCGAAACATGCTGATCATCACGTGTGGCGCTCTAGTCGTGGGCGCAAGATACGTTGCGATGGGGCGAAGCCCATCTGCTTCAATTGCATGCAGAGGACAAACCCAGATAGCGAATGTAACTACGACCCTGCCCCGAAGCGTCGGGGACCTGACAAGGTTCAAGGTGCCCGCACGCGCTCCGCTAGATCAAAGGACGATTATGGAGAGCCAGTCAAACGTAGGCGCCGTAGAACGACGAACTCTTCCGACGTACCGGCGGAGTCTTCGAAGGCAGGGGATCATGGTCCACAAGCTGCTCTCCCTTCGATCATGGCAAGAAGCTTTCCCGAAATCCATGATCGCCAGTCAGATTCGACTTCTTATAGTCCCCCCAATCTAATCTCGCTCCCGAGAATCAATCCTAGCTTGTTAGGGCATTCAGGAAGCAATGTACGCTACACATCAGATACGTCGTTCGATCAAGGGCCACTCACCCCAATTGCACCCGGACGCGCGGCTGTACGTTCAACCTCTCAAGTCATTTCACACTCTTCGTTGACATCACAGCTGTTGCCGTAGACCTCTTCGCATCAACAACTCGAAGCATCGCGCGGCTTTGATATCATCATGCCTCATATTTTTATTACGAACACGGGTCCGATAGCCCATAACCTATCTGCTGACGGTATACCGGATGATGAGCAAACAGAGTACAATGTGATCGCGGAACCTTCGCTCCAATTCACCCGTAAGGTCTGGTGGGATCATCTGGTGACCCTCTACACCTCGTTCTTGCACGGAACAGCTGCTCAGACTCATACTCGCGCCCAGCGCGACGTGGGAGCACAGCGAATTGTCAATGACCTGCGCTTTCTCTTCCGGACCTCTAGCTACTGGTTCTCGTTCATCAACGTTCCCCGATTTTACAACAACTTCCTGAATCCCACAAAAAGGAGCGTAATGCAGCCCAGTTTGGTACTCGCATCACTCGCGGTGTCGATATACCTTCAGAGCTCAGAACTAGGAATGGGTCAAGAAGGCAGAAGAATGGCGCTCAAGCTGAGGGATGAAGCTCAGGGCATGCTGCAAGCCAGTTTGAATGCTCGGTGGGTCGACGAGTCACTGGCGCAGGCAGCCTGGGTCAGTACTCGTTGTTCTGCCTTAGGAAGGGTAGCTCTAACTTTGGACTTCTCTTCTTAATAGATCCTTGCGTTCTTCGAAGTCTGCGCTCACCCTGATCATCTTCTACAGCGCGTAGATTCTGCCCTAGCTGTGATGGACTCGGTAATCAGAACGCTTTCGCTGACTTACTTGGATCTCGATAACCCTCAGGCATCTGCGTATGCCCGGCACGCGGTCCCAGCTATTCCCTGGCAGTATCAGGCGTCGCAAGCTTCTGATCAAAAGTATCCCGCCAGCAACCTTGGACCCATCCAACAACCCCTCGCGACACAGTGGTCTTCCACCGCCAATCAGTCTGTATTTTCGCAAAGCCACAATCCCGGCACTTACTCAAAAGGCTGTACGTGCGACTCTCTATCACTTGGCCAGCAGTGGCCCGAAGCGCATGAACAGACTCCCTTGTGGTTGTATACGCCTGCCTGGAATAGGGAATGGACTGAGTGGGAGGTCAAAAAGGAGGAATGTAGAAGGCTTGCCTGGAGCGCTATGACGCTCGCCGCAGGTTACAGCGCTTACACTGCAGCGATAGGATTCAAGCAGCCAGAGTTATTCGTGATCGATCCGGCGAACGTGCGTGCAGTCTACGGCCCTGGTGTCCAGCTGATCTTGTACTAACATAGATTTGCCAGTATACTCTCCTCTTCCCAGGTGAAGCGCTGTTACTCTCCCAGTCCTACCTGGTCAACAACACGGGAAAAGAGACTGTGTGGGCACTGTATCTCCGTGCGATGTTGTTATGGCACAGCTGCTTGAGTTTGCGGACGGACACGTCGATCAGCGAGGCGGATAAGGCTGACTTTGCAATCCGCGCCTGGCTTGAGACTGAGGCAATCGAGGAGGCGCTGAACAAGCACGTCTGTGGGGTGGAGCGTTCGTCCATGTACTCTGGGAGAGAGTATCTCTTCAAGTGCGCTTTTTATCCTCGAGCGTTTGTTCTCGAAATGATCTCGGATGCTGATATCGATGAATGACACACCCACAGCACCCGCATGTGCATTTCATTCGAGTTCCGCCGTTTCATTCCTCATGCGTAAGTCGCAGTCACAGTCTAACTCGGATGGTTCAACCGCATTTCTCCATTCACTCATCTTCGTGTGTTAAATTGGCAGGCTGACAGGGCCCAGCCGCGAGAAGTCTATTGAATGGTGTAAGTGCTTGTTCCATCAAACGAATTGCACCCGCGTCGGCATTAATGAAGTATCAACCGTCTGCTTGTGGTGTATCTAGTGCGCGAACAGGAACGCAGGGCCAAAGCTGTGATGCAAGGCATGCACGCTGTCACGGGCAACATCAAGCATAATCTCTCTCAGCGGCCTTGGTTCGTCTGGTGGTTCATGGGCCAGGTATCCCGGTTCGTTGCTCGTCTTATGTTTTTGGGCGCTCCAAGACTGATCTCACGTCATCATAGTGCGCTTACCCTCTGGTCATTCGACAGTTCGTTAGTCTTCGCGCTCGATGTGTGCAAAGCCTTTCTAGAACCCATAGACTTTCTCACGTCCATATATCCTTGTCAAGGTGCGTATGTATCTGCATCGTAATTCTAGATTACTGACTTCCTCGTTTCGTCGTGCCACTAGAACAACGCAAGCGCTATGACGATCTCCTTGAACGCGTCAGGCGAAGTTGTTTATTGGCAGGTGTTTCCCCTCCAGCCCATAATTACAACATTCATTCCATTCCTTTCTAACCGACATCAATCTTGGACTTATCCCTCCGGACCTATCCTTGTACTTTATCTGTATCGTTATCGTCTACCACTGCACCTTTCTTGTCCTCTGCATAATTCGAGTGTACTGTACATACATGCCATCGTTATCACGGACTAGAACGCTATCACTACTCCTGTATCGAGCTTTCTGTCGCTGCTTTGCATCTTGGACTTTGGGTATCGCCTTCTTGTTGCTTACTCTCGCGTTTCACAATACAGGTCATTTTTGGCACCCGATGATACCGCAATGATCATGCAATAAATACGCGAAAAAAGAGGACAGCGAAAGCGAATAGATCGATGGTCACGACAGATGAGAAGTAGTACAAGACCTATATTCTTCCTTTTATTTCGACCTTGCGGTATTTCTCTTCAAATGCCTGTCCGAGTTCCCCCGATGCCGCCTTGCAATCAAGTACTTTCTCAGCATCAGAGCTGTTCGGATTGACGAAAAGAGCAGCGCGGTGTTGCATGAGGAATTCTCGGGTCTGTGCGTACGTGTCGAATGCCAATTCTTGGTGGATGAAGGTGATCGGCAATCGTTGGTATCTAGGTAGCGAAAATAGATAGATAGCGAGAGTATAGTGTTGGTATCAAGCGATCAGCAGTAGTTGATGAGGGACTCACGCCCGAGTCATGACGAGCAACGCTCGTATCCTCTCCCTGTCAATAAAATGATCCATGATATATGCACCCATGTTCGGCGCATCGATGTACAGCTCGAAAAGTGCGTGGTAATTGCCCATCGAGACCGCACGCTGAACCGCAAGCGCGTGTCGCACGGCGGCATCCGATTTCTGTTTGGGCGTTAGCTGACCTACGTAAAGGTTTAATTCTGTGATGGCCCCCGTATTCTGATGTCAGTTGGCATGAATAGGGCAGTGAGGTGAGAAACAGACCGCTTCTATTGCGTCCATGCAAAAGCATGAGGATGCGATAGGCAGTGAATTCCTCGATTTTGCCAGGAATCCCGATTTCATATAACGTCTTCAGTGAGGCCTGACATTGATTGTATTCTACCATATCACCCTGGTTCCATGCTGAGTGAACGAGTAACTCGACTGGATGCCACGACTGAATGCGACTTACAACTTCAAGTGCCATCCGAGCGTGGATCTCATACACTGCCACAGTGAATTCATTTTTTATTCGCTGAACCTGTGGATTTGACTGGATCATGCTGTTTCATCAGAGAAAACAGAGGAACGCACGGTGAGATCTTGTCGTAGACTCTTGAATTGGCTGCAAATCCAGTTATAATTATTCTTCTCTCTCCATCGTTTTTTGAGTTCCGTAAGAGTCTGCTGAAGAATGGGATAGGGCCGGATCTGTTCTGGTTTAGGATCCTGCCACAGGCATTCAACTCAACATCCGACCATGCACACATTCTTAGCTTACTGAAGTCAATCGCAAATAATCTTTGAATGTTTCTTTGGATGTCCCGACAATAGTGTGTCGATCCCAGTTCGGCACATTCTGCCCCACACATGAATTCCAATGAAAAGTAGATCTATGAAGGTAGTGCAGGCGAGACTCACAGGATCCGCCTCAGGATCGTCCAAGTTTGCAAACGGCGATGCAGACCGTGAATGCATGGGGGCGTTGAAAAGATGAGCGGTATTATGGTTAGCCTTGAGAGACGCCTGACCGCCACCAGTACGCGACTTCTGTTGCTCAATCTCATGCTCCCGTTTGAAACGCTCTGCTCGGCGATTCAGAGCAACCCGGTCATTGAGATCCAGCGCGTTCGTGGTTGCCGATTTGCTGATTTGAGACTTCTTTTGCTTCTTGCTGTTTGCTGACGGGGACGCATGTCTGGATAGCTCGCAGAGTAATGTGTAATCACAGATTGAGCGTAATGAGACCATCACGCACATTTTCCGCTTGAGGCTGCCGGATGCTGGGAATGGTTTCGGAAGCAAACTTGTAGAGATGGGAGCGTGAAAAGTACCATTGACCCAAATGACAAAGGAGCACACCTTTGTAGCTGTACACCAGCCCAGTCGGTAGTCCACAGAGTCTTTGAGCTGTAAGCGTCAGATATTACCTGTCGTAGCTCTGTTTGCGCCTCTTCCCTGTTTGAATCTGTCATTTGTCCTAGACACGAAGCAACCCATTCCCTGCGATGCGGCTGGTGTCAGAACGCAGTGACCTAACCGAACCAAATCGCACAAACTTCAGTGGTGGCGGCCAAGACTCAGCAGCAGTAGACATGTTAGAGATATGACTGTGTTAGACGAGTACTGAAGACGCTGGCCTATAGGTGTAATGCGTAGATAGCAGTGGACGGAGGGCAGGGAGGATGACTGGTAGGAGGGTCAATGAGTCCGACGTTGCTCTATCGGTGCAATGGCTCGTGGGAAAATTATATGAGCACCACAAATTTAGCGCTACGGACCCACAAGGCACCTCAACATTAACATTTCGAACCAAGTCAATAGGGCAAAATGTTGATGTTGTGATGAAAAGGCTGCAATAGCGAGTCTCCTCATTCACATTGGATCAATGGCTATGAGGCCGAAATAGACATGAACCGTTCATTTCTGTTGAAAAAGAATATTACAGAGACACTGGTAGGTAAGGCCCTGTTTAATATAGAGAAAGCACACGGTTGTCGTATCTCTAGTGGCCCTTATCTACCGGCGGGCTGTAAACTATGAGGCGAGTAATAGACTGTGAGCACATCAGCCAAAATATAGGCACGGGTTCCACGCACAGATCTTCCTGGACTTGATGACCGACCACTTGAAGCGCTTGACATACAAGCTGATGGCGGTGAGGGCAGAGAACAAGATGACAGCCTTGAGACCCATCTTCTTTCGCTCATCGTGCTCAGGCTCTGCAGCCCAGTTCAAGAAGGTTGTAACATCCTTGGCTAACTGCGAGGTGGTTGCGGGTGTGCCTATGATGAGATGGATTCTAGCCCAAGGAACTTCGCGCTAAATGTGAAAAAGACATACCATCGTCATACTCGACGAGGCCGTCGAAGATCACACGAGGCATAGAGATGGCACCGCCGGGGAAATAAGGGTTGTAGTTCATGCCCTCACGAATTTCAACACCAGCAGGGGCGTCGACGTAACCCGTCAGCAGGGAGAAGAGGTAGTCCTGCGGGTAAGACTGGGATGAGCTTCTCGACATATGGCCAACGAAAGGAAGAAAAGTCACCGCGCCGCCATGACGAGCCTTCACGATCAAAGAAAGGTCAGGAGGAAGAGCACCACCGTTAGAAGCACGGGCGGCCTCCTCGTTGGGGTAAGGAGCGGGCATGTAGTCCGAAAGCTTTCCGGGCCTCTGGAACATCTCGCCCTGGTCGTTCGGGCCGTCCGTGTACTCGACCTCCTCGGCCAAGGCCCTCGCTTCATCGGCAGTATGGGACACACCGACGAGGTTGCGCCAAGCGATGCGGTCAAGGGAGTGACATGCCGCGCAGACTTCGCGATAAACCTGATAGCCTCTCCGAATACTACGACGCGTGGGATTGAAGGGGGAAGAGGTATAAACACAATGAGCGGATTGTTAAGGCGTGACAGGTCAAGAAAATGTTACCTGGCATGGTCGAAGGTGTTAAGCAAGCCCTTGTGCGACCACGGGTAGGCGGGCGGGTGAAGGCCATCCTCGGCGGGAGAAGAAGCGTGCACTTCACCAATGAAGGGAAGGCTGCCGTAAAGATGAGTGTACCATGCTATCGAGCCAGCGGTGAGCAATGTTGCCGAGGCGAGGGTTGCACGGGAGTTGATGAAGGACTTTTGATAAATTCATCAGCATGCTGAGTATGCTTGTTACAGGAGTAAATCAGGCTCACCTGAGCAGCATTCGAAGACGCAGCACCGGAGGACGCGAACCGGACCTGCTGCTGGCAATAGAGAGAATTTAGCAACAGGACGTTGGCCATAGGCTCCTTGGAGTAAAACGACATGCTCACAGTGCCAGAGCGCGTCGCCGTTCGCAGAGACGCCGAGCGAGCGGCCGCGAATGTCGCAGAGTTGTTGAGAGCAGCCGCAGGCAGCCTCGACAGCATTTTGGATGGGAGAGTTGGGAGGAAAGGATGTCACGCACTTTGTGACAACAGCTTGCGGGTAGATACGGAACCGTCCCCCCTAAGCGAATCATATTCCGTCCATTTTGGCGTCAAGGCTCGAAGTACTCAACCGTACGACTAGGCTCTTCTTCCTTCGCTCTCACTTGACTTGTATCCTCTTCGTATCTTGGAACGAACCTTGTTGGCACAATCATCTTGGGCCGCGCATACCAGTCGGGCCGGTCTGAACGAGTGTCCATTGTCATCAATGTCACTCACTGTGGACATGTACGACATGTCCAGCCAGTCGAAGTTTTCATTCTGGAATCGAGTACAGTACACAAAGGCACCGGTGGGGCTATATAACTTCCATCGTTCAAAGCGGCGTCTTTCATACGAAAACGCGACTACTTCTAGCCTCAGCGGACCCTGCCTTAGATAATTCTTGTGAATACTCGCAATGCGGTGCCATCAAGCTGGCTTCTCGTGCGCGACTAGGACAACAAATATGCGGAACTAGAGCGGCGAAGGTAGACTCGAGAAGAAAAGGAAGACTCGCATGGACTCGGAGAATGCCCTCGTTGACCGATATGACTGATCCACTGGACCATAACGAGACCTGTGACTGATTCTCCGAGGGTAGATCAACCCGGCGGCTCAAATCGCACGAGGACGGAGGACGTCAAAAAAATCACAAAAAACATTATCATATCATGCCGTAGCCGTTACAAGTCAGTGGCCGGACATCCACAGACACGGGGTGTAACTGGATGTGAAGAGCGTGGAAACCGTTAAAAAGGGAAGAGTACAGTCAAATATATATTAGAAACGTGGATCAATCAGAAGAGACGGCGTCCCGATGGGTTCGGCGAAAAATGTGAGATGAGAGGGTGAGACGCCTAGAACAGACAGTCGCATAGTTCTGACAGGATATATCCTTGTAAGCACAATACGGCGAGGCAAGAATGCTCGACACGCACCTTCCGCACAGCAACACAAACAGACACCCGCCAAGCACGCTGTGCACGTTCCACCACCCGATGACTGCTGCGGGGCAGGTTGCTGACTGGAAAACGAACAATGCCACCATTTCGAACTCGATTAATATCATGTGTGTAGTAACTATATAGAAGGCGTACACGTAGACTGTCTGTGGTGGGGGCTGGGGCTGGTAACCTGGCTGACCGCCATACCCCTGATAGGACTGCGGCGGCTGTTGAGGATAGTAACCCTGTCCTTGAGGTGGACCTGCGGCAATAGGAGAAAAAATTCAATCGGTCTGTCAAGGTCGCCGCATAGAACGTAGGATCACTACCTTGTGGTGGGTAATACTGTTGCTGCTGCTGCTGGCCGCCAGCGTAATAATCTTTGTTGGACATGATGTGGGACGAGAGGAGGGATGGTTTAACGAGGGATCTGACGACGGAGCTGACCCGCCGCACGGCCGAGGCCTTATATACGGCCGGCCCGGAGCCTACCCATTTGGAAAGTTCACTGTGCGATGCCACTGCGATGTCTCATTCGATTGCCCGGCCATGTGGCATCCCGCTGTTTTGTTTTGGCCACTGCCACTAGCCACTGCCTCATTGCTGCTGCGGTTGGGCTATGCGAAGACATAACACAGCATTTTCGCTCCTTCTAAGTCCTCGTGCCAGGGAAGTTCCAAGGAACAATCGTGAGCACCTCGTATTGTTGATGACCTACAAAACCTCCACTGAGGGCCAGAGGCCCGAGCTAACCCGAGCTGGCCTGAGATGCATTAGCAAAGTGCTCCAAAGAAACCGAAGCTACCAGAGCTCGATGATCAGATCTCTAGAGTTGTACTGTATAGCTCGTAACCCACAATGCTGTTATGAGGGTTGTCATCGATTATTTTTAGACAATGAGCGGCGTAATCGTAGGTCGGTCTGAGGTAACCATCACACATCCGTCCCTTGCAACCGCCATTCTGCTTGCCCATGTTCAGCAGATGCGTGAAGAATGATGTATGTAGAAGGTATACTCTGTTTGTGAGCGCCGCTGAAGATTGCGAAGCCTCAACGCAGGATGGTCCTTTGCTCATCATCATGTAAGCTCTCTTAACTGGTCCATCCGCGTGCGCCTACGTGACAGATGCTAGCCAAGCTTCCATGATTCCACAGTGACTCCATCGCATGGTCGTCAGTCAGGTTTTGGCAAACAAACCTCTTGTTGAAACTTGCAATCTTTCTTGTAGAGCTTTGCTGAACGCTCATCCCGTCACGGATCCAGCAATGCTTTAAAGAAAATCATTTCACTGATTGTCATTTGTGCGAACAAATGTTGTACTCATCAACATAGAAACCAGGCAGCGACTTTTGGACTTTCCCGGGCTCCCGCGGTAGCCGAATAATCTGGAGCTGCGCCTTGTTGGTGTTCCCTTGTATTGAATAAAGTATCGAACCGAGCCAGGTGTTACCTGGATGAGAAGCGCTTCTGCCTAACAACTGCAGTCAGAGCTATAGATGGGGACCCAACCTTCTAAATCAAGTATAGAACCGAGTAGTATCAAGATGGCATGTAACTCACACTTTTTTGATCAGATAAAAAATACAAATCCCAAGATGACAGCCGTAGCTGATTGAGAGTCAAAATTTGCCGAGCCATAGCATACACAAGAGCCAGGAAGCGAGATATACAAGATGCGGAAATTCACGGCCGCCTCGCTGAGCGGTCTACTCGCAAAAAAATTCCGTATGTGCGGAAATAATGAAGATAATCGATATATGGAGCGCGCGTGTCATTTTCTGTGAAGCAGAGTCAATAAGCAGTCGCGCTTGTCATACGAAAGAGCAAGAGGCAAGGAACTTAGAAGGGGCTCGCGGGGTGCCGTGAAGATCTAGAAGCAAAGGCATACATTCGAGCTCCTTGTTGTATGAAAAACTCCGTCAACTGGGTTTGGCCTACAATTCAAGAACGCTCATCAGAACGATGTCGAAAATGAACCGCCGGTTGACTTACGAGGCGCAACATAATTCAGGAGAGGCCGAATCTCGAATGGCCCCGTCCATGCCTCAGTCAAAACAGTCCCGCTCTCCCCGACGCGAATCATACCAGTCGCGTCCGTGCTACAAGGAGTACTCTGAGTGCGCAAGTACACAAATACGATCACCCTTGTGGGGTTGGACGGACCTCGATAACCGCATCAGAGTCACCTGCAAGGAATACCGCCCACGCTGGCGCACGCTAACATCTGGGAAAAGAAAATACACCCCCGCACGGCCTTGCAGATTGCGCATGTTGTGGGGTGAAGATACAAGATTTCCATAAAGTAATCTGTTTGGAGGGAAATGTCCGTTTTGCGGTAACTCAAGTGGTCCCGAGCCATCAGCGCCATGGAGCGACAAGTGAGAAATCATGAATGGCAGATCAGGCTCGCTTTTGAGTCGAGGAATCAGATGCCCATCCATGACCACTTGGTCTGCAAACAGATGTTCACTCACTTCTCTACTATGTTCCCTCGAAAGTCCCGGATGATCAGCTGCACGATTAGAGGCGGCGATAACGGAAGACGAGATAGCGCAGCTGAGCCAAATTCGGCCGACATCTCTGGCTGCTGTATAATCTCTAGGTGATATGTCCTAAACAAGAGAACGAAGGGTCAGGGTGTCAATACGAGTATAGACGGACAGGGTTGACCTGGCATCGCCCTCGGAGCCATATGGGCTGGGTGACTCTTCAAGCGCGACGTCCGGCAAGATGTACTGAGAAAAAGATGCGTCGAACGTGCGTGATTGTTGTCGTTCCCAGGACGAGCCACTACTGGAAGAATTAGAGTAATATTGTGGGAGAGCGGTACTTCTGGAAGAGTGTGGCCGATTACTTGTCGTGAGGAAGACGACAGAGGTGGAGTCCCTCACTAGAGAGTATTGAGGTTGGAAGTCCCGAATGGCGTGAATGGTAGACAGTCGTCTTTCAGAGGACTCTCCGATTCTCGCGCAGATACGAACGCCCTGCTCGCATCCGTGCTGATGTCGAGTGCGAAGGAAGAAGTTGAGATGTTTCCGGAAGTTTGAGATCAGATCAGATGCCCAAGCGGAGTTCGCCGTCAGCCTCCGCAGCCAGTCAAGCGTCTACACGACCAATTTAACCACACACACTGAGTAAGGCTTCGAGGATATAAAGAGGATCTTGGGTCGTACGGGTTTAATGCTTGACGGTGGGCGCTCGGCTATGTTCGCATCACGAGACAGTACGTGGCCAGAAGCCTTTTCCAAATAGAGGAAATCCTCAAACGAGCTGTTAGCGAGAACCGTCGCTCGCAGAAGGGCAGCGAGCATCGTGAGCGAGGACGCTGGAAGAAACCAATTAATTTGGCATGAGGGTGATGGTGATGCACAGGACGTCGCTCGAACGAGACGCTTCAGCCCTGTGTCATTATATACATGGGCCTCATTGGAAGCACAGTACAGGAAAGACTTAATGCAGAAATTGATACCCGGTACAGCTGCAAATCTGACCGAAGGGTAGGTTCGTGATGGAAAAAGCCGTGGGCGCCTTGTGCGCGTTCGTGAACCCCACGGCGGGACCTGGGTAAGCATCAAAACTGTATTCCTTCACTTACGGAACTTTCACGGCGAATGCGAATGATCGAGATAAAATAGCTGGAAGAATCGCGATTGAGGGGGGAAGGCTCTAGAGGTTACAATGGGTATATTACTCAAATGCGCCTCTTCGCGTAACTCCATGCGCCCGCCAATCCAGATACCAAAGTGGCGGCGGCCAAGGCAGGCTTTACACCAGCTGATCAAAAGGAGAGAAATGAGGTTAGAGGATGTGCATTTTTCCAGAAAGTAAGCCCTTACCGGAGGATTTGTAGAGCGCACCCGTCAGGGCACCCGCTGCCATGCTTCCTAATGTGTCATGTTTTCCCCGCACACCATCGATGGTGGAGTTAATCCCGTTATATGCCAATGCTGGATGACAGATGGTCAATGGAGAACAAAAAGAGATAGCTAATGGGGTAGTGAGCCGACCTAACACGCCGGCTGAATTGCCCAAGAATGTCCCTCTTCGTGTGACGGCGTTAAGAACGCTGTTGATTCGCAGCCTCGTATTAGAAACCGCCAACGGGCGGCGTGCACCCTCACGCACTCCCCATGCACCTCCGAGGGCCAGACCTAGGGAATGGGGGTGAGCATGTGATGGTCAAAGACAATAAGATGGGAAGATAAGGTGAGATCCATGGAGTTCATAAGGGGGCGACATAGGGCAGAATTGGATAAACAGTGACAGAGATGGGAAGGACAGCTATGACCGTACCTCCGAGATACATAGTCCCTGTGCCGTAGCACAGATCATCGCTCCATCCTCTTGATGGTATTGCGGTTCCTGAACCGGGCAAGTCGTTGGTCTTATCGTCGTCTAACATAAGATAGTCAAGCTGATCTCCCAGACCAGCCAGCGGGTGCAACTTTGCCGGGTCATATGCACCCATGAGGACATCAGACGCGGACATAGACTCGGGGAGAGGGGCTGAGCTTTCGGAACGAGAGAATGACGCATTGCGGAGGTATTCGGTGGGATCCTGAGAGGAAGACGGTTGACTGTTTGATCCTGGAGATGACATTATGAGCTAATAGATTGAAGTGGAACGGAAGCGCGAAAGGAGAATGGAGCGTGGTCGTCGTCGGACACGATGACTGGCAAGACACGAAGGTGGGAGACCAAAATTTTAGAGCGGCGCGATGATCGGGATACAAATGTGGGGTGGCCGATCACCCGGGGAAAGGGAAGAGTGTGGCGCTGGCGGATTGCCGCAGCCTTGCGCAAACAATAAGCTCTCGACAATTTATCCTTCGCTCAAGTCAAATATGTCCCTTGCTTCTTGCTCGCGCAGCCTCACCCTCGCGCGAAGGCCGCTGCTGGCGGCGGCGGGCTCTACCATCTCTCCGAGCCTTCCTTCCTGTCTTAGGTTGCTGCACTCCCTGAGGCCCACGACTCGATTCTCCAACCGGTCCCAGCAGTATGCGTCACGCCCTCCATCCAATCTCCCGGCACGTTCTGATTCTTCATACCCTCCGATGTCAAAGCGTAAGTGATTGCGGTATGGAAGCTCGAGATGTGTCAAGGTCCCAATTGTCTTTCTACCGCAGGCTGGGCAACTTCCACAACTCCGCACTCTACTGCCACTGACCCTGCCGAAGCCGAGGCCCTCCAGTGCTTAGAGCAAGGCACCCAGAAACTGGAAGAGGGTGATGTGAAGGGGGCGCTCGAGCTCTATAAACGCAGTGTGGAGATCAAACGTAATGCTAGCTCCCTGTTCAATCTGGGCGTCACTCACTATCATCTCAGTAAGTTTCCTCCAAAATTTCTCTCGTTGATGTGCGCACCTTCACGGGCGTCATAGAGGAATTCAATGAAGCCATCGAGGCTTGGAAAGAGTCTATAGAGCTTCAACCGTCCAGTCCGGATGCCCACACCAGTAAGTCTACTTGACATCCCCCTATATCGTTGTCGTAATATGTGTCTGCACAGATTTGGCCAGTGCCTACATCATATCTCCCCTCTCCCGGCCCGATCTTGCTCTACACCACCTCCGGTACTTGCAATGCCTATACGAACTATCTTCGTCTCTGATGAAAGTCACGCTTCAGTGTAGCTGTGTCACTGGCACCTGAGGATGGCGAGATTGCGTTTAATCTGGCCGCCGTCTTGGAAGCCTGTGCGCCACCCCTTTCGTCCTATTGTTCTGGCTCATCATCCTTGACGATCATGCTGCAGGTGGGCGTCTGGAAGAAGCCTTGGAGTACTACAAGCGCAGCAAAGACTTCGGCGTTGACCGTGCGGCCATGCACATTCGTAACGTGAGTGACTCGTCTCTTTTCGGTTCAGTCGTGCAAACGCAACATTCATACGCATCTAACATCGGCTTCCGATAGGTCGGTGCGAAAATTTTGGGTCAGAAGCTCAAAGCAGAGGAAGAAGCGAGGAAGTCTAGTTCCAACTCTTCTCAATGACGTGCTTCATTCCCGCTCAATCGTTAGTAGATGTCTTGCTATTGTCTTGCACCTCCTTCGCAGAAGTCATCAAATTGCATCATGACCATTTGTGTACATATTCCATAATGCGTGTACTCATGGTAGGTAGTGAGATGAGAGACGGAGTTGGAGCGCCCCACTAACGCGCCTATACCCTACCATTCCGTCCATCTCACCGCCAAAGCGAATCAGCATGAATGCACAAACCGCCGACCACATATTCCGCTCTCGTCGCGACAAGGATGCATCGGAAGAGGATTCGCCATACGACGCATTCGACCAGCGCCCACGGTGTTATTCCGCCTGTAAGCGGCAGACCCTTTCGAGTGTGAGCGGACTCTACGCGGGCCCATTTGTCCACCGGCCTGAACCATTCTCTGCGTGATTTCCCACTCCCCCACGCCCACGAATGTCAAGTTCCCTACGTTCCCGCCAACTAACTTGGGAATGCGATGTGACCCCGCGGTTGTATTGTCTGTATCCCGAGGCAAACCCGTAGTTGGAAACCATGCCGCGCCCAAGATCCCCTCTTTGAGTTGTCCAAGGCAAAGTGCTTGAGGGTACCACTCCGCGATCGCGAGATGATCCTCCTGTCCAGCCCCCACGTCCTAGATCCCGAACAGGGTTTCTGGTGCCGTCGCGGAAGGCTGATCCAGCGCGAGATGAACTCGGTGAGGCCGAGAAATCCGGCGGTGGAGATGTCTGTACGCGATGGAGGATGTCTAGAATGTCCCCGCGGGTGTACATTGACGACAAGTGATCCGACGGTTTGACTTTGAGGATCCGATCGAACCCTTCGTGCGTCGAGGGGTCCTCGAAGGTTGACGCAAAGCGCGCTAACACTCGACGACCAGTGTCTACATCCTTTATGGTAGGATGATCCTCTCCTTGAATAGATAGCACAATCATGAGAGGGTGCCTCTAATTTGGATGAACGGGAAACCATACGTTTCTCAATTCTGGCTGCGCATACCTGGGCGCAAAAATGAGATGACAGATTCAAGAACAAAAGCTTGTTGTCTCACGTCAAAAGGAGTATCAAAGAATAAGACCCAAGTGGCAGTACCTGGGAATTCGTATGCTATATTGACCCAATGGCATCTTTGGCTGCGAGTATTCAACGCTTCAGCATAGTTACGATAGACGAGGGTCTGTCGTCGTGAAGCACTCACGATGCGTCAACATTTGTCCTATCGATGCATACCGATAGGCCCTCGTGAAGACTTCTCCTTGCTAAGTTCTCGACGCTCCGTCGGTCGCCTAGCTCATCCTGGCTGCATCTAATAAATCGCGGGAAATGACGCTGCAGTGCTTCTGCGAACGAAGACTGTGACAGGACGGGTCATCTCAATAGGAAAGCCAAAAAAAGACCACGATAAAAAAGGAAACGCACCTTGCCTGAGCCTATGAGTCCTACCAATATCAAAACGACTTTATGGTTCAGGCTCAGGTCTAGCTCAGGCTCTTGGATGCTCTCAACGGATTCGTGCATTCTTAGATCATCGACAGTGACCAGCTTACTACTGCTGAGACATACTGAATTAGCGCTAGATCTAATCCGGGCACATGTTTGCCACACGGACCAATGTGTGTTTTTTGACCCAAACCAAGCCATTTTCGGAAGAGCTGACGCTCATGACGCTCGGGAGTGCTCGGGCAGGCCTCGGGAAGCCCACCTAAATGTTTCCCCGTCAAAACCCCAAAAATTAAGCCAAAAAAAGATCAACTTTTGGCATAGAAAAAGAGATTAATTCCATTAAGGGTTGTCACAAATGTCACAAAATGTCACAAAGTTGAGCATAGGATGATGAACATTCCAAAAATATACCCCTACCTATAACAAATTGGGTCGGGATGAACACCGAATAATGGCTAAAAAGGATTAAAACCTGGGAAGGTTTGGGTTTTTTTTGGCCATTTCCTCCTCAAAAATACCAAAAACGGGGAAGGAAATGGCCCAATTCTGCCCTCAAAAAGATTAACTCCCGGGGAAACGCTTCCCGGAGCCTGCTCGGGCCCATCAAGTCCGCCACCGCGCGGCGCGCAAAGGTGCCTGTCATACGAGGCGTGCGTCGGCGTAGGATATCCGGAGAACGTGTCGTAATAGGTTGAAGGAGGGCCGCCAACGATACTGTCTTTGGGAGACTAGCCCTGAGTCGGTAAGAATGGTCGACAGGGCACAAGAAGTGTACAGTTCGATGTTCGAAGCGGGGAACCGAGAGGCTTAGAGAACTGCGATCCTGTACAATCGTTGCCTTGCGCGAATGCGTGGGGTGATGAGGTCCCTGCTGTTCTAGGCCAAACGACGAAGATGAACACCGAGCAGGGATAATCGGATTCTACGCGTGTGCGGGGGTGCTGCGAGAGTACCAGTAGTCTACTAGTCTCCAAGCAGTATATCTTCAAACTGCAAGATAGTCGTTCTCCTTGGAATGCGCAAGAAGAGACTTGCACAATCAGGCTGGACTCCGTCCGATAGACGGACGACTCGACTCGACTAAGTATGTGCCTACAGCGTGCACCCTAAAGAGACGCTCTTCGCACGACCCTCGCCCCTTGGCAAGAAGGCACCACCAGATAAACCTGTATAGAGAATTTTGATTGCGCACAAACTACCTAAGCGCGCCCGAGTACAGAAAATTACCGCATGGCCATGGGCACCTGCCCCGTTCGACGCGTAGTGACAAGTGGGTCCAGGCGGACAGACAAACGTCCCCCAAATACGAGGAAGAGCAAATGGAGACAAGAGAGAGGGACGAGACGAGGGGGGTCTGATATATGTATAGAGTCATAGACGCGAAGTACAGTACAACGCGAAGGACTAACTCGCTTCGGCGTGGTTTGTATGCTACGTGGGACTAGGGGAGTGGATCGAGAATGGGAGTGGGTTCGTTAAAACAAGCAGGCGATTGGGATGGGAGGGATATGGATGCAAGAGATGAAGGAACAAAAAAAAAAGGAAACAGCACACACTTCGGGTGGGGCGACATTATCATGATTGAGTGGGATGGAATGGGATGGGATGGGATGGGATGAGAAGGAAGGAAGGAAGGAAGAGCGTTCGCACGCGTGCGACTTTTTCCGGACGGCCCAGATACAGATGGCAACAAAGAGAAAGAGAGAGAGAAAAAAGAGACAGACCAGGACCCTATTTCAAAACATTGGCGACTGGGGAACGACGAACGACAGCACGAGCCCGGACGACCAGACCCGCATAGATGCGATGCGATGCAACCACGACTCGGACGAACGATCAACGACCACCGCCCGCATTACCGCCCCCCACCCCGACCCCTCATAAGCTCAAAGGCGGCACCGAACCACCAAAAAAGCCCGCGCGCTGCACGCTCCCCGCCGCGCGGCCCTTCGCGTTCGGATGGTGCCCGTGGTGGTGATAATGCTGCTGCTGATGCCGCCGCCCGCCCGCCGCGGCGCCCATCAGGCTCTTCTTCTTCAGCATCTTCTCCTTGCGCGTGCTCTTGCGCGGGCGCGCGGGCGGCGGCGTGTACCCCCCGTTCTGGCCATTGCCGTTGCCGCTCCCGTTGCCGGTCCCCGTTGGCGTGCGGTCGCCGTCGCGATCGCGCACGGGCAGGATCACGGGCGAGATGACGACGTCCATACGGCGCTTGCCGCGCCTCCGCGCGCCCTTGACCTTCGCGGCGGGCGACCCAGAGCCGGAGCCGGACCCCGCGCCCGCGCCCTTGTCCTGCCAGAGCATGCCGCTGAACGGGCTGCTCCGGATGATCCCGCCGTACGCCGCGAGCTCGCTCCCGCTCTCGGCGAGCCCGGCCTCGCGCGTGCGGCGGAACGTGCCCATCGGGATGCGATCCCAGCGGCTGAGGTTCTGCAAGTGCCGCGTGCCGTCGTCCTCGGCGGTGCTGGCCTCTCCGTCGGCGAACGCGCTGGACGGGAGGGAGTCGAGGTACTGAGGATCGAACGGATCGGAGTCGAGCATGGACGCGTCGAGGACGTCGTCGAGGTCGATGGGCGCGCCGAGGGGGAGATCGGAGGTGTGGGACGTGGGATCGTCGGAGAGGGGGAGGTGGCCAAAGGGCGAGGGGGAGGAGGTGAACTGGGGCACGTGGGACAGCGAGGAGAGGGACAGGGAGCGGTCACGGCTCTGCGCAGGCCAGGTGTTATTAATAAAGCATATAAACAGACGGATCGAGCTGAATACGCACCCCACTCATGCTACGTCCAGACCACGACACCGATGGGTTGCGCCTGCGATGCCTGGGGAAGGGGCTCGGCACAGGACACCGCGAGCCATCGACGACCGCCCTCCGGAGGGTATCGCTCTTGTCCGTGGCGAACGTGCCCATCATCGGCGGGCGCGGCGCGCCCCGCTCCAGCTGAGGGCTGAGCGTCAAGCTCGCGACATCGCTCACGGGCAGCGCGTCGTCATCGGCGTCATCGTCTTCGCTGACGTCCATGAACACCCGCCCGGCGAGGATGTCCGCGGGCTTGGGCGAGTCGCGATGGTCGAGATAAGCGGCAGAACGGGGGCGCGGGCCGGGGCTCATCGTGGACATCGGATCGATGGCGCAGGGCGTGGTCGGCGGGCGGAAGAGGCGCATCGCGCGGGCAGTGGGCAGGCCGCGCTCGTCGACGAGTTCTTCGTCCGTGGTCTCGCCGTCGCTGTCGACCTCCAAGCCGTCCTCTTCGTCTTCGCCATCGGCAGTGCCGTCCACGTCGGACATCTGTACGTCCGTGTCTTCGTCGTCGCCGTCGCTGGTGCCGGCGTCGAGGAGCTGCGCGGCGTTGGCCTCAAAGTCGAAATCGAGCAGGCCCTGGCCGTCCTTGAGCCCGTTGGTGAAGATCATCGAACCATCCCAACCTTCGGTGACGTCAAAGACGGTCTGGGCGGCGAGGGCCATGGCATTGAACGCGAGGACGTCGTCATCGTCTTCGTCGACGGTCTCGTCGCCGTCATCATCGCGTGCTTCGACGCCATCGGCGCCCGAGTCGGAATCTGTCAAGCCTGCGAAGAAGAGTTCCGCGTCGAAACTGGATTCCTCATCCTCGGACCAGCCGGTAGCGATCCCGGCGTACGTGATGCTCGCCGCGTCGTCCTCGCCATCCACCTCTGCGTCATCGTCCTCGTTATCTTCCTCATCGGCATCCTCCTCCTCCTCCTCCTCTGCGTCATCGTCCTCGGTCTCGTCGTCGCTGCTATCGACGTCCATCTCGTCGCCGCTGAGACCGACGCTCTTCTTCCGGGGGCGAATTTCCCAGTTTGTCCGGCGCTCTTTCCGTTTGGGCGCTCCGTCGCCGAGCAGTTCCCTTTTCACACGGGCCTTGTCGTATCCGTGAGACTGGTGGTGCTCCTCGTCGCGAATGAAGGACTCCTCCTCGTCCTGGATGGACGAGTCCGTGGAGAAGTCGGAGGAGTCCGAGTCGCCGTCGGAGCTCGAGCTGTCGCTGGAGGACGACTCGGCGGAGACGAAGGTGGGAAATTGGACGGACTGGGCGTCGTCCGCGCCATTCGCGTCCTCGTGCGGGTCGCCTCGCTGATGGAGAGATGGGGTCGGGAACGCGTCCTTGCGGATCGCGGGGGACGGGCCGGTGCCAGCCGGGTAGTACTCGTCGTCGCTGGCGGCCGCGCGCCTGGCGGGCTTCCCGATCGTGTCTTTGTGCTTGGATTTTTTTGGGGGCGGTTTGGGTTTGGGAGTGGCGGGGGCTTTCGGGGGACGGCCGCGGCGCTTTGGGGGCTGGGCGGGGGCATCGGTGTGCCGGGCTGCGTTGGGTTTCTTTGTGGATGAGGATGCGAGGCGGGCGCGGGCTAGGACGTTGGGGGGGACCGTGAGTTTTATTTTGAGGGGGGCGAAGGAGGAGGAGAGGGCGGAGGGGGCGGTTGTGGGTAGGGAGGTGGTGGTGGTGGTGGTGGTGGAGGAGGAGGAGGAGGAGATGATGGATGGGCGAGGGGGAGGGGCGGGGTGAGAGATGATGGAGTTGCAGGTGCACTCGCCCTCGCAGACGGGGCAGATGTCGTCGTCGTCGTCCTGGAGGGAGGCGAGGCCTAGGGTATAGGCGTGAGGATGCGACATTGGCGGGGTCTGTTTGTTTTGATGATAATCTGGACGGGGGGGAAGCGAGCGCGTGAGTGGTCGGCTCTTGTTTTGTAGTGAGGGGGAAAGGGCGAGCGCGGGAGCGTTCCTCGAGGCCGGGGGATCGAGGGGGGGACGTGACAGAAAATAACAAATGGTGGTCTGCCTCGAGGGGCCGCTCGAGTGATGGCGCACGACTCGAGCAGACCACCGGGCGACGGCCCCGAGCGAGCCGCGATGGGGGGAGCAGAAGAGACGCACCGAAAGACATGTTCTGGGGCGAGTGTGACGGCAAATGGACATGGGGGATGCAGCTTGGACGACGGACTCGGAGGGCAGACCTGAGCGAAACCCAACCCAGCCCGCCCGGTCTCCCACACCCTCCTGACCCTAACCCCACACCCGCCTTCTTTTTCGAGCCCAGCGCGTTCTCGCTCCTCGCAGCTCTCCTCCTCCTCCCCACATGTCCCGTCTCCGTACGCGCCTTCCCACTCTCTTCCCCCCGACATATTCCCCTTTGACCGTCCCCTCACACAGGCCTCTCCCTCGCACAGCAAATAGCACAGCTCGACGAGCCTGCGCCCCTCGGTACGTCCCCCACCGCTCCCCTCTTTCTCCACACCTCATCCCCGTGACCAAAGACGTCGACCCCGAGGACGACGTCCGCGCTTCCCCTGACCCACAAGACGCGTCTGCAGATCCCAGGGAGCACTACCTCGATGTCGGGTCAGTCCCTCTTTGCGCTCTCCCTTTCCCCGAGGTTCCGTCGCCGCTCACACGCCACCTCCCTCGCCCAGTCCGTCCACGCTCCGCAAGCTGCAGGATAGCATCGCGGACCCAAAATACGTCGGCGTAAAGACCTCACGCAAGCAGTTGCTCGAGTGGAGCCAGTCCGAGGGTGAGGACGAGGAAGGCCCCGCGTCGCAGGACGAGAGCGCATCCGAGGACGAGCCTGCGCCCATGCGCGACGCGGCAGGCATGGACACGGACGAAGACGCGACCGACGGGGACGACGTCCCAGAAGACAGCGCGGAAGAGCACGCGTCCCCGCCGTTGAAAAGACAAGCCGTGCAGGAGCCCCCAGAAGATCTCTCTTCGACACTCCGCCAAAAGCGCGACGAGGACCGTCGAAAGGGCAAGGCAGTCGCCAGACAGCTTGTGCGTCACCCAGGCGGCGTGTGCCTTTTATGCGCGCGAGCATCGATGTTTTCATTTTAATCAACACAACAGGGCCTTTGGGACGCGCTTCTCGACGCACGCATCCGTTTACAAAAGTTCGTCGTCGGCGCGAACAAGCTCCCCTCCGTACGTCCACCGGCAAAAACTCTCCCATTCGCACTCCGCTAAACATACCCATCACGCAACCCGTCTCCCCAGCATTCCCAGATCCCAGATATCACAGCCCACCCCCGCTGCCTCGCGGCGCAGCACGCGCTGCTGGCCGAAGCGACGCAGCTCTCCGAAGAACTCTTCGCCTTTCGCGAGGTCAGCCCCTATCTTACCGTCATGCCGCAGTCCAGGCGCGCTCACGGGCCTCCCCCCCATTACGTCGCAGGGCTTGATGGCGCAAGACGGCGTGCGCCCGCGGAAACGGCGCAGGCTGCACGAGGGCGCGATCGATGTCGATGATCTCGATTACGACGCGGTGCTCCGCGACGCGAGCGAGTCGCAGGCCGCGTACGAACACGCGTAGGTCTTGTGCTCATCCGCCCCCTCTTTTCTCTTCGCGCCTTCTGCGGCTCCCACATGCGCTCATGCGATTCGGCCGCGATTCTAGGCTGCACCCCCACCTGACGCAGACGCTCGCCAAGTGGTCCGCCAAAATCGCCGCGGTCGCGCCCGGGACGCTGCTCGCGCCGTCGCGCACGGCGTTCAGCGCGCGCGGCACGCAGGGCGTGAAGAGCGTCGCCGCGCAGGTCGACGAGGCGCTCTCGGCGGACGGGGAGAAGCTCCTCGCGCGCACGCGGGTGCGGCGGGGCGCCGCTGCCGCCGCACATAGTGGGGGCGAGCCCGAGGAGGACGTGTTCGACGACACGGACTTTTACCAGCAGCTCCTGCGGAGCGTGATCGACGCGCGGGAGGGCGCGGGCACGGGCGCGGCCGACTGGATGGTGCTGCAGAAGCAGAAGAAGGCGCGGAAGGCGGTGGACACCAAGGCCAGCAAGGGCCGGAAACTGCGGTGGGTGTCCCTTCCCTCTCTCGCGCGGGTTTCTGGGCAACGGTGCTGATGCAGACGCAGGTACGAGGTGCACGAGAAGATGCAGAATTTCATGGTGCCGGTTCCGCTGGCGGGGGGCGGGTGGCACGAAGCGCAGATCGACGAACTGTTTGCGTCGCTGCTCGGGAAGGGGTTCGGCGACGGCGGGGGCGCACCGGCTGTAGAGCCGGGCACCGGGGCGGAGATGCTGAAAGGGTTCAGGGTGTTTGGATAGTTTGCGACGTGTCCATGTTATTTTTTTGTGTTTTTTTTGTGTTTTTTTATCTTTTGGGAGAAGCGCAGTTGCGGTGGCCACGGGTCCCGAAAAGGCAAGGGTGCGTCACTGCAGACTCGCCCGACGACGCTCGGCTGCTGCACTCCGCCGCCTCTCCCTCCGTCGTCGCCGTCCGCATCGTGTCGGCCGTCTCCTGCGAATACATCGCTTCTCCCACCTTCGATTAACGCTCGATACCCAATGGATCCCTACGAAGACGAGAACCCGTTCTCCTCGGATCCCCCGCTCTCGTCCGCCTCCTCGACGTCCCATGTAGACGTCTCCGCCCCGCCCACCCCGCCCTCCCACCCCGCCCGCATCCCCTCCTCCCCGACCGCCCTCAGCCCCCACTCGCCCACCGCCCGCCCGCCCTTCCCGTCCGTCGGCTCCGGCGTGTCGCGCCCCTCGACGTACAAGAGCGACTTCTGCTGCGTGCGCGACCAGTGGCTGCACTCGGGCGACGACGTCGAGATCCTGGTGCGTCCCTCCACCCCCCCTTCCAATCTGTGCCGTTTCGCAACGGCGGTGCCCGCGCGGGACTGAGGACGTTGTTGTGGCTGTCGTTGTCGTCATCGGGACATTGCAGATCATCGACGCTCAGAAGACGTCTGAGAACGCGACGTCGCCGTACATCACCTATGTCATCCGCACAGGGGTGAGCCTTGCGAATCTGTTCGCACTATCAACCCTGCGTGCTGATCCCCCCCCCCCTCCACGTTGTCGCCCGCGGCCGCCCACAGAACGCGGAGGCGCGGCACAGGTACTCAGAGTTCGAGTCGCTCCGGCTCAGCCTGACCAAGCTCTACCCGACGCTCATCATCCCGCCCATCCCGTCGAAGCAGACCCTCGGCGACTACGCGATCAAGCAGGCAAAGGCCCGCGAGGACGCCGCGCTCATCGCCCGCCGCCGCCGCATGCTCCAGACCTTCCTCAACCGCCTCGCCCGCCACCCCATCATCTCCAACGAGCACGTCTTCCACCGCTTCCTCGACGGCGAGGTCTCGTGGGTGCGCCTCCTCCTCCTCCTCTTCTTCTTCTTCCTCCCCGCCTAGCCCCCGCGTCTCGCATGTCTGACCTCGCGCGCCGCCGCGCCGCCTCGTGATCCCCGCAGACCGAGGTCCTGCACTCGCCGCCCCTCTCGCAGATCCCGAAGAACATCCTCAAGGCCCCCGCGCACAGCCCCACGGACCCAAACGCGTCGCCCGCGTACCAGGCGCTGCCGAACCCGTCCGCCGCGCACCCGCTGCGGCGCCCCGACCAGCGCTTCCTCGACTCGGAGGTCTTCACGAACAAGTTCGCGGCGCACATGGGGGGCCCGATGGAGAAGGTCACGCGCAGGACGATGAAGCGCTGGTCAGGTCCGTCTGTCTATTTCTATTTCCATCTGTTTCGTTTCTATCTTCGTACTCGCCTGTCTATTCTTGAATGGGCCTTCTCTCGCGACGCGAGCGGGGAGCCGCAAGGTCTGGGCTTGTTGCTGACGGCGTGTGGTTGGTTGGCAGAGCACGCGCAGGACCATATGGACCTCGGCGCGGCATGGAACGGCTTCAGTCTGAACGAGACGGGCGAGCTCGCTGGCGCGATCGAGAAGACGGGGCAAGCCATCGACGCGACGTACATGTCGACGACGCGCCTCGTGAGTCCTCTCTCCTCTCCTCTCCCCTCTGCATCTCGCGCTGTCCACCGACGCACGCACGCACGCACGCACAGCTGCAGGAGATCGAGCAGAACTGGCAGGAGCCGCTGCACGAGTACTCGCAGTTCGCGGCGATCATCAAGAAGCTGCTCGTCTACCGGCACCAGAAGCACGTCCAGCTCGAGATGACGCAGGACGCGCTCGAGGCGCGCCGCGAGGCGCTCACGGAGCTCGAGAAGAGCGAGCGGGAGGCGCGGCGGCTCGACGAGGCGCTCGGGCGCGGGCGCACGCGGGGACCGAGCGCCGCCGGAGCTGGGGCCGGGGCCGCCGCGCGTGCAGGGGCGGAGGGCGACGCGGGGGCGGGGGTGAGGGCGGGCGAGGGCGAGGGCCAGGAGGGCGCGGAGGAGCAGCAGGAGCAGGAGCCTGGGTCTGCGTTTCTGCCGCCGCATCCGGGGCCGAACCCGACGCGGAGGCGAGCGCCGGGGATGGGCCTGCTGAGCGCGTTGAGCTACACGCTGCATGGGATGATGGACGCGGATCCGGAGACGGCGCGGCGGAACGGGATCAGCAAGACGCGGGAGACGATTTCGCAGGTGCGTCTTTGGCGCGAACGTGTGCGGCGGCGTGCTGACTCTGCTCGTGGGTGCGTCGATGGGCGCGAGACAGCTGGAGGACGCGCTGCACCTGTCTGCGCAGGACCTCAAGTACGCGAGCTCGACGATCCAGGCGGACCTGGACCGGTTCCAGCGGCAGAAGGTGGCGGACCTGCGCGAGATGGCGATCAGCATGGCGCGCGCGCACCGCGACTGGTGCAAGCAGAACCTGGAGGCGTGGGAGGACGCGAAGAGGGAGATCGCGCGCATCCCGGACCACCCGAATCGCGCGCCGCCCACCGAGCAGGCGCAGGTGGGCAGCCCGGTGCCGGGGGCGGGCGCTGCGGGCGCGGGTGCGAGTGCTGGTGTGGGTGTGGGTGGGTCGGCGGCGAGGAGGGATTCGACGGCTACTATTAATGGGCGGTGAATGGGGCAGTTGGGCCGATACACATATCACACGCGGCGCGGCGGGCTGCTCTTGCTTTCCTCTCCTCCTTACATTTTTTTTGCTTTTATTTCTTCGTTGTATTCTTCTCCATCTTTGAGTTTTCGATGAATGTGGAGTTTAATGCCTCGGCGCGCACGGGGGCGAGTTGCCTGGCCAGCGGTCGTTGGTCTCACGAAAAGGGGCGCCCACGACTTTGAGAAATCAGACCACCAGCGAGTCTGCCGCGTATATACGCCGTGGACTCCGAGCGACCTCCACCTCTAACTAACTACCCAACTGCGCCATGTCTTCAGCCTGGTCGCCGCTCTCCATCCCAGACTCCCCCGCGGAGCCGTTCACCGACTACTCGCGCTGGCGGCTGCGCGACACGACCGACGGGCGCCATGTGTGGGACTACCTCCGCTCGGACGCGGAGTGCGCCGCGCGACCCCAGACCGACGCGGACAAGTACTGGCTCGGGATTCCTCTGGTGCGCACATCATCGCCACCTCTCTCTCTCTCGCGCGCGCGCGTGTCTTATATGCATGCGGGGCGCAGGACTGCCCGCGGCTGCCTCCGCCCGCGTCCCCGCTCGACGCGGCGCGCAACGGGTACACGTTCTACAAGCACCTGCAGGCCTCGGACGGGCACTGGGCGGGCGAGTACGGCGGGCCGATGTTCCTGCTCCCGGGGCTCGTCATCGGGTCGTACGTGACGGGCATGGCGTTCCTGCGCGAGGAGCGCCTCGAGATGGTGCGCTACGTGCTGAGCCGCGCGCACCCGGACGACGGGGGATGGGGCCTGTGCGTACTCCTAATTCGTGCTCCCGCTTTCTTTTGGGGTGCGCAGCGCGCTGACGCCGCGCGCGCTAGACACGTCGAGGGGCACTCGACGGTGTTCGGGACGGCGATGAACTACGTCGCGCTGCGCCTACTCGGGGTCGCGGCGGAGCATCCGGCCATGGTCAAGGCGCGCGCGACGCTGCACAAGCTCGGTGCGTACGCGTCGCTGTTGCTGTTGTTCCGAGTATCGCGCGCCTGACGCGTGCAGCAGGCGGGGCCGCCGCGTCTCCGTCGTGGGGCAAGCTCTGGCTGTCCGTGCTGAACGTGTACGACTGGGACGGCAACAACCCGATCCCCTCGGAACTCTGGTGCGTCCGGCGTGTGGGGAGACGCGGCGCGGTGGACGCTGACCTCGCGCGCGCAGGCTGCTGCCGAAGTGGGTCCCGTTCCACCCGTCGCGGTGGTGGATCCACGTCCGCACGGTGTACGTGCCCATGAGCTACCTGTACGGCGTCCGGTTCAAGGCTGAGGAAGACGACCTCATCCGGTCGTTGCGCCAGGTGCGTGCGCGTGCCCCACACACGTCCTATGTCACGACTATGTTTTGTTTTTGCGTTTGCAGGAGATCTATACGCAGCCGTTCGAGACGATCGACTGGCCTGCGCAGCGCAACAATGTTTCGGCGGCGGACATGTATGCGCCCCACAGTGGCCTGTTCGATTTTATTAATGTCATCCTGGGCATGTACGAGCAGTGCGCGGTGCCCCCCGTGCGCCACGCGGGGCTCGCGGCCGCGTACAACCTCATCGTGCTCGAGGACGAGAACACGGGGTACCAGACGCTCGGGCCCGTGTCCAAGATGATGAACCTCGTCGCGCGTTTCCACGCGGAGGGCGCGGACAGCGCCGCGGTGCGGCTGCACGACGAGAAGCGGCGCGACTTCATGTGGGTCGGCGCGGAGGGCATGATGATGTGCGGGACGAACGGGAGCCAGCTGTGGGACATCGGGTTCGTCACGCAGGCGCTCGTCGAGACGGGCCTGGCGCGCGAGGAGGCGAACCGCGAGAGCCTGGTGCGCGCGCTCGCGTGGCTCGAGCAGTGCCAGATCACGGAGGACCCGAGACATTTCGCGACGAGCAATCGTCATCGCACGAAGGGCGCGTGGCCGTTCAGCACGAAGGAGCAGGGATACACGGTCAGCGACTGTACGGGCGAGGGCCTCAAGTCTGTGATCTACTTGCAGAACCACTTGGAGTGCGTGCGGCGTTGTGCTTTCTATTTTGTCGCGCTAGGCTCATTTGCTGTGCTCGCGCGCTTCGACAGCTTCACGCCGACGCTCGTATCGGAGAGACGGATATTCGATGCCGTCGATACGCTGCTCACCATGCAGAACCCTAGTGGCGGATTCGCCAGTTACGAGCTTATCCGGGGTCCAAGTTGGCTGGAGATGCTCAATGCCGCAGAAGTGTTCGGTCGGGCGCGATATCTCATCTCATGCCTTTGGCCCGTGCTCATCGTTTCGCTTTCTCGCCAGGCAACATCATGATCGAGTACGCATATCCCGAATGCACCACGTCCGTCATCACCTCGCTCTCCATCTTCCGCAAAGAGTGGCCTAGCTATCGGGCTGCTGAGATCGAGTGCGTGGTATTTTTGTTTGCTCCCTTTGTACTTTCCCCGATGTCTGCTGGTTCTGGCGCTCTTGCGCCCTCAGATCGACGATCAAGGGTGCTATTGGGTACTTGCATCGCGCGCAGAAGCCCGAGGGCGGCTGGTTCGGCTCGTGGGGCATCTGCTTCACGTACGCGACGATGTTCGCGCTCGAGAGCCTCTCCCTTGTCGGGGAGACCTACGAGACGAGCGCACATGCCCGGCGGGCGTGCGATTTTCTGATCGGGAAGCAGCGCGCGGACGGCGGGTGGGGCGAGTCTTACAAGGTACGCCGACCCTGCCCCGACGAGGATCGACACTGACCGCTATTCTGGGACAGACGTGCGAGACGGGGGTGTGGGTGGACCATAAGGACACGCAGGTCGTGGGGACCTGCTGGGCCGCGATGGCGCTGATGTATGCCAAGTACCCCGATCCCGCGCCCATCGCGAACGCGGTGAGGCTCGTCATGTCGCGGCAACTGCCCGTTCGTGTGATCTCCCGCTTCGGTGCTGCCCGGTGCTTGCTGACGGTGGTTGCAGGATGGCTCGTGGCCGCAAGAGGCGATCGAGGGGGTGTTCAACAAGAGCTGCGCGATCTCGTACCCTAATTTCAAGTTCGCGTTCACGGTGTGGATGCTCGGGAAGGCGCAGAAGTACCTCGAGGAGCGGCAGGCGCTGGCACTGGTAGCGGTGGGAGCGTAGACGAAGGTAGTTGATGATCGTTGTTCACTCGGGCTGACCGCATTTTCTATTCTGACGGTTTTAATTCGCGGAGATGGAGACGCGACCCGTATGTAGTGCTCATGGTCGTTGCGTTTCGTCGTCCATTCGGTCATCTATCTAAAAGTGTCGCATACATGCAGGTGATTAGCCCGCATGCTAATCGCAACTGCCCTCAACGATGCTTTTCACATGGCTTTCAGGCGCTCAGCCATCTTGTCTGCCCACTCATCTCCTTCGCCAGATGAAAGCGCCCACGTGGTGCTGATGTGGTTATGGCCGTCGAGGACGATTCGCTTTACCTTCGTCCAGCCTCCCTTACCGCCACCAACAATCGCCAACCTCTCCTCGAGCGCGGCCCTAAAGTCAAAACCGCTCTGCGTTATCGCGACAGTCTCGTGTTCACCCTCGACGCAGATGATCTCTGGGAGGTATCTGACACGATCGTCGGACGTGCTCGCCAACAGGCCGAGCGGCTCTTTATTCTTGGTCGCCTCGACGGGGCCGTATAACTGATCGAGCACAGGCAGCCTCTGCGGCAGGGTGGCGTTGAAATGGAACGGAGTGCCCACCAGCACGGCGGCCTTGATCCGTGGCAGGAGCGTGTGCGTCTCGTCGAGCTGCGGCGCGAGGAGGACCGTCGAGGCGAGCACCCCGCCGGCAGAGTGGCCCACGAGGAAGATGCGGTCCGCGTCGGGGTTTCCGCCAATGACGGACGTGTTTTGGACGACCCAGGCGAGGGCGTCGCGCACGTCCTCCGCGGGGGCGGGGTACCTGACGGTCGGGACGAGCCGGTAGTCGGGGACGACGGTGAGGAAGCCACGCGAGGCGAAGAAGGCGCCGACATTTGGGTAGGCGAGCGAGAGCGGCTCTGGGTGCACGCGCGCGCCGGTGGTGAAACCGCCGCCGTAGACGAAGACGAGGATCGGTGCCTTCTTCGGCGGCGACGCTTGCATCGAGGGGTAGTAAACGTCCAGCTGCGGATGAGGTGCGCGTTTACGATTCGAGTGATGCAGATAGAAAGGTCAGGTGTCGTACTTGCTGACGATCATCTGAGCCGTACTCGAAGGTCCGGCGTGGGACGGCTTCGATGCTCGCTCTGTTTATCTCAAAGAGCTTCGCAAAGGCAGTCTGGGCTGCGTGACGACCGCCTCAGGCTTCTCGTCGAGGCCAGTGATCGTTACGACTCACTGTTTTCGATGAGGGAGGCGAACGGAATGTCGGCGCTGAAAGAGGCAATCGCTTCCATGGTGTTGATGGTGCGTGTAAACTGTGGGACACTGGTGTTCGTCAGCTAATTCAACTGCAGGCATCCTTTTATATGCGAAGCATGGGATCTTTCTACGCGTTCTGGGCATGGATCCTGCCTGCAACCGACTACGACTGAGATTCTTGGAAGTTTGTAAACACAGGTCTGATTGACCATCTGAAGATGGTTTCCTCAGCCGCCCGACGTTACATGAGTCATGATTGATTGCGCGTCCGCCGTATGATATGAAACACGACGGTCTTCATCGCACGCATTGATCATCGATGAACGGTGTTCCGCTTTTGTCTGCAGCAGTTATACCTTAATGCAGAAGAATGAGTAGATAATTTGGAAAAAGTTACAGATGGTTGGATCGGTGGCCCGCCGAATCGCACCCACCGTTTGATATCTCATCAAGGCGACCGTTTTCAGTCTATTTTCGTAATTTCGATATTTGTGAGAACAAGAACCAAGGTTCAAATTTTCAAAAGGTTCAATCGCGACAGGGGCGTACATCACTACCATTATGATGTCATCAGCAGACGAACTCGTATCTTTTTCGTTCTCAACAGTTCTCAACCCATTCGCATCGATTGTGTTAGCCCACCTCTCTCTGTTTAGCGCCTTGTTTCCTTCTCTCCAGCCTCAGTCGTCGTTGATGGTCAAACGTGTCCACTCTCAATCTACAGACTCGCGGAATCAAAAGTAAAAACCGACACCAACGGCGACACAAGACACTGTATTATCTTCTGCTGTCACTAACCCATCTACCCTGCGAGACGCGACCCTCGCGCCTCGGGTCCCTCTCAATACCCGTGACAATGGTCAATATTTGGGAGCTTCGGATCCCGCTCCTCCATCACTGCAAACGATGGACGAACCGATGGATGTCGACAAACTTTTTTTCAAAAGGCTGCAGCCATGCAGCCCGACCGTTGGCGAAATCAGACAAACCGGACGGTCCTTATAGATACCTTGTTGTCTTTCGTGCAAAACACTCACCTGAACGTGGGCGACCGAGCAGAAGTCGTTGGACGCGCGCTTCTCACGGAAGCATACGATCGCGCGATCATTGCAGAGCACCCAGCTCTCGAATGGGACGCTACTCACCCGCGTTACCACTTTTCCGTGTATGGTTGCTCGAACACGGTATACAAGGGGATTCTAGAGGAAGAGAATCGCAAATACGCTGCTCTGCTTTCTTCTGGGAACACGTTTCACGACCACGGACGCCAGACCGAGGAACAGTTGGCTGAAGTCTGGCGAATGAAGCCATCTTGGTCGGCCGCTATGGGATCGTACCATTGGGTCGAGGGAGCCGACATCATTTCGAACGTTCTTGACGAAGGAGATGGGGTTGCCATTTCACAATACCCGGGATACGAGGACGAGAATTCAGGTTATGATGTTCGATTGTCATCAATTGTTTTTTTTTGTCGACAAACCAAATCATAGATGTGTAGTACTACTTAGCGCATATCGAATGTATAATATGTATAGTGTCCTATCGCGCTTGATGTTTAGCGAGGCGATGTACTTGGCGATGTGGACTCGCGCTTGTCACGTGGAGGCCCGAAAGATTCGAGCACAAGTCAAAAAGTACTCGTTTGGTCTCTTTTTTTCTCAGCCCATTCGCATCGATTGTGTTAGGTGGCCCATACCTCTCAGTTCAGCGTCTGGTTTCCTTCTCTCCAACGTCAGTCGTCGTCGATGGTTAAGCGTGTCTGCTCTCAGTCTACAGATACACGGAATCAAAAGCAAATACCGACACCAATGGCGACACAGGACAGTGTATCATCTTCTGCTGTTCCTAACCCATCTACCTCTCGAGACGCGAACCTCGTGCGTCAGATCCCTCTCAATACCCGTGACAATAGTCAATATTTGGAAGCTTGGGAGCACGCTCCTATATCGCCACAACCGATGGATGTTGACAGTCCTTCTATAACAAAGCCATCTCGCTCGCCGCCGCCGCCGCAATCATCCAGTCTCCGCAAAGTCCTCAACCCTCCTTTTTTGTTAGAGCACTTTCACATGGATTTACTCTTGTTGAGGTTTTTCCCGGAATATTCTAGGACTGGCCCCCCACCAGAATTCCAACGTATAGCCTATATTCTCGTCCTTACTTGCCTAGAACTAGACAGAGAGAGATTCAAAAAGGCCGATGACTTTGATGACCTTTTGCAATCATTTCCCGTGCTGGACTCGATCAGCAAGGATTGTTGGCGAGAGGGCTCTTTTCGAGCCCTTCGAGAACTAGGTAGACTACAGCATCGTCCATACTCACCAATTTTCTCATGACCATTTTGCAGAAATATTCTGGCCTGATCCTGACAAACTTTTCAAGCGCGAAGTATCTTGTGAGTAGCATGCCGTACTTGTATAAGCCCTTCCAGACTTTTCTTGGCGAACTTTTACAGTGCGAGGTGCGTATTGACTCGTTTGGGATTCAATATTCTGAACTTCATCTGGGTAGCTTTTGAGCAAGCGTGGAACGCGCCTTATGAATCGGATCATCACGAATTTCTTTTCGATACTGTCAAGGAGATAAGGTCTGATTCATTTGCCGGGTACTCAAACAGTGCATCCGTCATTCAAAGCTCTGGATCTGGCAAATCACGAATGGTGGACGAGATGGCGTCATTGATCTTTACCCTACCTTTCAACTTGCGAGCGGCGCGGGATGTGTATGGTGAGCAGCTCATCAGTGCACATTCGCCACGACAACTAGCTCACATACTTGATGCCTTCACACTACAGGACTGGCGTGGCCTCCCCCAGATGATGCCGTTCGAGATTACTTGTCTGTCAGAGAACCCGAATTTTATGAGCAACACATGCGCTACATTGCCTTCTTTATCAATCTCTTCGGGACGGTTCGCGAGCGGTTGATACTCCTTCGCCAGGAGGGTCGTATCGGGGAAGATTTAGCTAAAGACTGGAAGACATATCTGTCTGCAATGCCCCAACGGACGGAGCTGTACAATACGGTGGTTGCCCGTAAAACAATAGTAAGTACCTCCCCCGTCTCCACAGTTCAATTGACTCAATTTACAATACAAGGACGAGATCAAACAGCACGCTTTTGAAATCTCGAGTCCGGGCGTTGAAATCAAGGGTCCATTTAACCAGTGGCGATCGCTTTCTAATCTGGCCTTGGTAGAGCTTCGTAAATTACTCCAAGTTCTCGACGAATCTTCGCATTGGAACAAGAATCAGTCATTTTCTCGAAAGGATACAGCTGACATCACGCTTGTGATCTATTTTGACGACGCCGACGACCTTGCTAGTGAAAACCCGGACCACAGTCGAGGGACGTTGTACGATATATTGCAGTCGGTTTGCAATTGTTTCATAGGCATGCCCTTCTTCGCCATATTTCTATCGACGGCATCCCACATTTCCTCATTTGCTCGACCGACGGGAAATGTCAGCAGTTCACGATTCGTCTACATCGAAAGCGAAAACCCGCGAGCGCCAGTAAACGAAACCCCATTTGATATCGCCCCAAACTTCGATGTCGGGTCCAGGGACCTTGGGGTTCGAGATGTGTCCCAAGTCTCTTTCATGGCGAACTTTGGCCGACCGTTGTGAGTTCTACTTTATCTGTAGTCTCGTTGAGAATCACCCAGTAATTCTGTTCTGCAGATGGTGGGCGATGCTACACGGGTCTAGTCGATTTGATGAGCTCGGCGCGCTCGGATTTGACCTTTTGGACTTAGCACGTCGCAAGTTAATCGGAGACCGAGACCCCAATGAAACAGCATTGCCCAATACTATCGCGGCACTGGCTGTTGTGGATGTGCGCCTCTGCCTCGACCACGACTCATGCCGTGCGCAGACCCGGGATGTTCTCGACGAAATGACGAGGAAGCATATGCGTATCTTGTATTCCATGCCACAACATCGCGAATATTATCAATCCGGTTACCCTAGTGAACCGATATTGGCTGAGGTGAGTCGGTGGCGTGCTAATGTTAAATGTTTATCTCATTGTCGTGTTTTCAAGGCTGCAGCCATGCAGCTCGACCATTGGCGAAATCAGACAAACCGGACGGTCCTTATAGATACCTTGTTGTCTTTCGTGCAAAACACTCACCTGAATGTGGGCGACCGAGCAGAAGTCGTTGGACGCGCGCTTCTTACAGAAGCATACGATCGCGCGATCATAGCAGAGCATCCAGCTCTATCTGAAGCTCGGTTCAGTCAAGGATGTCTACTGACATCGTTCATCAGAGAACTTTTGACTGAAGAGGCCGCTCTTGCAGTTCTCGAGAGTCAACCTGATAACGTCCCGGACGGTGCCACCTTTGGCAATGCATTCAAAGATGCAAGGGTCAGGTTCACGCACTTCACCAAGCTAGACGACGAGGAGAGTTTGATCACAGCTATGTTATTCGTGGCCTTCATCCGCGGCATGGCCTTCGTCGCTAGCTCTGATGAGGCTTTCATTGACGTCGTCATCCCGGTATCCTTGAGAGACGAGAAGCTTGGTGAGTCCGTCATGACCGGAATTCTCATCCAGTTCAAACGCTGGGGCCATGCAAGGACCGCGGCGAAAGTCGAGATCGATGCTGAACGACTTGGCTTCTTCCCATCCACACACGAATCTCATCCGCGCCCCTACTGTGCTCTCATAATGCAGCTGAAAGTGCACCCCCCGAAGGGTGTTATTCCCGGAGGACAGGAAAAGGGCGTACTAGGGGAGCAAAGAGCCGAACCATCGACTCCTCGAGAGAATGCTCCGGGGCTTGTTTCGAAGGTCAAGCGGCGATTGGAGAGCTTACGGTCGACCGAACGGGACGCTACTCACCCGCGTTACCACTTTTCCGTGTATGGTTGCTCGAACACGGTATACAAGGGGATTCTAGAGGAAGAGAATCGCAAATACGCTGCTCTGCTTTCTTCTGGGAACACGTTTCACGACCACGGACGCCAGACCGAGGAACAGTTGGCTGAAGTCTGGCGAATGAAGCCATCTTGGTCGGCTGCTATGGGATCGTACCATTGGGTCGAGGGAGCCGACATCATTTCGAACGTTCTTGACGAAGGAGATGGGGTTGTCATTTCGCAATACCCGGGATACGAGGGCGAGAATTCAGGTTAAGATATTTGATTGTCATCAATTGTTTCTTTCTGTCGACAAACTGTCAAATCGTAGATGTGTGTGTAGTACTATCGCATATCGAGTGTTTGTAGTTGATTTGTGTATAATATGTATAGTGTCCTACCGCGCTCGATGTTTAGCGAGGCGATGTACTTGGCAATGTGGACTCGCGCTCGTCACGTGGAGGCCCGAAAATGAGTTCTACTACTAGAAGCCTGGACCTACATCGACCTACATGATGTACGAGTAACCTGAGGACTTCCTCGATTGCAATCACAATCGATTGTCTGATCAACATCCATGCCCACGACGTGCTGCCACTGACTCTTATAAGGTGAAACTCTCTTTGCCTGCTCCGGAGGAACACCATGCACCGGGCCAGCATGCAGCCCACGACGCCCACGGAGTCCGTAGATGCTGTCGCCGTCGGTCCCTCCGATGCGCCTTCTCAGCATGGGACGTTTGCTCTTGAAAATTCTTCCCAAGATGACCTGTCTGTGGCCCTCTCGTCGCCAAGCTTATCGCGAAATCAGCTACCTTTTCTTCCCACATACCCTGGCGCTCAATTTGAAGCCACGCGCATCTCTGCCATGGACAACCTCGTGGAAACATATCTCTCGTCCCTAGAGACCCCCTTGGACAACAAGCCTCCCTTTCCACACGACATAGTCCACGTCGTGATCTTGACATGCTCAGAACTATTGACGCAGCAATCACAGATATACGCCTCCTCAAATGACATGATACCTCTTATCGAATTGTACCCTGAGCTGATCGATATCAGCCGCGATTGTTGGGAGAGGAAGTCTTATCAAGCCCTTCGAGAACTCGGTTGGGAATCTCGTCGCCTGCGTCCGCATATTATTCAACCATGAATTACTAGAACTGTTCTGGCCAAAGGCTGTCAAGCAGGCTGGCAGAAACCTCTTTCAACGTCGCATACCAAATCCACCATCCGAACCTGAAGTCATTCGTACGTCATGTAATACTGTCACTATTACTTCTCCTGATATCTTTTTCAGAGCAAGGCACGTTGTCGCTCTGTCTCTGATACATGCGCCCGGACTCATTTTCTTGATGTAGCCGTTGAGCTCGCGTGGACGGCACCATACACATCAGATTACCATGAGATCCTGCTCAGGTCGATCAAGGAAATGATGGAATATGGAGAGCAAAATGATTACTCAAACACTGTTGCTATTTTACAAAGTTCAGGATCCGGGAAATCACGAATGGTAGATGAGATGGCATCCATAATCTTTACCATTCCATTCAACTTGCGTGAAGATCGGGATAATCATGGTGAGTCATTGATGACTCGGGATGTATGCCTCGCTAATGTTGCCCGCGCAGGATTGGCGTGGCCGCCTCCGGACAAAGCTGTGCGGGATATACTGAAACACGCGGCAGTCGATTATGCAGCACAGCGCCTCATCTATTTCGAGTTTTTCACTGAGCTTTTTGCTCTTGTCAAGATTGAATTGGATGAGCTCCGCCGGACGGGTGAGACAGAAGACTTGGTCATCGCCTGGAAGAAACATCTATTACAACCCTCTGTGCGATCGCAATTCTACGAGAAATTGAGCGAGAATATGAAATCGAAGGCAAGCATCACCTCTGTTCAATTATCACTTCAGGTATAAACGATCTATCAGCGGCCGACAGTAGTCCTCGATAAGAAAACCCCTCTTATCGATAACAAGAATACACACAGTCCCAAGAGCGCAGCAAGCGCTGCGGCTGTAAACGCACTTCGCGAGTTGCTTCTCACCCTCACCCGATCCACTACAGAAACTACGACAAGTACAGTCAAGCTTGTCATCTATTTTGATGAGTCACACGTTCTTACCGAGGGGCCTACGTTGAAGGACGAACAGAAGGACAAGGAATATGACAAGACGCAATATGACACCCTCCTCTCGGTGTTCAATAGCTTCAAGGCGTTTCCTATCTTTGCCATCTTTTTATCTACTACATCTCGAATTTCCTACTTTGCTCCCCCGAAGTCAGAAGCCAAATCCTCACGCGCATACAACAGTAATTATTTGCAAGCCCCAGTGTCGGAGACTCCGTTTGATATTACTCCTGGGTTAGAGATTGTGCCTGGGACACTCAGCGTCCAAGATGTGTCAAAAGTTTCATTTATGACGCAATTCGGAAGGCCCTTGTACGCTTTTTCTCCCTTTGCGGGTGTCACGAGTGTTACTAAAGAGCTTGCAGGTGGTGGACAATGCTGAGAGCGATGAACCCGACGGACCCTGATCAGGTTAATCAATATGAGCGCATACTCATCCTCTTAGCACGGAGCAAGTTGTCCGGCCAACCAAATCCCAATGTTGAGGCAAGACCTTCCGATACCGCTGCGTTGGCCATTGCAGATGTCCGTCTTTGTTTCGATTATGAACCAACTCGACCGAAGAACGAGAACATTGTTAACGATCTTGTGGCAAGCCACATGCGCACTGTATTTTCAATGCCCTCACACCGTGAATACTTCCGATCGGGGTATCCCAGCGAGCCGATCTTGGCAGAGGTGAGCCTCTACGCATCACAGCTGTTCGTTCAGCTAGTGAATCTCCTTTCTTGTTTTCGCCAAGGCAGCAGCCGAGCAGCTCGATTATTGGCGATCCAACGTGAAGGAAACCTTTCTCATTGACACCCTGGAACACCACATGAAGAATGGTCTTCTGAATACGGGTGAGCGAGGGGAAGTTGTGGCGCGCGCGCTGCTCACAGAAGCTTACGATCGCGCGGTCAAAAGAGAAGACCCAGAAAAATTTGGGCGATTCAGTCGAGGCTGTTCCCTCATTTCGTTTATCGAGGAGCTATTTGAACCCGGTGCTGCTCAAGCCATACTTGACAGTTACCCCGATAACATCCCGAGGGACACTGAGGACCTCAACAGGCAGAAGTTCAGAACGGTATTCCAAAAAGCCAAGGTCCGCTTCACCCACTTTGTCAAGGTAGATGACGTGAACGGTATTACCACGGGGACGTTGTTTCCAGCTTTCGTCCGTGGCATGGCATTTATTGCCAAGACAGGACAGACTATCATTGACCTTGGGATTCCGGTGTTGTTTGTGGATGATAAACTTGGTGAAACGGCCATGACGGCCATCCTCATCCAAGTGAAGCGACGCATAAAGGCCGGAACTGTTGTGGCACTTGATATCAGGGCGGAGAATATTGGTTTGTTCGTTACGGAGGCCTCACGCCGGCCATACTGTACCCTCGTGATGGAGCTCGGCGTACAGCCAGGCTTAGACAAGACCATCGGTAACAACGGCAAGGGCGAGGATATGGGAAAGGGCAAAGCACGTGGGAAAGGCAGAGGCAAGGGACGAGCGCGTCCATCCACTTCCCCGAAGATCGTTGCACAGAATGCCTATGCTGCTAAGACTCCTTCCAAAGTCCAAGTCAAAGATTACGGGATCTCGCGCTCTACCACACGGGCAGCCTCCGAAAACGCGACGAACAACCACCCGCGGTACAGCATCTTCGTGTACGGCTGTTCGAGCACAGTGTACAAGGGAATCAGCCATGGCGACAAACACAAATATGCCTTGCTACTCGCAACCCGAGACATGTTTCACGAGCACGCTCGCCAGCGCAAAGAAGCGCTGCTCAAAGTCTGGCAGCTGAAGCCCGCCTGGTCAGTGCGTCACAATTGCTATCATTGGGTCAAGGGGATGAATGTGGGCACGGCGACTGCTGACACCGAGGAGGACGATGAGGATAGGGTCGTCGTTTCGGAATACGACGGAGGCGAGGGTCACCTCCCCGCATGATAAAACGCGACGAGTACCTGAATATACCGTGTTTCCCGTCGCCAAATTTGTTTTAGTATCTTTCGATGAATCGTCTACCATGTTTTCCCCATGCAATGCATAGTTTTGAACCTGGTCGCTGCTACAAGATGCTCTTCCCCCTCAAATGAATTCGGGGCTTATGCGGACCATCCGTTCTTATAAGTGACGGGGTCACGTCGCGCTGCCCACAATCTGCGATCAATAATACTTCGATAATACCAATCAGCCACGATGAGCAGCTGGATTAAAAATGCCAAGGGCCCCGAGCTCAGGTACAGTGACACAACAACGGAGGGTATCAACGACTTGTGGCTCGTTAGCACGCAGGTGGTGGAAGTAAAATAGGACCGGAACCAGGCCTGAGAAGACCGAGTCCACATTCCTAGGAAAGAACAATCGCGCCGCATCGGGCACTGGACACGGAGGAGGGTAGGTAAGAGGACAAGGGACGGAGAGCAGGACATCCCGCAGAATCCAGCTCTGGACGCCACCGCGTGCGCCAACGCCCACCATCAACGGACAGAAAAGAACAGAAGGTTTGGCACCGGCGCCGATTAACCAGACAAAGGGAAAACAGACGACCCACATGTTTATGATAGAAGAGGTAGGGGAGAAGAGGGGAGTAAATAGTTAGGGGCAGTGGACAACGCGAACACAGAGGGGAACACAGGATACACAGAATTTGTACGGTTGGAGGAGACTGCGATGCAGACACGAGATTTCAATACAGTCAAATTCGTCGCATCGTCGACCGGGACGGCGCGTGGATGTTAGCACACGTGGGGGCCGGCGAGCACGCTTAGATCCCTCCGTACGCGTCTTCTTCATCGTAGATGGTGTAGACCGTGTCTGGCCTCTTCTGCGCGTGCCCTTGCGCTTGTCCCTCAGCTTTGGGCTCGCGGCGCGGAGCCTCCGCCGGTTCAGCCTGCACAGGGGCCGAGGTGGCGAGGGGGCTGGCCCTGTTGAGCACCGCTACAGGCGGCGGCGTGCGGACGTCGCCAAACTCGGTGCGGAACGGCGACGGGGAGCCGTGCGCGCTGACAGGGAGCGAAAAGTCGACCGAGACGGGAGAGAACGCGCGATTCTGCACGAGGATCTCGGGAAGGATGGGCGGGTTGGAGTCAATCCTGCTGTGGTGATGCACGGCGGCGGGCGGAGCAGGGAATTCGAGCTCCTGCGCGTCGGCTTCCATGTCTGCATCAGAGACATAGGATGGGATGTTCATGGTGTTGTTCGCAGACCTCGGGGTTGCTTGACCGGCGGCGTACATACCAGGATCTGCGAAAGGCGATTCGGGGTTGGCAGTCTCTGCAGGCACCGGAGCCGAGAGATAGTGTGCGAATCCTGCTTGATGGACAGCCATGTTCGCTGTGTCGATGCTGGCGGCGGAGGGAGGGGCATCAAAGTCAGTGGTAACGGCGGTGCCAGGGGTGGGCAAATCCTTCTCCTCATTGATCGCGCCGAGGTTGAGCGGAGGGGGAGTAGGAGCACCGAGTTTGCGTGAGATCTCCGCGTACTGGGCAGCCTGGAATGGCGTTACACTGGAACGGCTCAAGTCGACGTAATGCGGGTCCTCAGTTTCCCAAGTCGATGGATTAGGAGTCATCGAGGACATGGGACTGAATGGTCCGCTGCCCATCGAGTTCTGGCGCGTGACATAAGCGGAGGAAGGTTGCCTGGTCAGCGCGCTTTGCGGGGGAGTCAGGTCGTTGTATGGAGAACCAGGACCGTAGTGAGCAGGCACGCTCGTGACAGGAGAGCCCATAGGCGAGTCGTAAGGCGTTATGAAGGGGTTCGCAGAGTGAGCCGTGATGGGGGACATCACGTCGCCGGGGGCAAATGACTGGAAGCTAGCGTGTTCAGTAGGACCAGGACCATAGCCACCGTACATGTTCTCTGGAGGGCCTCTCATACCCTCAGGACCATAATTGGAATAGTTCCCGAATGTGGGCTGACGATGCAACATGGCAGGAGATGCGTTTGTCATCTTACGCTCAATCATAGTCGGAGGACGAGGAGAGTTCGCGCCACCAGCACCGCGATTGAATGTCATAGCGCGACTCATGGGAGGAGGCATGTCGTCATTGAGCATGGTCGAATGGCGACGAACGTCCTCTGCATTCCACGCTTCATCGCTCTCTTCGTTGTTGCGACATTTCCTCTGAAGATAAAGTTTAGCCGAGTGCCGTCGTCCTGACCGTGGTTTTTACACACCAAGAAATACACGATTGCAGCGAGTATACCGATAGCACCAACGATAGCGGCCGCGACTCCACCAATGATGATACCCGAGCTGGTAGTGGAAGATGCAACGGCCGTGGACGACGCAGTTGAGGCAGCGGACGATATCGTGACCGCGGAGCCGCTGATGGTTTGGATGATGAACTCTGTCGACTGACCGAGCGCGCTGGCTGGTTTCGCCGTAGTGGCCGCCTAATCATACTGACGTGTGAACAACTCTAAAAATAGGACAAGGAAGAGAAAAAACGGACAGCGGCACGGGACGAAGACGAGGTCTGTGCGACAACGACAGGTTGGGTGCTAGCAGGAGTGCTCGAGGTGACCGCGGCAACGGAGGAGGTTGCAGAGGCGGTGGGGGTAGTGACCACTGTAGCAGCGGAGGTGCTGGTGAGCGACAGAGTAGGAGAGGGAGAGGTGGTAGAGATGATGGTCTGGGTGACTTGGGCAGGTGTGTCGGCTGAGATAGTTAATGTAAACGAAGAGAAAAAGGAAACAAAAAGTAAGATAACAGACAGGTAGATGCCTGGACAGAGACAGAAGCACTGGTCGTAACGGGGTCTGTGGTAGCTGCTTGCTGTGAAGCTGTGGACGAAAGTGCGGCGGCAGGATCTGTAAAAACGGCAGTGGGTGAAAACCTGGGGTTGAGCGAGGGGTTGAGGGGGGATTTTTTGTGAAGTTGACGGTGGAGAACGCGTCTCCTGTATGCGGATTCTTCTGACATGGGATATGCAAAGGGCGTGAAAGGAGGGGTGGGAAAAAGAGCGAGGTTTAAAGAATGAACGGTGTGCAGAACAACGTCGCAGAGGAGAAACGGAGAGCTGAGCACTTGCTCGACGGCGGCAGTGTCGTTTGAACTGGCACAGGCAGAGCAGAGGACCGTGCCTGTGTGACACACCCGTGACGACTCGTGACACAGCCATCACAGGCCATCACGACGCCGAATCTTGCAGCGATGTGCGAGGCTGTCCATGATCGCGTTCAGGCCCCGGTCTATATCAACTGGCGACCTGCTCGTCCCGAAGCCAATCTGTCCACCCTATCCTCACCGACATATGTAAACTCACATGCCCCCTTGGGCGTCAACCTTCTGTCTGTTGCAATGACGACGGATGCATGCCCTATTTCCCGATCATGGCCTATTTGTCGAGCCAGCTCTTCTCTCCATCGGTTCACACTGCATGCTGACCCCCTCCAGCCCTCGCCACCCATCCCTCCTTCTCTTTGCCTTCGTCGTCTGGCTCGGCCTTACCAGTGAAGCAGTCCACGCGCAGGTTGTCGTGACCATCGAGAACACCAATCCCCAGATCTCTTACTTCCCATCTGTCTGCAACGTCACAGGCGATCAGACACGTTCCGCTGCTTGCGACGGTCAATGGTGCGTTTGATGTGCTGATCTTCTGGCCGAATCCTCGAGTTGATCCGACGGTGCTCCGTCTACCCCAGGCAAATCCTCCCTCTGGCAGGCGCCTCCAGCGGCTCTGTCACGTCTACGTACGGCCCTTCTCCAGCGACAGATAACATCATCCCACAGCTCTTCCTCGTCCTACGCGGAACGTCCTTTGTCTTGCGCACGTCAACCAGCTCTAATGCAACCGTCAACGTCACTCTCACTGCCAATCCTTCACGACTTGATATCAGCACCATAGTAGACTCCTCGCTCGGCAGCGTATCTGCGGTCGACTTGCCTGTTAACGAAGACCTGACTGTAGCTCTCACGTATATACCCAGACCTGATGGTGCAGTGACACGTTTCGACATCGATTCCATCACAGTCACCGCAGCTGATAGCAAGTGAGTACTCAATCCTCAACTGCCCCCATTGCCTCCATTTGAGCCTTTCATCAGCTCTACCAGCCTTTCCTCGACGCCATCGCCGACTTCAAGCGTCCTCCCGTCCTTCGTCATACCCACATCGACCACTACGCCAGCCCCTACCAACCGTAGCGCGTCCCTTGCGCAGCCGAAAGGTACCATCATCGCTGAATCTCTCGCTGGGTTCTTCGGCCTCATTCTCATCATTGTGGGTATCGTATCTTTCATACGCTGGAGAAGAGGTCGGTGGAAACGGGATCCAGAGGGCATAGAAATGGAAGTTCGGAACAGGAAGGGGAAGGGACGAGCTGAACCAGAAACAGCATGAATGAAAACAGACGCGTTCGTTCGCGGTAATGCATAACGGCCCAATGACCATGATGACCATGACTATGTATGGTATTGTAAATGTTATAGTTCGAGTACGGTATTGCGGGTGCACCTATTTAATCGCTTCTCTTCTATGATTGAACCCTGGGACTGATTCTCCTGCGTTTGGCAAAATTTGAACGAAGGTGCGTTTGACAATCTCAGGTTCTCAAGGGCTTTTCACACCTGTTGCCAAAGCACCGTGAAATGAGATTGCATGCAGGGTTCCGAGTCGTTGGTTCAAGGTTACTTGTGGCACGTGAAAGCGTGTTATAGACGCGTCGCGATTGGTGACTCATTGCACTTTGACTCAAAGGCTCCACCAGTCTCAGGACATGCCGCTCAAAGAATCCGAACGCATCTCGTCCGCGCAACAGACTTTAGATAGTGGGTATGCATGACACCACGTGCGCACGCAGGCTCACTCACATCCGCGCAACGCAGCCCTGTACGAGATATCGCAGCTGCTCAACACGAAGCTGGACAAGGAGACGCTCGCGACGTGCGTGGGCATGATAGAAAGCGGCGTGAACCCTGAGGCTCTGGCGGTCAGCATTCGCTCTTACCGGCGATCGTGTGCGTGTACCAGCGGACAGAGCTGATGATGCGATGTGCCTGCCACAGGCCGTTATACAGGAGCTTCGAAGGGAGAACGGCGCGCTGGGCGCTCAGTCGACCGCGAACGGGCGCCACAGCTCGATGCGATAGTGCATGCTTTGGCTGTGCTTGTCTTTGGCACGGATGGCTTTGAGGTGACCTACAGAGCTGCTGCGATCGCTAGCTAAGCCGTGCTGGTCGGTACCTTTTACCTCTCAGCACTCCAGAGCACTCTTTGAATTCACCACAGATCAAATGTATTGTGTTCTATATGGATTTCATGGTTCGATCGATCGGAGGTGTTCATCCGTTCTGTTCTTTCGTCATGCACCGATCTTCAAATTTTTACGCCGGGCACTAACCATGCAGGATGCAGATTGACCATGTTTACGATGTGCATTTGACTTTTGAACGCCCGGGCAATCGTGCAGCAGGTTTTATTTCTATTTGCAAGGATCATCTAGACCGGTGCAGTGAAAGTGACACTCAAGAGCCTTTATTCTCAGCCGATTCCCTGTGTTCTATTCTCCTCGGTTTGCAGCATGAGGCAATATCCGTGATAAGCTGCTCTCAGAATATATGGATGTCTGTGGTGTCCTTGAGAATTTATAGACTTCCCCTCTACCAAAGCTTTCACCCTTGCCCTATGGTATCTCTGAGTATGTTATGCAAACTGTGTTCCTCTAATTTTCCGAGCGGTGATGCGCAAAAGCCTCCTATGTAAAGAGGTTCTAAGGAAGTTGCGAGTTGGAACTTCGTTCGACAGAACGCTAGCGTTTTAGGTTGATGGCGGTCGTGAGGTTGCTGAGAACCCGACGACCTATTTATCGACAGCGAAACAAAGGCTAACTTGAAACGAGCGGGACGGACAAGGAGCCTGTGGCCAAGCCAGGTGGCCACATTTGGCCGTCGGCATGGATGTGATTTGTGACGTGACTTTGGTGACCGTCACCATGTGTTGTGTGCAGGACATGATTTGCTCCGTTGCCCTAAATTTGCGACACCGTCGACTGTACATACAGTCCCTTTCCCTCTTCTCTCTCTCTTTTTTCTGCTCGTATGGCAGACCCTCCTCCTGCACATCAGCAACCCATTTCACCCATCTCTCGATTGCTTCACAACCTCGGAATGACGCGCGATGACTTGACGCGACACAGTGATCAGATGCGCCAGTTCCTCACCACCGAGAACGTCAACTCTCTGCGTGCGTTCGTCCAGGAACACTCGAGCTCAGAGTCACCATCCTCCGCTCACCTCAAACTCCCTCAACTCCGCACGAAATCGCGCTCCCTCTCACTCGTTGACGCGTCTGCGCCTCCTCGCGACACCCCTCCTCCTGTGACACCGATCAAAACAGAGCCCGTCGAACCCTCCACCTCTCTTCGTCGCTATGATAGCATGGAGGCCGTTATAGAGCGACACAACAGGCGTAGCCGGAAAGAGAAGCGGTATAGGAGAGAAAGAGAGACTAGTCCCGCACCGCCTCCGTCGCCATCTCGTTCCGTGTCGAGGGCAAGTTCGTCGGTTCGCGGACACGCTTCTCGACGCGTCCTCAGCCCTGAATATACTCTTCCTGTCTATAATACCGTGTCACAAGTGCGTTTTGCACGCGTAATCTTTCAAACATGCTATTTGATCTGATCTACGTGTCTAGGATTCCCTCCCTCCTCCTGTCACTCCCCAAACGCGGAGATACTACAGGGACATCACTCTATATCAGACTGTATCCTCCAAACACTCTTCTCGTCAGGTAAACTCGGCTGCTGAGAATGTGGATGTATTGACCTTATTGCCAACTGCAGGGTGTATATATACCACGTGCCGAGTCACCCTCACCATCCCGCTCGCGGAGGAGCAGCGTGGCCTCATCTTCTTTCAGCATCCCTGCCGAAGAGGTGTGTATATATCTTGTTGCCTCCCGACATCTCTAAACTATGGTTAGCCTCAGAAATATTCGTCTCGTCCTCCCACGACCCCTCGCCGCAGCTATTACCGCGACTCGCTAGCTTCATCGTCGCCGGTGATGTCGACACCTTCATCGAGTCCCTCCCGCCACATTGTCAATATTGTGTCGTCACCAGGTCCCATGGGCCCCGCGCCTAACGAGGATGACTACGATGACCTCCCCTTCACACTCCCGCCTGGACCATACTCCTCGGAGAAACCCGACTTACCCTACGCCGCCCTCATAGGTCAAGCGATCCTCTCATCCCCGAATCACCGTTTGACTCTACAAGAAATTTACGACTGGATCACAATTGTCTATCCACATTTCAAGCGAAACGAACAGACGTGGATGAACTCCATTCGACACGTCTTGAGCACGACGATCGTGTTCCGCAAGGTGCAGCGGGATCGTGCTGAAGGTCGTACCCTTTGGGCCATCTGGGATCGCGACCTCGAGTGCTTCGCAAACGGTGGGTTCCGTAAAGAGCGTTGCGCTGAGATGCAAGAACAGAAAGCGCGGTATGCGACCAAAAAGCGCACTGCAGACGACTCACTTCCGCGCAAGGCGAAACGGACGAAAAAATCCGTGAAACAAGAACCTCAAGCAGAAGTTGCGCCTGCCGAGCCTGCCGAATTGCCCATACCGGTGCCTCAGATGGGCGTTCCTCTGTCAGCCATTCCCGGCATGTCTTTTGCGCCTTTGTTTCCTCCTCGCTCTGGTGTACACCAGCCGTATTATGCTCCGTTCTCATACCCCCCTCCCCCTCTTCACCATGGGCACGCTCTGCCCGTAGGTGTGATCTTTCCAACTCTGCCTCCCGAAACTGCCTACCATCGTGTCACGGCGGAAGAGGCAGCGGCTGCTATGGGTGCGCCTTCAGCTCGCCCGTCGACGTCGGCTTCTAGCTCTTCGCATCCCCAGCAGGCTAATCCGTTTGTCGTCGAAAAAGCACCGTCTCCTCCGACGCCCCTACCAATTTCCTCATCCTCATCGATGTCCATTCCTGGACTCACGCCGAACTGCAGCTCGTCCAGTCCACCTGATGCAGGGGATGACGTCGGTCGACTTGGTAGTAGACAGGGCGCCAATTCCCAGGAGTTAGACCTCGATTTAAGTGCTTATATAGTCGATCCAGATCTCGACGAGACACCTTTGGACGCTCTTGCGCCGGGCATCACGCTTTTGAATGACGCCGGTAAGGAAGTGGTAGCAGGGAAGAAGAAAGAGAAGGCGGCGAAGGTCCAAGGAAAATTGCGCAAGGGTAAGGAAAAGGCGAAAGTCAAGGATTATACTCCGCCCAAGGTGAGACTTTGTTTTTTTTCGGATATCTCTGTATGCGCAAGCTGGTAACCTTTCTATTTTCTAGAAGCCAGCCCTTCCTCCCCATCCGGAATCGCCAACATTAGCACGTCAGACTTGCTCACGACCTGCGAAGGTCGCTCGTCCGCCTGCGTCTGCATTCCCTCCATCCAGCGCCTTTGAGGAACCTCACACTTTCGAGGCCCTCGTCACTAATCTGCGACGGCCAATGACACCTCCACGGAAGTCATCCGCCGGTACAAATCAACTCTCCGCGATGCGCACGCCACTTTCCCACCGCGGTGTGCATATGAGCCCATCACCTAGCCTCGTACACTACAAGTCTAATTTAAACCCTCCACCGCACATCTCCCCTGTGTACGCGGAGGGCAACACACTTCCAGTGTTCGGTGATGACCACTTACGGACGCCATCCCGCCGAAGGACCAGCTCTTCATCCGCCCGTGCACAATCGTCCTATACACAGCTAACACCCTTTGCCCCAACAACACCGCGAAAGCTCTCCTTCCCGAGCCTTATGCAAGACTCACCTTTTCGCACGCCTGGGCGAGGCATCTTCGACCCACACGATCCGTCGGCTTTGCTTGACGAGGAACTCGCCAGGCTCGGGACCCAAAACGCCGGGTTTGGGTTGCAGGAAAGCCCGGCTGGCCTAGGGTTGTTCACGCGTGGTAAAGGGATGCTATACGAGAGCCCCGACGCATCCAGTCCTGGTAGATGGAGTCGGCCGTGGTAGGTGAGACGATGGTTCGGTTTTTTATGCTTCCTCCGCTTTACGCCTTTGTCGTCGTGTTGTCCTTGTCTCTATCATTCCATTATCGCTTTGTTCTAAGCGCGACTTGTGCCTGCTCCTGGAAGCTTAGTTCCCTAGATTCTGTGTCGCGTCCGTCATGACCTCGGACAGCCCACATCGCGGAAATGTTTTCCCGACGGACGTCTCTCGCGTGTTCGTCGCCGCGCGTTGGTTGTACTTCATACATATACCCGACAATTTTTGTCTACTGTTTGGCCGCTGTACCACGCCTCCTGTTGTACAGTATGTTTGTATCATCATGACATCACGACCTCTTGACGACTCCAAACTGTACTCAGCTGACAAGCGATTCCATTGTTTTTGTATTACTCTTGTTATATGTTTTGGCATTCGCAATATATGGATATGTTTTCTGCTCAAGCAGACTTGTACTGACGTCACAGGAGGGTCACTCGATGGTCACTGGTGTCACGTCGTATCTCGTCACAAGCTTGACCGTATGTACCTTCGAAAGTCAAGGTCCTTGCGGTGAGGTTCACGTCAATATGGTCTACCATAATTTGAAAGGTGTGCTCTCCGACCTTCACTTCCCCTGATTCTGATTGATCATTGTCTCAGCTCTCATCAAGGGCATCCGAGCATGTAAGGTCAGCGCGCTCCAACAACATCTCGCTGTTGCTCGCTCATATCATGGGGCGTAGACCGTAGCCGACGAGCGTGCTCTCATCCAGCAAGAGTCTGCTGCCATCCGCGCGTCGTTCAGGGAAGAAGATTCGTACGCGAGACACAACAATGTCGCCAAACTGCTCTACATACACATGCTAGGCTCTCCCGCGCACTTTGGCCAGATCGAGTGCCTCAAGCTCGTCGCAAGCCCGAGATTCAGCGACAAGCGGTTGGGATATTTGGGTATCATGTTGCTGCTGGATGAGAGCCAGGAGGTGCTGACGTTGGTCACGAACTCCCTGAAAAAGTGCGTCTTCTCGCAGTTCGATCGCCTTCAAAAACTAAAGCCAGGGAATAGTGATATGAATCATTCCAACATGTACGCGGTCGGCCTGGCTTTGTGCACCTTCGCAAACATCGCTTCTGAAGAGATGTCACGAGATCTTGCAAATGAGATTGAGAAACTTCTTGGCTCCAGCAACACCTACATCCGGAAGAAGGTCAGTTCTCGCGTTCTGTTCTATCATGTCAGCTGGAGCTTTGTTCTTCCTCCCAGGCCGCGCTCTGCGCTCTACGAGTGATCAAGAAGGTGCCAGACCTCACTGATCACTTCATCACAAAAGCCAAAAACCTGCTAGCTGACCGAAACCATGGTGTCCTGCTCACTGCCATCACTCTCGTCGTCGAAATGGTTCAAGCAGATCCGAGCTGTTTAGATGAATTCAGAAATGTGAGTCCTGCGATGCCGCAGATCATGCTAGCTCTTAAGTCCGGATATCCAGGCTGTTCCGCTTCTTGTACGGCATCTCAAGTCGCTAGTCACTACGGGATACAGCCCAGAGCACGATGTTTCGGGCATCACAGATCCTTTTCTTCAAGTCAAAATCCTTCGTCTGCTTCGATTACTGGGAAGAGGTGACGTGCAAGCGAGTGAGGCGATGAACGACATCTTGGCTCAGGTGCGTAATTTTATGTTCGGTAGAATATGAACAATTTACGGCTATCTGAATTTACGTAGGTAGCAACAAATACTGACTCCACGAAGAACGTCGGCAACTCCATTCTGTACGAGACGGTTCTCACTGTGCTTGAGATCGAAGCAGATAGTGGACTGCGTGTCATGGCCATCAACATCCTCGGAAAGTTCTTGAGCAACCGAGACAACAACATTAGGTATATTCCAGCGTACACTAGCATCTCTGCTTTCTAAATTGTTCTTCCATGCTACATAGATATGTTGCGCTCAATACCCTCAATAAGGTGGTGTCAATGGACACTAATGCTGTTCAACGGCATCGTAACACAATCCTCGATTGTTTACGAGACGGTGACATCTCGATTCGGCGACGGGCTCTCGAGCTGTCCTATGCACTTATCAACGAGCAGAACGTTCGGATCCTCACACGGGAACTATTGGCATTCTTGGAGGTCGCGGATAACGAGTTCAAGTTAGGAATGACAACACAGATCAGTTTGGCCGCGGAACGGTTCGCGCCAAACAAGAGGTGGCACATCGATACAGTACTGCGCGTGTTAAAACTAGTCAGTCTCAACTTTTTCGTCACATACAGTGATGAGCGCACTCACACTCCACCCAGGCAGGAAATTATGTCCGAGAGGAGATCCTGTCCGCATTTATTCGGCTCGTGGCGCATACGCCCGAACTGCAAGCGTATACTGCGTCAAAACTTTATTCCGCTCTCCGTTCTGATATCTCGCAAGAGTCTCTTTCATTGGCCGCCACCTGGATCATTGGTGAATACAGCGATGTCCTCATAGAGACCGGTCTCATCGATGACGAGAAACCGAAAGCGGTCAGTTCTTTGCATTTTCTCTTGCACTCGTTATTGTCTGATGCTTGTGCAGGTCACCGACGTAGAGATCATAGACCTCATTGTCTCTATTCTTGATTCGCCCTACGCAAACTACCTTACACGCCAGTTCGTCTTTGCATCGATCACGAAGATCTCGGCGCGGCCGACCACCAGCACCACACAGCAGGACCGAATTGCGTCGATCCTCGCTGCGTATACGACGAATCCCGAGCTCGAATTACAGCAAAGAGCAGTTGAGTTTGCTAGCTTGTTCACTCTAGGTGACGTCCGGGTAGGCGTTCTTGAGAGAATGCCCGCGCCAGAGTTGAAGGCGACTGTTTCAGGTGTTGGTAAGCAGCCTCTTGTGTCGGCTTTCTTCGGTCTTATTGAGATGCGTTACATCACAGTCAGCGAGAACAAGCCCGTCGGGTCAACGCAGACAGGTAAAGATGTAGGCAGTCCATCAAGCTGCCATCTGTATTCTTGTATTCATCGTCTGTTAGGTTGACCTGATCGGTGATGAAATTCCCTCTGGTGCAACGACAGGGACGAGCAAGACGCCAGCCATCGCCCAGAGCGACCATGACTTGTTGATGGACATCTTTGGTGGATCATCTGACACCACGCCTGCACAACCGTCCGCGCCAACAGTGTCACAGAAAAGTACTGTTGATGACATTTTGGGTCTCTTCGGCTCGACATCCTCGACACCCACTCCCGCTCCTGCACTAACACCGCCTGCCGCCAGCCTCTTTGCTTCATCGCCATCGCCCGCTCCACCGCCTCAACCTACGGCACCGAAGCTGCAATCGTATATTGCGTACGACAAGAACGAGCTCCATGTGACACTCACACCACAAACCTCGCCCCAACGACCAGGTGTCGTAAACGTGCTGGCACGCTTCCAAGTGAAGGGAGCGAATATGGCCACGGGGCTCAATTTCCAAGTCGCTGTACCAAGAGTAAGCCTTTTCTCACATTTGACCTGTGCGAAGCGACGGCTAAATTTCATCCCTCTCATGCAGACACAGCAACTTCAGATGTTACCGATGTCGCAACCAGACATCAAACCTGGTACAACAGAAACACAGCAAATGAGGATCACGGCGCCTCCTGGGGTATGTACACCCTTTCTCAGAATCAATTGGTCTCCTCGTCTTAACATGATCTGTCGAACGCAGAGCGCTGTCCGATTGCGCATACGGATATCGTACACTCTAGCTGGTCATGCGGTCCAAGACCAAGTGGACTTTTCAGGATTCCCACCATCACTCACAGGAGGCGGTTCGTAGTGGCTACGCTGTTCAGTCTCTGGCACATATTATCAGATATCCGTGGACGTAATGTACTGGCGTGCACTCGTACATCTGTTGTGAACTGAGAGTTGGTGGACATCAAAGGTTCCCACGGGTTGGGGGCCAAACATACGTACAGTGAGCGGCTGAATTTGCAATTGAATGCGACGATGAGCAACACCGCGTTCCGCGACTCGAGCATCGTTATCCTCGAGACTGGCACCACTTTCGTCCGCGCTGGCCTCGGTATTCATGATCTGCTTCATGCACCTAGCATCGTACAGCCTTCACTCATGCCGTGGTTGCTAAAGCTCACCCAGTCGCTTTACAGGAGATCCAAGCTCGCGTGGGCATCCGTAGCGGGGCGGTCCCCGACTCGCAAAACACGAATCAGGCGAACGGCCGCCTCGCTGCAAAGTTGAACGACCCGCTTGATCTCCAGCCATCGGCTTCCACGAGTCGCGCCGCGTCGACCATGCCCCAGCCCCAGCCCGTGTTGACTGCAAGAGTGACGGACTATCTCGTCGGGCCTCAACTCGACGACGCCCTCAGTGCAGGACAGGACCTCGTAGTGTCTTGGCCATTCGCAGATGGCGAGATCAGTGATTGGACTCAGGCAGAAGCGCTATGGTAAGTATGCTACATCTCAGCGTCCTTCGCAGACTTACATCCTAGAATCATATAGGAAACACGTCCTCTTCACCAGCCTCCAACTACGCCGCGTCCAGAACGAGTCCCCCATCCTCCTTTCCATATTTCCAGGGCTCTCCCGCGACGCGTATGAACGCACCTGCCAGATCTTCTTCGAGCGTTTCAATGTCGCCGCATTCAGCATCCTCGAACGCCCCATGGCGCAACTCTACGCAACCAATACACTGAGCGGCGTCGTCGTCGACATCGGAGATACTCACACGGACATCACGCCCGTCTATGATGGCTTCCCTCTGCACGCCGCGCGCACGACCGTCTGCCTCGGCGCACACGACTGCGAGCTCTTCGTCGCGCACCTCTTCCGCACCAACACCTCCGTCATGTCCACGCTCTCACCTCCCGACGCGCCGCTGGACCCGAGTGCGCTGGACGACGCGCTCCGCGCGCTCGCGCGCCAGGTGTGGCGGGACGGACTAGTCAAAGTGCCCTTGGATGGCGACGCCGCGCGCGAGATTGAGGATGAGGGCGTGACGGATATCGCTGCGGTGCTTGTCGCGGGCAAAGAAAAAGCCGTGATCGAGAGCGGTATGAAGAAGCGTCTCAATGCCAAAGCCACGGCGGCCGAGCAGGCGCGCGCAAAGGAGATCGAGGCGCTCGACCTCGTCACGGTTGAGTTCCGCGGAAAGGAGGTCACGCTGGGGAAGGAGCGGCATCGGCTCTGTGAGCCCCTGTTCGACCCTGGTTTGTTAAAGGCGCTGGGAGGGGGTTACAACAAGGACGGGGCCAGGGGACTCTTCATGCCGTTGCAAAATGCAGTGGGGCATGCTGTTGGATTGACAGAGGTCGATCAGCGGCAATACGTGTGGGCGGGTCTGTTCGTGACGGGGGACCTTACAGGCTACGTCAAAGGTAGGCTCTCAATTGTTACCCTTAAGCTCGTCACCCATCTTTGTATGTTAGGCATTGGCCCTGCGCTGCAGTCACGCCTCTCATCGTACATCTTGAGCAACCCTGATCAACAAAACGAGGTCCAGCCACGGTCCATTCGCCTTGCCAAAGTGCCCGAATATTTTGCAGAATTCAGAGAAAAGGGCGACGGTTTGGCTGCATTTCTGGGGTCCACTATCGTTGCCAAAATCACGTTCCACGACACCAACAGTAAAAACTTTGTCTTCAAAGCAGACTATACGGAGCGTGGACCAAAGACTATTCTCGAGATGTCTCCGTCATTGTTGTAATACATTTTTGATGTCGAAGATTCCGATTGCTCAGACTAATTCACGGCTTGACCAACTCTCGGTGATTGTCTATGAGCCGTTGGTATCTTATAGTACCATATAGGGTGACAGCAACGAGACTGTCATGGTGGTGCCTAATCATAAAATGGTAATGTGTAGCATACAAACACCTCGCATCCTTAACCCCAATCTTTTATGCGGTAGCCTCGGCCACGCTGAGGAGATCACTGTCACCAGGGTCGGAGATGGTCATGACACTGCACGGGCGACTGTCAATATCTGAAAAAGAAAAAAGGAGCATTTTACTCACCCGACACGGAAAAGCTTGCCGGCAGCGGTACCGAGAGCGACGTTGGTGCCAGCAAAATGGTGCACCGTTGTCTTCGAGAGCATGGCATAGTACTCGATCTCGGACTTGCGCAGAGGAGGGCAGTTGCCAGCAATCAATATGAGCTTGGCTGCACCACCCAGATCACATAGAGTACCAAGGCGTCGAGAGGAGAGGAGGAAGATCAAACGAATAGGTCAGCTCAGGGACCTTCTCAGCCTCACGCTCCAGTCCCGCGAGAGAGTCGAGTGGAAACCAACGCACCTTTGCTATTGCGCATCTGCTTGAGGGCAGACTTGTACCCAAGGGTGTACTTGCCGGACTTCACGACGAGCGCGAGGCGGGCAGCGATGGACTCGGTCGACTTGGAAGCCTTGGATTTTTTGGTGGGGGCCATCGCAGTACGTGTCGGGGTTGGTGACGGTGGTAGTGGTGGGTTCTTGAGGGCGTTGAAGGGCTATCGATTTTTGGGCATAGATCTGTTGGGACCTGCGTTTAGGTTTCGGCATTTGCCTTACAGTTTCCTCAAGTTCGGACTCCGAACAGCTCCATCAGAACCCTTCAGAACCCCAGGCACTCCCTGGCACTCCTCCTTGTATTGTAACAGCTTGTAACTTAGCCAGCCCTCGACAGAATTCCCAGTTCAACGTCGATAGTTTGTATATTCACAGGTGGTCGGCGAAGGAGTGTTTACAACTTTCCGCGTATAGTCACAGTGCTCCTCGCAGCTGCAGGCTAGCACGAGCAGCATGATCTGGTAATATTATATTGGCTTTAGCCCATCTGACCGGCGCCAAGTTGGTGCCCACTCCATCTCGCAATATTTCATGCGCCCCTCTCATCCTCTCTCCCCGACTTCCGCGTGATTCCTTCGCGGCGCGGCGTCGCGACATTCGCCGTAGCTACTATAAAGACAGCTCGCTGCAGCCCCCTAAAAATGTCTGCAGCCCACCCCCCGAAATGACAGCAACCCGTGAATCGTATGAGCCTTCGCATCCCGGCCTTTTCTCTATCGAGTTCAAGGAGGGTGAATACAGTTCCGCTCTTTTTGCCGACAAAGTGAGCAGTAGCGCACCAGCTCTTGCCGGTCAAGCAAAGGACTTTGATCTCACACTGACGGCAGGATTTCGCCGAGGGCCAAGTGTTGGCGTTCCTCGAAGGTCTGACGAAAGGACCCAAAGCATATTCATCTGTGCAGTGCGGGCCCAACAGCGACGACCACATTGAACTCAATTCTGACCTCCTTTACGGTATAAAGTCTAATTTTACTCTTGTCAACAGAAATGATAGATCTTGCTTCGCTCAGTGAACCATTCTTGCGAGCCTAATGTCGCCTTTGATTTGTCGTCTACAAACATGACTGAATGGCAGGTTCGCGCACTGAAGCCTATCCGCTCCGGAGAACCGCGTGAGTGATATCGGCGAGATCATGATTTTTCGCACACAATGTTCATGGTATCTCTATATCTTAGTCTCGTTCTTTTATCCGAGCACTGAATGGGACATGGGCCAGCCATTCGAGTGTATCTGCGGCACGTCGGTTCGTCCAGGCCGTCTCTATAACTCCTTTCATATCTAATCAAGGGGACCCTACGTTGTAGTCGTGCCTAGGACAAATCCAAGGCGCTGCATATCTCTCTAAAGAAGACTTACTTGCCAGGAAGTTCGTCAGTCCTTGGATATTGGCGCTCGCGGCCGAGCGGGATGCTTCGTTGGTCGCAACCCACCAAACAGGCCCGGGAGGGCTATCGGCACAATCTTCGCAGAGATGCGTCTCTTGTGGTTTCGGATTCACTGCCCGCGGCGACAAGAACCTCTGCGGCTGTCGCCCGAACTGAGATCTAATTTGGAGTGATCATAGAAGTCAAATATCGTTATTCTTAGCGTTGTATGGCCTTTTCTTTGATGTCAGTACTGATTCTGATGATTGTTCACAACTCTACAGCTATATACATTTGCTGTTCTACTCAAGAATATGATACATGACCAGTACTAGCTTTAGCTCAAAGGCAGTCAATTTCATGTCTCTGTGATTGACAGAAAGTCAAGAAGTCTTATGCACTCGCAGTCAACCCGCGGAATTCTGGGGTGCAATGCTCATATAGCAGGAAAATGATCAAACAAATCATCGCACCTTGGGTGAGGAAGAGAATGACCACTGCTTGCTCACCTTGCGTCTACATCGGGTTAATTCGACGATGGCTCGAGTGTATGAACCATGTATGACTATGACCCGGTCTACGCTTTGACATTGTGTCCTTGACCTTAGTTGAAGTGCATTTGCAGATTTGATTCGATGATTCCCCAGCACACAGTGAATCGGTACCCCAGTCCTATGGGGAAAAAGCTACTAATACAGCGCTGCATGTTCTAGTCATTCAAGCGAAGCTCAATTACGCCATATACATGATCCATTTTTCTCACATTGAGGTCAGTCATCGAATGGTCCTCCTCCGGTTCCCTTTGCGTATTGAGCGATCCGTCAAGCTCTCATAAAAGTCTAGTTCGGTGGGGGTAGACGCCAAGATTGAAACCATGCCGCACTTACAGCTATCTCGTGGCCTTAGCTGGCCTTGGTATGACAAACTGTTTCGACTTGGGGCTGGTGCAGGCATCTGCTTTGATCTGGTCTCTCTGGGCACAGTGAAGGGGGTCCACTCGAGATCTACAACTTTGATGTATAAAGTGCAGAGCGTGCAGCGGAAGATCTGTGGACATTCGTACGTACACTTCTCAACTTGTGGTTGAGCCATCACTTATGCCACATTTGCCTTATAATTTGTGCTTGTAGGTGCAAATTTGGCTGCCTCGGGAGCGTCGGTTCGGGACCCAAGCGATCAGGCCACTCGGTAAGGAATGTTTGCGCCCGTATCGTGGATTTGCTGGGTCAAGCTGTCTTTGACATATATTTGCGGTCGCCGCCTGTAAAACAGGATGCGCATTGAAATTAGAGGAAATGAGAGTACCAGCCTTACGAAGGCAATCGTCCTCTGCATGGGATTTGCTGCCGATGGACGTGTTGTGTCGATTAAGTGGCTCTAGCGACAAGCCTGCGGCCTCTGAGAGGATTAGTCCTGCGCAATGATTGACACCACAGAAGAGCTGCTGTTCGGTTACAACCCGACGGGGTTCAGTCCTGGCATGGCACTACGGAGCATTGTTCAGTTCGTAACTCTTGCATGCAGTGCGGTAGCATTGTCTCATTATTTATCTTGTCAATGCAAGGTCTTTTGAAAACAACGGGAAAAAGCTGTGTGGGCGTCTAATGATCCGATGAGAGAGAAACAGCGCGCTAGCAAGCAGACCCGATCAACGAGGACGTAGCGACCGGACAGCTTCGTCCCGTGCGAGGCCGGTGAGACAGAGCCTGTGAGTGTGCAGGAAGGCACAGCAGGGGTGGTAATACACGTCGACGAGGATGCGCGGGTGGCGTGCGTGCATTTATTGATGAGCGTTCCATATCGTTGCGTACGTAGAGGGATCTGGTGCATCTATTGGCTCCGTGTTAGAAGCTGTTGGGACGTCCTCTCTGGAGGAAAGCATGCTGCTCCCCGTAGGCGCCCAGATTTGGCCATGCATGAGTGTCGAGTTGGTACTTTGTCAATGGTGTTCTGCTATGTGACTGTTTGTGTCGAGAACCACGTCTGTTGAGCACCTTTTCAATCACGATACCTGTGTCGGGGCGCAGAGGTCCGAGGAGATGAAGACGCACGTGCCTGTGCCGTGCGGAGAGGACAGAATGGCCGCTGAGTAGCACGCGTTAGGTAAGTAACTTTCCAAATATAGACGAGTGCTATTACGTGCAGTGCCCGCCACCGCGCCGCTGGACGTTCTTGGCTGACTGCACCTGTGCCGTGCTCATCCTGTTCTCTTCCCTCCCCTCGTCGTCGTCGTCGTCTCGCTCGCTCGACTCTCTGTTGTTTGCCTTATTTCTTGCTTTGCGAGGCTTCCACCGCTCTTTCATCTCCTTTCCTCTACCATAAATATCTGTTTATTCCATAAAGCTACTTCCACCCGCTCACGATATACTTAACGACATACGACCCCGCAGACGGCGACACTAGCCATGGCACAGCCCGTATTTGAGGAGCATCCTTTGGAGAACTACCTTCGCCGTGCGTCCGACTTCATACCGCTCTCTTCCCATTCGTCTCGCCTTTCTCAACGTAATTTCGCTCACGCAGAGTCCGGTGAAGGCGTCGAGGCTATGCCTGGCGGCATGTCTGATATACAAGTTCACGACGAAGTCACTCTTGATGACGGCGACGATCCGGGAGAGGACATCATGTACATGTTACCCCCGCAAGTCGTCCAATGCTTGGAGGTGCGCATCTCCATACCTACACCCCACACTGCACCGGGACCTGTCCGTGCGGCGTTACGCCACACTCTCCTCGGCCCTATGGCCTAGCGCGTCTTCTTTAGCCTCACAAGCTTTCCGAAGGACGTGGAGCGGACAATGACCCAAAGACGCTGCAGGGTTTCCAAAGCCTGCTTTCCGTAAATTGTGACTGACCGCATAATTCCCCCAGCTTGTACAGACCCTTCTCTCGTCCAGAAAGCTCGCAGCATCAGGACGCGAGTTTGCAGAGCGTTTCAAATATCTAGTCATATCCTCTTCCCTCCTCTCTTCGTCCTTGTCATCACCACCGTCTTCCAGACGACGTTCTTTTGAGCCACAAATACCCGGAGAAATAATCAGTCTCAACGACCCAGACTCGGATCGTCGACTCTACGACTCCGAGCCATCTAATGAGGGCCTCAGACCGTCAAGAAGTGGACATTCCCCATCGCAACCCTCTCCCCCCTCTCCGGAATCGTATCTCTCCGCGATCCTGCTCTGTCTCTCTACGTTATCTCTATTTTCGGGATCTTTTCTTCTCGCTATCTTGTTTGCAACTACATTATATTATTTTCGCACCCAGAACCTGGACATGGCGCATAAGCCTGACCAAATGACGCCTGTAAGTGAACATTCATATTTGTTTGACGTCGCTTCTGACCCGAGTGTCTCCAGACCCTGAACACGTTAGATGAGCTGACTGCTGCTAGTCATGTTTGGGACTCAGCAGTCCATGAAGCCATCTCAGTGTTAGAAAAGGACGAGCGAAGGTTAGCGCTGACGTTGATATATGAACTAGACATCTGACCGAACAACCAGCGTATTTTATGGTCCCACCAGTCCATCGTCTCCCTCTGCGTCCATCCGTGTCGCTCTCCATTCCTCCCTCCATACAACGCAGACGCAGAGTGACAATGTTCGTCAACTCCTCGCTGCACTGACCTCCCCAGTCGAGTTCTCTCAACTCTCCGAGATGTATGCGCCGCCTTCGCCTATCAAGGCTGCCCTCACCCTCAACACGAACGATCGGCCTCTATCTTTCCCTCCGAGGCAGCGAACTATCTCCGCGCCTTCGGACAAGCGAATGACATGGAATGGCTCTTACGCAGCCCTTGCTTCGCATGGCAGTCCGACCAAACAGGTGTTGAGAAAAAGAGAAAACAGAAGGTCTGATTTGTCGGCCTTGTTGAACCCGTCAGGATCCCACACGTCGAGCATGAGTGCCCCGACAAGCCCAAATACCCTTGAGGGTGTTCAGGAAGAGGATGGCTTCCGTGACTACGATGAAGAGTCTCCCGTTCCTCCGGAAGAGCGAGGCGAATTTGGCATGACTGCCTTGGGCATCCAACGGCGGCGGCGGAGAGCAGGGCGCCAGAGCCTCGGCCTTCTTCCTTCACCGAGCCATACTGCCCCTCCGACACTCCGTGTAACATCCAACACGCCGTCGATTTCATCATCCACGCGCTTCACAACCATGCAGAAGACACGACATCCGCTCTCGCTTTCCGCGCTCCATCACGCTCTGCAGGGCGCGCTCGCGTCGAAACGTTACGCGGCCTCGCACCTCCTCGCGCTTCGCTTTGACGAGCAGGATGATGACTCATATTGGGATGACGTGCGCGCCGTGATGGCCCTTCTGACCAGCACGTTGGCCGATGCGTCCGCGCGCCTGATCGAGGCACTCGACTTGGCCGAGCAACAGCGTCTGCGGGACGAGAACCCCAGCCCGCTGCTGGGCGAGACTTCAGAGCCGAATTCTCCGACCGCGTTATCACCGCCGCGGCTGCGCAACAGGATGTCGCGCATCGAGACCGCGCGCTCGTTCGCGCCTATGCCGAGCCAGTTATCGCGATTCGCGATCCACGTAGACGCGATCTCGGAGGCGCTGCACGACGCACACGGGTATCTGGAGCATTGCGTTGCCGCTTTACGAGAAGGAAGAGGAACTTCGTTGTTGGACGGCGATATATTCCAGGGAGCGCCGCTCGCTCATCCGGAGTCGCTGCAAGATTCTCCCGTACTAAAAGCTTACGAGCGGCTGAGGCGTGAGCTCGGGATCGCGCTCAGGGAGTGTGAGCGGGGGCGGGAAAAGCTGCTCGACATCGTCTCGCCCCCAAGGGTACCCGAGGACGGCGACGGGCCCGAGGACGTCGACGGGGAGGAAGAGGACGTACCGCTTCTCGGGCCCGATGGCGGGAGCGATGACTCGGATAAGACGGATTCGCTCAGGGTGTCTCATCACAGGATGAACCCATCACTCGATGCTGTCATAGTGCACAGGGGCGGGCTCACGCAGGACGACGCGACGATGCATCTCTTGCTGTCGGCATCGACGGAGCAGCTCCCGCCGCCGGGCATTGAGCAGGTATTCGAGGCGGACACTGGCCTCTCGCCGTCCTTCACGCGCGAGCGGTCGAAGCTGACGCGTGAGGAGCGGATCCGGATCGCAAAAGCCCGCCGTGAGCGCAGCAGTCTCGGGAGCAGCAACACTAGCGGAGGCGGAGCGGGGCTCGGGATCGGATCCTCGTCGGACGAGGAAGGGCGAGACAGGCCCTCGTCGGACTTGGAGCTGCGGCGGGAGCGCTGGGGCCCCGGTGGGGACGTCGTGCAGGAGTTGAAGGATGTGATCTGGAAAGTAGGGGAGAAGCGCCGGCGGATGACAGAGTCACGATCGGGAGGCGGCGCGGAGACGGCGCAAATGGTGTTCGCCGCGCCTGCACCGCCTGTCGTGGAGCAGCCGGAGGAAACAAATGAGAATCTGGCATCATGACGACCGAGGCGAGGCGACCCGCTTCGTCGGCCCCTCCGCCTGCGTCACGACCTCGAGCAGCGCGCGTTTCGCTCGCATGACACCTCTTCGACACCTCCCTCCCTCCTTCTCGTAGATTGTGCCCAACTTTCTGTCGCGGCATCTGCGTCATACGTACCGTACATAACCACTATATCGCACTGATATACTGCAGGTGCAGGGTTCTTCCGCTCGTTAGAATATCGCACATTGTACCTATGCTCATTGTTTACTCTTTGTTCGATCTGAATCCAGCGGGCATGGTTGTGGAATAATTGGCATTCGGTATGACACCCACGCAAGGGGATGTCGCGCTTGGCGAGCCATTCGCGACGGTGATTTTGTGTGGCCAAGCTTAGGACGGAAGGGAGTAGGAAAACATACCATGTTTGATTGGTCATGTACCGTACACTACCTAGCTTCATGGTAAAGTAGTCTGCTAGTCTGTATCCGAAGGACAAATCAATAGTATAGAACCCTGAAAAATGAGATCGGGGAAAAAGGACGAACGAGACATGGACCTCAAAGCCCCCCTTATTCTCATCTTGGCGGAAGGCAAGCGAGCCGAACCTAACAGGCGGGCACCAAGTTTGCATCGAGATGTCATTGCACACCAGTACACAGGATAACGAAAAGAGACGAGCAGCGCTAAGCGTAGATAACAGGACAGGACGGGACTGACTACTATGTAGAGAAGCGGGGGCTAAAGAAAAACAACGGCCAAAGAAAAAAAGGGAGGGGTGGGATTAGCAACCTTACGCAGCATTGCAACAGGGGGGGAGGGAAAGGAGATTAAGCCAAATACTGAGACATCTAGGCAAAGAAAAAGGCTAGGAAAAATATCATGGCTAGAAAATACGATCTTCGCCCACCGCCCGGAGAAAAGATAAATAAATACAGCTTGATCCAAAAAGCAGCTTGAAATACACGTTAACAAGAGTGAAATATCGAGGATGGAAAAGAAGAAAGCGAGATGGACATGTGGAGGACAAGTATCGGCATAGCGGAAGAAGCACTGAGCAGCGAGCGACGAGCTAGCCCAGACTTGTATCAAGAAAGGAAACAGTCCAGGGCCAGAAGAAATGACGTGGAAAGCGAGAAAGGGTCGAGCGTGCGTACCAGGAAGCAACCTGACCGTGAGGCCTGACAATCCATAACCGTCCTCTGATCCACCAACATTTCAAACCTAAGCCAGGCGAACATACTCTACCCTAAACCCTCACTTCATGGGCTCCAGCGTCTCATCATTGTTGATCCAAAAGTCCAAACCATCAAAAGAGTCCCCAAATCCTGGCGCGTCGAGATCCTCAAAGGTGCCCATCCCCATTGATTGAAGAAAGTCAGATGGGTTGAACGACATCGGGTCTGTCACTGTGCTCGTCGACCGAGGAGGATTGAGCCCTGACGCACTGCTGAGGATGGCAGACGGTGAGGGTGCAGACAAAGTGGAAGGTCCCGACATGGTCGGGGCCCCAGATGCGGGCGTCGTCGGCATATTCGGGGTATGAGACTGGCCCTGCTGTTGCGCCGGAGGCCCATTGTTTTGCTGTCCAGGAGGCCCCTGTCCAGGCCCATTCTGCGGCTGCGGCTGCTGTGGCTGTTGCTGGTGCTGTTGCTGATGTTGCTGATGTTGCTGCTGGTCAGGTGAAGGTCCATTCATCCCTGCATTGTCGCTTCCCTCCGCTTTGATATTAGTTTGCGGCGGTTTCGGTCCGCCCGGAGGAGGGTGCATCCCACCCATCGTCTTTGGCTGTCCTATACGATTGTGCGGCCCAGGCTGAGGCTGTCCAGCTGGGCCTCGCATCATGTGAGCTTGCGCATCATTCGCGGCTGGTGACCCTCCGTTCGGAGGCCCAGGCATCAAAGGAGCCATCGGTCCTTGCGACATGCTTTTCTGATGAAGATTCGCCATCGTCGCGCGGTACTGTCTTTCATTTTGAAACGGAGGGGCTTGCTGCTATGGGAAAAGGCATGAGTACTCCCATTAGACTGGGTGAGCAAGAGCTGACCTGCTGCATCTGGGGTGTCATCATGTTAGGCGGCGGCGGGTGGCCCATCATGGGACTCATCGATGCCAACTGCATCGGAGTCATTCCCTGGCCCATACTCATGTTGATTCCAGGTTGATTTCCCATGTGCATTCCTGGCTGGAAATTCATCGCGGAACGAACCATCCCATTCGTTGTGATCCCTGGATGCCCTTGAGTGCCGGGCGAGGGGAATGACCCCATAGGGGCCATTGGAGGCTCATGAGGGTTTGGCGTTCGTCGAACACGTTTCCGGTCCGGGGGGGAAGTGTCACTTCGCGGGAGCGTCTCGTGCTGCATTCACCGTCAGACCAACAGGAATCTGGGAAGCACTATCTTGACGTACCTCCTCACTGGGAGAAGTGCTATTACGTTTGGTAGGACGCGGAGGTTGTTGAGACATTGGCTGTTGCTGATTGCGCTGAGGATGCTGGGGAGGCATGTTCGTGGATGGCCCTGCAATTGCGTTCGGCGCCACTTGCCCAACAACAGCCCGACGACGACGACCCACGCCAGCCATGATCCGTTGCTGAAATCTCTTTTAGTGAAATCTAATGAAGATGCCAAAGTATATCCACCTTGTCTTCAGAAGTAAAAGTTCTCTCATCCTTGTCACCCAAGCCTACCTCAAGCTTGACGGATGCGAGAAGATCGGGTGGCATGCGGGCTATCTCCTGCGCAATCTGTATGTCGAGCTGGCGTGGATCTTGTACAGGCGGTTGACGTGGTGCCATAGACGGACTCGGGGTTGGATTCATCTGCATATGGGATGGCGTCCCCTGCCGACTTGGCGGTCGGCCGAGTTGTTGAAAAGGCTGTGTCGGAGTAGGATGCGCAGATCCCATCTGGGATGGATTGCCGATCTGTTGAGGCCCAGGTGGAAGCATGGCACGCCCAGGATGGTTCATCTGCGGAGATGGACCCAGCTGGGCCATCGGGCCAGACTGCTGTTGTCCCGCCATGGGTGGAGCCTGTGGCGAGTGCGCCATGGTAGGAGACGGGAATGGCGCACTGTTGGGGCCACGATGTTGTGGAACCATCTGTCGCTGACCTGGACCCTGCGGGCCCGGATGAGAAAAATTCTGCGGTGGCCCACCAGGATGTGAACCAGGAAGACCCTGTGGAACAGGAATTCCATTGGGCTGAGGGCCAGCGCCATGCGGCATACCGTAGGCAGGTTGGGCGCCTGCGGGAGCAGGTGGTGGGCCCGCAGGCCCTACACCGTTCGAGAGCGGACCACCAGGCGGTAGGACTGCCTGCCTTGGAGGGATGCCGTTTGTGAAACGACCAGGTGGAGGTGGATTAGGGACACCCTGACGCTGTGCGGCTTGAGCCTGGCGTTGTGCGGCCTGGTTCTATCACGAGAGATCTGGGCTCCGAAACTCGGCAAACTTGAAGAGACAAAGAGACTCACCTGCGTATACACTAAGCCATCATCGGACCCCGTTCCGTTGTTTTTTGCTTGGAATAATACCCAGAAAACACTCCACCACCTGCGCAAAGTGCAAGTGAGCAAGTAGAAAGCGGAGCTCCGTAGGATAGGAAGCATACTCGAAAAGGAGGCCCTGCTTGGCATTTATCGGAGGTTGTGACTCTACTGGAATCTCTGCCTCATTGACGAGCTCTCGTGCGGTCTTGACGAATCCGCGCTTGTTACAATAGTCATAAATGTAAATGTTGAACCTGCATGGCACAAGAGTGTGTGTAAGGTCGAGAAAGAAGCTGAGAAAAAGGTGACAGACATGCGATCGCCCTCCCAGAGCGAATTGGACGGGGGAGACGACTCGGATGGGGTGGGTGCTGAGGGTCCAGAGGGAGGTCCGGACGCCATTGGGTAGAGTGATGACAGGTTCGATGATGTTGGGGGGAACGGGCTCGAAGGGAGTTTGTTCAAGACGGGGGCAGAGGACGAGGAGAGGAAGGAGGCCGGGAAAGAGATGGACACTAAGATAGTTTAGGGAGCGTGAGCGTCTCCGTGGGCGCGCCTGGACAGAATAAGGCAAACCAAAGATAGTACCCGATTGGCTTTGTGCAAGACGGACGGTGGGGAGAACAAAAAGAAAGACAAGGAGTGTGCCGTCGAGGACGATGGGGGCGATGAACGCGACGATGTCGACGACGACGTGGGGCGTCGTGTCTGGCGCCGTGCTCGGTGGCGTCCCCTTCTTCCACGCCGGCGGAACGAAGAGCGGAGTCGGTCGGAACCCAATTTTCATTTACAGCTGTATCCGCCGTTTGCCGCGCCACGGCAACGTCACGGGCCCATCTACACGAGACTACAGGGCAGCTGGGCGCGACTACATACACCGCCCGCGCCCATGTTAACGCTAGTGTCGCCGTACAACCGCAATCTGGAAATCCCACCCGCCCACGATGTACTTCACTTCCAGCAACCGCTTCACCTCTCGCCACCCCGCCCGAAGTCCCTCCGCCTCCCCGACGTCCGTCGCAACATAAATAAAATCCGCGGGCGAGATCAGCGACCTGAGCAGCGATCCCATTAGAAACGCGATCAGCGCGATCACTAGCACACTCGACAGCGGGAATGACAATCGATCCCTCCGACTCTCCTCCCTTACCGCCATCCGCCGGTCTTCCCGGAATTCTTTTTCGTTTCCCACTCCCCGAGAAGCCGCGGACGCTTCTGGACCAGCCGTCGGTGATTGTGCTGTGCTCGTCGTCGATGCAGAAGGTGATCCCGTTCCCGATGGCGATGTGAATCGCGACAGTGGGTTTTGATACGAGTTGAAGAAGCCCAACAACCCTCCCGTCGCAGATGTAGGCGGAGCTGTTTCGGTGGGAGCAGTGCTTGGAATTTTATTCTGTCCCACGCCGTCGTTAGAACGGCTCCGGAAAGCAACGAATGAACTCACAGGTCCTGTTGGTTCCTGGATGCTCTCAGGCGACACACTGCCATCTTCGGCCTCCTTTGATTCTGGACTCGTCTGACTCGGCTCGCTTTGCGATGACGGGTATAGAAGATGCTCCGAGATGGCTAGAGGGGCCTGTAGTTGTCTAGGTAGCTCGTCTTCTCCATTAGAATGCCTGGAAGAACGCCGATGTCAGAATGGAAATATTGTTTGCATGAGAAAGACAGCTAGAGAGTGAAAGTCTGACCGTGTCAAAACAGTCAACCTTGCTACTCTATCATCCTGCAATTCCTCTCTACCTAAACTCGTTAACGATTCCTTCTCTCCTTCAACATTGACGATCGTGCCATCCACCTTGACGACAACTCCTGCTTTCGCCTTTCGCCTGCCCACGCTGTTTTTCGCATTGATAGCAGCGCCAGGCCGGATTTCCACATCTACAACCGCGCCCTTCTCTTGCAGGTCGACTAACCACTGTGGCTTCGGCGGCGGACTCCGAGTCTCCCCTGTTAGAGGGTCTTGAAGCGTCGAAATTTGATGTTGCGCAGTGGGGAGCATCAGTCTGAGTAGATGACGCGGTGGGCTGTCGACCGTGAGCCCAGAGGAATGCATCGGTGAAGGGGGGATGGTGTGCACCGTATATGTCAGCGGGAGGACACTGTCTGCGTCTTTATCCGCATCCTTAATGTCTTGTGCCGCGCTCAGTCCTCGAATATCAGTAAGCGAGATAGGTTTACTAGTATCATGAATCCTGGACCGGAGCTGGACGTCGTAGCCCTCATCGTAAAGCTTAGAATCCACAATGATCTCCGCAACAAGGAGATCAGTGTGCTGCCGGACCTCTCCGCGAAGCGTGAATGCAGATGAAGAAACCTTCAAGGCCGCCTCGCCGGCTGCAGTTCGGATCGTGGTAGACGATACTCTCCGATGCTTTGGCGTCGTCGTGGACCCAGAGGGTACAGACAATGACAAGCTGTGCGCCCGCGACGTGAATGGTGTGCTGATAGGCTCCGAAGAAGAAGAATCCGAAGACGGGGTCGTGGTCGGCTTTGGAGTTGTCTGCTGAGATAGTGAATCTGACGATTCAGCGGGCGATGCGGGTTTAGGTGAAGGGGAAGCTGCGCGGACGGGAGAGGGAACAGGAAGAGTAAGCAGTAGCGAGCTCCTGTAAATCCTCTCTTCCGGCATAAACCAAGTTTGGACCAGCGACCGATTTTCATCACGTCTTCTCAGCGTCCAGGCGTTGGTTCCTTGCTGTTCTTCGTATCCCTTGTCCGTGAGCACTACGCCCACCCCAGGCAAACGTGTGAACGGCAAAGGCGCAATGCTTTTGACGTAGGCTTCTACAGAGACGATCGCTTTCGCCAAGGCAGTGTTGTTCATGGCGTTGACGGCAGCCGGGACAGAGCCTGCGTAGTCTGCGGCGACGACGCGGGTACACCTTGTGGAAGGTATCGCATAGTTTTCCGGCGTGTAGGGGTCTAGAGTCTCAAGAATCCACCCGTCCACGAACATCCGTCCAATAGGCAGATTATACGGATTGTACTTCGCGGATGCGAATCCCACGGCAGACGCGGGACTGAATGATGCAGAGGCCACGAGAATCGCTGTTCGGCCTTCATCTGCGTCTTGCGAGCCCTTGGACCGCGCAACGAGGGATGCGACATAGAATCCGCGATCGCGAAACGGAAATCCGCCTTTCTGCACCACAAATGCAGTGTGACATTCGCCGCCAAACGTTTCCAAGATTTGTGCGCCGCCAAACTTGTCGTCCCACCGTCTCCTACACTCGTAGGTCGCAACTACCGCCGCAATCTCCTCCGCTGAGACGCCTTCAATCACTTTCTCGCCTTTATACACTGGTATGGTCGGCGAGAGAGACGGTTCAGCTTTCCGGTGGATTGGAAACCCCTTGCCGCTGACGATGGTCCATTCGGAGGTAGATGTAGGCGATGATGAACGAGAGTGGAGTTGTTGAAGGTATGAAAGAGCTTGGAGAGCATAATCCATGGGTGGTTTAGGGAGCATAGGGTCAGATGATGCGTTCGATGCAGGAGAGATGGCCGCGACAGCTTGCTCCGTCGTGGCTACTGCCTGTTCCATTGCAAACGAAAAATATCTTGCCAATGGACTGGGAAACTTGGGGGCCGAGGCAGTCCATATTGATGAAGACGTGGACATCGGCGAGGCCTTCTGCTCAGAGGTGCCATCCGACATTCCTAGGGCCTTTGCGTTCTCCTCATTTTCGCCACTCCATTCAGCCTTTCGTCGTCGTATAACGCCAAGTACAGGAGGCTGATCCAGTGGGATACGCGCAGGCTTGACCCTTTTCTGTTTACTCAGTGACTTGAGTTCAGACTCGGGAAGATCCTCCACGTCCAGTGTGACTCGTGCGCCATTTACCATCACAACGCCTCGTTCTCGCCCCGGGCCCTTGCGCACAATAGTCATAAGACGTTCGTCGCTTGCGAGCACGGCATCATGGGTGATAGTAAGCCACAAACCACCCCCACCAGAGGACAATCGATGTCTGCGAAGACACGAGATGGACTGTGGTGGCGGATCGACAACGATGTCCAAAGAAGAGGCCCATGTATCGATATCGCACCTCAGCTCGCACTCGATAATCGGCATCGACGTTGCCGATCCCGTATCTGCTATCGCATCAGAACTTGAGACGGAGCTCTGTTCTCCAGCTTGTACAGCCCTTCGACGAGAGGCCTCGTACTCGATCCTAAAGCTCCCTCGTTCATGGTCATAGCGGATTTGATTCGCTTTGGCGCCAGACAACCTTGTGAGTGCGGGGGGCCCACCACACTTGATTGCGAACTCGCCAACTCCGGCCAAAGCTGTGATCATCTGCTGTGGAATTGAGGCTTTACCAGACCACCCCTTCGGATCTGACTGCTCGAGCAACGTGAGCAGCGTTGTTGTCGGCGATAGCGCCTCGATGGCAAACCCTTGAAGGTCGACTTGTGTACGTATAGTCGTGGGTTCAACGGGCGGGATATTCGGAAAGAGGTTTGGTTCGTCAGCGGAGAATGCGAAGACGTGAACCGTACTGGGAGACTTATAGACTGTTTTCAGCAGAACAGAGTCCCGCGCACTACGGGTTGCATGAGTATGCATTGCGATGGGAAGAGAGTAAGGGGCTTACTTTGCTGGCCAGGCCAGTCTCGTCTTGATGTGCCATAGCTCGGTTAGTTCGTTTACATCCTCGAGAAGGACTGCATCCTCAAGCCCCTTGTCCCAATACGTATAAGCGCCTGGTGATGTGATCGCAGCATATAGATCCCAGAGGCCAACGCCAACAAAGGTCGCCTCTGCTCTGTATACAACGAGCGTAGGATCAATGGAGTCTAATTGAGTGACAGAAACACCTCGGGCTTCCGTGGCTGACCAATACGATTATTTCGTTCACTTTGTTTGAAGATATCAAGATGGTAACTCACTTCTTTTCCACTTAGCTTCCGGCTCCTGCAAAAGGGAGGAAAAGTATATGTAGTTACGCCGTATGCGACTGAGTATGGATTTCTCCGCCGCCGCCGATCGCTCAGTAAGAGCACGCACGAGGTGCGGTTGCACCGGAGTCTTCGAACCGCTCGAAATTGTGCTTGTACCAGTGGTTGTTGAAGACAGTGATTGAAAACTGAGTTCAGCCGTGCTCGAGGCATCCTGTAGCATCTGTTGTGACATGAAGTAAGACGAGGGATTCCGGTCTTCAATCTCTTCGATTGGCTGAGGTATCCCGTTTAAACGCAATCCGCCAGACGGACCCGAGCGTTCGATGGCGACACGGACTTTGAGGAGAGAGTGGTCATCGAGTAAAGCTGCGTGGTTAATACGGAACAGAACGTCTTCGAAGTCGGAGGCGAGCCCCTTTGAGGAGGAAGGCACTGAGCCGTTGCGCAACACATGAGCAGACCACGGGAGGCTGGCGAGAGCTTCAGAAGATGCCCTCGTCGTGAGTTGGATGTCCCATCCTTCAGACAGCGGGATGGAGAATTCGACGCTTCTTGTCAGGCGTCGATACTCTCTTAAAGCATGGAGCTCGTCGAGACCTCGAGATGTCTCAGGCGGATATCCAGGATGATCATCATCTTCAGGGATGATTGTGTAGTCCAATGTCAGTGCTTCACGGTCAACTTCGAAACGGACACGTTCGATCGTAACTCCGTTCCCATAGCCGGTAAGTAGGGGTACACGTGTACCGCGTTTGATCACTGTCTTGAATAGGCCCAGCACCATGGATGCAAGCTGTTGAAACATGCTGGAAGAAGAGCTAAAGTTCCATGCAGCCCTGAGATCATGTTGCCAGAAACAAGTGATACGTAGTCGGCCTGAAGTGGCTTTCTTGGGTGATGAATCGTCAGGTTGCGACGAAGATGGAGAAGTAGATGCAGAAGATGGTGGTGTTGATGATGATGGTACATATTGGATACACCAGGCAAACACTGACACATATAGGTTAACATATCAAACATATCCTTGCGCGGTACACTTACATTTGACATTAGAACGAACATATGGCGGAGAGGGTCTAAGATATGCTGGCTCATCGATCGAACGGGGGAGAGACGTTGATATATCTATCACAGTAGTTGCATCATTAAAAGTGCGGGATATCGTAACGGCATCCCTAGGACTACGCACAATTCAGGAGAGACCTCAGATGAGCGATGTGGGAGCTTACTTTGCCGGCCATCCCAATGTGAAGTTCGTCTTCGCTATTCTTGTTGTTGGGTCGAACATTTCGACGAGAGAGGCTGCCTCAACCGCAGGATCCCACTCTTTCCTTAGCTCCGGCGTAGCCAAGACAGATTTCCACGTTTCGAGAGAAACAGGTTCGTCACCTGTGGGTACGTCAAGTACAACGCGGCAGACAGGGTCCTCAGTCTTGCTAGCCTTGCGATGTATCACTACATCTGCCAGATCTGGTATGGTAGAACGAGCCTTCCCCTTGACCTTATTGGACGAGATATCACTAGGTGTCGGGATACGTTTCCACTCAGGCGCCGAGGAGGATGTGAGTAGGCGTCTGAAATTAGTTTGTGCATCATTGAGGGCTCCATACCATGACTCACGTAGACTGCGGAAAAGTCAAGATGAATTCATGAGATATCGACGTGCGTACACACCTAGTGCCGTCCGACATGAGGAAGATGAACAAGAGTCCCAGAGGAATGATGTGGGCGCGTTGTGGAATCACGAGGGCCAGACACGTGAACGTCACAGCGCATTTACGGAGATTCGCCGTAAAAGCGGACACAAACACCGTACGGAACAAAGTTTATGCAGAAAAAGAATAAAAATGGAACTTTGCACGATCCTGACTACCAGCGGCAGGATCATTTGATGCAGACCGAGTCAGAGTCACTCAATGGCATTCATTTTTGGGCATCGCCTGGCTCACTAAGAGACCACAGTCCAGAACGCATCCACAGGCGAACAATATGTCGCATCAAGATCCAGGTCGCGTTCTGAGCATTCAGTCTCATGTCTCCTTTGGCTATGTCGGAGGAAAGGCTGCTGTATTTCCTCTCCAGCTCCTAGGTTATGATGTCGATGTATGACTTTTCATCTTTGGATCTGGGTTTCGTCCTCTAGATGATTCTTAACCGGCCAGTAGGTGATCAACACGGTGAACTTCTCTAATCATTCCGGTAGGTCTCTCTTTTGAACTTCATTTTCAGTCCGTGCTAAGACCAGCCAGGTTATCGTCGACTTGGAGGAAGCAAAGCGCAAGCAGATGATATAACCGCTTTGCTTGAAGCTATGGAACAAAATGGGTTCCTACGCCCCTCTCGATTGCTGACAGGTACTTTCCTATTATCACTTCAAGTATGCTTCCTGATCTACGAATGTTGCTCCAGGCTACGTACCAGGAGCAGCGGCCTTGTCAGTGGTAGCAGATTTGGCTGTCAAGCTACGCAAGCAGAATCCAGAACTTATCTATCTCCTAGATCGTGAGTTACTCCTTGCACGGCATACTTATGTACTGACCTATTTCTATCATGAAGCTGTCATCGGGGATGCAGGGCGGATGTATGTGGCACCAGACGTGATACCTATATACCGAACGCTACTGCCACATTCCACTATCATCACGCCTAATTGGTTTGAAGTAGAGTGAGCGCCATATTCCTACCATTCCGCCCATCTTTGTCTCACCATTCCTTCCGTCTCTTCTAGAGTCCTGACAGACATTAAGATTGAGGACACTGCATCACTTCACAACGCACTCACTATACTACACAAGACATACGCCGTCCCAAACGTCATCATCAGTTCTATACCACTCCAACTGTGGCTCATTGATATCCTTCCTGCACACATCCACCCACTCGTCCACGAAGATGCTCTTACACCCGAATTCCTCCTTTGCATCACGTCCTCTTACAAAGGCGAAGGAACCCATACACCCTCCACCCCAAATATATCCACAGTGCATGCAGGCTATGTACCGTTAATTCCAGGCTACTTCTCTGGCGTCGGCGACCTGTTCTCTGCACTCGTCCTCGCTCATTTCTCGCCCACTCCATCCCCACCATTCCATTCAAATAGTTCTTCGAAATTCCCAACACCCCTCGCACACGCCACGTCTCTCGCACTTACGAAAACCCACGCGATACTACAGCGCACGTACGAGTACTCCTCCTCGCTCCCGGAGGAAGAACGCCTTGAAACAGATGAGGAACTCGACGCTCAAGATCCAGAGAGACGCATACGTCGAATGAAAGGGCGAGAGTTGAGACTGATTCAAGGGCAGGACATCCTGAAGGGGGATGCGTTGAAAAATTTGAGGGCCATGGAGGAATGGGTCAACTTCTGGGGATGATTTCGTGGTCAAATCTTACTGGGCGCCGGTCTTTTAGCAGCGGAACTTTTGGAAAAATCAACTTGCGAACATTGTGTCAGAAGTCATTTACAACGTACACTGCGACGTCTACAACAGCTTTTGAATGAGTCCCGCGCTCAGCTCGTTCTAATATGCTACGCTCTTCCATAGAGCACTACATTTCATAGAGTGGGATATCAGGCATGAATCACAAGTTCACGATATACAGTTGATTTAATTCTCCCCTCGCCCAAGTTTATCCAAGGCTCGCACACCTTGCTCGTACCACTCTTCTCTCGAAATCCAAAACTCTTCTCGTCCCTTCATGATATCAGCTAACACTGCGCCACCGAGGAAGACCATGTGCTTCCGACGTGGAGGATCTTCAATACGGATCTTGAATTTCTAGAAACCACAAATACGATGGTGAGACCTTCATTGACCGTAACGGAAGTGCACGATACGGAACGTACATTGAGTCGTGTTGGGTCGCCATTCAATACCCTCGTCAGATACAACTGCTTCATCTCCTTCTCCAGACGACTGGGGAGACCAGGATACATGCTCGAACCGCCGGAAAGGACAACATGCTTGTATAGCTCGGTACGAACGTCGACAGCAGCATTTTGAATCGTCTGGAACAGCATCTCTGCCACACCCGGCTGTTCAATGTCAACTAAATGAGGCTGGAACATGCATTCCGGTGCTTCAAAGCGCTCGGACCCGAGTTTGATTGTGCGACCGTCAGGAAGCTGTAGAAAAATTGATTGCCTGCCAATGGATATTTATCAAAGCTTACGGTATAGCTTTCGACGAGTGTAGTTGTCTCTTCCGAGAGCCTTGTATCCATGTCAAGGTCATAACTTGGATATGGATCGGCATGAGTTGCAACAAAGAGGCAAATCACTCACCTAACATAACAAAACTTCTCTTTGATCTCTCTGACGGTTTCGAAATCGGCGGTTCGATTGAAGGCATATCCTCTCATGAGGAGGAGCTTGATCAAGTATCGAGTCACATCCCGACCGGCAATATCCAAGCGCGCGGTGAGATGTGGTAGTGCAAATCCGTCGTATACGGGGACGATATGAGTTACACCGTCTCCAGAATCCACTACCACGCCCGTGTTAAGACCTGATGATGATGTTAGAGTGGAATGATAATTAGACAGTAGCAGACGCACCTTGAGCGTAAAGCGTCAACACAGCCTGAATGGCCACATATACTCCTTGGAAACCATACTCCTCGAACATAACTTGACACATTCTCTGCCGATTGACTTTCGGGTTCATCGGTGGTTCCGTGAGCAAGACTTTCCGCCCTGCGGGATCTATATGTAGCTTCTCATTGAAGGTGTAATCCCAAAGATGCTTCATGTCCTCCCAATTGCGAATAATGCCATGTTCCATGGGCTGTGTCATTTGCAGATAGTTTCGCAGCTCTGCAGCTTCGTCGCCGACCATGATGTCCTTGATCACGGCATCCCCGACGCGTTCTTCCGCGCGCAGGATCGGGCGGCCGATGATAGATGGAAACACTGGGTCGAATCGATAGGGTGAGGCATTTTGCATTAAATGTGTATAGAGTGGTTGGCGTAGGTGTTATATGAACGCACCATGCTCGGGGAAGTTAGAGCCTGCATACCCCACTTTGACGAACTACGAGACCTTCGGTTTGAGGGACCATTGAAGCAGATGGACTAGTACTTACACCTGTACCATTATCAACTACTAAGGGAATGGACGGGTCCATGTGTACGTCGAGATGGATGACTGAAAGATAGCTAGGTGTTAAAGTAAATGTGGAACAAGTAGAGCGATATTCCCGAGATCAGCGTGGAGAAGTGATCGGGGTCCCACCAAGCATTGACCCGCGATCTACATTAGTTAACATCTCTCTTGCACTATCAACGCATGCACAGCGGTCTTTCGATAATCATCTCGCGCTCTCTCGACCTCAACTTTCCAGCGATAGTTAAGACTTGTCTTATGATTCCTGTATACTTTTTGTAAACCCTCTTCAACACTCCTGACCAGACTTCGACGGCGTGGTTGAAAAAGCATCACCCTCAGAACGCAGTTTGACATGCTGACTACCTCACCTATGACAAGCTCAATGTTCTATCTTATTGACTGGGACTCAACGTAGAACACAGCGGTTTAACCAACATCTCCTGGTAAGAGGCACTACCTCTGCTAACCACAACAATCGAAAGGCACCATGCTAGTTGTCGGTATCCATCTCCGTCTACGAACATGAGCTCCACTCTGTATACCGTCGACGGTGACTCGAAGGAGACCATGGTGGACCTCCCGCCCTCTTTGAGAGAGGTATCCGTTCAATCAAGGCCATCTCTGTCGCATAGCCGCGAGGCACGTTGAATAGAGCGGGGGACTTAAAATTATGATCGCGAGAGCACAATAATATGATCATCCACAGTCCACCTTTCGACATAGAGAGTAAGTAGTGCTAACTGTAAACCTAGTGGGTTGGACGGGAGGCACGTTATTGATTGGCTCGGACGAGTCACTCACTTACAATTACTAGCTGCAATGTGATCCGCGAAGAGACTGCGATGAAGATCCACGACGCATGCTTCAAGTCACAGAAATCCTTAGTCTTGTGTACAGCACAAGGATGGCCTCAGGTGAGAGAGTCGCTTGAGCTTGACAGTATTCATAGGCCGAGACGAACAAAAGATTGCGGTGTGGAGAACTGTGATGCATACGTATGTATATTGCGATTCCAAATTTATACTTGTGTAGGTCTATCCTAAAAGCTGAACGCTGTTTAGGTTGTCTTGTCGAGTGCTATAGTTGCAAGTGTACATCAGAAGATCCTCGAGCGAAGTTCGTTGCCTGTCAATAAAAATAAGCGTGCGCTCGCTCTAGGATCGTTTGACTCATATCGATTTACAGTGCCTTCAGGTCCCTGGGCTGCTGGGCTGATTGTGCATCAATGCCAACTCACCCTAAAGTCATTGGATAGATGGTCCGTGCGCACCGTGATCATATAAAAGCCTCTCCTCCACAACATGGTTTTCTCATACTTACCTTGAAGGCATAAGCCCCCTCACGGACATGGGCTTGTGGGCTATGGGGACTTTCCATAGTACGGCGACCCTGTCCCCAGAGAGTCTCCATGATTTGTATGTGCCTTTGTGTGCATGCACTTTCTCAATATTTTGCTCGTCCCACCTCGGCCACTCTGGCTGGGTGGGCTTCTGTTTTGTTACCGCTAAGCTCTAACCCTAACCCTAGCTTATCAGTATAAGTATTAATATATTTCTCAAATCAGTATCATCTACCCATATATGGGAGCTAAGTCTAGGTAATCAAAATATAGGCAAGATACAGCTGATATTTACTGAAAAAGATGATTCTAGCCAATGACATGCCATTTATGATTGGCTGAAAACTTTGATTGATGCTTTGCAAAACCTAGTCAATTGTTGATCATTCCCCTCTATCCGGACGATAGTCAACAAAGCCAGTAGGAAACTTACAATCTGGATCTTGTAGATTACTCGTAGACTGCAACTAGCAAATCACAAAAGCAAGATGATAAATTCCAGCATGTCAAAATCACAGGACCAACAGATATGACCCGCGATACAACGAACTCGTCCCTATGAGAATGAAATCACAGTAGCAAGCTGCAAGCCCTCAAAGAATGAAATGATCTGCCCAGTGGCGCAACACACCCTCTCCCTGCCTGTGGAATTTAAAGCTCTGCACGTCCCTTGATATGATTGTGGCATGCGAGTTGCGCATCGGGTCGAGGAAAACACGTTCCTTCTTGAGTTGCGGAATGGCATTGAGCGATGCGATCATCTTGTATTGCCTTTCGGTCAGATGAGGCTCTGCCGCTAATTTCGCTTTCGTTGCACTGTCCCTCCTTACGCTGTCGCGTTCGTGGCTGTTTTCGAAGGGGGGTGAGGGATCTGATGCCGCTGGGGATTCATCTCTGTAGGACGAGGAGCTGTCGATGAAGTCTACAACAACATCTTCCATCTGCCGTTCGAGCTCGCCGACGACTTGAGCCAGCCGACCGCTCGCTGACGTATCTTTCTCGAGGAGCATGATGCGTTTGCGGGATGATCGCGCCGAAAGAGCGAGGCGGACGAGAAGGAGGATGAAGAACATGGGAATAAGGATTGGTAGTGCAATGAAGACGAGCTATTTTTGAGATTGTTCGTCTCTGTCAGGCTTGAAGATGAGGATCAAATCTGAGATGACATACGATATTCAAAGGGAATCTGCGTTGAAGGAAAGGGGGAAGCGCAAGACGGGGGAGATGGTTCTTAAACCATTGCCAGGTGAATATGCGTGGCTTGGGGGGCGAGGAAGGCGGGGTATCTGGAAGTGTCCACGACTTGACGATGGGGGAATATTTCTCATCAAATTCACTGAAGAAAAAGATTAGAGCCATGAAGAGAGCACGAAGGTGTAGAATTACATCTGCAGACCAGTGGTCTTGTGGTCATAGAACGGGTCCTCGGGTTCTATCGCAGCGGTGATATAAGGTACTGTTAGATCGTTGACTCTACAAGAGCCATTAACAAGCTTCGCAAGATACAGGAGACAAGGCCGCTCACGTATTCGCATATATTCGAATGTGGGGGAAAAGTGAAAGGCCTTGATAGAAAGGTCGTTCTGACAACGCAGCTGAGACGTCGTTCAAAACATATTATTCACGTAGGAGACCTACTGGGGTCAGCCATAACTTCTAGGAGCGGCCTTCCCCTCTCCGAAAACACGTCTACACCGTAGAATTGTTCACCGGTCCGAGACAACAACGTGGGACCGAGAGTGGATGATAGTCGGGACCAAAATGAGGTATATCGCAAGAGGCCGATGTGAGGGGTAGCGACAGTATTGAAGTTGATGGGAGTTATCGTCTTAAACAGGTCACGCTGGTAGAGAATACTGCGGGACTTGTTGGCGCACGTTTGAGAAAGGCGGACGAACTGAAGGCTTACCCCACGACGTATCGAGAGAGGAGACCTCCAAGACTGTAGCCCGTGATTGAAAAGTGAGTGACTTTCTTCCCTTCGCCCTCGATCTTCTCTATTTCGTCAAAAATCTAGCTTCCATAGAGTGAGTTTCGCATATTATGCATATCTGAGGGTCATGCATACCTCTTGCGCAACTCGCTCGCCTCCCCAATCAATTCCGTCGTATGTGTGCGCATCCTTGTTGGCTTCTGCCAGTAGCACGTGTAACCTGGAGCTCACGTCGTTTGACTTTCCTTTGACTTCTTGTATAATGCGATACATTTCAGCAAGATGTGTGGGATTTCCCCACATTCCATGGATAAGGACCAGGAGGTGAACTTCAGAACCGGAGATAGCCATTGAATGAAAGGAGCAGACGAAGGGCTACAAGTGGTTTCTGGAACTCAGCACCCTGCACGCTCTACGTGGAATAACCAGTCTAGAAGAAAGAAAGAGTGGTGAAAAGAGAAGGAATGATGTCCAGCGGCGTGCACTTGGGCAGTGCTTGGGCACACCGGGAGTCGGCAGCATGACGCGTCACCAAGCATTTCCGATGTTTCCGTAAGCCTGCTTACTGCCCGATGGGTTTCTCCGCGGCAGTGACTTGCTGGTGTCACGACCATGGGGAAAAATGGGATAGACGAACTGTAGACGAACTGTAGACGAGCAACCTACGGGAATCCTACGGGAGATGACGTTGCAAGACACATGTAGCATTTTGAGAACATTGCAATTAGAAAGGCATCGATCACATCAACTGATCATTGCTTCTCGATAGCTAGCTCTAAAATCATGAATGTCATTAGTGGCAATGGGTGCCAGTAACGAGAGAAACTATTGAGACAGTAAAGCAGAATAATCGTCAGTGGGTTGAGAAGAGTCCGTGATTAGTGGCTCCGTATAAGCAGCGATAATGTCCCGTTAAGTATTCAAAAGTAGTCCATAGATGCTATGAAGGCCATACAGCACCCAAAAGATTGGTGGGTGATGAATCGATGAATGCCGATACAATGAAAGTCTTGTTGCGCATGAGAATCATGGGTCAGCAGGGAGAATATAACGTCAACCCCATTGGGTATCGAGTACGTACGGAATCAGAAAACATAATCATTATACACCAGACGATGAGGATCGGCGTGCTCTCTGGATTGAATTTCTATTGCACATTCTTGATATAGAGGCTCCGACGGCGAGCGTTCATGAGAACAAAGTCTTCAGGTAACATAGATGTCCGCTCAGGTGCACGCATGGCACGGGTGACGCGCTTCCAGATATTGACGATTCGTCGTTCTAAGAGCTTTGTACAAGCTCGAGGCCTTTGATAGTTGAACACAATTAAGACGGAGAAGTCAAATTTTCACCAATTAACAAACGGATCGTGTCAACGTACCGAAAACTCTCCTCGTGAATTGGCAACATGAATGAGTCAATGATAGGAGCGCGACGAACGATTCGGCCATCCATTATGATACAACTGTGGTGATAATAGAGTCGTAAAGAAGGCGTCTCAAACGGCCAGTAGACTTGATGTAAAAGATACAGGTTGGGAGATGGCGGGGAGCGAGGAGACCTGGTGGCACGACGGTGTTTATATAGTTACGGCGGTCGGACGCTCAAAAATGGAGGACAATGGATTCGCAAAGACAACATCCTGCAGCGCCTCGTTGCATTGTGGTATCAAAGCGGCCAAAAACAAGACGTTGTTTATGCATATGCATATGGTAACGGCTGGTTCAAGCGAGTTCCCACGGTGATCCAGAAGGTGGTGGCACATAATCCATATCTATTTAACGTCAACCGTCTGTGTTCGCATAACCCAATCACTGTCACTATTGTACCTATACTCAAGGTCAGCTGTGAGGAACATTCACTGCTCTGGCCTTTTTCATACACTGTCATAGTCACCAGACGACGCGATTTTGTACAATCGCCACAGAGAGCAGGCCATCACAGACAGAATGCCGCAACTTCACGGCTACAGTGTCACGATCACTTCGCATGGAAGGGAGGTCGAGCACTATGATGTTAAGCTGGAAAATCCAGACACAGTGAGCTGCTATATAGTGAGCGAGTCCGGAATGGTGAGCTCGCCCCTTACATGTTGAACTATTCAACTCAACGAGCCACGAACACCACCATGTACGGCGGCACTCCGTACCAATTCAAGGAGTTTACTGTTCAGTATACTGACTTGCAGGGCAGGCGGACGATGAAGGTCGATGTATTCATCGATGGACGTATGCTTGCGAGCAAGTCTGCAGAGCCAGGAAAGACTCTCTCGATCTGGGGGTCGCGCACGTCGAAGACCACGCGCTCGACGTTCAGGTTCTCGGAAATAACTCTCGTAGGTTCGTCCTCACAGACACCTAGTCTACGCTCTGCGAGCCACATCCACTACTTACATATTCGATACTGAAGATGATGACGATGCGGACGGACTGGTGACGCCACCAAGCATTGGGTCCATCGAAGTGAAGCTATATCGCGCCAGGATCGAGAAATGTAGAATTTCCAGCCGGTCTCATTATCGTCGTTCGGATCCCCCCCAAACGGGGCCTGTATCCGAGAAGAGCAAGAAAGGAGGGTGGCACCAGGTGTCGTAAGTCCAACTTTGTCAGAGTATCGAGCCCTATGCCTATGGACGCTCAGCAAAGGTTCGCTTCAGTTTGGGACGCGACCGTCGATCAGAATGGCAGCCTTCTCCCACCAGGGCTATTCGCTTGGACCCAATAGACGCTCCATACGCAATCTTCCGGTTTAACTATCGACCTAGAGGTATGATCCAGCTTTCATCGTTCAACGAATGGGACCAAGACCGCGTCTTGCAGCGATGCTTCAAGCGGAAAACATAATCCCTCCATTGGGCATGTTGACCAAGCTGAACGTTGAAGCGCTGCAAGCCCCAGTTTGCAAGCGGTCACCCTCGCCGCATATTGCTCGAAATTTGAGTCGAACGCTCACGGCGGAAGCGGGACCGAGCACTCACCATGTTGAACCTGTGAGCACTTACCTGACTGCCCATGACACAGTTTCGCTCCAGTACAAACTTCATGACGATTTGCAGAACAATGTCATCGTTATTTCTAGCGACGAGGAAGACCTATCGTCTCCTAAAGCTGAATGCAGCTCTCCTATTCATTTAGGTCTGGCCGCAGGAGAAATCGTTGATCTGACAATTGACTGAACACCCTTCTCTATTCGCTGATTGTTTATCGCTTGTTGTCACCTTTGCTTTTTTGTTTGCTCTGTGTCACTTACTGGTTCATAACCTCCGCCGTCACCGATCTTTATGTTCTTATTATTGGTTAGTACCAACGCCTCATAATAATCTATATGAATCTATCAAATTCTGATTGATGGTTCGTCCGAGAGAAGCGATAATTCACAGAAGCGAAGCGTCTATACACTGTCTCATACAACTATGCGCCAAAACAGGGAAGTCAATTATCCACGCCCTTGCGAAACCTCCACGAACATCACAATACTTATGCGCCATTTGGCTGCCCAGCGATGCTAATAGCTTCAGTGCCTCCTGGCACAGGCCGCTTCAGTACGCCGGAAATTTGTCGCGCAAGCTGCGTCGAGTCTCCATTGAGCGCCAGATCGAGGAACCACTCCTTGCCGATATAATTTCTCAGCCTGAGATGACAGCGATGATCAGCCACTACTGTTTTATTTGACACAATTAGAGAGCGATGCTGACCCGTCTGGCAACAGCACGACAACGTTGCGACCTTGCGAATTCGCCACGGCCTTTCCCTCCTCCGTCTTCAACCATTCAAGAGCGCCCACGAGAGCACTCCCGCTGCTTCCGCCGACCAATAGTCCTTCTTTCCGCATGAGCAACTTAACGGCAGCAAATGCGTCCGCGTCCGATGTCTTGACCCACGTGTCGATGAGGCCGGGCTCGCGGGAGAGCACGTCCGGCACGAAATCGTATCCAATGCCTTCGACGATATAGGACGCACCGTCGTCAGGATTATTGAGCGAGGCGGGGAGGGCCAAAATGGAGCCTTTCTGTTTTGTCGGGCTTGAGATGATGGGAAAGGAAGATGTGGGAAGGAGACGCACGGGATCTACACCGACAATGATGCAGGCAGAGTTGTGGGTCTTCTTGAGTGCACGGGCTACACCCGAAACGGTGCCACCTGTTCCGGCTCCACCTACGAAGACATCTACCTTGCCTGAAGAAGGGTGTGTCGATGTTGATGGTGTCGATGTTACGGCTTCAATTATTTCTGGCCCCGTTGTCAGCTCGTGTGCCAGTGGATTGTTCACCTTGAGACACGAACGACATAACAAGATAAGTATGAATTGGATAGAATCTGTGAGATAAACGTACATTGCGATATTGGTCGAGGATGATCCCGCCTGGAATTTCCTTCTCCAGACGCTTGGCTACACCTTTGCAAGACCGTTAGGGAATTCAGCCACGAGAGGTCTTGTGCATCGAGTATGGGCTCTACCTATATGGCTTTCTGGGTCATCCCAGGCTGCCTCTGTCGGCGTGCGCACGACCTCGGCGCCGAGCGCGCGCAGGGCAGCCTCTTTCTCCTGTACGCAGAGCGAAGCTCATTGATCGGGACGATGAGGAAAAGCAGACAATATAACGCACAAGCGACATCTTCTGAGGCATCGTAATAATCACCGAATATCCCTTATCTGTAGTATTCAGTATTTGTTCTTCGTCGAAGGCGGTGGAGGGGTTACCTTGATCGCACAGGCCATTGCAAGACCAATCCCTGGAACAATGGGCTGAGATACTGACCATCAAAGATATATGGAAAGTGGGATCACCTGTATTGCCTGATGTTGGCTCAATGACGACGCTTCGCCCAGGGATAAGCTTGCCCTCTGTCTCTGCCGCCTCGACCATTCGCTTCGCGATCCTGTCCTTCACAGAACCACCCGCAGAGGTGTACTCCACCTTGCCCACTGTTCAACCGCAGCGAGTAAGTAGACATGTAAGTTTTTGCGCATCGAGGAGACAAAGTAAGATACACACAGAGGTTACATTTGAGGCCTGCATGATCTGCGATCCTGTCGAGACGGATGAGCGGGGTGTTGCCGACGGCATCGAGTGCAGAGTTGAGGATGGTCTTTGGAGGAGACATGATGGTTTGGGAGGATGGTGGTAAGTGAAGAGATTGGGCCAAGCTGAATTTTTCGAGGAGAGATGAGGAGAGATGACGCGATGAGCCGGATCTTAGCCCTGCGAATCGAGATCCCCAAGGTCCGCGGCGCTGCTGCACACAATCAATTTGGCCAACGACACATCGGAACACATGAACTGTTCAGTTTAAAAGAGTTGAAACGGGTTGTCATTGACGCTGCCAAAAATTACATTGGATATATACTTGTACAACTCCGAATGAAATGGACCCAAGGGATCTTTGAAGGAAAACCAAGTCATGGTGCATGCGAACATGAGATCATACCATTCCACCCACAGACCGGGCGATAGCTTTCTGTCTGTCGGCCAACGCTCGGGGAACGGGAGCTACGCCGTAGCCTTGACAATATTCAGCACATTGTTGTGCATTGAGATCGCAGATGCTTTTCGAGTCAATGAGCGCCGGCAACCCCTGACAAACCGGCGCCAGTCAGATTTTCATCATCGGGAATCTATGAACAGAACCCACACGGTCTTCAACAGGATCGGAACCATCGTTGAATGGTATTGTGTGATAGTCTTGTCCAACTCCGGTACGACCTTGTCGATTGAGGACCTAACACCACTTACATGGGTATGGTTCCATGAATCGTCTGTAGCGAGACGTACCCTCAAAGAGGTCTGATGTACACGAGTAAGTCTGTGATCCATGTTCGCGACTTTACTTTCCAGAGTCGTCAATTAAGTGACAGGATTACCGACTCCGGTGAAAAGACCTGCGATCTGTTGATTCAAAGGTTGTAAAGCGACTTGCAGAGCACCCTGCAAGGTCTGTCCAGCCAAAGGGAGAGCTGCGAGAATGTTATCATTGAAAACTGCCCCGCATATACTTGCCTTGCTGTATAGACAAAGACCACGCACCATCTCCCTCAGAGATGTGTGCCGCCATGACACGGTGTAGGTAGACTTTAGCACGAACCACATCATCCTGAGAGGTCTCAGCTTTCATAGATCCTGTATGGTATGGTAAGAGCTTACGGTCAAACACATAGAAGAAAGTAAAAGCTTACAATACTGAAATTTACTCTATCGCGGTAGGTCAAGGCAGATTTCACATCCTCGAGTGTAGGTTTATCTTGAATTCGATGAGGTGAAGGAATACCTGTGGGTATAGGATAGGGAAGAGCTATGGGTGTCATTGTTTGAAAGAGACCGCGAAGTAGAGAGAGTGGAAGAACTGAGTCGTCGATGACTTCATGGTCACGGTCAACTTGAACTTGCCCGCCTGCATGTGATACCTATCGAAAGCGCGCTAGCGCATAAGCACACCACTCGTGAAGCGGAGACACGCTCCCTCTGTTGATTTGACTGTTACAAGAGACAACGTCAACTTTGCGAGATGCGACCAGGTCAGTCTCAGCATATGTAATTTGAACCGACATGGGCAATGGGCATGGTCTGCTGCATGGAGTACAGTTTAGCACGAGCTACGTCAATTCGAGAGGCGGTCCAGGGATCGCCTTATCTTGTAAGGTGACGGTAGAGCGCAAGAAGCATGTCCAGTTTACATTTGGCATAACCACACGCTGGCTGTGGATCTGTCACGGGATTCGATAACCCTCTTTTGCGTGTTCGGGTGCCGGATGGTCTTGTGCTGATCAAGGGAGGTGATCACCTTCCTTGATCAAAGCTCTGTTAACGTCAGTAGCAGGTACTTCTGAAGACGGTAGTTTGAGGTTCGATGTCAAACCTGCGCATGACATGTTACGAGGAGTTTAGATCGTTCAGATATGACTAGGGATAAACTCACATGGACACAAAACTCCTATCACATCTCGTCGAGTCATTCAGTGTGCCGGCGTTGAATGGCTGAAAATATTTTCGAAACGACACATCTCACGGAGTCCGGGGCATACAAAGAGACGAGGTCGGTGATATAGATACATGAATCGTCGTCAAAGTGAGCGTGCCGGCTCAACGCGATCCCTTTAGTACCTCCGTGAGCAATGGCCAAGGGGTTCCCATCCATGTCGCCAACTCGGTGTGATCCCTGTAAGAGTTGTCCGTATTCGGGTGAATCAGGACGCTGCGGGCAGACGAGCCTGTGAGCTTGACTGTCCAGAGGGCGAAGAGAGAGTCACGAACGAGCACGGTCCACGGTTGACAGCTAGCCACGAAAAGAGCGTTCCAGTCTGGTGTGGGTCGAACGTGTTTACCTCAAACATGGCTGTCGGGTGTGGTCCTGTCATGCATCTCGCCATCAGAAGCAAGCTCGAGGAGCGTATGAGACGCGATCTAGACTTACCGACTGGCTTCTCCCAGAACTTGTAGATACGCAGCTGGAATTCGACGGCTGAAGTTGCGATACGACTCGTTTCAAAGATGTCGAGGCCACATACCTCTGGGAACTCTCGTCTGATACGCTCATGCAGCTCGCGCGCGTACTTCTGCTGGGATTCGACATTCTGCATATAATATACTTGCACAGATATTTTTATCAGGACATGTACCCACAGGGCATGATACCGACATACTGTGAAAATCAAACCCATTGTTCGATGGATCAATAGGTTCAGGGAACTTGTCGTACGCAGCCGATTTAGAAGCCGGCGGGTTGTACAGTGACAGCCCGTCGGAATTCAGCGTCGTGGGCAGAGGCTCCGCACTCTCATAACCTGAGAGGGGTGATCGGTATGAAGACATGGCTAGCAAGGAGGGGAATTCTCGATTGCCGTGGATAAGGTCTCCTCTTTATACGCAATCCTTACCCAGGAACTCAACATTGCCTATAGTTAGTCATGAGGATTACGGGGAGGGGCTACGTGCTTATCAAGTGGGCTGGAGGCATCGAAGAAAAGTCTGACTAAATGGTAGAAAAAGTCAGCATTCAAGGAGTTCCGAAGTGTTAGTTTTGACAGGTCAACAGCGTGTAAAATTCGTTGGAATACGATTGTAAAGGGCAGATCGAGGTGTATGATCAGACCATCAGGAGAGGTTTGTTGTAGGTTTGTCCACACTTTGTCCACTCGGCACTATGCGAGATCGAGGTTTCTCCCGCCTCGGCGTCTTCCGCCTTCTCGCACTATGCCGATGCAGTTGTGGGACCTGACCTGACATTGACCTGACACTCCTTCCGCCCACCATCTCCTGAGCGTTGCGCTCAGTGATGCGGCTTGAGCCTCGCCGCATTGCACCACGGCATGGTTTAACCATCTTTCACTTCATCATCGATTGTCAACAGCAGTGTTGTGCTCCTTGGGCTTCGTCATGTACTGACACCAGAACGAGCGACGTCACTACGCCTGACACTGTTGGCCAACTACATCAATTCCACTCACCTCTGCGAGAACGCGTAAAGCATCTCCGAAGGATTCTGGAGACGATTGCCATCTGCAATCATAGTCGCGGCGGTTTGCATGCGTGTACAGTGGTTGGCTTGGCACACCCAGCGATGACAAGATCAACCATATGACCGGATTGTCGCAGGGCCTGTATGCACTTCCTATGATATTTCTAGGCTCCTTGTTCTTTCTGCATCTGTCATTCCGTACGGTAAGGCACTCATCATACTGTTCTACCTCGACTTACATATTCGCATGCATCAATATAGACTGCTTGAAGTAGCATCTCTATCATGCAGTGACCCCATACTCTTATCGTTCGCTATCTTGCTCGCCATCTTGCTCGCCATCTTGCTTGCCATCTTGCCCGCTTTCTTGCTCGCTTTCTGTCTTTGCCGACTCCCGTCTCAGTCATTATTGCTCGTTCAACGCCCAACTTTGAACTCACCGCTACATCGGCCGCCTCTATGATGTTGCTTGTATTCTGCCACGAAGGGTGTCTCATTTGCTGGCCGTTGTTCACACACGTGATATACTGCGCATTTCTGGTCGATGAGCGCTTGTGCCTTGTCAACGCGTGCGCTCGCTCCATCGCTGCCGTATATATCTTTCCGATGGCTGCCTACAATCGCTTCAGTCTCTCTATGGATCTTATACATCTCGGAGGTTTAGCCATTACGGTCATTTTATGGGCCCTGCCCCGCAACCGGATCGGCGCGGTGAAGATAGCCGTTGGAAGAGACGTATGCGGATTTGGAGACGAGCATAGAACTTGGGATCAACCGACCGGACTTGGAGAATCAATTCGAGGGGTAAGCCTGCATACACAAAATCTTTTCTGCTCTTCGTATAGCTCGGGAGTCTCACCGCGGAACATGTGATTTGGTCGTTTCCATTTGGCAGCATTCGACAAGACTACGTCGACGCGTATAGACGCGCGCATCTGACAGGGACACTCTTCGAGGAGATTATTCAAATGTGCCTTGGATTAAGCTGTCGTGTGCAGTGTGTCCAATGGAGGGCCCAGCGGCTGAGGAAGGACATCATGGTTCGTTCCCCTAGTATCATATCTCATGTCGGTCGCTTCATTCTGCAGTGTTTATAGTTGGCTATCGGTGACCATATGCAAGCTTCGCTTGCTCAAGGGAGTGGAGCACATGTCGAACCCGTCGACAGTGTCATATCCAGTGAGCCTTGTCTCACTCTCTTCCTCGTGAGCTATGTCTTGAAATAGGCAATTTCAGGTTGAACGCGTCTTTGGAACTTTTCTATGCGCACGCTCGCCTCGCTATCGCTAATGCTACATACTTTGTCGACTCACAGAACGTTTGTACTTTGCTCTCATTGCTATGTTTGTAGAGCTCAGGCCCCCTGTCATTTTTACACACAATTTTATGCGGCATGGATATTAGCTTCGCACCGCCATAGAAGTCATCATGAGAGGGATACCATATCGATCTAGGGGTTCATATTCCGTGCACAGACAATGGATATGGACACCCCGAGATGAGTCTTCAATTTCACCACAATTCGTGAAATAACCCGAATGAAGCGCCGCCCCCGCATCACTGGTCCATCTCTCTCTTGGATATTCAAAGGTGTCCCATTGTCCAGCTTTTCCACCTGGTGTACTTACTATTTCGGTTGGCCTGCCTAACACTGGCGCCATCAAGTACGAGCCTGCAACGGAAGCAGTGCACAAGCTTTTACTGTGTTCTGCGGTGTCTAGGTTGGCCTTACGCCGTTCAGGAATTGGACTGCCAGAGTGGGACGCTAGTAATTCAATCCGCATAACAGAGCATGTGCCGACCGCTTCATGGCGTGCACAGCGGTATGGCCTGCGATCGTCTCAATCATCATCACATTCGAGATCTCCAAAGCTATTGATAAAAATGGGAATGAAGGGTGCCAACCGCAAGTTTATCGACGGTATCATCATGTTTGTCCTGTTTCCATCAGTCCCTCCTCGCTCCGTCAGTTCGATACTGAGTTATCTTTGGATCGGATGTTCAGTCCCGTTCCAGTGTGAAATCGAGTAGGTCTTGTTCAGCGGAGTCATTAGTTCGGACCGCCTCGGCATGAAGTTCGCGCAACACAAAGAATCTGCGACGAAGAATCTGGTCTGAAACTCATTTATTGAAGGCGAGAGGTTGGTAGTATTGAAACAATTCGAATTGATACTATGTCGTCAGTAATTTAGTTTCTGTTTACCATCTGTCTCGAAATCAGTCATCCTCTTCCTTTTAAAGGCACGTCTCAATCCGGAGAGCTTTATCCTAACGTTTTCGATATGAAGTTGCGCTCGATGTCTACACTTGAAACAGGCATAATAAGTAGGGGTACGGCATACTAAATCATCACTGCGCCCACCCTAAGAACCCTAAGACTGCGTTCAGACCATGATATATGTTCTTCACGTTCAAAGGCCAATATGGCTCTTGAATGAGAGGCTCAGGCTCAAAGCCTCGTTCGCCAGAGCCGTAGCGGTGCACTGATCACCCGAATATAGTTCATCGACTCTGTAAGACATCATGAGTGAGTACTACTAGCCCCCAGAACCGTTCCTCTAGTGACGAAATTCGCGAATCCCAACCGAGAATCCATATCGTCGATTGACCTTCCCGGAGTTCGTTAATCAGCCGCATGGCGAGCGATCATAAAGGACAGACCATTTCTTCATCTCGCTTGCCCATGTAATCTCACGGGTCTCTGGAGCCCGAATCGAAGCTGAGAAAATTCCAAAGGCAAGAGACAATAGTGTTTCCAATATTATCTGTTGGAGCATAAGATGCCGTTGCAAGGGATGATATAAAAGTGGACTGACGTCGAAGGGCAGTAAATCCTCTGGCCTTCCCAACGCCTTTAGATGTGACAAGTCTATAAAAACATGCGTTCACTGTGATAAACATTCAATTTTGGGAAAGCCAGCTAGCACATACGTTCATACGTAGAAAACGCCGCTACAGTGGTATTGAGGGGAAGGTTAGCTGGTGTCTGACGACAACGTTAGCCTTGAGAGATCCATACCGTGCAGAAGTAATGCGATTGAAAATGATAGCAACACATTTCCGAGAAGCTGTTTTGCCATCTCCGCTGTTCACCTCTCAAGAACTACAGCCAGCGCAAGCCTCGCTGCCTCGAGGATCTGGCTGGGAGATGATGAGGGGTTATGACGTAAGTCGCTAGTCGCTGGGTACCCAGATGCTGTTCGAACCGGTTCGAACCGGTGAACCGAGCACGTGGAGCGAAAAGACTTCCAGCCGTGACACACTGAAGCCCACATCTGTTGCACAACCACGACTTACAGCCAGACGGAACCTGACACTCTCTTTTCCCCTACAATCCTCTTATTCGAAGTTGTGATCTGTAACGGCATAGCGTTGACATTGAAAGCGTTGCTTATAGCCGCCGCAATGGCATCTTCAGTTTTTTACAAGTTCAATTCTCAGAGAGACGAGTCTCGGGTGACCTTCAATGGTACAGGCATCTCAGTCTTTGATCTCAAGAAAGAAATTATTCTCGCAAGTGGTCTCAGTAAGGCCACAGATTTTGACCTGTGTATTTTTGATTCATCATCAGGCGAGGGTGCGCACACTACATCTTGCTTCTGGTACGACCTTCAATGACGTCCCAATCACCCCCACGTACAGAGTTCAGAGACGACTCCCATATCATCCCACGTTCCACATCTGTGATCGCCAAGCGCCGTCCCGCAGCGCGTAATGGGAAGGGCAATGTTGCTGTCTATCTCGCTGGCGCTGCTCCTGAAACTACAGGGAAATCTGGTAACTCTTCCAATAATGCATCCTCGTGGCATAAAGGCTCTATGTCGAGGCGGTTTGATGGCAAGGAAGAACCTCCCAAACCACTACCCAAACCAGCTACTGTGCGTCTGGAAAACTCCCTCGCAAGTCTCCCCTGATCTCATCTTGTAGGAAAAGGTGCCTCTCACATCTATCGCGAAGGGTGACGAATCCGCCGCCATGGCTGCTATGTTTCAAGCCCAGTCAGCTGTCTGGGAGGAGACCCAGGAAAAAATGTCACAGTTGGTGTCGCCTCTGCGCGGTTTTCTCGTGTCTCGTAGAATAGTCTTCTCTAATGAACCATTTGCTTTACTTTCTGTGTTGGCTGGTTCGCTGCCGCGTTGAACAGCGCCACTCGTATTTACACTAATACTCGTGGAACGGGTTTCAATCGCGGTGGGAAGCCTTTTACGCCTCATCACCAGCATCACCAACAATCGGACCGTCCTCTGCCTCCTAGTTATGTGTGTTATCGATGTGGACAGAAAGGTTCGTGGCGGGCGTGTTTCATATACGCATGTCCTAATCCCCTGTCAGGCCATTGGATTCAGGATTGCCCGACAAATAGTGACCGAGAATTCGATAACAAACCTCGTATCAAGCGTACGACGGGCATCCCTCGTAGTTTCTTAAAAGCTGTAGACAACCCTGCGGGGAGTCAAATCGGCTCAGGAATCATGGTTACCCCTGAGGGAGGATATGTTGTTGCACAGCCCGACTCGTGAGTAACAAGTCTTCGAATTGCGTCAGGTCCTCACATATCCAATGGCAGAGCATCGTGGCAAAAGCAGGTCACCCGTCCCAAGGGCCTCACAGAATCAGATATTCGCGAACGGCCCTCTAAAGACCCATCCATTGTCTGCTCAGTTGACAACAGAATCTTTCGCGATGCCGTCAAGACCCCTTGCTGTAGTACATCATATTGCGAAGAGTGTATCCAGACGCATCTATTGGAGAAAGATTTTCTTTGTCCGAAGTGTGGCACGAAGATCGCGTCGCTTGATAAGCTCGCGGTAGACAAGCCGACAAGGGCGAAGGTTCTCGACTATATTGACAAAGAGATTGAGTCGAGTAAAGAGGAGGAGAGTCAAACGAACGGTAATTCTACGCCTGTTCCGATAACAAGCCAGGTATATTTCCAGCTCAATTGCCTAGCGATGTAGTCTCACGCCGACGCTTTGCACACAGACACCCGCATCTGACGCCGCGAACAGCAACCCCCAGCTTTCTGATGAACAACAACAAGAGGCCGAGTTCTATCAGAACCAGCCCTCTCTCTCAGCCGACATCGCGATGTCCCAAATGATCGTCGACAGCATCCCGCAACTGCAAGCGCAAATCCACCAGATCTCACAAATGCTCCAAAATCCAACGCTCCCCAACCACGTGCGACAACAGACGGAGATGCAACATCACCAGCTCCAGATCCAGCTCTCTCAGGCGCAGACGATCGCGGCAGCCTTTGCCATGCAGATGAGCACGCAGATGCCCATGCAAGTGCCCATGCAAGTGCCCATGCCCATGCCCATGCCCATGCAGGTGCCGCCTGGCCCAAAGAGCGATTTTCGCGGGGGCAACCCCAATGCCAGCGGTAGCGGTAATGGGGTGAGTAACGTGGGCAATGGTGTTGTGGGGAATCCCGGAAACGGCATGTGGACCAATCCTTTCTCGAATCAGCAGCCTGCAGGACATGATTCTGCGTACCAGCGACTGCCGCTCAACAATCGCCGACGGAACGTGAAGCGTGACCGGCCCTTGGACTTTTTGGAGATGGGCCAAGAGGCCGAAAGAGAAGGAAAAATTGCGAGATATTGGGAGTGAGGTCATCGCTGTAACAGGTTCGGTAAGTATGGTGCGGGTATTCGGACGACCGGAAGATGTTCCTGCATGCCATATCATGCTCGTGGATCTGACCCGGAGGGAGTTACTTTCTTGTTTACTTTTATAACAATTGTGTGTATATTTCGCCACTTCAGAAGAATATATTTTCATTGAAATTGGAAGCTACGATCACAGACTCTGCCAGCAAGCAGGATTCGTGAAATTAGACGGCAGTGGTGATACCGGTGATTGAGCCATTTGAGACATGCCCCGACGGCACTTTCTTTAACAGCTGCTGCTGAAAATTCTCTCGGGAAGCAATCAACTGAATGGAAGCCGGTGAGGTTAGTATACGCAGATAAAAAATGCACAAAAACCGACGCTCGCAGCGCACCTCTTTCTGTCGCAAGATCATTCCATCTAGGAAAATTTCCAACGAAATCTTGAAGTCCTCGATCCGCTCCTGCTCGAACCGTGCGACCTCCGATTTGACGAGCTTCGATACGTGATCGAATGCCTGCTTAGCGTCGAGAGCCCGTCGTTCGGCCTGCACGCAAAGCCAGTCAATATTGTATTCCAGCAGCATACGAGAGACGTACATCTGCGATTTGGCTGAGCGAATGACCGAGGCGCTCTGATGGGATGCGCCCTTGCGCACGATTGCGTTCATGATTGAGTTTGACCCTGCGCAGGTCATTATCGGCATTCTGCCATGCGTGATACGTCCGCACACGTGAGCTGAACGCCATCTGCTCGTCAAAAAAGCGTCAGCCTCGACTGTAGCATCAGAAAGGAATTGGCAAAATACGCACTCGAACAGAGTTTATCAATCTTGCGTACTCATCAGCAGTTCCGAGAAGCGTGACGACGTCCTGCTTGGCCTGCTCTGCCTCTATCTCTCGTGCTTTCTTCTCTACCTCCGCGAGTGCGGCCAAAGAACTCGATAGAGACTGCCCAAGGTCTGAAGCGGCAAGATCACTGACGGTTTGTGCAAATTCGCCTTCGGCTGCAGCCAGTTCTATGTCAAAACAATCACGAGAAGGACCCGTGATGAGTTAAGAGGAGACAGGCGCGAAAGGGCACACTGCACCTGATCGGTGCTTGGAAACCATCTCGATGGCTTTCACAAGCGCACGGAGCTGGACCTCGAGCGTGTCAAGATAAGCCTTTTGTCTATCAAACCACTATATTGTTTATGAGGATATATATCACTGCAGTCATATGGTAAGTGTACCGACCTCGTCCGTCTCGACAAACCGAGGCCCAGCAATTGACTGACCAATGGTAGCCATCAAGCCGCCGCGCTCTTGCTGTTGTTCTGCCTTCCGGTGCTTGATCTACAAATGTATTCTACTGTATCAGGTGCACCCCTTTCAAGTGTTACGAGCACTCACGTCCAACGAAAAAGTGTCACTTTCCAAGAAGAGCTTCAAGTCCGCGTCCTTTCCGAGCACAGGGTGGTTTGCTATCTTTGCGATGCAATTCTCCAGAGCCTGCCTCCGCTGGGCGACGAATTGGTCGTCAAATCTACCGAAAGGGTTCTTCTCTGGTACTGGGGGAACGACGACTCCAGGGTTGTTGAGCGATAGCGTCTCGTAGAGCCATAGGAAATCAGAGTATCGACGAAGGACGGAGAAGGTGGATTTCGAGAACAGAGGAGATGTGGTCTATCCGAATACATGCATCGACTGAGCAACCGGCGGATGCGGCTAACTAAGGACTTACGCGTGTATGTACGGTGTACATTGTGTACCCTCGAATAGGATCGCCTACCTTTTGTGGGTCATCGACGGAGATAATAAACTCAGGCTGCAACCCTCCTTTCTTCGATGGCTCTGGTGGTATCAGCGACGTCTATGATGATAGTAACGTAAGTATTACAGATTGCTGACGTCGCGCAGTCACTGACCGGGTCGCTCGTAACAGGCCTTGGCCTTAAGGGTTTGTCGTCATCGTCATCGTCCTCGTCATCTTGTTCTTGCGCTACTTTCCTCGCGGGTGAGCTAACAAATGCGCTCTGTGATCCATCCCACCCATTGAAGCTCTCACCGCCAAGGGCGAGACTCGTGAACGAGCGATCAAAGGAACTTTGTGGCTGCTCAAGCGGTGATACAACAGCGCGCGGGGGATCCGTCTTGGGCGTGGACTGAGAGAAAGAGCTCGAGTGGTAGGAAGTTTGACGTTGGGGCAAGCGGGCAGAGGTAGGAGGTGAAAAGGAGGTCGGGGAAGCAAAAGTAGGAGAAGCGACGTTCACTGAGGGAGTGGTGGGTGACTTCGGCGATGGGGGGGATGCAGAGCTCGAGCTCGAGCTGGACGTCGTAATGGGCGGGGGGCGCGCGTGCTCAGCGTGCTCAGCATGATCGATGCTTTCGCGGAAACCAGAGGACGACGGAGTCGGCGGCTCGTTCTCGATGCTCTCGCGGAAGCCAGAGGTCCGAGGAGACGTGATGAGCGACGCTTGCTCCTGCTCCTCGTCAGATAAATTCGCGTTCGCTAAGTCTAGCGGGTCGGCAGGAACATCTACCGGCGAAGATGCACGAACTTCGTGCGAGTTTGTGGTCGGTGTGATCGATTCTTCTTGCTCAAATGGCTCGAACGTGGATGTGGATGAGCCGAATTCTTGCGCTGGGAGATCTGAGGACCGCAGGTAGCTAGTCCACGGGTCTGGCGAATGCGAACGCGGTTTCGCGAACGGGTCCTCGAAGGGATTCTCCTCCAATGCCCTCAGGGAGGACTGTTTCAAGAGGTCGTCAAAGCCGTCCATGTCGTGTCGAGGAACAAATGACAGCCTATAGGTTTGGTATGGACTACTTCAAGTCATCACGCTGACACGACTTGGAGCTCGTTACATTTCGGTCACACAACGGATATAGCTACAAACTTGAAAACAATCGCATTGGCTTTTCCTAGATGGAAAATTCGTATGTCCTAGGTGGAGAAACGGTCGCTTTGAATGCGTCTCAGCTAATTACTGTAGCAGATGTTATGCAGTATGACACCTATCAGGTAACAGGCATGTAAATTATTTAATATTTCATCTCACTGTGTAAGTAGTTGTCGTCAGTAGTTGACAACGTTGACTAGTACTGTAAGTGGTGGCTGCTACAAACCAAGGTTGTTAGCCCATTTCCTCTTCTTCTCATCTACCATGTCGACTCAACCATCAGCTTCACAAGCCTCTTGGGCTGTGGTAACACATCCCATGGCGCCGCCCGATCCCAATTCTTCGATGTCTTCGATACTTCTCGCCTCCCTGACGCATCTGCAATCACTCTCCCTCACTTTGTTCCAGTCCCTCTCTCCCCCACAGACGAAGCCACCACCTCCGCCATTGCTTGGTACAAGTGCGCTCATAGATGCGGATGCAGCTCTTGCATCGGCTCTACAGCTTGCTCGTGCACATCAGGTGCGTCAACGACGCATTGAGACACTCAAAAGCGAGGTGTTAGAGCTGGAGGGGCGCTGGCGTGACGTCGTGCAAGCCCTAGAGGACGGGAGACGGGAGCTAGAAGCTATCGTCACCGAGGGTGATACGCGAATTGGGGAGATTCATCGCGCACGGGAGGGTGCGTTCTTCCATTTCCAGCTCTATCCGATTTTACTTGGGTATTTTCCTTGTATTGACTTGCGATGCTGACACTGATGTCTATGTTTGCACCCCTACGCACATGCATGCAGCTGCCATCCCGTACCCTGAGCTGTTAGCCTACGCGCAGAGCTTAAGTGCCTTCACATCCGCACCACCAAATATGCCCGAAACCGCGCCTCCAGGACTGCCGCAGGCTCCACCACCACTCTTCTTCCCTCCATTTCCGAACGAAGAGAAGATGCGCCGTGGACACCTCAACGCTGAAGCTCCCCTCGGCGTCCCGGGCGAGACGCACTCCGTCGGACGCCGTACGTCCTCTCGCTGTCCCCCTTCTCCACTGACTTGTGGCCATCGCTGACTGCTCGTGTTCTTCTTGAATTCGCAGCACCGTCGCCGTCATCTCCTACAGATCAGCTTGCGCACGCGCACGCAAATCCGTACCGCCCGCACGACTCGCGTCCGCCGGTCGAGATATTCGATCTCGATCTCGACCTGAACCCCGACCTATAACCCCAGCTTCACGCACGGACACGAATTTCTGCCATCCAGCTGCGCGTCTTTGCAGTATCTTTGTTGAACGATTGATGCACGGGTACCGCAAAGCCAGTTCCGTTGTGATGCCACGCAATTCCGTTTGCGTTGTAGCCCTTTGCCGAGCCTGTTCTCCGCGCGTGCATGTACACGTATATCCGGCCTCGATGATTTGTGGCCCTGACGGAAATACGGTCGTGTCTGTCAGCATGCCCTGTGTTGATTTATCCCGGGCAGGGTGGGGTACAAGAAGTTCCCTACGAGTATCCCATATGCACACATCTTCGATGCCTCGAATTACTACGCGCAGCACAATAGATCTTGCTGCAGCCTAGTCTCCACAGCTGACCTTACAGAAGACAGTCGTTCTGACTTGGTTGACATCAATGGGATCTGTATTTTTGCTTTCGCTCGCTCATCGAAATTGGAAGTGACGGCAAGCCATATTCCAACAACGTATCAGAGATAGAGATTCGAAGTCCAACGACATCCTGTAATAACTACTTAGGCACGCTTTGTCTCGTGAGGGGGACCATAAACGGCGATTTATACCTTCCCTTCGCAATACACCGCACAGTCAGTCACTCAGCCATCGCGATGCAAATATGAATAACACCTGCGGTGCCGGTAGTGTTGTCAGCAGTAGTTTGGCAGCTGGGAAGAACGTCATCCACGATCATGGGTTCAGGCATTGGTTCGTATGTCGAGTTTCGTAGATTTTACGCGTGACGACGATTGGTGCATCCATCAATTATTAGGATAGAGCATATCAGGTGGACAATGATGTTGCCTCGGTTACGAGAGTGGTGATTACTATTTCATGATGCTGCAGAGGCACGCTGAAATAATGCTCAAGTTCCTGCGATGATGGAAACCATCTGTGACCTCATCACTCTAATAGCCGACAAGGCCATTTTGTCTGTCATAGTCATTGACGTTAGTCCAAGCGAGGGTACGATAATAGAATCACGCACAACTTGAGGCGGGTTGGCGAAGAGCGAACCAATGATGTGACTGAAAGGTGAGGCGACAAGTCTTTGTAGACCAACCGCCTTCTGTTGAGTTAAGTACTAGAGGCAGTCAAGGCCGTTCGAGCCAGTTCTAGGCGGACCTACGCGCCCAAGGCCTAGACACATCTTCAAGTCATCAGGCAAGGAATGGATAATGAGAAAATCGCTCCAGGTGCGTTGGATAGTGCGACAATCGACATTTGCAAATTATCAGTTATGAACACTCTTCATGCCTCTAACTGCCTGCGACGCTCCAGCTTGAGGTAGTACTCCTCATGACGTTGCACTATTCGAAGAATCAGAACCGACGATACAAGAGATAGTGCAAAGGCATTTTGCGGAAAGATGGTGTCTACTGCTCACCATGCTTCAGATGAACGCCATACCTGTTTCAGGAGGCGTCAGCCTCGTTCAACGACACAAATTGGAAGAAAGAGTGCTCACCAGAAAGCGTAACCGAACGAGACACCGAGGCCCATGGCGACGGTGAGGTCGAGCCAGAAGCGCTTTCTGAGCTTGCCAGTGATAGGAGCGATGGGCATTGTGATGGATGGTTGTTTTGGAGCAGGAGAGAGTCGGAATCGGGCGTCTAACAGGGTTGCAAGCAGGGCACAAACAAGTACAAATCGAGGCTGCTCGAGGCTGCTGCATGCGTCGCTTCGCTTCGCGCCACACCTTTGTCCTCAGCCATCCCACTAACACCCACATTACACCGTTTGGCCTGCTCAAGCAAGTCGCTCTGAGCAGTTAGAATATTCAGTTTAAGTCCCATTTGGCTAAGCGGTCACCTCAGAACTTCATCAACCACATCAAGATTCTCCCACTCCCAGCTCATCCAATACATCTATGGATCCTGACGCGTCTGGCGGCTGGCGATTTGCACAATGTTTTGGAGACAAGGGAGAGGTAGAAGACATCACAGAAGGTACGATCTTCTACGCTGCTCGGCGTTGTCGTATTACCCCGCACCTTGTGTCGCGCCTCGCCCGGCGTTCGTACGCTTATCAAGCACTTATATTGCTTAATCTTCATCCTAGCCGACATCATCTCCACTGTCGAATTCGACTCGACAGGTAACTATCTCGCAACAGGCGACAAGGGTGGGCGGGTAGTGCTGTTCGAGCGAAATGACATGGTGCGTACTCCTCGTGTCAGATCTCACCTGCAACCCCCAAGATGACCAATCCTGCCCCTCCGCCTGTCAATCGCTCGGTCCATTGCTCGATATATTTCATCCGTGGGTCTGCAGAAAAAAGGATGCGAGTACAAGTTCTACACCGAGTTCCAGTCACATGAACCAGAATTCGACTACCTCAAGTCGCTGGAAATCGAGGAGAAGATCAACAAGATCAGATGGTGCAAACGCCAGAATTCTGCCCACTTTTTGCTTTCAACCAACGGTCAGCCTTTGTTCTGTATTTGCCGTTCACTCGATCTCATTCACTACACAACCCCTTATATTTCCATGACCTCACCATCTTTCCCGGTTTGGCGCGTACCGGACATCTTCATCAGACAAAACCATCAAGCTTTGGAAAGTCTTCGAGAAGTCGTTGCGGGTAGTATCAGAATCGAACTTGACAGATGGCCAGCGGTCGCTACCACCACCATCGTTGAAACAGCATCTGCGGTTACCCCGTATGGCGCATCAAGACAACATCATCGCTGCCGTTCCCCGCAAAGTATACTCCAATGCACACGCCTACCACATCCATTCCATTGCTGTCAATTCCGACCAGGAAACATATGTATCGGCAGATGACCTGAGAATAAACCTCTGGAATTTGAATATTTCTGACCGGAGCTTTAGTGCGTAGTTTTCGTTCGTTATGGCTAGATGATAAGTGGCTTATTAGCGCCATTTCTATCTGCAGATATCGTGGACATCAAACCCGTCAATATGGAGGAGTTGACGGAGGTCATTACTGCCGCCGAGTTTCATCCAACACAATGCAATGTGTTCATGTATTCCAGCTCGAAAAGCAACATCAAGCTTGCGGACATGCGTGACTCCGCACTCTGCGACCGCCACGCCAAGCGTGAGTTTAAACCTACTATGCATTCCGTTTTACAGCGATAGCTAAAGCGAAGGCACTGACAGTGTTTGAGGAGGAGGAGGATCCCGCAAACCGGTCATTCTTCTCGGAGATCATCTCATCCATCTCGGATGTCAAGTTCAGTCGGGATGGTCGGTATATCCTTTCGCGAGACTATCTCAATCTGAAAATTTGGGATGTCAACATGGAGTCACGACCGGTGAAGACCATCCCGATCCACGACCATCTTCGGGGGAAACTCTGCGATCTATACGAGAATGATTGCATCTTTGACAAGTTTGAGTGTACGTGGAGTGGGGATGATAAGTGCGTTTCAACGTCTCGTCACCAGAGCATCGAAAGCTGACGTGGTGGCATCTAGACACGTCCTGACGGGCTCCTACCACAACTACCTGCGTATATTCGACGTGGAGACATTAAACGACGTTGTACTCCAGGCGGATAAATCCGCGTTCAAGGCGAAGAAGATTGGTGGGCCGCTACCGGGAAATAACAAGCTAGGGCAGAAGAATGGCATGCGTCCAGGGTTGAAGGATGCAATGCAGTTGGAGACGCTTGATTTCAACAAGAAGATTCTACACGCAAGCTGGCACCCACGGGAGAATACAATTGCAGTACGTTGTTGAACCGTCCCCCTCGCTCCCTCCACACAATTTTTTATACTGACATCGTCATCTAGATCGCGGCAACGAACAACTTGTTCTTGTACAGTGCGGCATGATTGCTTTCAGGGCTGCCCGCCATCTGTCCTCCATATATCACACTCCTTCGGCCTCTTCACTCAATGTACTCCACGCATCGCAGGACGACAACACCTGCGTCTCATCTTATATATTACCATTCGCCGTTCGTGTCATGATCAACTTCAGCAGGGGCGATCGCTACTGCGTGCAACCGGGTGACGACTAGAGTTCAAGACGGGAAATCGGGACATTTATGGAGGAAGGCGTTACAGACCGAACGCTTGCTGTTTCTTGTGTTATGTTTTCTTTTTTGGCATTCTTTCATCCTTTCCCTCGCTTCGATACTGCACAGCCTTGCTATTATTTCTCAATCGACAGCCTTGTTCATGATTTATATATCGATCCCCACCCTTTCACACCTTCTTTCCTGCATGCTGTTCATCTTTTTTGTCGTCCTTACGCCTCTCCTCTCTGTCGTTCCCATTCTCGTCTCGTTCTTCGTCGTGGCCCGTTGTTCCTACTCTCGGTCGCCCACTCTCTCGTTGCCGCCATATACGTACTCATCCATCCTTACCCAACCTTCCTTAGGACTTGTCAAGCACGCAGAAGAGAAAAGAGAAGAGAGCACGTAGAGGATATACATTCTGTGCAACGTCTGCGGCGGTGCACAGGGAGAAGTAATGAAATAAATGGGTTTTGTATTATATTTTCCTGATGTGTCGCACGTCGTAGACATGAACATGGAGTTCAGCAGTCGCTCCATCAATGAGGCTGGCTGTAGCACTAGCATGTACTCACTACTGGTTGTATTCAAGCGTTTCAAAGCAGTCGGTAATCCGTGATTTATACTAGCGAATGTCAACAATAAGTACAGGACTATTAATGCGAATAGATGAAGAGAAAAAAAATGTGTGCCCTAACCAAAACGTCTGCCAAGTGGGAAAATCGTGGATAGACGATCTGCTGTCAGGGTAAGAAAAAAAATCGGGTCAATCTCGCCGCGTAGTTTAACGCGAAGGCAGGAGGTAAGCTGCACAGGGCGTAGATAAACACGGCGTCAGAGTACACACATGACAAAACTTTCTAGCATGTCAAAATGGAGGAGCAAATACGATGGATTAATGGCTCTGATCGCTGAAGACGTCGAGGAGGTCAAGCAAAGAAGAGGGCTCTCAACCTGGTACTTATACCACGCGTTATTTTGACATGTTTGGATTTGGGAACATAGCGGCGCCGCTAACCATCAACCTCGACGGCGTTTCCGCTCTATACACGTACTTGCGACGATATGTCCGCACGAAATATCGCAGCAGGGCATGCCCTACCCCCCAACCCAGAATGGCTGGATTTTGACCGGACAGACGGCAACGAAAGCCAGTTGCCGACGAATACGCAGGAGGTAGTGGATAGCGATGGGCAAGTGAACTACATGAAACCTGTCCTCATGGGAGATGGCCCCAACATCCACTGGAGAACCCAGGTTGCGTCGAAGGTCGCGGAGAAAATGGGATTGCCTAGTGTGTAGTCTGCAGTTTGGTACAGACGGACATGCTCAAGCTGACGTCTCAATCCAGCTGGTAAAAACTACGTTTTGAGGAATTGGCCAGCAGGCTATGCAATGTTTGACCATCATAAGGGCAAGAAAAGTGCTCCTCGGCATGACTTGTATCTCTTTGGTTCGCGGACGTTTTCGTATTTCTAATCCAATGCCTCGCTCATACGTATGATAGGTAGCGTTCACGCCAGACGCTTCCGATCCATTCCCGAATTTGTCCCTCATGCGCTATGGCTCATGACCGACCCCTTTCTCGATCGAGCTAACTGTGAATGCAAATACTGTGCAAAACAGCCTCAGCGAGTCATCAGTGAAAATCTAGGCTTCAGAGCTCCTCGCCCGTCATCACCCTCAGCGGCGACCGCAACAGCATCCCGTCGTTCAGTCAGGGAGCAACGTCCACGCGCGCCGCGCGAATATCAGAAACCGTATACAGCCGTCCGTCGGATACCGAAGCCTATCAAACCAACTGGGCCCACTCAGGTGATTGTGCACGAGCGGCACAACGACCTCCAGGCCCTATCCGAAGAGTTGGATATGGGATATCGTAAATGGTTTAGGGAAGGAGAGGTCATTTGGTGTGCGCTCGACCCTCCCATCCAGGGACCTGAGGTGACCATCACGTTCTGGCCGGGAATAGTGGAGGAGTCGACTATCAAGTCGGAGATTATTCCTCGTGCTGGGTCGCCTGTGACGAACCCTACCGACATTGATGCGGATCCGGACGCGGAGGCCGACGCAGATCCGGACTTCGTTATGGCGAACGGCACACCGCATTCGTCTCTCATACAAGAATCAGAGAGGCTCCCTCCGTGGACAGTCCGTCAAAGGAGCCTGTACAAGGTCAAGCTACTTGGCATCCTGCACCATTACGTCGTCCGAGAAGAAGACGCCCTTCCGTACCAGGCTTACGCACCCTCAGCGCAGCTGATCTCGGCCATGCAGGATGTCCCCATAGAAAGATTGACTCTTAACGAGGAGAAGATCGCTGCATTTAATCCTTGCCCCATGCCTGCGCAGGACACAAATGTCGACATTCAATCATCCATAGCCCAATTCGAGGAGGCGGCAGCACCTTACTCAATTGCTGTGGAAATCGCTGCCGGCATTGCGAGCTTTTGGAATCCAACGGACGAGTGGGATTATAAGATGACCATTCCGCCACCATCTCCTCCACGGCCACCCTCGGGCGCTACGTTGCACTCCCTTCTGACTAGCGCAACACTGGGCGGCGGCGCCTCTGGATCTTCGGTGCCTGGCACCCTACCAGCGAGCGAGCAGATGCTCAGTTCTCGCATGATGAGTCAAGCTCCTCCAGCTTCGACGTTCACTCAGACGCGATTCCAAGGTCTCTGGTGGGGCGTTGAGCGCATCTGGGTCGATGAACTCGTGCGACTCAAAGCCGCACGCCGACAGGTTGCCCCAACTGGCGCACCTAACATCTATCCTGCCTCAGGTCCCTCTCAGGAGACCCTCAAAGAAATGATAGAAGAGCTAGGACAAGTGGAAGGCAGCGCTGCCCACGCTCAGATGGGAGCGATGGATCGTGGGCTGTTCATGAAAATCGAGGGCATCTTTACGGTGGACGTCCCAAAAGAGGATGGACCGGGAGCGAAGAAAGAGTGCAGAGTGTGCGGGATGCTATATGAACTCGCAGATGAGAAATGGGAGGAGACGGACGCGACGCCCGTCCCAGAAGTAAATGGGAAGGGTCAGGAGGTCCAGTCAAACCCCGTTCCGAATCCAAGCTACCAGGATAGTCTTACATCGGCTGGCTTCAACCCAGCGGACCCCCCGAGTACGCCAATCAAGCAGACCCAGTCTGTGGAACTTGATGCAGGGGCACCGTTTATGTCTACCCCATCGCCCATGAAGCATGCCCCGCTACCCAGCCCAGACACTGCCGTCCCAATAAGCCAGACCATGTCTTCCACACTCACGGCAATCGCCTCCCAACCCGAAATATCCCAAGCATCCTCCTCCGCTCTGCCTCCCCCTCAGGTTCCACCACTATCACTTTCCCGCCTTGCCTCGTCGGAGTCTGCGAATGCTGCGCTCTCCGGGCCTGGCGGCGCATCGGCAGAATACGCCCTCCCGAAGCCGCCGCACGGCTTCAAGTTCCGGCCCATCCTCCACCCTGGCCACGAGGTCGTCATCTCCGTCACGCTCATCTCCGGGCGGTACTACCCCGGCCTGATCGCTCACCCGCTCCTGCGCCCACTTGCGCGTGACCTGCAGCGCAACGCGCGCGAGCAGTACTCTGAGGAAACGACGAACCTACTCTCGCTTGAGGGCCTGTGTCCCGGGTTCTATAACGCGGTGGACCCGACGCGATGGAAAGCGAGTCGGATCGCGATGGTGAAGGAGGCGGACCGCGAGAACAAAGCTGCGATCTGGAGGAATTGGGATATGAAGCTGAGGGAGAAGGATGCGAAAATCAAGGGGGAGGGGGTGGGTGATTTGGACGTAGAAATGAGTAATCAGCCGCTGGGGGCGTCGGCCACGGCTGCAGGCTCTGCTGCAGAGGCGGGACCGTCGACGGACCCAGGGCCATCGACTTTTGTGAGCGCCGGCGCTGTCGCCGTCGCCTAATCCATGTACGATGGTTGTCAGTGCAAGTTTGTCTTTTTAGATCATCCACTCTATTGTATTCTAATTCGAGTTTTGACGTCGATATCAAGTTCTTGGTCCTATGTGGTTCTCTGCGTAATCTTTATCTTGGCCCATGGTGAACCATGCGAGTATAGACTTTTTCGAACCGCTCCTTCGGGGTTCAAGCGAACATTGAAGTTCCGGATATAGTACGTGGTATGTAAAGCAGCGACTGGCTACATACACAGTCAAAGGTAACATGTCGCTCATCGCAAACGGGTATATGCAGAGCCGAGTATGACGCCTAATCAGAGATACATGCAAGTCATGCATAGAGATAGCGCCGATGCAGGCAATAAAGCCCCAAAGAATCACACTGGTCAATTCTAGGCAGGCATGTATTCATGATGTGCATTGGCACCAACGCCTTGTATGGGTGGTGTCGATACGAGAACAGGCTGGACAGCTAACAGAGTCGCACGTTTCTCCGATGCAGCCTTCGATCGTAAGCCGTCATCGCCCGTTCGCCCGCGGGGGTGAAATAGAGAGATAGGAATGTTGATGATCATGAGTCCAAGTATGAGCCGGAAGCCGCGGAAGGAGACCCGAAGAGGATGGCAGATGAACAACCTGCTGTGCAGGATAACGGGGAGACACCATGACCAGATAACCCTTGCCTTGTGATTGTTGTCGAGCGTCCGAGACGGGGGTCCAGAAGGTGCGGGGTAATAACATTGATCATTGACCACAGCATTCGACGTCAGTGGCGCAGGAAAGGCGGCTCTGGACCTACCTGAGGGCTCGCGGAGGTCGTCGAGACCTTTGAGCGGCATCGCTGCGGATGGAAGAGCACGGAGGGCAGTCAAGCGCTGACAGGGACCCACAGCGGCATGACTCCCGATAGACACGCCTGGAAGGCCCGTTGACAGGGACAAGCATGCGTGGCTTGGTTTCAGTCAATCAAGACACGACCAGGCGATTCTAGCACGCTGGCCCTGCACATTCGCGCCCGGGGTAGAACGCGTTCCGAATCACGCCGAAATGTGCATGCACTGAGGCATGTATGGAACCCTGCAGTCGTCAATGCGCCTGGCGTGCCCAATATGCATAAAAGGGGTCAATGGGCGGTCAGTGGCCTTCCAGGGTCGACGAGAGCGTACACAACTTACCACCTTCATTTTTGTCCTTTCTTCTCTACTTCCCATGCCATCCTCCGAGCCGACCTCAGGCTCTGACCGGTTTCATGTCAAGGGCCTCGCGAGAAGGATCAAAAAGCGGTTTGGCCAGGCAAAGGCCCACCTCGCCGCCAGACATCCGGCACAGGCCGGTTCGAACCGAGAGGGTGCCAGGGGTCCGCTTTCCCCGGTCCTCGAACACATCGCGCTCTCGTTGTCCCTCACACACATCTCCATCCCCGTCGCCATTCCTTTCCATTCCTCCTCCTCTCGCACGCGTACCACGAGCAGCAGTACGGTTTCGACTCAGTCAACCACTCGCTCCAAAGTTCGCGATATCTTTTCTAGCACACCAAGCTCTATCTCAGAGGCGCCGGAGGAGGATTCTGTGTCGCAATCAGAGTCTGAGAGAATAATGTCGGAGGACAGCATGTCTTTGACCCCTCCGTCTGGACTGCTTGCAGATACCCAGAGGGATACGGCAGATTACGAAGAACAGATCGGTGAGACCGTTGTAGAGGCTGACCGAGATGGAAGAGCAGAGTCCGCCAAGGAGCCCGACGATAGCCCCGAGCCTGTCGTCGAGTCTGAGTCTCCCTCCGCGTCCTCTTCTGAAGACAATGAGCCCTCAGAGGTTACATCGTCCATTCCTACCGAGCCACCAGTATCGAACGAGATGCTCATCTCCAGTCCAGATCCTCAGACCATCGAGCTCGAAGGACTCGACCCTTTCCTCGTCGATGACCCTGACAACCCAGTGTCTGACTCGGAGCCTCCCACCGCTCGCCCTCCTCCCCAGCAACCAGCACCTTCCGCCGAGTCTCACTCGATTCCATCTGCTGAGGAGATCCCTCTCACCGTTCAGGCACCCTCGGTGTCGGACGCAGCCTCTCCCCGACTTAATCTTAACAAGCCGGTCCCCATCCCTCCCCCTTCGCCATCCGACACGGAATCATCCGAGTCAGACGCACCTGTGATCTATCTTCCACAGCTGGTTCTGCCGACGATGTTCCTCCCCATTCCGAATGTACGCCTTTGCTTCCATCTCATGTGGTGGTACTCGCCACGCTCCACGATATATTATTGACTGTATGGTATCTATTGGTGACCCCCGCTGTTGTATGTACGCTAGACGGACCCGTTGACTACGCTCTTGGTGAAATACATTCCGAACCCTGAAATGCGGCCCAAGAGAGACCTGACCGGCGAGTGGGCCAAGACAGACTTCAACACGCTTGTCGTGAGTTACCAAGAGTTCTGTGTGAAGGCTGCCTGAAAACGATGATGTCCTTGGTCTAGATGACGAACAGCTGGAGAGCACTTGCTCGACAGGCTCGGGATCGCCTTGTGCAGACCGACCCGGAGGATCTGAATCTAGTACTCAGCGTAAGAAGCGCCCCCCTACCCACGAAACTGTCCGCCGTTGACGTCGCCAATATTCACCTTCAGCTGTGGTACCTCCGAGTCTCTTCGCTTGCCCGTCTACGGCTCTTCAACCAGACCTCGGCCGAGATCACCAACCTGTTCACCGGCCTCGCTGCTGCACCCCCCGCCGCACGGACGCACGTCTTCGAGAACATCTTGCCGTTTGAGCTCGAGGTCCTCCGCGCTCGCGTCAAATACTGGTCAGGCGACCCATTGGGGTACCTCGACGCCCTCGGGGCGTTGCTGCGCAAGTGCAAGCGCAAGGCGCGTGCGGCGCGTGGAGAGCGCGGGGCTGGCGACCGGCAGATGTGGATGGAGCGAGGCGCGCGCGTGAGCCTCATCGTCGCGTCGCAGTTCATCGAGATGAAGGTAATCACTGTGTTCACGGACACGTCTCGAATCCCCATGTCTCGTTCGCTTTATTGATCGAGCGTGGTGCAGGACTTTGCGGCCGCGACGAAGCTGCTGCAGCCGCTGCTGGACCAGCCGGTGCAGACGCAAGAGGTCCGGTCCGCCATCGCGCGCATATATCTCCAGGCAGGCCATGTTTCTGCGGCCGAGCGGCATTTCGCGGTCATCGAGGCAGATCCCGACGTCCCGCAGACGACGAAGGACATGAACAGCGCGATCCTCACCGCGGCCCGGGGGGATTGGGCGAGCGCCAGCGCTCTGCTGGGGGGTCTGGTCGGCGATGACGCGGAGAACTTCGCTGTGAGCTGCCGTTCGATTTGTAGACCGCTGAGACGCACTCTGACGCCGGGTAGGCCGTGAACAACTTGGCCGTCGCGCTGCTCAACCAAGGAAAGCTGAAGGAGGTAAGGCGTTGGCTACTCCCACGTCGACTCGAGTTGATCTTCCTTCAAGGGCATCGAAGTCCTCGAAACTGCGCTCCAGGCCTCGCCGTCAACACTCGCCATGGCAGAACCCTTCCTGTTCAATCTTTGTATGCCGATCCAATACCGGGATTTGATTGACATGCTGATTGGCTTCACAGCGACGCTCTACGAGCTTCGTTCTGCTATTGCGGCAGACAAGAAACGCGATCTACTCATCGAGGTGGCAAAATGGGGTGGGGACGGGTTGAGGACCACGTGTCTCAAGATGCCGTCTGGTTGAATGTCAGACCCCCTATGCTTTGGGCAGATTGCAGCTTGCTGCTTGATGAATGTAAGGATCGTGTGTGTAAATCCATACTACACGCTACTGACCTGCCTTCCGATTACCATGGAAGATCCCATTGAGTGCACTAGCAGCGAGGTGAGATATCGACTCAAAGAAAAGGGCCCAAACAGCCATGCCTGTCTACATCCATGTATTGTAAGTAATCGTCTAGAAAAGATGAACAAATAAACAAAAGAAGGATAAATAGCATATTCTAATATGACCGTGTGTAGTCGCCTCCGTCCTCCATCCATCGTGCATTATATCATACAGATTATCACAACTGAGAAAAGGCATATATACGTGACCCACTGAATGTACTTCCATTGTCTCTTCTGCTCGTCGACGATACTCAGTATGCAACGTATGCCACACAGAGCAGTGGAAAGCCGGCATACAGCCCGACCCAGAAGACGACGTTGCCCATGAGCTTGTTGCGTTTGATCGCGGGCAGGCGGCCGATTGCGATGAGCGGGACCTGAAACAACTGCATCGTGAACAGGTACATCCTAGGATCCGTCGTGTCAGTCTCGAGCCGTGCGCGCGTGGAGTCTTTTGTCCGCAAGAAAGTGCGGGCTCACCGGATCTTCTGCGTAACGACGGCCATGACCAGCTCGTGCACGGCCGCACTGAGCAGGAACGTGAGGAACATGGCCGAGAAGCGGGAGACGCGGTACGAGCTGATCGTCGAAGCGTAGACATGTCGCAGGAGGAAGGAATGCACGGGCTTGTTCCATTTACGGGAGAATTCGTCCCAGGATGTCGAGTTCCACTATGAATAAGAGCGATAGATCGTGTTAAGCCCGCAATTTGAAAGTGAATGAAAACGGTATGTACCCAGTCTTCATAAAATTGCCGGTCAGCGAAACTGTGGGTGGGTGGTTAGCAGCACAGCGATGACAGATGCAGGACGCAACTGACTATGAAAGCTCGGCAAATCCGTTACAGATGCATTCTGTTCGAAGAAATCACGTTCAGACACGGACTGCACAGGGTGTACTATAGCAGACGAACCGAAAATAATGTAGAAAAGTAAGAGATACGCCACCATGAACGGCAGCGCCAAGTCCAACAGGCTTTTCGCAAAAGACTGGTCCGGCGAGGGCGTCAGAGGGAGAATGAAGGTCTCTGTGATCGTGTACAGCAACGCAAACGTCCCGAACGTCGCTGTTGTCTTCTCGAACACGTACAAAGGCCGAATCCTACGTGACACAAGATTCGAATGCACTTCCACATGCGGTATTCAGGGAGCACACGTACCGGTTGGTCCTGGGATACTCGAGCTCGTAGACTAGTGACGGGATGAGCTGATACACCGCGAAGTTCTTCAGTGTAATGTTATTCGGCCATCGGACCTTATTTGGCCCCGAGCTGACGAGTTCCGCGTCCAATTCAGACCAATCTCTCGCCAGGGCCGCAATACTCTCGTCCGGATGGTCGACCAGCGTGTGCGGCTTATAGCCTCCATCTACCCAACCCATTGCTTCCTGCCGAGATCCGTTCGTTTCATCCTCAGACCCGCTTTTCAGCCGCCTGCGTAGCTCATTAGCGGTTTTCGCGTCGATGTAAGACTTGTGCGTCGCGTCGGGGATCGAGGCCGGTGTGCCGACGGAGGGAGAGCCGAATTCGCTGTCGCTCGCGATCGCGTCGAGTTCTGCGCGTCGCACTGTCGCATCGGCCACGGCCTTATCCCAGCCGCCGGCGGCGGAAGTTGCGGCGTAAAGCTGGCTGAAGAGTTCTTCGCACTGGGAAGAGACAAATTGGAGGTACCCATTGACGGACATGTACGAATGCATTTTCATGATCATTACCTATTGGATTGAAGGCGTGTTATTTGAGTTAGATCTTGAAGAAAGGTCAGACCGAACACATACGAGGGTGTGAAGGGTCAAAAATCCCGATTGTACCCAAGGCCATTGACTATCATACACATCGGTTTGAATGTACCGACACTGATTTTGACGGCAGCTTACCGGTTGAACGTCCACTTGACCGCGATGAATAGTGTGAGTGTTTGGAACGCGTGTTGCAACACTACTCCCGTCCAGTAATATCGAATCCATCCTCTGCTGACCGCTTTGGCAAACGGGACGCAGAGCGCTGTGCTCAAAACAAGAACGGCGTCACTGAGCGCGAGAGTCAGCGCGTCTCGCGAGATCATAGTCGCGAACGCGAAGTTGAGGGGCTTCCCGCTGGCCTCAATAGATCGAACGTAGGTCCGCACGGTAAATATGAACAAGGAGATCCAAAAGAGTGTGAAGAATCCCTGCAACGCACATATTCGCGTCAACCCATCAGGATTATCGTGAGACAGTGACGTACGCGAAATTCATTAGTGCTCGACGACTCGTTGCCAATGTCGAAATGCGATGTCCGAGGGACGAACTGCACGGCAGCCTTGAGCTTCTTAGAATATCCGGACCGATACGGTTTGGATATGTAGAGCGTGCCGCCCTGCGTCTGGATGGCTCCGTTTGCCGCGGTGCTATTCGGCGACGCGTCCTTGTCTTTCAGCGCCAGCTTGAGCGCGTTTATTTCCGCGATTTTGGTCAGTGAGGCGCCGCTGTCCGCTCCTCCACGTCAGATGGCCCGATTCGGGTAACAGAGATGGGCGAGCTGGCGAACCTGGACATGATGTAGCGAAATGCAAAATAATGGCGGAAGGAGGGAGGGGGTTAGGAAAGAGAAGAAAGGATGGGTGAGTGAGTGATCTGACGAGCCTGCGCTGGTGTTTAAATGTCGAGGTCACCGAGCACTGACGGTGACGCGCTGACGGAGACTGCAAGGAGCACTCGGAGCAGTTCGGTTCCACTTGGTCATCACAAATCCATAATTCCCCCCCGGATGGATCTCACAACTCTCTGCTGACCTCCACACCTCCTATTTCTCAGTCACGGACGCCCGCTGATCAAAAATCCTTTGCGCCATTTCCAAAGTTGTGCATCCTCTCGCGGAACAGAAACATTAAAACCCGGTTGAACCGGTTTGTCTAATGCGGTCACGTGGACAGGCGCCGATACAATCCTCGAAAAGGAAATACACGGAAATACACGCTTTCTCATGGATCAGGTTCGTCACGATGCTTTCCCTCAGCGTGGAATTCATCTAACGACCTCGCGATGTTAGGAATCTTTTCGCCAGCTATTGCAGACCCCAAGGCCAGGAGCATCTTCTCGGACGCCTACAGCATACAAGTCTTATGGCTCACTCCTCGCAGGCAAGGCAGGATCATCGAAGCCGTATGTTTTGCCACCTCGCGTGCATACACATTTGATCCTGACTGTGACTTTCTGCATGGTTGATCACGAAGTGCCACTGTCTCTGCGTCTGAGCCTGCTTTCAAGCCGCGAAAGCTGAAAAAGCAATCCGAGAAATACCGCAATCGAGCGGAAGAGCGCAGAGCAGGTGCTGACCACGACTATTCTCAGGTGAGCAAAGCATCCGCCTCCGTACCTGACACTCATTCATTCTTCATATAAGATCGAAGCTGTGCTCGAAGATTTTGAACGGCAAAATGCAGATAAGGAAGACCGCGCTGCGGTAAGCTCGAGCAAGCATGTTCTGATAATACTTTCCTCATCCTAACCCTCAGGTTGAAGCGCAAAGGTCGTATTTGGGGGGTGACTCAGATCACTCCATCCTTGTCAAAGGTCTCGACTTCGCACTTCTCGAACAAAACAAAGCGCGCCTTGCGTCCGCCTCGTCCAAACTAGATGATCAGCTACTCGAAGAGGCTTTCAAGGAAACCGCAGTTGCATCTACTTCTAGTGAATCCTTGAATCCGACATCGAAGAAGCGCTCGCGCACGGACATCTTGCGGGAGCTGAAGGAAAAACGCGGTAGCATGGAGGGCGTCGCGCCAGCGAAGGCGCAGGAGGAGAGTATAGCGAGTGCTAATGTGAGCGCCAAGTTCAGACCGATAGGGTTCAAGCCCATTGGCCCGCCGGCGGAGGAGAAGGCGAAGAAGAAGAAGAAAGTCAAGGCACAGGATGGGGATGGAGCCGAGAGGAAGAAGAAGAGGCGCAAGGTCGAGAAAGGGGAGAGTCAGAAGGGAGAGATGGGTCCACCAGCCGTTCCTATAAAGGACTCTCCATCTGCCGCCAATGCACCCTCAAGTACAACAACGGCTCCGACCGTGCAAAAACCTGACATGGAACCGGAGTCAATAGACGAAGATCTTGATATATTTGCGGGGGCCGGCGAGTACGAGGGTATCGATCTCGGGGACGATGATGACGACGACGGTGACGACAACAACAACAACGGAGGTGAGGGTCGGCATAGAGAGGCTTCTCCAGCGGACGAAGGACTATCCACTGCAACATCGGGTCGAAAGTGGTTCGACGATGCGCCCCAGTCTGAGCAGCCGAAATCGTCCACGGAGACAGCAACACAAGCCACGGTCAATTCCCCTCCACCACCACCAGACCTCGAAGAAGGCGAGGAAGAAACGCCGATGCGTCTTGTGCCTTTGGCATCTTCTGCGGTACCTTCTATTAGCGATCTACTGGCGATGGACGAAGCAGCTGAGAAGGAAACGAAGCGGAAGGCTAGGAAGGAGAAGAAGAAGGGCAAAGGAGGAGGGGACAAGCTGGACAGGGACTACCAAAGGTGGGTGCGCATTTCTGAGATCTGGGTCCAGTCTGGTGACCGATGCGTATTCGTCTTCCCTAGATTGAAAAGTTACGAGGCGAAAAAGGCAGCCAGTTAGGATGGGTATTTGACATCATAATGGGTATTTGTATCTTTGTATTGGAGATTGACTCTTAGATCTCGATAGATCTCCCTTGATGTCGATCTTTGAATCGCGATTCTGAACAAGTGGTCACCGATTTTCGAGATTCATTGTTTGAGAGGCTGATCGTCGTGAGCAGATTCCGGACACTCGAATGCGTTTGTTTGACCGCCCGTCGGAGCCGGTACTCCAGTCATCCGGAGAAATCGTCATTTCAACAGTAGGGTGTCAAGGCTATAGAAAACAGGTCGGTGACGAGATCTCTTCAAGATGCATCGGGGTGAGCCCCGGATTATGGATGGACCAACGAAAGGACCAAAAGGCAGAAAGCATCTGTTAAGTCACTCATTCTAATGATAGTGCCAGATAACCCTTACTCTCTCCAGAGTCCGATAAATTATCTAATTTTAGGTTCAGAAGGTCCGAATCCCAGGAACATATCAGACTAGCTCCCAGCTCCCTGAAGGCTTTCTTGGCCGAGAAATCGCGTATTCTGCCCCTCATTTGTCACTATGCTATGCGTCGGGAGCACACAGGAGCGTGCGAGGCCAAGGAATTTGATTGAATGTCTCGCGATCAACAAAACTCGAATTTCTTAGCGTCCCAGACGCTGTTTGACTCAAACTTTGACTGGGATGCTCCTCTACGACTTTGCGGGTTGGGGTACGACAGTGTTGGGGGCTTTGCATGACCCCAGCTTTGGATATCTGCGCTAAACGAGTTTACGCCCAGTGCGTAGCCTGTTTTCCTATATATACTCGCGTCCACATGTCGCTCGCTGCCCTTATTTCACTCGCGCCCACTTGTAACCACCTCCATCCCAAGCTACCATGCCCAGGCAATCAACCCGCCTCTCTGCACGTGTGAAGCTCGAGGTATAGTCGGGAGCTATTGAACCCGATGTCTGAGAGGTGTCTCAGCCCGTTGGCCAGAGCCCCAAAGGCCAGGCTGCAATGCCCGCGGGCGCCCCTCTGGCAAGGACCAGGTCGAGGGTAGTTGGAGCCCCTGGGAGCACCGTCGTTGATAAGAGGGCCTCTAGCCGTGCCGCCCTAGCAATCAAGCTGGCGAAATTAGGTCACAAACCACCTGCTACGGACTCATCGACCTGGCCTGCGAGTGAGTTGGGCGAGGCAACAGTATGCGACTTCTCTAGTATCAGCAGGAGCACCAGGCGCTCATCATCTACGACACGTCGTAGATCTGCAAGAGTTATGTCAAGAAGTTTTACAGGGTAGGCCGCCGGAGCAGCTCGTCGACCCGTAGACTGACGTCCATACTTCAGCTTCACGATAAGGGCCTGAAGGATCTTGAATACAAAATCGTACCCCACCCGAATCCTCAAAAGGAGACTTGGAAGGACATGCACCTCTTCCAAGCCAGTGACATAGAGCGGAGAGCGTGGCAAAAACATGAAGGGCCAGCGCGCTTCGATTGATAGTAAGCAACCTTCGCTGTGTAGATCCACCTCGTCGGATACCCCGTGCTGACCGCCGACGTTGATCGTTCGGTCGCCGATAGCATAAGCACCTTGGAGGCGAAGCATTGTGTGGCCCGTCCCGGAATGCCGTTCAACCAGATCCGGTGGATCACGTACAGAACCTGCGCCACGTGCGGTGAAAGAACGTACCGCAAATCCGATTTTTTTGGCAAGGGGTGCTGGTCTTGTTATAAGTGAGCACTGAGTCGTTGTTCCGATCTCTCCTATCAACAACAAATCTGCCGCACAGGTCCACCATCTATAATAACGCAGAAGTTGACGAGGCTGCAAGTCCCGACCAGTACTGACTTCGACCAATTTGCTCGAGTGTGTACAATCGACATACGTCTCGTCTCTGTACGCTGCATTTGTATAATCATTTATGTCGCCCTTTGGGTGCCGTGCCGAACTGGACTTCGCCCCCGCCGGTCTGACCTGAGGTCCGAAAGCAAAACTGATCATATCGGGGGAGCTCGTCGACCGGCAAATAACGATAAAACTGCATACGGAACCGTGCTGCATAGACTGAATCATGAAGGGGTCGTGAACACAGCCGGGTGTGTCTAGCTCATGCGAAAAAGCGAACGACTGGACAAGCCAACGAACCGGCGCATGTTATCCAACGCAAAAAAAAACACGACCCTGTCCAGACATCCGTCCGTCCATCCTTCCGTCGTAACTTACAATAACATCCACACTGGCGGCACAAGATTTGTCTCGAGCGCGAGACAGGCTTACAGACCGGCCTGCCGATCCAGCATGTACATCTGCAAGTCCCTCCAGCCTGAGACAGAAACCATCGTTAGTTGATTAAATCACGAGCGCACGGCCGATCGCCGATCCCCGAACACGCGGTAGCACTCACCTCCGCCGACCCGGACCATGACCTTCTTCTTCGCCACCTCCCCCTTGCGCGTCATCGTCGTCAGCCGGCACGTGACGATCTTACGGGCCAGCGCTGTCGAGAACGCGTACTGCGCGCGGATCTCCTCGCCCTCCTTCGGGACCGCCCTGAGTGGCGGGTCGACGCGCTCGATCAGCAGCCCATGCGCGACCGAGTTGACGATGCGCGCGACCTCCGCATCGAGCGGGTCCTTCGCGCTCGCGGGCGTGTAGTGGTTGGGGTTACCTTCCATCGACGGCGTTGCCGCTCCCGCGCGCGACCCCGCGCGCGAAGGTGAGCGCGTGGAGGACCCATCGCGGAAGCTCGATGGCGGCAGCTTTGAGTGCGGGCGAATGGTCTTGATGTTATAGCCTGACCCTGAGATCGACCCCGACCCCGGGCTGTGCGAGGGGCTCTGGTAGAAGGGGATCTGCTGCACACGCGCGCGCAGCATCGCTTCTGGCGTCTGCGCGCGAGTCGCTGCTGACCTGAAGGAGGACGAGTTGGACTCCACGGTCGGGGCCTCGGATGGATAGTCCGACATCGCGGAGGCGGGGCGGGAGGGCGAGGAGAATTGGAATATCGGAGCAGGGATCATGGAGCGGCTCGGGGGACGGGGCCCGGGGAGACGCGTACCGCCAGGGGTTTCGGAGCGGGCGGGGAGAGGCGAGATGCCGCCGGATGTGGAGAATGTGGGCGAAAAAGCGCGCTGCATGATGGTCGTGGGATTCTCGTCGTCCTCATCGCGCCAGCCTGCTTCAGACTGAGAGCGCCAATGCCCTCCCTTGGCGCTGGAAGGGGCTGGGATGTGAGACGGTGTCTTTGGACGTGAGCGAGGTGTGGCGCTTGTGTTGGTGGACAGTGCAAAAGTGGGGGTATGAGACCGCGACGGGGGTCTTACGAAGGCAGATGCCGAGCCGGATTGGTGTGTCCTAGAGGGCGGGCGATGGAAAGGCAGATGGGTGCTCGAAGAAGGCGCCGTTGAAATGGAAGATGTCACAGGGGACCACGGGCGTGACGATGCCATAGAACTCCGCGATGCGCTACGCTGGTAAGGCGAGGAATTGCTTGAGAGTGGAGGAAGGTCTGGTCGTCCGTAGATACTCGCTGTGGAAGGACGACTTGATCTAGGTGGACGCTCCTCTGGCTCGATGCGTGTGGAACTGTTCCACGGCTGCTTACCGAGACCTCTCCCTTTGACAGTAGAGTTCAAATCGGCGCGGTTCGGCGCGGGTGACGTGTCCGGGGTCATAGACTGTGCGTACTTGTGGCGCGGACGTTCGGGCGTGACGGGCGTTGGGGGCTGACTGCCACGCATGGCGAATAGGGACTGACGATGGCGAAGCGTGGCGACGGGTTCGGAAGAGGGGGCGCGGGATGGGACCTTGTGGGGAACGGGAGTGACAGGGGGCGCGGTGGTTTTGGAACTACTGGTGAATTTCCGGGCAAATTTACGCAGAGGAGAGATTGAACGCGAGAGCGTGCTGGCCGTGCTCAGCGTCCTGTTCTTTTTCCCACCTGATCCCGAGCCACTGGGGGGCGTGAGGAACCCGTTGCGGGTGCGAGACTTGGAGGTTGGACCGGAGGTAGTAGAACCACTCTCGCTCAGCGCCATCTCCTCGCCGACCAGGATCTTGCGCACGTTCTCCATCTCCGTGTCGGTCCGAGAGATGCGCTCGCGCAGATTCTTCCATCGCTGAGTGGACTCGGCGTGGCGCCGCAGACACTCACCGTTCTTCGTCACGCGGTCCTGCACGCCCTTGTCTATGATCGAAAGCACCTTCGTGGTGGCGGGCATGTAATGTCTATATGATATGATGAGAAGAAGAAGGCTGTTAGGTGGGATAGAAGCGCACTTCTTTTTAGCTTCGAACGAGCCCAAGAGGGACTGATATACGTCATAACTCAGCGGAGACTTCTCAGAGCGCACGGATCCAGAGGACTGCATGGACGACGACTGCAACAGCGACTCGTCTGGGCCATATTTATGAACCTGCCAAATGAACTCCTGTTGTCGCGGACATTGAGCGGAGCATCAGACGTGCAACGCAGAGCGACGCACCTGACATCGATTCACGGCTTTCTCCAGGCTCGTCATCATCCCGTCCGCCTGATCCGTCACCGTCCGAAATACGGTCAGCCACTTGTCCTCCTTGAGCTCCTCCCGAAGAACGTCGCTCTCTTCCTGTACGCTCTCCCATTCTGCGATGAACGCAGTATGTTTGCGCAGGAGCGCCGCGCTCTCGCTCGAATCGCCGCCGCGCGCCTTGAGGGTGGCGTTCTTGGCGTCTTGTAAGTATGGTTCGAGAGAGTCGTTGACGGACTTGACGCCCTTGGCAACAGACTCGAGACGTGCGTCGAGAGTCATGAGGGACTGATCGATTACGCTCGTGGCGTTCGCGAGCTCGCCGGAGGACTGGGATTTATGCCGGAGCTCCTGTATTTCTGCATGGGACACGAGGTGAGGGTGTCGTCTGACCCTTGATAAACTTGCACACACCGAAAATGCGCGTCTGGATATCCGATATGCTATAGGAAAGTTCTGTGATGTGTGTGGAGATAGCCAACAGTTGGAGGTCCCTGATAAAAGATAGACGAAGTTGAGCAGAGAAAAATGCAGAGAGAAACTCTAGCGCATACTCGTGGCTCCTGTGGCCCCCATTTCTGACGGAGAGTGCAGAGAACTTAGCAGTGATTGTGATGTCTTCTAACCTCGTTGGAGTGCAGAATGTGTTCGGTCGAATTCGACGCGCAGCGGGAAAGCCGAGAGAGACGACGCACCTTTGTCATTCCGATCTACCGAAACGTTCGAGGACGAGGCGGAGGAAGAGCTGTCGGAAGAAAACGAGCCTGCGGAAAGCGGGGAAGGCGGAAGGTCGGCATTGAGAATGGTACTACGGAGACTATGTTGGGAGGCAGAATGTAGACTAGAGGTACGAGAGGTGGAAAGGCTGAGCAGAGACATGATTAAGGATGGAAGAGAGGCTGATAAGAGTGGTTGGAGCGGGCGGTTGGAAAGGTGGATGGGACGGGTGCTGAATGAGAGGATCCGTCGCGTGGAGGATGAGTGAGTTGCCTGCTGATGAACGGGGTATAAAGGACAGAACCCAGACGAACACGACGGATCCTCTGTGCTCGAAGGGGCGGTGTGAGACGATGCTCGTCAACGTGTGGAACGGCGGGGACAGTGCTCGTGATGGACGCGGACGCGGAGGCAAACGGTGGTGGCTGACGCTGAACGACGAGCCCGCTCTCTTTTCTATTTTCAAGTTGTCTTGGTAATCCTTCTCTGCATCCTCTCTTTCTTTTGGGCTTGTCCGCCGACCCTTTTCACTTGAAGAATACGAACACAGGAATGGTCGACGTTCACACGTGCGTCGTCGAAGCACTCGACGCTGTGACAGATGTCGACGCCGTGTCTTCGTGTCCTATAAAGCCACTCGTTTTGTTTCGTCTCGTCAACACCTGCCCTCGATCTATCGTGACGCAGGCCACAATAGGCTACGACAACCATGGTCAACCTTGGTGTCGCCGCGCTATTTCACCTCATTGCTTGGATCACCCGGACAACTTCGACCACGTCTTCGCCGGGCTTCGGCATCGGGGTCTACAACTCTTCGCAGACTCCTCCCGATCTGCCTTGGGATACCTACAACTACTGCAATGCTCCTCATGTCAATGCAGAGCACTACTCTACCCCCGCGTCGCCCGACGGGTCCGAACTAGTGTATCTCAACGTCATCATGCGCCATCACAAAGTGCGTCCACTTCGGATCTAGGACTTGGCTCTTTCACACGTCTTCACAATGCGCGTGATGGCAAACACAGCGGACACCAGATAATCTGTACCCTAATGAGTACGAGCTGAATCCGTCGTCTGGCTGGAACTGTTCCAACTTCCTTCAATTCAACTACGGGGGCGGGGGCGCCCACGTCTTCCATAACTTCGTCACGCCTCCCACGCATCCGTTTCTATCTCAGATATGGAATGGAACGTGTGATGAGGGTCAGCTCACCGAAGCAGGCCTGCAAGACGCGATTCGCCACGGAAAGGTATCTGCGTCTATCAACCGAATCTGCATATCCTTCATGTTGATGTTCCGCTGCTATCTGCAGGACTTTTGGGGAGTCTATCACGATAAAGTAGGATTTCTACAGATGGTCGACGAGCGCGACATATACGTTCGCACGTCGGTCGCGGATCGGACGTTCCAAGTGGCCAGCGGCTTCTTGTTCGGCATGGACCCTGCAACAGTCCACAAGTCCTGGCCCGTCTTCACCGAGCCCTCCGTCGTGCGTGCATTTATCTCCACTCGTATACCTTGCCCATCCCTTGCTCAGCTCCGTCCCGCCTCCGTCTTCCCAGATTGACTCTTTGGTGCCAAACTATGCGTGCCCGGGTGCAGACGCCATCCGCGACGCCTACCAGTCGGTCCCGGCCTGGACCGATCACCTCCAGCACAATGCGGGCCTCAAGGCGCGGCTCGACGCGACGCTGGGCACCGCAGGCCTCGCCGCTTGGGCATCCTGGTGTGCGCCTCTTTTCTTCTTCCTCTGGTGCGCCCCACGTCCGCGCGATGCGAGCCCACATGCCTGTTTTATTGGCCCGTAGATGACCACTTCTTCGACACGTTCACGTCCCGGACGTGTCACGGCCATCCGCTGCCGTGTAATGCTACGGGGGCGTGCGTCTCGGAGGCCGATGCCAGCCGCGTCCATGCGATCGGCGACTTTGAGTACAAGTGCGTCTACTAAAATACAAGCGAATGACATGGCGTCATCGAACATGCGCTCACACGGGTGCGGCACGGCACTCGCAGCTACATATGGAACGCGGCCGAAAACGCTACAGCGTACACCCAGCTCACGTTCGGTAAGTACGCATACAATACAACACGCCCCACACCGTGCTTCTGCATGGCCACTCGAAAAATCACAACACGAGTAAACACGCTCACGCTCACGCTCGTCCCATCCTGTCCTCCCACCACTCGCTAGGCGTGATGTTCGGCGAGCTCGCGCGCAACTTTGCCTCCTTCCGGTCGGGCACCGAGACGCGCAAACTGCGGCTCTACGTTGGGCACGATGGGTCCCTCATCCGTCTCGCCGCGGGCCTCGGACTAGGCGCCGCGTCGCCGCTGCGGTGGCCCGCGCTGGGCTCGGAAATCGTCATGGAGGTGCGCACCGCCTCGATGCAAATTTGCACGCTCATCATGCTCCGCGCATGCTTCTTTTTTCAACTTTTGCCGTGCCTTGATGCTCACGTCGTCCAGGTGTGGAAGACCCCGGAGCAGCAGTATTTTGTGCGCGTGTTGCATGAGGGCACACCCGTGCAGGCTCTGCGGTGGTCCCCCTTGGATGATTTCATAGAGCTTCTGCAGGCTCAGGTTCCTGACGATATCTTCGAAAGATGCACACAGAGCTCAAGCTAGAGAAGCGTTGTAGTTGTATGTATGTTGCGAAATCTTTCCATGCCTTGTATCTTTTGAGAGCCCAGTATCCAAGTGGCCAGAATAACGTCTCACGTGTCCATATAGCTTGACCGGACCGTGAGGTGCATGATTGAAGACTGCAAATTCTACACATCTCGCGAGGGCCCTGCTTCGTCGACATCCTCCTTTTCGTTGTTGACGTCAGTGTCCCCGTTCACGAAAGTGGTATCCCGCGCTCCTTCAACGTCAGCCTGAGACGGCGCGCCCCTCCTCGGAGCCCGTATGACACGCTGCTTCAAGTCGTAGTTCTTCAGAAACAGCGCTGGAGGGTCGCCAGCGTGCGTGAGCGACCCAGCGGCGGGGCGAAATGCGGGGGACGCACCCATGACAAAGCAGACGACCAACAGGGGCGTATCGACGATCCATATGGTGGACAGGCTCTTCGTGTATGCGTGCACCACCTGCCGGCGCAGGCTGTCTGGCTGTCGATCAAGGCTAGTTAGAGCATACGCTCCGCGGCAGAGCGCTGTGTATCCCACCTGGATGTCTTTCAGCCGCCGCACGCTGTCGGCCAGCGCGTCGGCGCCAGTGGAGATGCCCAGGTCGAAATCGGGGAGCTTCGAGATGCGTTTTTGGAGTTCCTATCCAATCTCATAAGCAGGGGACGAGTGCGCACGCAGACGGGGCGATGCCGTACCGTCGTCCAGATAGCCTGCCCGATCGACACGCCGATCGTAGAGCCAAGGGGCCTTGAGGTTCACGATGTGAGGTGAGATGCGCGTCCAGCAACGTGTCGTCTGGTCTTACCGGACAAAAAGCAGCGCAGAGGTGCTGGTGGCCATGTCTCGTAGCGGCATAGCGGCTTGCATACCGATGATCGGCACCTGCCACAGACCGCCCAAACCAAGCCCTGAAAGTAAAGGGAATATTTCTTGCCTCGCACTGCATGGTTCTATATGATAAGCGTCCATGCTGAGCACACGATGGCGACGTACAGCGACGAGGTATCGTCTAGCAGTATCATCAAGCCGTATCCCAAAGCCATCACCAGCTGTATAGAAAAAGTTCCGTCGTATGAGATGTCGAGCGAGAAGCAACCGACTGCTCACGAAGGATAGCCACATCACGATCCTGTAGTCTCCCAGAGGTCCGACGGCAAAGCCAGAGGCCGCGGACGAGAACGAAGCGCTGAGGGTGAACGTCAGCATCCTACAATACACGCATCTGAGCATCTCCCTGCAAAGCCAATCAACGCTGGAGCATACTGAAGACCAGCCTTGGTGGCTGAGGCTCCCAGCACCTGAAAATACACAGGCAGGTAGAACGTCCCTGAGAACAGGACGTGAGAACACCGCAGCTAAAAGTCATGCCATATGACCTCACCGGAGAAGAATGTCAGTGAGTGCAAAAAGCTGATTATTAGGAGTATCGCCGTCGTCCTCGTCTAAAACATTGTTAGCCGACCATGCGGTATCCAAGCAGTCTATGATTTACTTTAAATATGCGAGGGGGGACGATGGGCGATCGTGTCGTCCACATTTCCCAGAGCGTGGCCACAACGACAAGTGAACAGCCGACCACGAGAAGTGCAATAGTCGACGGAGAGCTCCCTACACCATAGTAATCAGCGTTAGATGTGCCGAAGTCGAAGTGGGGGTATATGGACCCACAGCTGATCTCGCTTTGGTTGAATCCAAGGAGGAGACAGACAATAGCAGCAATGAGCAGGAAAAGCCCAACAAAGTCAAATTCCCTGACGTGTTCACGGAAGGGTTTACCATGATGTGGATTCAGATGAAGGGTGAAGAACAAAAGCGCGAGGGCGACCCCTCCAGTCGGTCTGCACGTTTCAGCTTAGGGGATGGATCCGACAGAACGTGTATGGGCGTACAAGTTTACCCAGAAGCACCTGAGGTGAACATCATAAGATCAGAGTAGGACCAAGAACGAGATCAATCGACGTGCCATCGCCACGAAACGTGATCAGTGAATGCCTGAAGGCCGCATCAGAGTTTCGTTGCATGATACAAGCCTGGAGCTTACACCGCCGACGAGTGGGCCGATGATGCTGCACGATCTGTCAGGACGACTGATAGTAGGCGTCAATTTGACACGCACGACGCAATACCCCAGACCGTTTCTAGGTACCCGCCGTATTTTCCTCGTCTGCACAGATATTGATACAAGAAGTGCGCAGAGTGATGCGGCGCTCACTCTTCCAACGTGATTATATCTCCCATGACGATTTGAACCATCTGAAAGATGCCTGGAACTGTATTAAACGCTGTAAACTCCGGGGCCGAGAGCAACATGTCTCACCGCCCCCACCAATGCCTTGGATAGCGCGTGCCACGATCAGCCAGGTCATGTTCTGGGCCGCACCACACAGAGCGGACCCGATCTGCGATGCATCGTCGTCATCCATCAAGGTCCAGCAAACCGAACTCCGAAACGCCCAGGAGGCCTTACGAGAAAGATGACGATGACAGGGTAGATGACCAGCTTGCGTCCCACGATGTCCGCTAGCTTTCCGTAGAGCGGACCCAGAGCTGCTGATGCGAGCAAATAGGCGCTGAAAAATGCGAGGTCAGAAATTAGCAGCGCGACATGGGATGACGAGTGTAGCGGTCACCTGCCAGCCCATGAATAGTTGTTTCCTCCATTCAGGTCAGCCACTATCGTGGGGAGGGCCGTTGCGACGCTGGGGCAGTATCAGTATCTCGGACCCACATCGAGGGAAAGGTGACTGGCAAACATCGTCTGATCTAAAGCCGCCTGCGCATCGGAAGTATGATAATCAAAACAAATCGGGCGTGCTGCCGCCATGACGCACCAGAAACGTAGTTAGCATGAAGGAGATGAAGACAAGCGGGAGATTGTTATGTGGCAGAACGAGATGTTCTCCGGTCCTCCAGGATTTCCCCGCGTCATGGGGAACAGGCAGGTCCTCTTCGCCAGCCGTTGTATGCAGACCAGGTGGAGGGTGTATTGACTTGGACTCAACTGACATGTTAGGCGATGTAGTTTGGGGCCGAATATGCACAATGAGAGGCGCCCGCGCTAAGACCGCACTGCTTTATACTGAGGGCACAATCACGTCTGAGTAAACGCTCGCACTCATCCAGATGATGGAGCCGCTGGGAGAGCCTGCCAGTAGTCTGCCGTAGTCTCCTCTGCAGACTGATAAACAGTCGATGACGAATCGATTGGGTGGGTCTCTCCTACATATATACAAGTCTGCCGCGGCGAAGACCGAATATCGGCAGCCCTAACCCCCGTCTGGGGTTCTGCGGGCGAGCGATCGAGTTCTTGACTCGTTCGCTCGAGCTCTGCTTCAATGTCTGCACTCATCGCATCGGACCTTTCAGGTCTCACCCTCGTATCCAAAGGGAAGGTACGCGACATCTACGCGACGTCGTCGCCGGATCACCTCCTCTTCGTGGCCAGCGACCGGATATCCGCATACGATGTCATCCTGAACAACGTGCGTTCTCCGGGCTCCTTCCCCCCGAACGAAGTACAACAGCTTTGCTCATCGCGCCCTCGCGCGCGTCTGCAGGGCATCCCGGACAAGGGAAAATTGCTCACGCAGATATCTCTGTTCTGGTTCGGCCGTCTGAGAGAGACGATCCCGCACCACGTCGTGACTGCGAATATCGACGAGATGCCCGAGGAGGTGCGGAAGTATAAGGATCAGCTCGAGGGGCGGACGATGCTGGTCAAGAAGGCGAAGGTCGTGCCGTTGGAGGCCATCGTTCGCGGTTATATCACGGGTGCGTGCATGATATGCTCCTTCTACCTCAAGAACTCCGTTCATGTACGTTCGTGCGTCCAGGATCCGCGTGGTCCGAGTATCAAAAATCTGGGACCGTGCATGGTCTCCCCCTTCCCGCCGGGCTCAAGGAATCAGAGAAGCTGCCCGCCCCTCTCTTCACGCCGTCCACCAAAGCCGATCAAGGCGAGCACGACGAGAACATCTCGCCAGACCAAGGTATTCTGCTATCCCACACACGCTCACAGCCATCACCCAGACGGAGACTGACGCCAGCCCATATCTCCAGCCGCCAAACTCGTCGGACAGGAGCTGTGCGACAGGATCTCGGCCGTCGCGATCCAGCTGTATACCGAGGCCGCCCGCTACGCGCTCTCCCGCGGGCTCATCCTCGCCGACACGAAGTTCGAATTCGGGCTCGTCCCTTCGCCGACCGGCGCCCGGGACGAACTCATCCTCATCGACGAGGCCCTCACGCCCGACTCTTCCCGCTACTGGCCCGCCTCTGGCTACGCGCCGGGCGGTCCGCAGCCCAGCTTCGACAAGCAGTACCTGCGCGACTGGTTGAAGGAACAGGGGTTCAAGAAAGGTTTGGAGGCCGGTAAAGACGGCCAGGGGTGGACCATGAGCGAGGGGGTCGTGCGGGGAACGAGGGAGAGATATGTCGAGGCCAGGGAAAAGCTCGGGGCATGACATTCTGGGGAGGAGCGAAGCGACCAAATGACTGTAGCACAAAACCTATGTAGAACGCGACAAATCTTATCATTATTTCTGATCCAGCTGCAGGGGTTGTCACGTGCTCGCAATCCTCTCAACTTCCGACCACTTCACCCTCTGGAAGTCTGCGATGGCAGACCCTACGGATACGAACGAGACGATCATCACGCCAGCTCAGGCAGAAGCCGCCGAGTCCGTAGACAAAATCCCATGCGGAATGTGCGCCCCTTTTCTCTGCCCTCCGCGGCCCCGCTCACGCGGCGCGCGCGCACACCACAGCTGCAGGCGGCAGTTCTCGCGGTACACCTGCCCCAAGTGCAACATCACATACTGCTCCCTAACGTGCTTCCGATCCGAGGTACCCCTCTCCCCTTCATCTCCCCCGCAACCCCACGATGCTCACCCGTCCCATCCCGTCCCGCCTCGCCCCATCCCGCCCCCATCCCATCCCGCTTTGTCCGCAGTCCCACTCTCGGTGCTCCGAGCCGTTCTATCGCGCAGAGCTCGAGACCGACATCCGCGCCGAGCCCTCAAAGTCGGCAGAGGAGCGCGCGCGCATGATGGAGCTCCTGCGCCGGTTCGAGGCGGACGCCCTCGACGACCCGTTCGCAGACTCGCCCGACGAGCCCGACTCGGATCCCGCCGAAGCAGCCGACGGCGACGATCTAGAGCGCAGGCTCGCGGGGATGGACCTCGGTGCGTCGCCCGCCCTGCTTTCCCGCAAGCCCAGCCCACCCCGCCGCTCACGCGCACAAACATCCCGGCGCAGACGGCGCGTCGTACGAACAGCTCTGGGCCGTCCTGACCCCATCCGAGCGCACCAAATTCCTCACGGCCGTGCGCGACCCCTCCTCCGAGCTCGCGCAGCAGCTCCTCGCGCGCCAAGCGCTCGCAGAGGAGCCCCTCGAGCCGTGGTGGCTCGCCGGCGCCCCGCCCGGGCCCACACACCCGCCCAACCCGCCGTCCCTCCAGCTCGCGCACCGCCCGCCCCCAAAATACGCCCCGCGGCCCGCGCTCGTCCCGCTGCCCGCCTCCCTGGCCCGCCCGCCCCCGCGCGCCGAGCAGCGCGACTTCCCGCTCGCGTACAACCTCGTCGCGATCCTGTAAGCCGCGCCTCCGCGCCTCCCCCGCCTCGTTATCCCTACCCCTGCCTTATCCCGTATCCGAGCCTCTAGCATCGCGTACGCATACGCCACGCGCCACCTCGCCGCCTCCCCGCTGTCGAGCCTAGAGGCGCCCGCGGACGCGCGCGCGCTGATGGGGCGCGCGGTGCCGTTTCTGGTCGACAGGCGGGCGACGACGCGGTTCGCGTCGCTCGCGGGCGTCGTCACGGACGTGTGGTCGCGGCTCGGCCAGGTGCGCCCTTTCTTCCGCCCAGAGCGCATTGGGGGCGCTTTTGTGGGGGTTTTTTTTTTGTTTTCTGACTGGGTGGGTGGGCGAGAGCAGGGTACGATGACGCCGTCGGCTTTCTCTCTCTTGCTCCGCGACGCCGCGACGCTGCTCGCTCCGCGGCGCGTCTCTGTCGTCGGGTTCATCAACGACGACGACGACGATGACGACGACGGCGACGGCGGAGCTCCCGCGCGGGAGGACCCACCGGCCGATCCGCCCGCGTCGCCTGCATCGCGCGCGCTCTCGGATCTGCATGCGCTCTTCCGGCCCGCGCACCCCAGCGTCGCCGCGAAGGTGCTGTTCTACGCCGCGCAGGTCCAGGGCGCGCCCCCGCCGGTGCTGGCGGCGCTCGCGGCCGAGGTGGGGGCCAAGGCGAGGAGGGTGGAGGCGGAGAGCCTTGTGGGGGCGGGGGTTGCTGCGGGGGCGGGGGCGACGCTGGGGAGGCCAGGGAGCGGAGATGGGGGTCGGCCGAAGAAGGCGGTGGTGACGCTGGTTGATTCGTGATCTCCGACTGCTCAGTCCACTGTATGCGAGCACATGCACGTCCACTACTGCAGATCGACGGCAGATTCACTCTTATTGGTGTTATTGGCACGTCGTGATCCTCCGACCACACAAAACAATCGACGGCGTGGATCACGGTGACTTAGTGGCGTCTGATGCGCGCTCGCTCGTGAGGGTAAGGACATGCAGTCGATGCGCGGTTCTATCCACTCGTATCCACCCGTCATGGGCATCGTCAGTGTGTCGTCGCCGACGATTCTCGCTCTGTCACGGGAGACGCGTCGATCGCAGGAGCGACGTGGGGCCCGCTCCTCTTGCAACGCTGATGGAGGATGCTGTACACGGCTTGCATTGGAACACTCGTTCGAGAGCGCGCCGCGACGCGATGAGGGAAGGTTGCTGTGAATCCCCCAGCGCTGACGACGTCACGCATATGGAAGGACCCAGGCCTCTGTACAGTACGTTCACACCCAGCGGTGATTGTGGGCCATCTCTGTCGGTCGGCACCTTGCCCACGACAGGCAAACGTGCGCACCGATCAGAACCGGGAGGTGCGGTCTGCATGCGCGTCGTCAAAGCAATGCGAATGGTCTGGGCAACGCGATGTCCACGGTCACGAGCAGGACGTGGAAGTGGGGCCTCGGACCCGCCGTGCTGGTCGCGGTGGCGCCACATCCGCGCGGCGCGGCTGGCCTTCAAGGCTCTGGCTCGGCGGCGCAGTCCCAGCCGCTGAAATCCCACCCACGGGCGCGCGCCGGGCATGACCGCATGCGCACTGCGCACGAGGGCGGACCGGGTGGGCACGCCTTCCTCTTTGAACGGGCGCGTCCAAGTTTTTGAAGTATTAGGGTGCCGTTCGGGGATTGCCAGCGCCATCGATGCGAATACGCAGGCGGCGCGGGGAGATCCGAGGTGTTTTGATTGAGTGGACACGTCGTGGGCGGTTCGGAGATCTAGAACGACAGCTGGGGGACTGTGCATGGCCCGCGCGGCAGCTAGGGCTTGTTTCTAGGCAGGTGGAGGGTAGCCGTGCGAGGAGGTTGGAACGAATCAGCAGGGAGCGAAGAGAGGGGCACGGGGCGTTGGGGGCGCATCTAGCCATCGACTTGGGCGCTGCGCTGGAGTGGGACGTAAACGGGCGAACGGGCGACGATAGGAACAACACGGAGCGGCTGCGGTGCGACGCGTGGGGAAACACCAGCAAACAGCCTGGGCGCTGGTGCAGTCGGTCGCGTGCCCCAAAAGGGGGATTAGTCTGCTGGGGTCTCTGGAAGTGCAGGCCTGCTCGCCGATCTGGTTTATATTCTCCAGCGACGACGATGCAGCCCTCCCGCTGTTCCCCTCCGCCAGCATGCCTTCCGTCCAGCAACCCTCCCCCGCGCCTGCGTCGCCCGCGTCCAACGTCCAGGCCCGCAAGGGCTCCATGTGTGCCAGCGACCCCTGGGGCGTCCACACAGAGCTCAACATGAACCCGTCCCGCGCAACCTCCTGCAGGCTCACCATCGTCCGCGTCAACCCGCCCTCGATCCAGCTCGACGACGCCCCGCCCTCGCCCCAGCACCGCCGCCACTTCGGCTTCGGCCACCACCGCCGCCACGGCAGCAGCTCTTCCGTCGGCCCCAACCCGTCCATCGGCCCCGCGGTCAAGCCCGACGTCGCCAGGCTCAGCTTCGCCTCTGCCACCTTCGCCGCGCCCGGCTCGCCCACCGCAACGGGCAACTCCAGCCCCTCCTCCCGCCCCACCAGCCCCACCCTCGCCCGCCCGCGCTCCCCGACAGGCAGCGGCACACACCGCCACGCCGCCTCCTCCATCTCAAAACCGCGCCTCTCCCCCGACCAGCTCGTCCACCTCGCACACCAGTCATGCAACCCCCGCTCCGCCGCGCCCTCGCCCGCCCACTCCCCGCACTCCCCGCACTCCCCCGGTCACCCGCCCGCAGCCCCAGCGTACACCAGCCCCGCGTCCTTCACCGCCCTCGCGGACGACGTCTACCTCCCCTTCATCGACCGCGCCCAAGAGGTCTCCGCCCTCTTCGCCGGGCCCCCCTCCGCGAAGCTCCTCACCCTCCTCTCCCAGATATTCCCCACCCCGCAAAACGAAGACCCGCCCACGTCCACGCTCTTCCACCTCGATCCCCGCGAATGGACGTTCGCCCAGCTCGAGCACTGGCTCAAGCGCGTCGACCGGGACCTCGTCTCCGATCCCGTGTGGATACTGTGCGCCCGGCGCTGCGTCCTCGCCCACAGCGAACTCGTCTGGGAACGCTTGAAGGGCGCCCTAGGCTCGCCTCCCGAGCTCGACCCCGAGGACTTTGAGGAATACGACCCCACGCTGCTGCCGTACATGTTGTCCAACATGCAGCATCTCCAGGCGGACGACGCGACCCCCGCCGGGCTCCTCAGCGAGGGCATGGTCGGGTCCCTCTCCCCCGAGCAGGACTCGGTCGCGAGAGCCCTCTCGGAGCACCGCGCCGCCCACGCCCACGACCACGACGAGCGACCCGACCCGCCGCCGGGCTTCCTGCGCTCGCCCTATAACGAGCCGAGCGAGCTCTCCATCGAACCCGTCTTTGCGCCCACCTCGCCCCCGGCCGAGCACGAGCACCCGCCCACGCGCGCCGGCGCGCACCGCATGCAGGACATCTCCGAGGAGGTGCGCGAGAGCGAGGAGGATGCCGCGGAGGACGCCGCCGCCGCCGCCGCTGCTGCTGCTGCGCCCGCGCCGCCCGCGACGAAGGAGGTCATGCAGGGCATCCGCATCTCCACCGCGCCGGCGTCGCCTGGCTTGTTCGCGTCGGGATCCTCGCCCAACGCGCGCCCGCGCTCGTTCTCCCCCCTGCCCCCCGCCGCGTCCCCGTCCGCGTCCCCGCCCACGCATCAGGCGGCCCCGGACCCCGTCTCGGACCCCGTCTCGGTGGGCGCGATGGCGGAGCACAACGCGTACGCGCCCGCGGCGGACAGCAGGGACCGCGACCGCGATCGCGATCGGGACCGGGACAGTAATAGGGACCGGGACAGCGTGCACGAGGGCTCCGTCGGGCGGCACCACCACTACTACGCCTCGTCGACGACGAGCAGCGATATCCCGTACGACGTCGTCGGCGAGCGGGGCCCCGGCAACCCCCTCTTCCCGCAGAGCTTCGCGCGGCTCGCACTGGGGCCGACGCTCAGCGCCAAGTGAGCACACCCTCCCTCTCCCTCCCCTTTCTCCCCCTCCTCTACCCCCTCCCCTCGATCCCGTTCGTCTAAGCGGCGGCTGACCGCGCTCGTGTTTGTTTCCGCGCTCGCGTTTGTGCCCGCGCCTCGCGCATGCACAGCAACCCGCAGCTGCGCTCGCCGAGCGCGCCGCCGCCGCCGGCGTTCTCGAACCCGCACGCGATACGGATGGGCGTGCGCGGGCGGCGGGCGGTGCCGAGCTGGGCGGAGAGCTGGGACCCGCTGAAGCACGAGTATGCGGTTACGCTTGCGAGCGGGAGCAGTGTCGGCGGGCCGTAGCGTCGCGGGTGGCGGGTGGCGGGTGGCGGGTGGCGGGTGGCGGGTGGCGGGTGGGAGGGCTTGTGTGGATTGGATTTGGATTCGGATTGGATTTGGATTTGGGGACTCTGGCTCGCTTTTGTTTTTCGTTTTTGGTTTTTTCTCGGTCGGTCGGTCGGTCGGTCGGTCCGTGGAGGATGCGGCGGGATCTTTGTTGCGCTTGGTCGCTGTCTCTGTTGTCGTATCACGCGATTTCTGCATTCGCCGCTCTGCCGCGCCCTCGTGGCGTCTGCTATACCAGCTCATCTCGCAACGCAACTACATAGCAGGGGGACACACGACGGTCGTTCCGGTGAGGAGCGTGCAAACGTATACATGCGAACGGCGGGCGGACATCGAGGGGGCGCGTAAAACTAAGACTGCGGCGGACATGGATGAAGCGAAGGAGAGCGATTCTGATAGCTGTTGGCGTGAACGCTTTGGCTGGGCTGCGATGCGAGCGCCGCGCTGCGCCGAGCCGGCCGCGATCGATCGTGGAGAGAAGGATGTGAGGGGTTAGTACGTATGTGGAGAGCAGGTGACGTGCTGCGGGGGCATCAAAAACCAACAGGGCAGACCAAAAAAAAGTGCAACGAAAGATCATGATGCGGCAAAAGAAACTAGGGGTAGCGCACAGCAACGGCGGACGTAAAAACACAGAGACACGAAGATGCAAAGATACACGGGCACGGGGGCACGGGGGCACGAGGGCCGCAGAGTGCGCGCGATCAGAACGGGGCGTCGGGCGCGGCGCCGCCGTAGCGCGGCGGGAGCTGGTCGTCGGCGATGAGCGGGCGGAGCTCCTTGCCGATGGCGTGCGCGCCGCTCCCGGCGACCTTCATCTTCGCGAGGGTCGCGGCGGAGAGCAGGGGCTTGAAGAGCCAGAAGATCCACGTGAGGAAGCCGGGGACGTTCACGAAGAACTTGTGGGCCTGCGGCGCGGGGTGCGGGGGCGCGAGGGCGCGAGGGGCCAAGGCGTGTGTCAGCCGGCGTGTGGGGAGGGGGAGGAGGGAGGGCGTGGGTGCGTACGAGGAACTCGGGGTAGTGGTTCTGGAATATGCTGCTGGCTTCGGCGGCTGCGGCTTTGGAGTTCGCGGTGCGGCTGTTCCAGCCGACGCCCTCGTAGTCTGAGCGCGGGCGCGCGCACGCGTGCGATGAGGTCGGTCGGTCGGTCGGTGTGGTTCTCGGCTATGGGCTTTATAACGCGAGACGTACCGTGCACTTGTACCATCTGGTCGACGGTCTCGAGGTCCATGAGTGCGATGCCGCGCTCCATGAGCGCGATGCGCCACCTGTGGGCGACGGTGGTCAAAGAGCCGTCATTGTCGAAGCCAAGTCAAACGACGAGCGGGGCACATACCGGAGGAAGCGCTGCACGTCGCCGAACACGGCGTCCAGGTCCTTGTTCGCGCCGTAAAAGTTGTACCTGAGGGAGCGTGAGCGCGGGCACGCACGGCGCGGTGCGTTGTCGCACGTACGTGACGGGTCTGCCCTGCTTGTCCTTCCCGTAGATATAGCCGAGCTTCCCAAACACGTCCGCGGGGAACGTCTCCCGGACGGCCTCCTCGACGTTGAACTCGTCGCGCCAGCGGAGGGTCGCGACCATCATCGTCTTCGCCTCGGCGACGTTCAGGTTCCTAGTGGAGAGTGCGTGTTTCGGCGGCGGTGAGCTGGGGGCTGCGCGCGCGCGCTGCGAGGAGAGGGGGAGGAGGAGGGGGAGGGGACGCGCCTCGCACGGAGCCATTTCATGAGGACGACGCTCGCGCGCGCGTCGGGCTTGCCGCTGGGGTCGAGCGTGGCGCCCCAGATGGTGACCGGCGTCGTCTTTGCGTCCGGGTTGGCGTCGTACGCGCTCGCGAATATCTCGGGGAGGTGCGTCTGCGGCGGTCATGAGCATAGTGTGGCCGAGGCAGCGACGGCAACGCCGGGGGGACAGGGGCACGCACGCGGAACTCCTTGAGGGCTGCCCATTCGCTCGCTGTGAACTTCTGGGTCAGCGGGCTCTGGGGCTCTTCTTCGGCCTTGTTCTCTGCGACGAGGAGCGTCGTGTCGTCGGTGGTGGTGCCATCCGTGGTGGGTTGTGTGGGGACGGGCGCGGTCTCTGTGGTAGACATGGTGGTCGTCGGTGAAGGTGGTCGAAGGGCAGAAGCGGCCCTGAGAGCATCTGGCCTTGTCTGATAAGATCCGACGTGCGCAGGTGACTGATATCATGGGAAGATATAGGCCATAATTTGAACCAATTCATTACTTGGACGCGAGTTCGAATCCCGCCGTGTCCTCTTTTTCAATGCCGGTGCCATGGGCGTGGGAAGCGACCTTGAGGCACGCGCCGAGCTTGCCTCGGAAGCCCTCACTGCGTCGGCAACCCACAAGCCATCACCTCGCACTGCGTCGAGACACCATGAGCTTCAAGAAAAGGTGCGCATATCTCCACACATCGTTTCTGCACTGTCGGCTCTAAACGTGGCTTCGCAGTAAACTCGACCTCCTCGTCCGCGTGCGCTACCAAAACCCCCTCCCTGCACCCCCATGTCCTCCAAAGCTCCTCGACATCCCGACGAACCCCATCCGCTACACGCGCCCCGAGTTTCTAGATGCCCTCGCGAACGACACACCGCTCCCCATGATTGTCGACGCCGAGTGCGGGATGCCGCTTGACCTTGGCAAGTGGGAAGCCCTGTGGGAGGACGGCGCAGACGACTCAGGTGCGCGCGCGATCCCCTCGTCCTGTGTAATCCGCGCTCACAACGCCGCGACCTTTCTGCGGATGCCGCCTCCTGCGATACGCGCGCGCGCGCATGACCTCAGCACTCAACCCCGACAAGAACAACCTGCCGCTGCTCGACCCAAAGGACCAGTTCCTCCTGAGCGACCCTTCCAGCTCCGGCGGGTTCGGGAACGGCGAGTTCTCCCGCACGGGATCGGGCGCGTCGACGCCTCTCCCCGCACACGTCTCCTGGCTGCGCAAAACGGAATACATCAGCCGCGAGGGCTCGTCGTCCGGCCCCCGCGCAACGGCGATGGAAATGTGCGTCGCGATCCTTCTCTCCCTGCCCAGACCCGTCGCTCACGCGCCCGCCGCGGATAGACGCAGCAACCACGACACGCCGGACGTCTCCCGGGACGCGCAGCTGCGCTCCGTCGAGCTCTCCTTCGCAGCCGCCAACGATAACTTTGACCTCGCGGCGCTCCGGCACCCGACGAAGCCCCACCTCACCGCCGAGTCCTCGTACGAGATCCTCCCCGACGCGGACATCTGGGCGAACGCGTACGATCTGTTCAGGTTCAGCGAGCGCCCCGGGGACCGCCCACCCGACGTGCGTTCTCGTTTCCTTGCTGCTGCGCGTCGTATGTTCACGCTCGCGGGTGCAGGTCGAGGACCCCCGCCTCAACTGTGCGATCATGCGGCCGATGGAGTCTGACGGGGACCATTTCCTCGCGTACTACCTCACCAAAGAAGACGAGGCGGTCGAGCAGTTCCAGAACGCGCGCCGCGCGGCCGGCATCGACGTCACCGAAAACGAGGACGAGGCAAGCGCTCACGACGTCCCCACGTTTCATTTCATGCTCATGACTCGCGCCTCGCTCGATCTCTTCAGGCGACCGACTTTCACTTCGTGCGGGACTACGAGGTCGTCAAGGTCGAACAGGACGTCCCGAACGAGTTCTTGCTCGTGTTCGACGAGGGCAACATCAAGGTTGAGGTGCAGTCCACGGCCGGGGCCGCGACCGCGAACGGGCGCGCGCGCGAGCTCCGTGGGCGGGGCGCGTACTACAAGAACATCGAACGCAAGATGGTGCTGAAAAAGAAGCGGACGGAGGTGCGTGGTGTGCTGTCCCTCGTTGCGCCCCTGCCTTGGCCTTGCTGAGCGCCGCCCGCACGGACAGCCGACCGAGCGCTTCCGCGACAAGTGGGCGCTCGTGCGCGTCGCACACACGCCGCCGAGCCGCGAGGAGGCGGAGGAGCGCGCGGAGGCGCTGGCGGAGGTCGTCGACCCGCTGTACCTCCTGCAACGCGACGCGGACGCGGACGGAGAGGAGGATCTCGGGCCCTCCGTTTCTGTGCCGCCGCCGGCGGTGGAGAACGGGATGAGCGGCCACAGCACGGCTATCAAGGTGGACGTGTGACGGACACTGGACAGGCTGCGCGTCGCGCGACGTTGCTCTGGATTATTTATGCGTGCTTTCTTAGTTGAGATGCTGTGCTACTGCGCGATTTTACATAGGGTGAGCTGCGGCACCCATGCATGCAGAAACAAGTGTAGATAGAGCTACAAGTCGACGCCGCGCCCGCCCACGCGAGCCTGCCACTCACTATCTCGGTACAGAGTTTGCAACAAAACAACAAAGAGCAGATTGAAACCACCCGACGGCGCCCCCTTTCGGCTCGTCGCCGAGATATGACGGACATCATGATGCGAGGGGCGTGCGGTCGACGGCTGAATTGCGGAAGGAAGATTTATCCTGCATCGAGTCTGTGTGGACGAGGGCGCGAGAGGCGTTCGTGACGGCACGCGACGCGAAAGTGAGAGCGCGACGCACCGTTGTTCGTTTTGTATTCCATGACCGTCGCCAGAGGCAGGCTGAGCACACGACGGATCATCTCCCTGCAGCCGCATGTGATGAGCGAGGCCCACGACAGACCGACGGCCTCAACGGGCTCAACGCACCTGGTCCGCTCCCGCACTTTTACATCGCTATCGCGGGTCCACACGCTCACGATATCCTCGCTCTGCCTCACGCTGATCGTACACCCACAGATATCTGGCCACTCCTCGTCCTTCACGTCCTTGCCCTCCTTCGCGTCCTTCGGCCCGCTCCGCCAGCTCTCTGCCTCGTCCGCCTTGCTGCTGCCGGCCGCACCGCCGCCCCCGCCCCCGCCGGCGGCCTCCTCCGGGGCGGCGCAGTCGGCGAACTGGTCGCCGACGATGGCGAGCACGAGGTCCTCCCAGACGCGGTCCGCGACGCCCTTGCGGAGGCGGAGGATCCACTTGCCGCCGGGGAGGTTGAGCGGGTCCTCCCAGACGGGCCGGCGGACGCCGGAGTGGAAGAGCAGGTAGTCGGTGGTGGGCAGCAGAGCGGACGGCGGGTGCAGGTGGGTCCAGAGCGACCAGAAGGACTCGACCTGGGGCGCGCGGGCGGTCAGCTGTGGGTCAGCGCGCGGGCGGGGGGGAGGCAAGAGTCAGCGAGTGGCACGCACGGAGTGGAAGGCGGAGATCTTTTTGATGCCCTCTTCGTAGTTCGTGATCTTGTTCCCGGGCGCGCGCTGCTGCCTGAACCAGAACACCCAGCTGGGTCGTCGACGCGCGGGGGAGGGAGGGAGGGAGGGAGGGAGTGAGCGCGGAGGACCTCGGTGGAGAAGGAGAAGGGGCAGACACACGTATTGCGGAGTGGGTGGACGGAGGGCGCACCGGGCGAGCCGGCTGGCCCTGGGCTCTTTTCCTTGGCGGACAGCCGGTCGTCGGTGAGCGATGTGGAGAAGTGTCGGGAGGGTATCCGCGGGCGGGGCGAGGCGGCAGGCATGGTCGAGGGGGCGGCGGTGGCGGCGGTGGCCTGGCCGTCTTTGTTGGGGGGGAAGCGGGGCTGGGGCGAATGGTTTGAGAAGTAGCCTGCCATAAGAAAAAGGGAGCAATGGTTATAAGTTAGGAGGAGGTATCTCGTCACAGCGTCGACAGTGAAGCAACAAATAAATTCCACCCCTCAGCGGACCCCGGAACTCCAGCCGCTCTCTCGACCTCTTAAACTTACGCTGCGAGTTTTGTGGCATGAAAACCAGGACTGCGAGCGCCGGCTACATCGACAATGTCGCCGGAAAATCGCTCGCGGCGTGTACATCCAAGAAGCTCACGACAGACAGCCAGGATGGAACGGCGCAGGCTATGAACTCGCATCCCATTCTGGTGGGACACACCGGTCTATTTTCACATCTGACAGCTGCCTGGTATACGATGCTGCGTATTTATCCATAGCACAGCACACGAGGAACTAGGGACCCTTCACGGTAGATCACAAGGACATACACATAATTGATGTGACAACGTAGGAGATGGCGATGCGTGTGGTATTCCATATGGGCAACGCGAATATATTGTGCACTCACGCGAAAGTGTGCCGACATCGACCTGCAGGCGAACTGCCAGAGTAGACGCTTTGCATTGTGAATGAAAGAGAAAGACGGGAAGTGGAAGGGTATGCATTACAGACGGGACTCAGATGCGGATCGCCTCTGTATTGGTTATTGGTCCAGCCAAGATCTGGGCTTCGCGAGAGTTGCCAGGAGCTGCCCTCAATCTCGAGCAACGATGATTATATCTCGGACTTGCTTATTTGAAGGTGTTGGTCGACGGGCGCTGCGCACACATAGCCTGAAATTCTGTCTGGTTGAGTGGCGGAGTGATTCCACAGTCACCTCAACGTCTGAGAGAGTCCTGAAAGTCTGGAACGTCGGAGGAAAGCAACTGTGGGCGGAGGATGAGGTGGACTGGGTGACAAGAGCCGGCGGAGGGACGACGGAGGGGACCCGAAAAACCCCGTGCCGATGTGAGAGCGCAACATCACAAGCTGGTCCGCTCACTCCTCCCCCTCCACCACCTCTACTCCACCACCCTCCATATTCCTTCTAATCCCCTTTGCTACATGCGACTCTAATGAAGCTCACCCTGCGTCAACAATGGAGGCTCCGCCCTCTCTCCTCTTTCCTCGGTTTCCTCGACCTCAAAACTGGCGTCATCGTCGCCCTACTCTTTGCGGTGCGGATCCTGTTCGACGGCTTCCTCATTACCGCGGTGTTGATAGATGCCGATGATTTATGAACCCCGTAGCTTCTGAACAAAGTCGCTGGCGTGTATGGCTTGATCGCCATGTTGACGGGCGCGGGCGGCTCGGCGGCTCAGCTTAGCCAGTACATCTACTCTGTTTTCGGTCTCGTAGCACTTGCATGGGGCCTCAAGGCCGTGGAAGAGGTAAAACAACTCTTGATTTGTCTCTCCACCCGACTTCTTGCTCACATCTTCGTTTCATTCGGACCACACGCGCAGGAGGATCCTAAACGCACGCTCTACTTTGCCCACTTCTTCTTCGCGGACCACGTCTTGTCCACGGCGTGGACAATCTTCTTTGCTGTCCATTGGTGGGTATACACACCGCACGATGGCCGCCGCTTTGCCAACTCTCCTGCCCAGCAAGCCCTCATTGACGGCTACATCGGTCATCACCTGAACATGACCGAAGCCCAGCGCGTCGCCGCTGCGGAAGATATCTGGGGCAGGGAGAAGGGCATCGCCGCTACCATCATCGTTCTAGGCTGGCTTTCCAAGGTGCGTTCCCGTGCCTATATCACCATCCCCTGTTCGCCGGCTTCCCACAACAAAACATGACATCTCTCACATCACACACCCAAACATAGTTCTTCTTCGCCGCCCTCATCTATTCCTTCGCACACCACCTCCGCAGGGGAACGTACCGCTCGCTCCCGCTTTCCCGCCCAACGGCAGCCCTGTCCTCCACATACACCGCCGCACGCGCCGAACCCGACGACGACTCCTTCGAAGAGGCCGCCGACGACTTCTACTCGCCCAAGACCGCCACCACGCCCCTCCCCCTCCACACCCACCACCACCCCGCCAGCCCACATCACCCGCAAAACGTCACCCGCCGCCCCGGCTCGGCCGGCAGCTTCGCCGACTTCGTGAGTGCGCCGCCCCCGCCGCGGCGCACGCGTGGGAGCCTGCTCGGCCGCGGCATCGGCGGCGCGGCGGCGGGGAGCAGCGGCGCGAGCGGCAGTGGGAGTGGGGGGAGCGCCGGGGAGGAGGCGGACGACGAGGTGCTGTTTGACGAGGAGGAGGCGGGGTCGGCGTCGGGGCGGAGCGGGTCTGGGGAGAGGGATCGGGCACCGCTGATGGATGGGCAGGCGCAGGGGACGGCGCGGGGAGGGATCGGTGCGGGGAAGAGCCGGATGCGGGGGTGAGGAGGTTGTTCATGAGCTCGCCTGGCAGAGAGGCGCGGTCGCGTGAGTTGCGTGTTCATTTTTAATTTTCCCATCCTTTGACTGCACTGCGGGAGTCTTGCGAGACGAGATGTAAATTGGGATCGTGGCTGGTAAAGTGCGTATGCATGTTTTAAAGTAAGCTGTGCTTGTGTCTACGTATACTCTGCGAGCAGTGCGGTGCAGTGGAGGACAGGGGGTGTGATGGACTCGTGATATTGCTGGGGCGTTCATCTATACATTCATTGCAATCACCATCCTTCGTGAGTAGAAGATCGTAGCTGTCCGACTTGCGTGTGTGCGTGTGTGTGTTCACTGCACGGCCGTCTCGGGGTGCCCCTTCTCGACGTCCTGGACATCGCCGCGCGCGGTGTTCTTTTCTTCTTGGTAGACTTGGTCCGCACTGACGATGGTGACCGACCCACTCGCCAGTGCCGCTGCCCTGCCCGTGCCGAGGCCGCGCTCGGCCAAGGTGATGCTCGTGGTATTGTCCGGGGGCGGCACAGACGCAGATTCTCCGGTCGCAGCCGCCGCGGCGCGTGCGCGCCTGCGAGCGATGGGGTTGAGTATCGCGGCGGCGATGAGGACGAGGCCGTCCATGAGCTGTGGAGACGGGCGACGCGCGCGGATTGCACGGGGGAGCCACGCACGTTCAGACGAGGCGCGCGGCGGAGAACGGGGCACGGGCACGCACGATGACGACGGAATACGTGACGCTCGCGATGACGTCGAATTTGGGCTTGAAGGCGAGCGAGAGGTCGGAGAAGACGCCGCCGAGGAGGTCGACGAACATGAAGGTGACGGAGATGCCGATCACGGCGCGGTGCTTGTGGATCTCGTAGTACTGTGGGCTGCGTCCTCGGCGTGAGCGACGTAAGGCAACGTAAGGCAAGGCAGAGCGGCGGCCACCGCGGGCGGGGACGTACATGAGGGCGAGGGCGATCATGATGGAGCTCAAGACGCCAAAGAACTGCACGCCGCGTTCGCCAGACTCCGCGCCGTTGTGGTATGCCGGCTGGGTCATATGGAACATCGAGCGTGTCAGGAGCTGTGAAAAAAGAACAGGGGGGAGGAGAGAGCGTACGCGGATGGCGTAGACGAAGCCGACTTGCATGCTCGCGCTGATGATCAGTATTCCGAGGATCATGAGGTAGCAACGGCGTGCAGAGTAGCCGCCATTATAATACATGCACTGTCAAGTTCAAAGATCGTGAAAATTTGGATTTCCAGAGGTTTGTGGTAGTCGACAAACCTGGCCCCATGACAATAGGGAGAAGAAGCCGAAGAGCTGGGGCTGGAGAATGAGCGGGATGTTCAGGTCTTGAACGATGACGTATATTCCCAGGGGGATAGACGAAAGGGACCATATAAGGCTGTGGGGGAAGACGAGGATAGACATGAGTCAAAAATAATAATTACTTTATTTTGAACACTGACACAAGCCAATGCGACAGACCCTCTGTCGACTTTGTACGCCAGCTCTTCCACAGCTGTGGAATGAGCTGTGCAGTCCAGCATACTGTGCCTAAACCGGAGCAAGTTAGTGAGCATCTCGACAACGCGACATAAGGGCACACACCCAGCGTGCCCAGGACATTCTCCGCGACGCGATTGGTAGGCATGTCGAAGCGACGCGTTAATTAGACAAGTATCTCTAGTAAAGTATTCTGAGCTTCGACGCCTGTGAGTCTTCTAACGGCAGGGAACTCCGCGCGGGGTCGAGAACGGAGAGAACGACTGTCAAACCAAAGCAGCCCGCAGAATTAGATCGCGCGAGACATCTATAGGGTGAGTCGGGGCTATAAGAGGGTCAGGGGAGTGATCACAGAAGACGAGAAGCAAATTGTGGCGATCGGACGAGAGCAGTGTTCGCCCACATTTTTTACCTCACAAGCCTGCGATGGAGTCACGCAATGCCATCGGCTGCCGTATAGAGGTCCGTCGGATGGTCTGTGACTACGGTGTTCGGCGCTCCTCCGCCGCGGCCAGCCTCCGGAGGTCCTGCGGGTCGGCATCCCGGCAACCTTCACCGGCCTCCGGCAACCGATCAAGCAACTTGCGCCGAAACACCACCGTGTGGGGAAGCGTCACATTCAGACGTTGGCACAACTCGAACGCTGCGCAGAAGCGAATGGGAAAGCTAACTGTGAGTAGTGAGATTGCAATCAAAAAGCAAGGCGTGTTCCACGAGGTAGCCGGGAAACGATGATACTATACACGATACATATGACACCACGCATGCCATAACACAGGATGGCATCAGAGCCGCACGTAAAGGTATACAACGCGGATTTCCGATCGTCCGCGCACACACGGCACTGAGACTCTACGGAGTCATTTAAGAACGCAGGTTGTATATCGTCCTGCCGTAGTAGGCGCCTGTGGCGGCTGACGTGACTGTCAGCAGCGCTGGGACGGGGCCCTTGGCGAAGCGCGGGAGTGAAGAGAGCAGAAGGACGGCCGAGGCGCCTGCGTTCAAGGGTCAGTTGTAGCCCGCAGATTGCTTCAAGGAGGAAGGAATAGGAGAGATGACGAACCCAGCGCTGTCTCGAGCCCGTTCGCGGTATGTTTACGGATGCTGTCCCCGCTGTAAAGGTACAACACGCCTACACTGAGCAGGACGTCAGAGACGTCGTCCGGATCATGTGTTCGCATGTTACACACCCCACACCAGCTACGATAGACGGGATTGAACGCGTCCGGACGTAGCCAGTGACACCACCGACGATGCATAGGGTGCCCATCACAAGTGCGGGGTAAGCAGACTGAACATCACCGATCGATTATCATTAGCCCCCTTGTCGACTGACCCCTCAAAATTGCACCCACCATCTCTTGATATTTGGTGAGTAGATTTGGGGATCGTCTGAGGGTGTGGTGGGAGGTAAAGGGAAAAAGGACACGTATTCCTGCGCAGAAATAGACGGTGTTCACACAGGCGGGACAAGTCTCGGCAGCCCTGGGTCTGGGGAAACCACGTGGAAACGCTGACATTTACCGCCGGGCCGCGGCCTCAGCGCGAATTTCAAAGATCCAACCCTATTTTCATTCTTACGTCAAAACTGCTTCATACTTCAACTAAGAGCACCTTCGTGAGCATGGTTTCCGACGTGTTACCCCAGAAGAACGAGGAGTACGGGACGAAGGAATATTGGTGAGCGTGAATGGCCTCTCAGAAATTTTTATGCTCAATTTTTTTGTTTCCCCAGGGATCAGCGTTACACACAGTGAGCTGCCTCGACCTCGTTTGGCTTTATTTCGAGACCGAGGCCCAACAAACGCCTCCAAGGGAACCCGAAGATGCCTCGTTTGATTGGTTCAAGAGATACGAGGATGTCGCTGGCCTCTTACGGGATGCGATCCCTGACAAGAACGTCCGGATCTTGATGCTCGGATGCGGAAATTCCACTCTGTCTGAGGACGTCGGTATCGGGTCTACCCACTTGTGTTTTGCACGGCACTGAGCTCGGTAATATGGATCGGCCTTGCAGATGTATGACGATGGGTACAAGAATATCGTGAATATCGATGTATCTGCGCGTCTCTGTCTTGTTTTCGCGTGGTTCTCATCCGCCCTTCGCAGTATTCCGACGTCGTGATCGAGCAGATGCGGAGCAGGCATCGCAGTACGCGACCAGGGATGGAATGTAAGCTCTTCTCAAACCTGAGGCTAGCGCCGGGATTTAAATGATCGCACGTAGGGCATGAGATGGACATCCGAGACTTGAAATTCGACGACGCGTCCTTCGACGTTGCCATCGACAAAGGTGCGATTCCGGTGTAGATTTGACATTGTAGCGTACATGTTGAAAAGTGTTCGCTCACCAGGGACCATGGATGCTATGATGACAGCAAAAGGAGACGTTTGGGTACGGCCGATTAATGACCAGCATGCGTCCGACGCTGATATCCCCACAGGATCCTCCTCAACAAGTCATCGATGACTGCACGAAGGAGGTCGACGAAGTTCTTCGGTAAGAAAGGGAATTTCATTTTGACTAGGCGTGTCGCCGCTTACGACCACTCTTCGCAGTGTTCTTAGAAAGGACAAGGGCCTTTTCTTATACCTCACATTTGGCCAACCGCATTTCCGTCGCCAGTTCCTCACAAGGGAGGGTACGACCTTAGAGATAAAGCGGATAGGAGAAGCGTTCCACTATTATTTTTATATCGTCAAGACTTGATCTTCAGCGCAACGAATATAAAATATACACCACAGCAAGGCACGCTCGGACTGGGGTAGACAGACGGGCGCGCGAGGTCCTAAGAAATAGAATATTCAGAACAAGAACTTGACATTCTTATAGAAATCCAGCAGCGGGTTCTCCCCGTTCCTCAGCCTCGTTTTGCTCAAGTCCGCGTACGTCTCTAGGAACTCCGCGTGCGTGAACACACTCGACTTGCGCTCCCCGACCGGTAACCCACTCGCGCTCGCCATGCCGTCCACTGGCGGCCGCCTGTTCCGCGGCTGGTACGACGAGAAGAAGCCTGACCCGGACGCGAGCGAGGACGCGCTAGTCGCGAGCGGCGAGAGCCGCGTGTCCACCACGGGCGCCGAGTCGGTGGGGTTAAGCGGCTGCGCGAGGACGTGCTCGTACATGTCCCGGAGGCGCTCGAAGTGCGTCGGGAAGAATATGTCAAAGTACCCCTGGCGCACGAACAGCGTGCTGCACGGGATCGTAGTGTTTTTGTACCGCGTCTGCACGACGGGTGCGTTCACGCCGGGGATCGTGTCCGGCAGCGCATTGAAGTCGGAGAGGAGGAGGCGGTGATGCGGGAAGTGTGTGCGCAGGGTGCGCAGGAGGCTGAGGAGTCGCGTGGGGATGTATTCGGGCATGGAGAGGTTCGGCGCAAAGGGGAGATTGGTGTAGATGGAGCGCACGGTGTTGGATTTGAGGAGCGAGGGGAGGGGCGGAGGATGGCCGAGGCGGCGCCGGAGGGAGAGGAAGGATGAGATGAGGGGATCGGTGACCCGTGTGTAGTAGATCCCAAAGTCGCCCGAGTCGTCAATAGTGATGAGGGCTTGGTATGGCTCGAGCGTGCGGTAGTCGTAGCGGATCATATCATGTGCAAAGTTGTCCTTGACGAACCAGAGGGGTGAGATTGCAGTGCGGAGGGGTTTCAGAGAGTACTCACGACAACTTCCATCGCGAGGAAAAAGCAAGGCGACGGTTCCCGCTTATTCCAGTGGAAGATGCTCTTGTTTGTTATGCTAACACACGGGTGCTCGGGCAAAAGTGTTTCTTCCTGCACTTTTGCTAGCCGCCCACTGATCTCGACAATGTTGTACCGTGTCCGCTCGTAGACTTCCGGATACTGTTCCCGAATATAGTTCAGGATGTCGAGAGCGAGCGTCCCATTCCCAGCACCGATCTCGTATACCACGAGATCCTCGTAAGGGAAGTATTTGAGGAGATATTCCGAGACGATGCATTGAGCAATGGCCTGGCCATAGTACGGCTACTGGTGAATAATCATGAAGAGTTAGCTTTCTCCGTGATCCTTCACTTTGCGTTGACACAACAGAAATGACCTTAAAGAGCTCTGTAGGTGTGTGCCAAATCTGCTTCCCAGGACCTCCGTGCTCATCAACATCATAAGCTGCATACCTCCTCGCAATTTCGTCCTGAAACTGCGCCTCGTCCCGCATGGTGTTAAACTCGATGGGATTTTGTTCTGTCGACGTGAGGATGGTCGCTTGTTTTGGGAAGTAGCCGTAGTGGGGATTATAGAGCGAGTCCTCGATGAAGTCGCGGACGAGCATTTTCACTCGCGTCGGCGGGGACGTGGCACGCTCGAGATCGTTCGCGGTGACGCGCGCATAGCTGGCATGTTCGGGGTCTGGCTGCTCCTCGAAGAATATGTCGGGATTGTAGTTTATTTTCTCCTTCTCCTTGAGTTTGTGCTTCTCGGGGCGGTTGCGGGAGGAGAGAGGTGGTGCGCTTGTGAAGAATCGCGCAACGAGGTTCTGAGCATGGGGAAGGCGGAAGTGACGGGCGAGGTGATGTCGTGCGCAGGCTCGGTGAAGCATGCAGCTCATGAAGCGCACAGCTTGGACTCAGAGCACGGCCTGCAGGTCCTCGTCGGTGAAGCCGTCGCGTATGTAAGCAGCATCGCTTGATTAGATCTTGGACGAGCACTTCGACGTGAAGCACACCCGCACCTTCTCTCTGATACGCTCATGGAGACTGCACAGAGGCTCATAAGGACTTGGGTCGCGTCGCCACGAGAAAATGAGATCGACGACACTGCTTCAGGTGCGTGCAGGAGTCGCTTACACCTGACTCGACCGTTCGATCTAGCGGATTGTCCACAGGCATCGCTGCCGGCGACATCCAGCTTCTCCATATAGTGAAGGCCTTGGGGGAATACTTGACCTCCGAGGATGGTGACCTACGGAACAAGGGTACGGAACTCGCTCATTGTACATCCCCCGCGCGCACTGAAATAGGGTGAAAGGTGTGGATTTTCTGGCATCTGTTGTTGGCCGTTATCCACGAGAGAAAATAAATCGCCAGGCCGGTATGTCTACGGAATGCTCTTTTCTTTGAGTGACTAGGTGACCGTTCCCAAAGTTAAAGTCCTCATCGGATTCTTCAAGTCCAAGCTCGAGGACACTGAGACTATCATACCCGCTCTGAAAGGCATTCTGAACCTGACACCCCTTCCCTCTTTCATATCTGAGGATGCAGTCGAGATCGCCGAGGCGTAAGTGTTTCATTTGAAGATAGCGTCCTGACAATTCAGGTTTCGATCGTAGTCTTTTCGCCCATGTGAAAATGCAAGCCCTCGTCCAGGTCCAACGATATGTTGTTTTCTCCATATTCGACTCACTCATAGCGCTTCATCGTGATGGTCAGCCCCTGTGACCCGCCATCTAATCTTCGTGTCTGATCTTTTTCTCAGCTTTGAAGAGTATGGGAAAGGGTTTCATTAAACGGTATGCTGTTCTGGCTGATGGGGAGAAGGATCCTCGAAATCTCCTAGTCGCGTTCGCGATCGCTCGAGTTATCTTGATCGAATTTGACATCACGGAAACCGTTGAGGTACGCCTTGGAGTCCCAATCAGTCAAATGCGTAGACATAACTCAAGACCGTTTGCAGGATATGTTCAACGTCACGTTCTGTTATTTCCCCATTACATTCCGCCCTCCCCCCGACGATCCATATGGTATTACCGCTGATGATCTCAAAAAGGCACTCCAGTCAGTCACACCGAGACTGTAGAATGCAGAATACGCAATTCATGCATGATCCTTCAGCTTGAGCCTCAGTGCTACTCCTGCTTTTGGGCCTCCTGGCATCCCATTATTTCTTGAGAAGCTGAACGCTGGCACCCCTCTCACAAAGGTTTGCCCTTCAATATTTCTTTCGGCATCTCTCGAGGTCTGACATTCGAGGTAACTTAGCGCGACACCCTCCAAACCATGGCCATATGCATCCCCGTTTACGGTTCTATCCAGGCACGTACGTCGGCGCGAAAGCTTTGGAGCTCTCTCAAGCTCGAGATCTTCCAACCCACGGACCCTATCACGGAAGAGGAAGCCCTCAAGACGATGCAAGTTCTGATCAAGACGATTTATGCGGACGACAGCGAGAACAAGGACTCTGACGAAGACATCGCCGGCCTTGCGAAAGAAGCATGCGAGGAGTGTATACAGATCCTACGGGAGCCTGAGAAGAGTCAGGCTAAGCCTGCAATCAAAGTGCTTTGCGCGTTCATGTCCACGACTCGTTCGTCTGCCCTTCTCGTCTCACATCTTCGTGACCGAGTTGATCAACGGCACTTTTTGCATAGCTTCTGTCTCCAGATACACACTCTCGCAGACCGTCCCACATCTGATCAAGCTCTTCTACAATCCAGATGAACTCCCAAATCGCGGCCCCGTGCTCTCCCTCTTGTCTTCACTTATATCTGCGGCCCGCGATTCCACCGTGAAAAGTTCATCGACTCCCGATGAGCCTGGGGAGGTTCCTTTATCGCCGTTCAAAGACGAGGTGCTAGGTGCACTCACAGTGGGCCTGAAAGCGCCATCATCTGCGCAGCCCGCGATAGAGGGCCTTCTGGCGATGGTGACCACCCCTGCACTTCTGGAAGACGAAGAGATCGGTTTCGTCGTGCAAAATGTGAACGATGTACTCGTTAGCGACCGTGGTGACGTCTCCGACATCAGGTATCTTCTCTTCAGCCGATTCCCTCTGCCGTTCGACGCTGGCTGACACGTCAGTTCTTTCTCAGCGATGCCGCCTTGAACCTCCTCACAACCATCTCGACTCTCGCGCCAAGCCATATTTCTCAGACAACGCTCCCGCTGCTATTTTCTTTACTGACTGACACCGCACCTCCACGCTCGGACGGCCAAGCACGCACGCGTCTGTGGGCCACCTTGTCCTCACTCACCCAGCTCTGCGTACAGCCAGAGCTATTCGAGACCCTGGTCATCCGTCTCTCCACGAAGCTCGACCTGCTCTGCGCACCTCCCACCGGCGGCCCTGACCCGTCTGTCGACGTCGATGCTGACTTTGAGCCAACGGCCGCCTATGCCCACGCCGTCCTGACGACGCTCGCGAACGTGCTCTCGAAGAAGGTCGACCGGGGAGACGTGGACGTTCCGAAATATGTCGACCAGTTGGTTCCGCGCCTGTTCAACCTGTTCATCTACTCCGCATCGTCTTCGCAGAAGGGACTCGTCGCGACCGACACACGGCTTGTGACCGTGGCAGGGCGGATTGTGAACCTGGTGGTTCAGACGCTGTCGGTGCAGTGAGTGCATCATGGGTTCTTTGGTCAAGCAAAAGCGTTGATCGTTCTTTGTCCAAAGGAAACAGGAAACATTCACTGCTGCGTTGGTCGGTGGGTATCTCAAGGGCGATGTAAAGGCTATCGCGAACGGGTATCAGAAGATCCCTGCGGACGTCGAGTTCCTCCCCTTTCATGTAGGTCGACCATCTGCTCTTCGGCTTCTGAGAGATGAACATTTATATAGAACAGCGCCGCACCTTTCCAAAAGAATCTGGTCGTTCTGTTGTCGCAAGCCCTCATTGCACTGCACAAAGAGGTAATTTTACCATCGTTAATCGCGGATGCACGTCTAAGGGTCGAGGCATTAGGTACATATCCCTGTGGAAGACCAAGGAGCCTTTTTGGATATGCTGATCCAATGGAGCATATATCACTCTGACAATTCGATAGCGAGGGAGAGCGCCTGGCACATCATCGCCGCTGTTGTCAACAAACGAGAAGCCGGTGAATCAGGCCGTCTCATATGATCAATCGCATGGCTAATCGACGACGCAGACCTCGCGCCCTTCCTCTCTTCCAAACTCGAGTTATTCTGGCCATCCGAGATCTTGACAAACAGCGGCGGAGCAGACGCCCGACGTCTCGCCATCCGTGCATGGGTTTGGGTACATGCACCTGTCTCGCATAGAAACTTCATCCTTTCCAGCGTCTGACATCTGTGCCGCGTCTGTAGATCGCGAAGGGGCTCCTCGTCCGCAATCACCCTCAGGTCATGTCGTTCGTCGATCGCCTCTTTGGCCTGTTCGAAGACGAGGAGGTCAGCTGGGACGCCGCCAGAGCCGTCGGTCAGATCGTGGCTGCAGATCCCGTCCTCACGAAGAAGAACCATGCTGTGATCAGGGTGAGAACGTCTCCCACGGCCGTCTTTCCTGCAGGCCTGATCCACGCGTCGTAGATCCTGTACGCACAAAAATACGCGAATGCCATCCTCCCCCGGATCATATCTGGTGCCAAGTCCCATGACGGTAAGTCTCCCCCTTGCATGACGAGGACAGACGACGGGTACACGGTTGCCCACGTTCCAGATCCGCAAAAACAAACCGCCCACCTCGTCGCGCTCACCTCGCTCATCAAGTCCGTCCCAAAATCAACCTACGCCCACGAAATGCGCACGGTCAGCCGCGCCCCCGCCTCCCTCTCCCGACTTACCCCACCAGCTGACCCGCGCCCAGCTCATGCCGCTGCTGCTCCGCGGGCTGGACCTCCCCGACACCGACATCCGCGCCAACGTGATCGACACGCTGCTCGCCGCCGCGCACGCGGACGTCGACGCGGACGCGAAGCACGCGAAGGAGGGCAGCGTCGTCGCGGAGCACGCGGCGAGCCTGACGGCGACGATGCTGCGGAACACGCTCGCGGCCAGCATGCCCAGCGCGGTGCGTGCCTCCGCTTCTCTCCACGCGCCTGAATGTACCCGGGGACGACGCTGATGGCATCGTCGCCTGCCCGCTCCGCCCCCCCGCCCCCCCTTGCAGAAGGTGCGCATCGCCGCGCTGCGTTATCTCGCCGTCCTTCCCAAGGTCGTGCGCTACGACGTGCTGCATCCGCACAGAGCGGCAGTGCTGCGAGACCTGGCGCGCGCGCTGGACGACCCGAAGAGAGCCGTGCGGAAGGAGGCGGTGGACGCGCGGTACGTCCTGCTTTCGCACCCCGTCGGAGCGCCGTCGTGCTGATTCGGAGGCTCTGTCTCTGTTCGCAGGACGAATTGGTGCGGAACTCGCCTTTTGTGTGTTTGACGTTTATGAACTCCCTCCCTAGGTTCACTTACAGCGGCTGATGTGTCTCGGTCGACAAGTCGACCGCGCGACGCGGGCTGAAAGATGTGTTGTAAGAGTACCGTTAGAATTATATCTTTATTGTCCTTAAAAACCACGCGGACCTCGAATCTCGAAGAGACCGGGTGATTGACAGCAGTGCGCGCTACATGAGTACTGCTACTACAGCCGACGCGAGACCGGAGCCCCTCCGGCACCATCACAAGACGCGCGCGCGCGGGGCACGCGCATAAGTTCTGTCCATCGCGACGCCCTGAACCAGAAAACACAAACGAACAGAAGACGAAGACACACAGAGACATGCGCAACGCACAGAACCCGGCACGGCACGGCGCGGCGCGGCGGCGCCTCCGGCTAGGCCAGACCGGGCGTCTGTGCGCGCTCGCCGCGGTCGATGTCGAACTCGACCGTCCGGACGACGTTGATCTCGAGCTGCGGACAAACGCGGGGGTTCTCAGGCCGGGCGGTCTCGCGCAACGCGCAACGCGCAACGCGGGATGGGGGATGGGGGATGGGGGGCGGAAGCGGGAGCGCGACGGACCTTTGTCGTTTTCTCGGCGTCCTCGTCGTCGAGGCCGGGCTTGGTGGTCTGACGCGTGCATGTCGGGGCCAAAGTCAGCGGCCAGGAGCGCGCGCGCGCGCAAGAGAGAGAGAGAGAGAGAGGGGGGGGGGGGACATGGAATACGGACCATGCGCGAGCCGCGGCGGTGCATGCTGAACGAGTTCGTGAGCGCGCCGGGCGTGGAGTGGATGCAGTCCGGCATCAGCTGCGGGTTCTCGCTGATCGAGCGGCGGCTGTTGAGCCTGGTATAAACACAACACGAACGACGGGCGCGCGCGCGCAGGGGCAAAGGCAAAGTCAGGGTCGGAGCTCTGGGCGAGACGGGGCGGGACGGGGCGGGTTTTACGCACGATGCGAGGAGAGAGTTGGCGTATACTGGACGGGGCGGGATGGGGGGGTCAGCGCGGGTGCGAGGGACGGTGCGTGGATGGAGGGAGCGAGCGAGGGGGCGGGGGGAAACGTTACGCACGTTTGCTGATGGCGAAGTGCAGCCCGAACCAGATGAGGTTCCCGGGCATGGTCACCCACTGCGGGAGCCCTCTATGCATGAGCGGGGCACAGCGCGCGCCGAGGCGGAAAAAAGGGAGCGAGAGCGACGCACGCAGATCATAGACGCGATGGCCGCGACGCTAGAGCACGCAAGTCGTCATCTATCGTTTATCGTCTCAGGAGCAGGACCAGAGACACCGTGCTCACCAAGTAAGCGCCCCGGTGTTGAGCGTGTAGATCATGATCGTGTTGATCACGCGGTCCATACTGCCGTCCAGACGACCCGACCGTAAGCGTGGATCGAAGGATCGAAAAGTCGCGTCGTAAAGACCTGCCTTTTGAAGCCCGTGCGGCTGACCTGGAGGTAGAGGCACATGGAGGACGCGATGAGGATGTCGATGGCCGAGGAGAGCGACAGGCCGAGGGTCAGCACCCACTGTGTGCATGCGACGTCGACCAGGACCGCGGTCAGCACACAACACGGCACGGCACGGCACGCATAGGTACGCACGCCGATTTGGACCGTGAAGCCTCCGAAGCTCTTGATGTGGGCCCTAGGAAAGGAAGCAAAGAGGCTTCAGACCGAGCGAGCGGGGGAGGCAAAGTGGGGGAAACGGCGTCACATTTTCACGGTGCTGACTGCGATGTCGAGACGTCCTCAGCGATTTTAGTGGCAGTGGAGACGCGCGCGCGCGAGAGAGAGAAACGCACCGAACGCGGCAGCTGAGCACACGCGAAGCCGTTTATCCATCCATCTCAGCGCTACGTCCAAACCCGCGCGAAAAAAGGACCCACGCACCGAGGCGCATAAACGCCAGCAAGACCTTCAAAAAACCAACCCCGCCGACGAGTCGCAGTCAAAGTCAATCGCGGGCCATCGGGGCGGCCATCGGGGGCACGTACCAGCGGACACGTCAGGTACCAGTTGCCTTTGCTGACTGCGCGCGCGGCCGTCGTCGGTAAGCGCGATGCGGTCTATCACGCAAAGTGGCGCGTACTTACGCCGGAATACCCGCGACGAGAAGAAGCTGAGAGTCGTGGGTCAGTACGTGCAGGTGAGGAGGGGGCGTGTGCGGGGATGACGCACATGTGGACCACGAATGTGATGATCGCCTTGCTTCGTGCGTCAGAGACAGAACAGCGTCCGCGGGACCGCGACGTACCGTAAGAGCCACCGTGCACTTTCAAGCGAACAAGTAGTAAGCGCGACGCCGACAAAGAAATCTGCCGTCCCCGACTCTACGCACCGCGACGCTGCTATGAACCGGACGCCTAGTGAGCACGGGAGTGTGAAAGAGTGATCGCGAGCACCAACGTGGGGATGTAGTCTGCGATGTCCGGGCGTCCAAAGTTGAGGACGACGTAGTCCCAGCTCGCGGTGCACACGAGCGAGGTGTGGATCGCGTCTAGGATCCTGCGAGGCGTCGATGAGCGGGAGCCCCATCACGCTACGTTGTGATGGAAGGTTGCGTACCAGACGAGGACGACCTGGGTGGCGACGTCGGACGCGCGGTCAGTCGTAAGAGCGAGGAAGAGAGGCGTGGGGGCTGCAGACCATCATCTTGATCTGCTGGCTGTCCTGGGGGTACGTCCCGAGGTACATGACGAACTGGACCATAGCGATGCAAGAGAGGCTGCGGCAAACGGTCAAGGTCAACGCACAGTCTCGAGCATAGCCACGGGGCGAGCGCGAAAACGAACCCGACAGAGGCGAGGCAGCCGACGAAGATAGCACCCAAGGTCGAGCGAACGTCCATGGCTACGCGGGTCCATGGAGGAGGGCCGCGCGAGGATTATAAGGGGGAGCGGGCTCGGGGACTTTGTGCGACGGCCACGAACGGGCTGTCAACGGTGGGACATGAGGATCGGACGAGAGGTCGAATCCGGGTGTCAGCCAGCGGTGGGCTCAGAGCGTGGGGTGGTGCACGGCGCGGTGGTTTAGTGGGCTGTAGAAGGGAACCCCGTCGCCGCCGCGGGTCTCGTGCGGGAGAGCAGGCTGCGCTCAGGATGGTTTGGTGCGTCCGCTGTTGAGAGAAGCGGCTCGCGGCGACAATTTCGCCTTTGCGGGAACGGCGAGTGAATGGATGCACGAGGCGGATCCTCCACCAGCGTATCTCCGCGCGCCTCTCGCATGCGCCTTCCCTGATGTGTATACTACGAGTGCGCCGCAGAGATCCTGTCGCTCGACGAGGAACGTCTGCGCGGTCGGGAGCTCGGCACATGGCGAGGGAACGTCGCGCTGGCGTATGTGGCAGCAGGCGATGTGTACGATGGGATGCGCCTGGAGAATCCAGTGCGGGGAGCGCGAGCCGCGACGCAGGCTGAGAGGCGGTCCGCACGGGATCATGTCCGCGGTGTCGGTGCAGCGGCTTCCCAAAGGAGGCCTGTTGCCACGCTGCGGTACGCGTCTGTGCTGACCGACTCACCCGTCGCTCTGCCACCACCCACCACAGCGAGTCCACAGCGTCCGCCGCGATGCCCTCCTACGACGGCGCAGACACAGGCCCGTCCTCGCGATTCCTCTCCGCCTCCACCTCCTCCGCCCCCCGCCGCTCCCCCTCGCGCCAGAGCCTCTCCCTCAGCCGCAACAGGTCCGCCACCTCCCTCCGCGCAGCCGCCTCCCTCGCACAGTCCATCGGCCAAATCGACGACGACGGCCCCTCCGCCCGCCACTCCCTCGCACACGAGCTCGCCGTCGCCCTCCTCCCCGAGCCCAGCGCTGGCTCAAAGATCCTCGCGGAGGAGTTCGGCATCGAGTACGACGAGGGCGCAGAGGGCATCGACCCCGGCGCTCCCACATCCACGTCCGCATCCGCATCCGCATCCGCATCCGCATCCATGTCCACGTCCACGTCCGCATCTCCATCCGCACCCGACCCCGCGCCCGGCGCCCCACAGCCCGACGCCCCCCCGTCGTTCGAGCTCGCCGCCGCGCACTCCCCCGCGTCCTTCGCCGCGCACTCCCCCGCCGCAGACACAGATCCCGCCTTTGCCTCCCCAGCGCGCGCCCCCCGCCACCGCCGCCGCCCCTCGCACGACGCGATGGCCATCCTCTCCCAAGATCTCGAATCCACCGAAAAGTTCCTCTCCCACCTCCGGCGGCTCGACGCCGACCCCGCGCCCCCCGCCGCCCACACTCCCACCTCCGCGGGCTCGCAGCAGCCCGCGCTCGAGCGCCTCGCGTCGGACGTCATCCGCAAGATCGAGGAGACCGCGCGCGACCGCGAGGGCCAGGTCCGCGAGCTCCTCGAGTGCGAGCGCGAGTTCCGCAAGATCGCGGGCGAGGTCGGCGGCGGCGATGCGCTCGCCGCGCTCGATGCCCTCGAGGACCTCGAAGACCTCATGGACCGCCCGCCCACCGCCTCCGCCTCCGCCTCCGCGCCCGTACCGGCGGAGAGCACCCGCGCGCTCGACACGCTCGCGGAGGAGGCGATCAACGCCTCTGGAGACTGGGAAGTCGACCCGGACCAGCACATGCGCGAGGACGCCGCCGACGCCGACGACGACGACGGCGACGGCGACTCGGACGGCTCGGGCGGCTCGGGCGGCTCCTCCGACGGCGACGGCGACGCGTACGGCAGCGGCAGCGGCACCGCCTCTCCCTCCGCCTCGCCGCTGCTCAAGGACGCCTTCAGCCCGCTCCCGCCCCCACCGCCTCTCAGCGGCCCGCCCACGCCCGCCAAGACGATCCCGCAGCTCGCGCACCTGCGCACGGCGACGGCCTCGCTCGTCGCCTCGCTCGCCGTCATCTCGGAGCACGCGCAGGTGAACGGCGCGGCGACGACCGAGGCGGGGCGCAAGATCCGCGCGCTGAAGAACAAGCTCGGCGGGTGGCGCACGGAGTGGGACAGCGCGGAGCGGAGCCGCGTGCGCATCGAGCGGTGGGAGGCTGGCCTTGCGGACGCGGGGGAGCCGGGGAGCGTGCCGGGGACGCCGGTGAAGGCGGTCAGGAGGGTCGACGGGAGGAAGCTCGTCGAGGAGCATCTGCGCGCGTTTGAGCGCGCGCTGACCGAGGCGAACGTCAAGACGCAGGCGATCATGGCCCCCGCGTAGGGCCGCGCACGCGTATATATATATATCAATATATACCCCCTCTCTACTTAGATAGAGGATCGCGAGGGGTGCCCACCGGCGGCGGCGGCTGGCTTGTGTGGGCACTTGGATGGCTTGGATTATGGCGTGCCCGGAGGATCTACTTGCGTACCTTCATGGAGTACAGAATGGCAGAGAATTGTATCGTGCTCCATGACGACCTCGGTGGCAGATTTACACACACGGAGATTCTACACGGCGAGAAATAAGATAGCAGCAAGCAAGCAACACTACGACGACGCCCGACCCTGTCCCGCCGAATACCCTCCGCGCGCCCGCGGCCCTTGTTCACGTCTTGGGCGCGTGCTTCGGCACCGTCTGGTTGTAAAAGTGGCCCATGACGGCCTCGGTGTGCGTGATGGTCATATTGAACAGCGGGTGCGTCGCGTTCTGCACACGACCCGCGGCCCCGTCAGTCGGTCAGGAACGCGTGCAGCAGGGCGACGCGAGACGCGGACGTACGACTTTGTTGGACGCGAGCCCGACGATCTTCGACGTCCCCTCCTCTTCCGTCCAGCAGAGGCACGCCGCAAACACGGCCCTGCGGAACTCGTCTTCGGGGGTGCCGGCGCCTGTACGACGAACGCGCGTGAGCATCGCACACGTAGAAAGCGGCGGATCGGCCCCGGCCTTTCAGGTTCGGGCGACCGACCTTCGGCGCTCGTGCTCGTCCACGAGTCATGGAGCTCCGCTTTGCGGGCCGCGGAGGGGAAGACGCGGTGCTGCGCGGCGGAGAGCCCGGCGAGGCAGTACAGCGTGTGGTACGCGTCCGAGTTCCTAGAGAGCGCGCGGCCGATCAGAGATCCTGCTTCGCGGACGTCTCTCGATCCCCCCGAGAGGCGGCACACGTACTTTGGGGGCTTGTCGCGGAGTCCGCCGGCGGGATGTTGGCCCGCGAGCAGGACGTACTCCTGCAGCGCCTTGCGGTTGAACATGGAATCTGCCGCACGCGATGAGAGTCGACTCCGCACAGCGCCGGACAGGGGGCACGAAGCACGCACCGTCGACGTCGTCCCACGCCTCGTCGCCCGCATCCTGGTGCGGCGACTGCTGCTGCTGCTGCTGCTGCTGCTGCGCCTCGCCGGCAGGGTGCCCGTACCCCGACACGCCGAGCGCCTCGAGCAGCGCAAACGCGCCGCCGACCCACCACGAATAGCACCCGTCCACGAGCTTGTTCGTGCGCCCCCTGAACCCGCCGAGCTCCATCGCGCCGCCCTGCATGCCCACGAGCCACCGCAGGAGGCGCTTCTCGTCGATGCGCGGGCGCTCCGCCGCCGGCGCCGCGGGCAGGAGGGGCTCCAGCAGGACCCACGCCGCGAGCGCGCAGGACGTGTAGCCGCCGTGCGCCTCGCCGAGGTTCGGGCGCGGGGACGGGAGGCACGCCGCGGGCGCAGACGCGGACGCGGGCGGCGCGGGCGGCGCGGCGGGGAAGTACGGGTGCGAGGCGGACGCGAAGCCGCCCTCGTAGGTCTGGCAGGACGCGATGAAGGCGGCGGTGCCGGCGACGAGCTCCGGGGTGAGGACGTTCAGGAGACAGGCGACGACGAGCAGGCAGTATATGCCTCTGCGGCGTGCGTTCCAAGGTGAGATGGGGCGAGGATGTAGCGGGACGGGCGCGCGCACGCACCTGGTGTCGACCTCGCCGTCGTGGCTAACGAGGAAGGAGCCGTCTGGCTGCTTGAGGGAGAGGAACCAGCTGTAGATCTTTTCGCTTGGGAGGGGGGCCCGGGCTCAGCAACAGAGCTGGGGCAAGAGGGAAGAGGGGACCTACCGGTCGATCTGATCCCAGCCGCCGCCGGGCCCGGGGCGACCGACGATGGCGAGGGCGCAGACGGACGCGTAGGTGGGCAGCAGGTGCGCCGCCTGCCCCGGACCGCCGCCGAACCCGCCCCCGGGGTGCTGCCACGCCATGATGGTGTCGACCGCCCTGCACACACGCGCGTTCCAGTTCCAGCTGCCCGCCCACGAATGCGCGCGCGCACACAAACGCACGCAAGAGAGAAAGCAGCTGCACGCACCTCTGTTTCGTGTCGGGGTCCATCCCGACCTGCAGCACGCTGAACCCCTGGAGCGTCCAGAACAGGAGCCACGGCTGGCTCGCGTCGTAGTGCACGTAGCGCGCGGGGAAGCCCTGGCGGAGATTGCGCAGCAGGAAATGCAGATGCTCGTTCTTCCTCAGCAGCGGCGGCCCGCTGCTGCGCAGGCCGGTCGAGTGGATGATCTCCTCTGTTTCCTCCTGCAGATCGGAGGTGGCGGTGCGGAAGTGGTCGACGGGGGTGGGACGTGGAGCCTTGTAAGAAGACATGATGGCCGCGGGTACGATGCGATGGCCGCGCTTGAGCGCTTGAGCGATCCTAGATCACACGCAAATGTTTATCCCGATTAGAGCGCAAGTGGCATGAGACACCGCCGTTGTTCGCCAGCTCAGCTCTCTTTGTCGCGGTCGTTGATGCCATTGCACCCGATAGACCCCATTCCAAGGTTAGGATCAACCTCCCAGCTCTCTGACCAGCCCTGCGAGAGGCCAATTCCAATATAGACACACTACAAAACACAGATAGGTCTGACCCAGTGGTTGGACATGAAGCCAACGAAGCTCAGGAGGGCCCCTCTGCCGCTTCCGCAACCACACACTCTAGGCAACGCGCGGTAGGTGTTTGACGCTCAGCTCTGCAGGGTCGGCAAGCGGAGCAGGATGCTCCCAGCCATAACGTGGTTCATTGCATTCGACGACAACGAAGCGATCACCCCATACGACAGACCCCTTCTACCTGAGGTAGGTTGCCTACCACATCTTACAACGCTATCGCTAGTAGCAGGCTAATGACCATCTGTGCTGTTCATCCCAGTACGTGTCATCCCCGTCCCTGACTCAGGGTACAGATGGCCAACAGAGACTGAATCGATGATGACATAGTATCGATCGATCCAACACAACATCTTGCCTTTGATAAATAGGTCACAGACCAGGACTCGTCATTGTGTGGCATGAACTTCACGCCGAGGCCGTCCGAATTAACGACACCGCCGAAGTAGACCTAGGCTCGATCCTACACTTGAACGGAGCCGGATACCTAATCCAAAGATAGCTTAGTATCAAGGGTACGGGGGTGTCTCGATCGCAAGGAGGCACTGGTGAAGAAAGGACAAAGTACCCACATGATGAGACCGTCGATAAACTCGCCAGCTGGCACGATTTCATTCCCATCTTCGTCGACAGCTTTGGAAATATCAAATGTGGAGAGAATCGAGACGATCGCAAGCCATACTGCGGCGTGCGCCATGAAGCGGCCGGGGCAGACACGCCGTCCGAAACCGAACGCAGCATCAGGGTAGTCAGATGTGGCACCACCGCCGGTATCAAGGAAGCGCTCGGGCTTGAAAGCATCAGGGTCAGGAAACATAGTTTCGTCGTGGAGGATGGCCCTGAGTGTGTCATCGGGATACGCATGAGCTGATGAAAACGAAAGGGAAAAGTTTGAATCGCACCAGCAATTTCCAAGAACCACAGAGCCTGCGGGGATCAAGTAGCCTTTGTAAATGTCATCGGACAGCACGCTGTGCGGAACACCTTTGTGGTGGGTGTGGGGGTTCACAAGACGGACATTCGGACGTGGAAGACATATATGGCGATGCTCACCGAGAGGAGCGATGGGCGCCCATCGCAGGACCTCCTTTACCACAGCACCAACATACGGGAGCAAACTCTCGTCAGAATGCTTTGGCAAACGACCGTGCCCGATGATGGCATCGATCTCTGCGTGCGCCTTCTGCTGCACTTCAGGGTAGAGCACCATGAGTAGAATGAATGTGTTTATGGTCGAGGGGGTCTGATTGTAGAACCATCAGATCGCAACTCTTCGAAGTAATAGACATGCATACCGTACCCGCCCCTCCTACCAAAAACAGTGAACGTCAAAGCGCGCGTGTGAAATGTCATGAAACACAGACTTACCAAGGTACATGGATGCTATCGCTTTCTTCGCTACATCTTCATCATAAGGGGACCCATCCTCGCCACCGTTCTGAAGTAGGGACGACGCGACTGACTCTTTGGCCGAGCCGCTGGCCTGTAATATGTGGATTAGTTTATAACAGACTACAACGGAGAACATGGGGCTTACGATGGCTTCTTTGACGGCACGAAATGGCATCTCGACAGTTAGTGCGCATTGGGAAGACCATTTCTTCGCTTCTCTTTTGATGGACATGCCAGGGAGATATTCAGGCAGGCGCGCCACTGCATATGTGCCGTGTATGTCAAGAAAAGACCGCAGAAAAAAATAAAAGGAGGCAGTACATATCGGGAATGTGTCGAAGACACGCGCCCTCTGTGTGGCGCCGACTGTCATGGCTTTAATGGCCTTCTCGACAATATTGATGTACGGGTCGTTGCGAGGTTGCGCTTCAATCCCATACGCTATTTCAAGGATGGTCCTCCCGGCCATGCTACGGAGAGGGTTCTACGTGAGATGTGTTATTATATGGCATGCCTACGTACTGCCTTAGATGTGCGACAAAGTCCTGCGGGGTGTCTAGAAGACGCTGCAAGAGCTCAAGAGTTGCTTTCGCCTCGATTTGGTGGTACTGTTCAGACGCTGCGGGGCTGAAATAACGATGGAGCACTTTCCGATGACGCCGCAGTTCCTGACCATAGGGAGCAAACCCAAATGCCCAGTCAAGTTTGAGCCTTACGAAGTCGCCGCACATACATACAACGTAAGCGATGATGCAGAACAATGAAAAAGGAGCTTACATCTGCTTCATGGCTACAAATGCTGGTCTAGGGTTCAATGTTGAGCATATTTAGAAAACCACGAACGTTACTTGCATAATAATCATCTGCGAACCTGTCGGAATACAGAGATGATCGTTTCTCGAAGAGTTCCCTTGCTGCTTTCGCAGAATTCAAGATGATTAGGTGTGTTCCCAGTGTGTCCACGTGTATGACATCTGAGCCTATGGCCGCAATATTGTGTTATGGCCGTCAGCGGGCCGTCAGTCCACGATTACGCGAAGAAGATACTTACGGTACTCTTTCGACCACTGTTGGTATGTGAACCATGCATGGTCCTTAGGGAGATCAAGCATGTTCCCGATGATGGGGAGCCGCTTTGGGCCAGGTGGAAAAGGGTGAGTCGGTTTGGTCCACCAGTACAAGAGGGCTAGAAACCCCACGAGCCCTACAACAACTACGAGCATGCTGTGATCAGGGCTCGTCGATGTCATGGTTGCAAATTGAGAGTGAGGAGCTTCCTATGCGCTGCCTCCTCCTTTATAGCCGACTAACGCTATGGCTGATACGTGCTAATGTAAGTCCGGTCCGGAAAAGGGGAGAAAAGGCATCGGCTGCCTTCTTCCTCGATGAATAGCTCTACTGATTTCCTGATTTTGTTGAGTACGCATAGCCACGCCATACTCGAGAGCTGACATCTCTTGCCTTGAATAACCAAGATCACGAACAATGGCGGACTGAAGATGCTGATACGGCAAAGGGACTTCCAGATCAGACGGGGAACACCTCACATGGAAAGAGCTTCACTCACTTCTCATTCTCGTGGAATGCAGAGCCTTGAAATTTTTTTGTGAGTTGCAACTTGTGGACCTGGGTCCGATTGCAGCGCGATGCGGAGTCGAACAGTCAGTGGAGAAGCCAAATAAACTTTGGATGGATTGCGCGTAGAGTCCTAGCTATTACTAAGAGCGCTATAGAGGACCCTGAGTTGTGTGGGGCTCCGCAGGCAACAGTAAAGCGGGATGCAAAGGGTCATCGAGACCATTTCCACATAAGAGGACTGAAGTGAAGCGTTCCGGTATAAGTGTGTGAGATACATCAACAGCTCTTCGCTCACCAAGAACCCCAATGACTCTACCGCATGCAAACAAAGGTGCCAGATCGAGCGCCAACATGCGCTATACTTACGATTATTCGTACATCCGTTCCGATTTTCAATGATCCCATCATGCTAGTTTAGAAAATACTTCGGATATCGCTAGCTCGCTGTCCATTGTCGTAGCCTATGGCTAGATTCGTTCCCGCTGTCTCATCATTGCGCCAGAAAGGTCCTTTGACGTGCATCTGTGGGGTTTCAAGAGCTTTTGAACGCTATGGACTGGACGAGGATGGAATTTGTCGTCATAGAGGAAAGTTTCATAAGGTGTAGAGAAGTTTGTAGGACATATATGCAAGACCCGCGATCAGTCACCAGTCAAACCTTTCAGCACGCATGACGGTTGTGGAAATAGCGCAGGTCTGGGGCCTCAGGGGACGAACGACGACATTCAATTATAGCTAGCGGAACCCCTGGCACCTGGCCGTCTTCGTTGTTTTTTTTGCCTTACACTGTTTGACGAGTTGAATTACTGGTACATGCTCTACAAAACACACGAAGCTACTGAATCTTCATATCGAGGCTGTCTGAATCAGTGTCTCCGCCGCATGGGACCTGGGCTTAATACTACATTTGAACGGAACCGGATGCCTGATCCAAAAGATCAACAATCAAAACCCCGTTTAATCGAAGAGAGGCTGCATAAATGCTCACGTTATAGGGCCGCTCAAGTACTCGCCTGTCGGCACGATTTCGTTTCCGCTCTCATCGACAGCTTTTGATATCTCGAACGTCGCAAGGATAGACGTGATTGCGAGCCATGTTGACGCGCGCGCCATGAAGCGGCCAGGACACACCCGCCGCCCGAATCCGAATGCCGCATCAGGGAAGTTAGTCGTGGCAGTGTTGTCAGGACCGAGGAAGCGCTCGGGCTTGAAAACGTGGGGATCGGGATATACAGATTCATCGTGGAGGATGGCCCTGTATCGGAAGCGGATAAGCTTAGGTTGAATTGATGGATCAAGGAAGCGGGTCGCACCAGCAATTGCCGAGGACTATTGAACCTGCGGGAATGAAATAGCCTTCGTAAATGTCATCGGACATCACGCTATGAGGGATGGCTGTATGATAGATTCGACATATTAATATTGTTCTGTATGAATTTCACAACACTTACCGAGGGGTGCGATAGGCGACCACCTCAGAATCTCCTTCACCACAGCGCCGACATACGGGAGCAGGTCTTCGTCAGAATGGATCGGTAGGCGATCGTGGCCAATGATGGCGTCGATCTCTGCGTGCGCCCTTCTTTGAATTTCCGGATACAGTACCATGGTCAGCATGAATGTTGTGATGGCCGAAAGAGTCTGTTTCAGATATTATCAGAGGTGGATGAGGGCAATGTAGATATGTGTGTACCGTATCTGCACCCCCTGTGAAACGGGAGAATCACCCATGCATTGAGTATGAATGATGTATACTGCAGAGTACTGTAGTCACCGAAGAGCATTGCTGCAGGTACTCTCTTTGCGATATCCTCATCCCAAGGTGATTTCTCGTCTTTGCTATCACGAAGCAGAGAGGAAGTGACTGACTCTATGGCTGTGCCATTGGCCTAAGGCAGCAAGAAACAGTCACGCATCAGGTCACTGCGGCGTGTACAATACTCACAACGGCTTCTTTCACGGCACGAAATGGCGCCTCTGCGACCTGTATGCATGAGGGAATCCAACCCTTTGCTTCTCTCTTGAGTGACATGCCGGGAAGCCAGTCAGGCAGGCGTGTCACTACAAATTTGACATGAGAATGTGAGAATGCTTGTTGTAAATGCGGGGAGAGTACAGTACATATAGGGAACGTCTCGAAGACGTTAGCTCTCGGGGAGCTGCCGAATGTCATGGCGTCCAATGCCTTCTCAACAGTCTTGATGTAATAGTCATTCTGAGGTTGAACTTCGATCCCATACGCTATCTCGAGTATGGTCCTTCCTGCCATGCTAGTTCGACATGCTTAGTGAACGGCGCATCAACTATGACTAGTCGTCGCACACTCACTGTCTGATATGGTCAATGAAATCCTGTGGCGTATGCAAAAGACGTTGTAGAAGGTCGAGAGTCGCCCTCGCCTCGATAGGGTGAAACTGCTCAGATGCTACGGGTTGGAAGTGTTGATGGAATGCCTTCCGTAGACGCCGCCAGTCTGCGCCGTATGACGTGAATCCCATCGCCCACTTCATTTTTAAGCTTGAAAGCCGGCCCGTGTAAGTGTTGAGAAAGATAGACGAATGGGGCAAAGTGGCAAGAACGCGCTCACATCTCTTTCATAGTTACAAATGCTGGCCTATGATAACGGCAAGCGATCAGAAACTTTGACACTGTTCTCGTACAGTTGATCGCATCAATGATTGTCGACGCACCTGTCGGAGTATATGGACGACCGTTTTTCGAAGATCTCGTTCGCTGCCTTCGCAGAGTTTACGACGATCAGGTGGGTTCCCAGCGCATCCACATGAATAACGTCTGAATCTATGAATGATACGTCGCCATCAGTGAACACATTTCAACGAGAGCATAGATACAGGTGCAGCCTAGGATCATGCAAAGGCAGGAGCTCACCATACTCTTTCGACCACTTCTGATATGTAATCCACGCGAAGTCTTTGGGTATGTCAAATACATTGCCGATAACTGGGAGGCGCTTTGGTCCAGGGGGAAGACGGTTTGACGGCGTGGTCCACCACCTATATAGAAGGGCTGAAAAACTTGTGAATCCTAACACCAATACGAGGGTACTGGGGGAAGGGTTCGTTGATATCATGGCAGAGCAAAATTAGATGCAGTCGAGATACTATGCATCCTCCACCCCGCTTTATATAACAGCCAACGAAGTGCTGTGAAAAATCGGGACATGTGTATGCAATTGAAACCCGAGAGCCCGTAGTCTCCGTGGCTGACCAATACAGAGGATTGCAGCCGTTCTGTGTTAAGGTCTGCTTCTACAGGGTCTTGCATAATTTTTGAGAGAGCCGCGCCAGAAAAAAAACGGGTTCCTAACTGTTCCTGAGCGCTTCGCTCCCAATATAGGAGAAAAGCACCAGACCTCCCTATGTGACCCGCTTGTGACATTCTCTCAGACAAGATCAGACGCGCAAAACTACATCATCCTACAGTCGATCGAGCTACCTGTCTGCAGTCAACATGGAATTGCGGCAAAAAGCAGAGAAGCTCCTCGTGCTTGCTTCTTCGGATCTGCATCATGTCGTCGAGGACGAATCAACATCTGCACTATTGAGCAGTTTTGTGCTCTCCCTCGCTTTCTCGGGTGCACTTGCAGCATATCACGGTATGCAATATGAGCTGATTTTTCCATATGTTACTCTGACAATGAGCTGATCTTCTGTTTCTCCATCAGCTTTTTGCGACAGTCGGATGGTGGTCAGATCTTGGTAGCTCTGGACAGTGTGCACAGGTGAGTCTCGACTGCACTAGCTCCTCAAAAAATATCTCTGACGACAGGGCTATTTCTTCTGGCCAAAGGCTATGGGCACACTCCATACGGTCAAATCTGCGAAGATTCTCTGAAGAGAATGGGTTTTCGCATATAAAAACATCAAGGTTGGGTACGTGCTCTTGGGCAAAACCTCGCGCTCCTTTTCAACGTCCTTATCCTCTGCTTTTTTCGTCCATGGCCGGACAATCTTCTGGCAGCCATCCTCCCCGCCACCTTGTTGATTTATTTGTTCCTCAGCAGCAACCAGCCCCCGATCCTGAGGACATCCGCCCTGCATCTGATGCTTGGCTTCGCAATCCAGCATGGACAGGTGCATTTTATTCCTTTGATTCTGCTCTACCCATCTAAATGTTTGTGATGTGCTAAAGATGGTGGGACCGACCCCGTTCAGCGCTATTTCTCTGAAGCAGAAATGCAAGCTACTATCCGTGCTCACTGGCCACGTGTAATGGCACTTCATGAGGATGTGCGACAATTTAATGCATTCCTGTATAATCCTATACTTATTATTTCAATTCAGGATCGTTTAAAAGCTCTCGAAAATGGCTGCGCAATCCCACAGCTTCCAAAGGTCATTGCTGACCTTCTCCGGCCTCATCCTCCCCACCGCGCTCAGACCCCTGTTTTCGCAATCAATGCTCATGCTGCTATTCGTCATGAGAACGCCAACGATGCAGCCAGAGCAGCAGCACCTAGCGGTAAGCCAAGCAATACTGAGAACGAAGTCCGCGGTTCGTGTGCCGTCATTATTCTATCGTAGTGCTCATACTAATTAATCTTCCTCTGTTCCTCTATAGATATATTTACCATCAACGTTGTTCTTCATAAGGCTGTCCTTGAGAAGGTTGCAACACGCAGTGGGCAGAAGTTGGTAGAGAAGGTGAAACCATTCTCCGAGAACATCCGCTCGGAGTTCACAGGGGCCTGGTCGAGGCACGACTTTTTCCACAAGATTGTCTACAAGGCTCATGGCATTGTTGGTCAGTATGGTATTGGTGATCCTTGTGGTCCTTGTGCCAAGGCCTGGCACACCGGTTTTTCGTGCGTCGACTATTGTTACCCTATGCACCTTATAAATAATATTGACTGCAAAATTACAGAAAAAGTACTTCCTTCAACATTGCCAGTAATGAAGGCTTTGTCGCTTTTCAGGATTCAGTCCTCAACAAACGAGGTGTCTGCAATATCTACGTAGACATTGAGGCTTCCGAGCTCCAGGGTTTCCGCATCAATCCTAACGATGTACGTTTTCTCCAGGACTCAATGTGCTTTCTGTTTCTTTGCCTAACATATTCCATAACAGGTGGAAAACCCACTCCATGCTGCTCTCGATAGTCCTGATATTGAGCTCACCGACGGCACTCTTGTATGTTCCTTTTTTCTCGATATCCTTCTTGTTGGCTAATCATGTGACTGTTGCCAACTCATCAGGTTCCCCATGTCGCTATCTATTCTGCAAAAGATCAAGCAAACGGCGCAATAATCCTTGAGCTTCAAAAACGTTGGGAGGGTTGTCCTCAACACAAAGACGAGAATGGCAAGGCCGCTGTCTGCTACAGGTTTGGTAATGTCCATGTACCACTGAATATGCGACGCTTATCACTATGGTCTGACGCTATCGTATGTCCTATTCTTTATACTTTATACTCTCTCTAATGAATACCAGCATGCCGACAAGGCCACAAAAGAGCAGCCACCTGATCTGCCCGAGTTTGGTGGCCTTCCTGAGCCCAAACCCCGTGGACGCACAGGTCCACACCCCGCTATCGAGACTACCCCATCTGTGCCTGCCGCATCATCTGATCTTACCAGCATCACACCGCTATTGATGACGGTCATTGTAAAGCAGGCCATGGATATGATCTCCGCTTCCGGAAGTCACCGCCAGCATTCTGCTTCACCGTCACGTCGCCGTCGCTCTGCATCTCCGCGCTCCTCGCCACCTCCATCTTCACCTATCCCTTCAAATGATAGCGAGCTTCATGAGTTCCTCTTAGCCCTCCTTGCTAAGAAGGGTATAGATTTCACATCCTTTGAGGAGGCTCTTGCCGCCGAAGAATACAGTCCTGGCATCCTTGCGGCTGTCCCTGTCCAGGAGCTGTGCGAGCTTACTCGTTCTCCGAAAGGGCGTGTGATGAAGATGCAGCAGTTTTCGATCTCGTGGTCTGCAAAGATAGAGAAGAGGGTTGGGAGACGTCATCATACATGATTGGTATCCGAGTTGTAATTACACTCCCCACTCATCTATACCTGTGTGCATCGCGCTATGAGTATCCACAATGATCAATCCATCCGAGTGCATCCTCCTCTGTCACCGAAGCAATTGCACGCTGGATTAACCACCTTCGAGCTTCTGGCCGAACAGCCTCATCTTCGTGACGACGAAGCCATGCTTTCATGGCACTGAAAGCATGCTCTATTGGGTTCATATCGGGTGAATAAGGTGGGAGATAGATTAACTGTGCACCTAGCACAAATGAGCTTCAATGTACATGTCTGACAGTCCATGTGTAACTGAGACGCACCGCATTCAACTTCAATAACCTGCCGAATCTCCTCATCATGGTGAATTGAACAGTTGTCCATGATGACGACGCTCCGTGGTCCAAATGGATTAAGGAGTGGTGCCTAACGAGGTAAATTCTTGTTAGTCTCTACTGTATACTTTTATTTGATGCAGGTGCAACGTACAAGATGTGTGCGAAGGTATTTGATAAACCGCTCTTTTGTGACACTCCCCTCAAAGATGTCAAGAGCGATGATGCCTTCGATGGTCAGTGCAGGCAAGATTGAGTACCTTTGGCCACGAATAAAGGTATCCCTCCTCACACACGCACGCCCGAGCTCAGCCCATCCTCGAAGACGCTGATTTGTCAAGTCATCAACACTTGACTCATCCAACCACACAATATTTTCCTTTGCTATCCTCCCATGCTTCCCTTTCCATATAGCCCTGACCAACTCATCACGCTCTGCCGCTGTCTTCGAGATTTGCTTGATTGTGATCTCCATCTGAGCGAGAGTCCTCGAAATAGTAGAAGTAGAGACCCATACATTTTTGGTGTCGAGGAGGTGTTGTTGAATTTCATCGAGGTAGGCAGCTGGGTTCCTTTCAATGAAAGCCTTGATACTGTCCTTGTCTGATTGATCAAGTATTTGGCGAGCACCCCGGGTGCGTGCATTTGGGTTGATGATGAGACCAAACTCGCGCTCTAACTGAAGGATTCTATAAACAGAGCTTTTGGAACACCTAGCGCGATGTGCAATCTCCGAGACAGTAAGCTGATCATTGTAGTGCCAGTCAATAATGAGTTCTCGAACTGGATGAGGAAGGGGTGGAGGCATGGTGAGATCAAGTACTGTAAAGAGGCGAGCGTGCGATATGCTCAGAGTGGGAGCCCCAAGCCCTGAGGCCTGAGGGCGTGACAGGGCTTTGCCGATCATCCCGACCTGCAGTGCTCAATTAGGCAAGTCTTGGCTCAGGAACCCGATTTTTCTCTGATGCAACTCTCTCAAAAATTATGCAAGACCCTGTAAATGATGAATCCCATCAGCAAACTCATAACTAGTCCCAGCCAGCCCCAGAGCCCCAGATGCTCCTAGATGCTTAGGTCATCTGGGGATATCTGGCTAGATGTCTGTGTATGCCCAGATCTGGACAGATAAGGTGCTCTATCAAGAAGCTGACTAGGAGGACATTTTTGGAAGGCTGTGTATGTAATGCCAGTGCTGCTTCAGAGTTTTTCGATGCAGCCTTAGATAAGAGCTAAGAAGAAAATCCCCTAGTAATGTATCAGACTGTCACTGGTATTATCTGTTAGATATCAGCTTGTTAGTAGTATTGGGATACTTTCCTGCATCATAGCTTTCAAATGATGTGTTATATGCCATAATTCTTCCATGAATGGGTGCTAAAAATGCGAAAATAGATGACACCTCACTGAGTTTAGGCATTCCAAGATTATTACTAAGTCTCACAAAGCTCAATATATACTGGTTGTTGATATAGTATATTATGGCTATATAGTGGAGTGGATAATTCTTATCTTAACATTGCTTTCAGCTGGTGGATGATTCAAGAGGTTCTGGGTTCAATTCCTGTCTGGTGCAGATTAATTTTTGCAGTTGTTCTATTGACGACAATTATCTAATCATTTCCATATGTGGTGCATCTGGACATAGCTGTCCAGACACCGGTGTGTCTGTCTAATCGGGCACTTGCTAAAGGCATCTGGGGGCCTAGGAGTCTGGTCAATTTAAGCTGGGATAGTATAGTGGCAGGCCGTGCAGTATGTAGTAAGGCAATTTGTGATGGGTTCATGGGTTCAAATCCCACACATGTACTTCTTTACTACTTTTTTGTGCTCGTGTTTCAGATCTCTAAGCTGTCAGCTAAAATGGAACTTTGTGCTCTTGAAGTGGCATGCACACATCCAACAAAAATCCTGCACACAATGTCAGACAGCAAAGTCATTGACCTCGATACTACTCACTCAGAAGCTCTACACAATGTTCATATTCACATTCCTTTGGAACCCCCCAAAATACTGCCGGATTGTCATCTCTTGATTGCAGATCCCCTCAATGTCAACTTGCCCACACAATCTTCAGCCCTTATTCTCCTGAAACCGACATCCTTGCACGTGCTCTATGTGTTTGATTCTGATGGCCAATGGCTTAATAAACGCTTTCTGGCCTTTCTGAGCATCAAAACAGACCTGAACTATGTGATCCGGACAATTTTGAGGGCTTACAAGGCCAGATCTGGTTAATCCGGACAATTTTGAGGGCTTACAGGGCTGGATCTGGCTAATCCAGCCAAAAAATGTGGTTTTGGAGGCCTGGCAGTTCAATCCAAACATTTTGACTCAAAATTTGGCTAGGCCTGGTTTTTTCCAGACAAATTTTGCCGATTTTGGGACTTTCTATCCATACATTTTGGCCGGCTTTTAAGAAATTTCCACCCGGCCTCCCCCCCTCTTTTTAGGGGTCCTGTATTATGGAGCAGGACCAGGTCTGTTTATGAAAGGAGTAGTCATGTCAGCACAAGGTATCCGGGGTCTTTGGCACTCCATGACCATAATTGTTGCAAAAACTCATTTTACATTATCATACCTTATAAGCATTACAAGGCTATAATAAATTGGTCACGTGAGAAAGCATTATTAAATAAGAGTCCTTATTCCAATTCCAATGCAACAGTATTGCAATGACTCACTCTGAATTGTAGTGTCATCACAACATGACTATAACATTATTCTACCAAACTAATTGGTCATTACAATACTGTCATAAGCTCATTATAAAAGTGCTGCTATAGAGTTATAAGCCATTACAATAACATTATTATATAGTCATAATGGCATTACAATAGTATGACAAGTAATAGGAAATAATTATCAGAAGCTGTGAGGTGGCTGCATACTACTAGGAATCACTTACTTTGACTACTGATTATTACTGATACTCACTAATCTGTAGTGATCATTACTACTGGTACTTACTAGTCATCACTAATTCATACTGACCATTACTTCTAACTAATATTAGTATAATTACAATTAATATATTACTATGACCAAGATTTGAATGCACAATCTCTTGTAGAAGGATCATTTTGTAATGCAGCACATAAACACTTAGCCAGCTAAGCTTTTCTATATAGGAATGTCTATACTATTCATAGATATATTTGGTGGTTGGCATGCATAGATTCCCCCTCCTGAAATGGACTTGTTACTGTCCTCCTAAGTGCTATAAAATATATCTTGCATAGCCAAGAAGGGCTACAATATATACTTATCAATACTAGTGAGTGTGATATTCAGTATGGCAACATGCATGCTAATCTTGTCATAGTCCATCACCTCATCTATCTTGAAGGGTTTGCATATGTTGGAGGCAGGAGTGTATGTGTGTATGATAGGGAGCATATATGAGTATAGGTAATAGTCAGGCATGGATGAGAATGATATACTAAGGCAAAGTATGTATGTGTAAAGATGTGGCACATTCTATATTATTTCAGCACATTACTCTCCTTCATATATGCCTACACTATTACCTTGTAGCTCTTTTGCTGACTTTCTAGCTGCCTTTACAAAGGACATAGAAAGAAAGAAATATGCATTGATGCCCCAGCCACTTTGTTGGCAGCTTAGCAGCTGCCATAAGAGACTATGAAGACCTGGGTACCTTGGCCTTGCACACAAGATCATTGAAGTTGTTATTGTTAGCCAATGCCTGCTATTGGTCATTACAGAACACAACATGCAGGTTGGGCTTAGGAATGTGCTACATGCAGCCTTGCAGACCTTGTCTATTAGTGCAGTGGTTAATACTGTCTTGTGCAGCACATAATTATCACCACTATTGATATTACAATTTTTAGCACTATTCATATTGTTCATTGCCTTGTTATACAGAACATGCTCAAACTTGGTATTTTCCTCTAGCTATTAGGCTGTGGAAAAGACAGTCATATTGGTATGTGGTGCCAGAATGATATATTTGCCTGCCATATAGGAAATATGTGTACTAAGTATATTAAGATCACCTCCAACAATTTTGTGCTTATTTATATATAGGCATGCCATACATATACCCTTGTCCCCACCCTCTACCTCACCAGTGGCTATTTGGAAAACCCCTCTCTCTTATTGGATCTTGATTATTTATAATCATGTTTTTGATCAAATTTGCAAATTCAGATAGCATTGTCTATACTAGTAGAGTCCCATTGAATATTACACTCAATCATAGTTTTACACATTCTCAGTCCAAATTGTATAAGTGCCATAATTTGTTTTTATCCTATATAAAGTGTATTGTTTATTTTCTATTGGTTTATTATCTTCTTAGCTGGTGTTTAAACTAAATCCTGAAAGACCTGACTTTTTGGGTATTTATTGACCTATTTATTTATAAGAGAGAGTAAAGATAAATGTTGAATAAAATCAGAGATATTAAGGTTGCCTATATTATGTCTGCTTATTTTGATTACCAAGTTCATATATTAGACCTTATGGCTCAGTGGCTTAGAGCATCTGTTCCGAGTGCTTGTATACATGAGGTTGTTGGTTTAACTCTGGCAAGTGGCAAGTTTGTTATAAGGTATATTCTGTGTTTAGGTATTTAACTTGTATTCTAATAGACATGACTCTATAAGAAGGCTATGAGAATTATGATGCTTGATTTATTATTATTTTTCCAAAATTTCAAGCTATAATCAATTCTAATAATTCCTAATTTAGGAAAATTATGTCTAATTAGAACAGGTTTAGAAGGGGGGTAAGTGAATAATCTCTAATCCTTATTATTCTTAATTATCCATAAATAGAACTAATTAGAGCATAATATAAGAAAGTAATTTCCCAGATGTACCCTCATATCCTATTTTGTCTATGGTTATATGGAATAGAGTTTGTTGAACACTTCTTTGGACTTGCCTGTACTATGCTTCTCAACTTCACATTCTCACAGTTCCTTGCTCTCATCAAGCATGTCATGCTTTGTTAGTCTATCTCGCCCTTAGGTCAGTTTAATCAATAAAAGAAGTGTGCACACACCTGGTCTGGATACATTTTTGACTTTGACAACTCTCCTCTTACCCCAATGGAATTGTCACAGGCATGCATCCAGATCACAAAAGAAGACATTGACAAGCTCCTGGTGCTAGGGCAGACAGAGGCTACAAGGATCACAAAGGACATGCTTCACATGTCTGTACCCTCTGCCCTATTTAAGCTATCTCCTCTCAGTGGCCCACCATGTGCTAGTATTCAGCATTGTGGGAAAACTAATGACAAATTTGTAGGAGAAGAGTTGGATATCATTATGGGCAAAGGTACTGAGGACAAGCTTGAACCTAACAAGGTTTTAGATGATCCGGCACTAGTAGAGATGGATGAGTCAATTGCCTAGGCCTCTGCCAATGCTATGCAAGAATCAGTGTTGCAAGATGCCTGCGATGAGCTCACAAAGACAGTCAAGGGTCTTCCAACACCAGAAACCTCTCCTGCTCCATCCTTTTTCCTTCAATTTGCAGCGGCAGCACTTGATGTTGTAACTTCAAGTGGAATCCTTTGTCAAAGCAAGCTACCAATATCTCAGATGTTGATGACTCACCAATCCCATCAGTCCATTGATACGCTAGTGATGCCTCTGAGTGTGAAACATACCCAAGAAACACCCCTACAAGCGCAGGTAGGCAGGAGCTGGTTCCAGTGTGCAAGGAACTATAAGCTGTGGAACAACTAACAAGGGAGCGTACTGAAAGTGTTCGGAGTGTAGCAAACAAACAACTCCAAAATTGAAATATTCGGTTGGTTGGTTGGTTGGGCAGTTGGGCAGTTGGTTGGTTAGTTGGTAGGTCAGTTGGTCAGTAGGTTGGTTGGTTGGTTGGTCAGTTGGTCGGTAGGTTGGTTAGTCGGTCGGTGTTTGATCGGGATTTGATTAGGATGCAAAGGGAAGGGAATGGGTGCGAGGCCACACTGGACACTGGCAGAGGATAACAAACTAGATAAGTTGGAGAGAGCAAGACAATAAGGGCTCTGATGGAGGGCTGCGATCAAATGCAACAACACAAACAAAGGGGAAAACTGCAAATGAGGGTCAGAATGCAGTAGCTTAAAGTCTTATGGACACAAGCACACAAATGGAATCGGAATGAGGGGGGAGCCAAAGCTGATCTATTGCAAGGTCATAGATGCCCTTTTATAGTAAGTCTGAACAAGTACAAGATAAGGAGATTGGCAGAGGCATGAAGCAATTGGTAATGCATGCCAAGAGTGATCAAAGGTAAAAAAGATAAGGGAGTGATGTTGCAAACACAATAATATCTGGAAAAATACCCCCTTGTATTAGCTCCGGATTATATCTAATAGTGTCTAAAAGTATCTAAAAGTGTTAATAGTATATAAAAGTGTCTAATTTTCTAATTGGGATTGGGAGCAACACATCATGAGTATTGGATTGGTTTCTAATTTCATGATATTAGCACTAATTCTATACTAAGAAGTCTTTAATTATCAGTAGGAAATAGTAAGTACTACTGCTCTATCAGTGAAAAGGTAAAGATGTGGCACATTCTATACTATTTCAGCATATTACTCTCCTTCATATATGCCTACACCATTATCTTGTAGCTCTTTTGCTGACTTTCCAGCTGCTTTTATAAGGGATATAGAAAGAGAGAATTGTGCATTGATGCCCCCAGCCACTTTGTTGGCAGCTTAGCAGCTGCCACAAGAGGCTATAAAGACCTAGGTACCTTATCCTTGCACACAAGATCATTAAAGTTGTTATTGTTAGCCAATGCCTGTTACTGGTCATTATAGGACACAACATGTGGGTTGGACTTAGGGATATGCTATATGCAGCCTTGTAGACCTTGTCTATTAGTACAGTGATTAATACTGTCTTGTGCAGCACACAATCATCATCACTATTGATATTACAATTTTTAGCGCTATTTATATTGTTTATTGCCTTGTTATACAGAACATGCTCAAACTTGGTGTTTTCCTCTAGCTATTAGGCTGTGGAAAAGACAGTCATATTGGTATGTGGTGCCAGAATGATATATTTGCCTGCCATATAGGAAATATATGCATTAAGCATATTAAGATCACCTCCAATAATCTTGTGCTTATTTATATATAGGCATGCCATACATATACTCTTATTCCCACCCTCTACCTCACCAGTGGCTATTTGGAAAACCCCTCTCTCTTATTGGATCTTGATTATTCATAATCATGTTTTTGATCAAATTTGCAAATTCAGGTAGCATTGTCTATACTAGTAGAGTCCTATTGAATATTACACTCAATCATAGTTTTACACATTCTCAGTCCAAATTGTATAAGTGCCATAATTTATTTTTATCCTATATAAAGTGTATTGTTTATTTTCTATTGGTTTATTATCTTCTTAGCTGGTGTTTAAACTAAATCCTGAAAGACCTGACTTTTTAGGTATTTATTGACCTATTTATTTATAAGATAGAGGAAAGATAAATGTTGAATAAAATCAGAGATGTTGAGGTTGCCTATATTATGTCTGCTTATCTTGATTACCAAGTTCATATATTAGACCTTATGGCTCAGTGGCTTAGAGCATCTGTTCCAAGTGCTTGTATACATGAGGTTGTTGGTTTAACTCTGGCAAGTGGCAAGTTTGTTATAAGGTATATTCTGTGTTTAGGTATTTAACTTGTATTCTAATAGACATGACTCTATAAGAAGGCTATGAGAATTATGATGCTTGATTTATTATTATTTTTCCAAAATTTCAAGCTATAATCAATTCTAATAATTCCTAATTTAGGAAAATTATGTCTAATTAGAACAGGTTTGGAGGGGGGGTAAGCTAAAAATGTCTAATCCTAATTGTTCTTAATTAAGCATAAATAGATATAATTAGAGCTTAATACAAAGGGGTGGTTTTCCAGATGAAGATAAGAAGCAATAACTCTAAAGTCTAAATAAGTGGAGAGATTGCCAAGGTGAGTCCACATGGACCTGGAGATAAGAACCACATGCCACATGGGTAAACCATTTAGAAACTTGGGAGCTCTGAGGATAACAAAGGATAGGTCAACAGAAGTCATAAGGACGATAAGAGATAGAAAGACAGATCCGTTCTGAGTCAACAAAGTGTTCAGCTGCCTCTGATGTGGGACACCGAAGCCGACCAAATGTGCCAACCATGTGAAGCATACCAAACCGATTGGCAATTGGCCGCGATAGTCTGTGAAGAGCCCCTACTGCTGAAAGTGATGATAGATGGATAAGATGACTGTGAACAGCTCCAAACAACTGTGTGGAGGTCTAAATGCAAAGTCAGCACCTGACAAATGGCTGAGATTGCCGACCAGATTGGGATTGGTTAGTCTTAAGTATGCTGAATGGTCAAAGAATACTGAAAAGCTGCAAAAAGTGGGGTATAGGTGCCTAGAGAACACCCATGCTCATTACTGTTGATGAGCATGCACCCACGCTAGGGTTCAAGGGAGGTATTTGGGAAGCTTTGGGGAGATACCAAACAGCGCTCGACAAGTACTAAAGATGCCAACTTTTACCAAACACGGTTGGTTCCTGCCTGACCGACGACAAGCCACCGAAGGATGTTCGGCAGCCCTTGGGTCAGTTCGCCCACACTTCACGTATTTACCATGACCACACAGGAGTGTTACAATAGGTGTTTACGAGATCGGAGCCAGTATTCCGTATCGGCTGATGTCCTCCGTGAGTCAGTCGGTCCTTATCGATTATCTTCCCGACTTCCACATGGTTGGTCAAAATGCAATCTTGCACCATTACTTGGCCACCCTGGTCATACGATACCTCTCCTTTATTTTCATTGGTTCTCCAATGCCTGTTCCATCTACCTACGCTTGGGCAACGGATCCCAAACGTTTGGGACTTCGCCATCACTGATTAACTTTTACCTTGTCACCTTCGGAACCCATATAGACATCTCACCTACCTTCTTATCTTCTCTGATCGCTAAGGCATAGCGCCCATTTTGACATCTACTCTCATTTCTTGTTTAATATTTTACTTAGGGGCTCTGTTTACTATAAAAACCTACATACAACTCTGGAATAAACCAGCTTTTGCACCCCACAGTTCAGAGCTCATTTGTTACGAACTGCTTGTTCGGTAACCCCAAGAGTAGGAGGTTCTTCCCTAGGTCACTTGAGGAGGATGTGTGGAATGATGGTCTCGACTGTATATGCAGCACAGGAGCCAGAGATGTATTGCGATGTAGCAATGAAGGCTGTAGTAGAAAGACTACAGCGAATGAAGTAGACAGTGTGAAGACTGCCTAAGAATGAAGAGAATAGACTGAAGAACCTCAGCCTACTCTATGGGCCTTTTATACTACTTTAGGAAATAGGGCGTGAGAATACCGTATATGTATCCGCAGGTATTCTCTAAGTCATCTCTCTCAATAACAACTACTCTTGTGCTTCTCCGTTCGTCTCCTTCCAGCCAGGAAAGACTAGGAGCTTGATGCCCGGTGTGTGAGTAGTTTGTAAGGCGGCATTCCATGCCCATCGCAATATGGCTCGTGATACTCGACCAATGATAGGGTGATCCATTGGGAGTGGATGACCAAGGTTACTATCTGTACCTTATTGTACGCCTCACCTTGTGAGGCTGCTTGATATTTGTGATGATCGTGTTGGTATAGACCACCGTTAAGGCCCGACAGAACGTGATCATAACATCATTTGCACTTGTCTCAACCATTGAAATCATCTTCATTGACTCCTGAAAACTTGTCATCTTTGTTGTTTGGCCTTGTTTGTGTTCGTACTCATCTCTTTGCTCGTACCCTTCATCCTCCCTCGTATATTGTCAGAGTCCCATGTGGCTCTTGAAGCACGTAGTTGTCAGTCGTGAAACTACCTCCTCGTTACCGACCGAATCACCGACATGACTGACCGAATGTTTGGTCGGCGTTTGGTACAGTCCCAAAACCGTTCGGGCGCTATCATCCCACACTCCTCGCTGTGTCTCAAGTGCACCATCTATTTCTATTTCTAAAGTCCTCACTAACGATTCCTTGTATATTCGTATACTAGCTCCAGCACCCCTGCATTAGAGGTTGTTTTGGTATTGTGCTTGGCACTTAGAGCCACCTCTAGTGTATCACCGTAACATCAGTGAAGTCACAAAGGACTGTAATGCTTGATCCAAAGTTTCAGCATGTCATTGAAGCTACTAAATAGGCAATGGAGGCAGCTGCTGTAAAAGTGAAGAAAATGTTTATTCGTGAGGCATCACATCATGTTCGACTAGCACAAGATACTGACCCAGCCTTCTGAAAGCCCAAAACTGACTGTGAGCTCCATTAGCAAGAGACTGCCAAGCAAGTTCTACTTATTATATCATCAGATAAGTATCTTCTGCTTTCCAAGATACAAATATTAATTGTGTTGCAGACATTGTTCCAAATCTGTCTGCAAAGAATGTGAATGCCATTCATACTCTTCACAAAGGCTGTTATATAATAATGAAAAACAACACACCATCGGGCACATGCTTCTACATTGGTGAGGTTTTCAACCTTTACATGCAGAGTGCTAGCAAGTAGCATGGATCAATTGATGTAGCTGTCTTTACGACTGGCCTCTTGTATCTTTCACTTTGTTTATATTTGCCTATAACATTGGTAAGTCAGATTTTGGTGCTATTCTCACAAAAAAGATACTGATCTTTTGCAGTCTCATAGACTCTTCAAAAATAAGGACTCTAATGAGTCCAAGTCCAAGTCTGAGTCTGAGTCTAATAAGGAGCTAGCCCTTGCCTGTGAGACCTTAAATTCCCATTATTTCATTTTTCATGCCTTAACCACTGGACCAAGCTACACACCCATGCAAAGGCTTCTCAAATAGTTTATAACCTTGGACCTAATGCACTAGTTAGATAGCAGTGAGACTTAATGCATTTAACACTGATAGCAGGGTTGAGGTAGAGAGCTCTTACTTATCCAAAGGTGAAGAAGGTTCTTCTAACCATGCCGATACCTGTGGTTCCTAGTAGTCAGGTTCCAGAGCCTTAGAATATACCTCATGTATCTCATATACTCATTCTTTGTTGTTTGTGAGAAGAAATCAGTGCCATAGGGTAGTTTATACCATCTCAAAATAGCCATGACAAAATGTAACAAAATGTGACTACCCTTCCCAGTTTTAGCATGTTTCACAAGGAAATTTGGGAAAATGTTAGCACTTTTCTGGCCTGTTTAGGGGTATTTTGATAGGGAAACCTTTATAGGAGCTTTGGGGGGCCTCAGATGGGGCTCTCAATAAGCTACTCATATGTCACCTCACTGTTCCTTCTCCATATCATACTCATATGCTACACAGAATGGTTTAATGCTGTCTTCAATCACTTACACTTAGTGCTTATGCAGATGCTGTCAAATTTGTACATAATAATGACCACATTTTTGCCATTGTATATGACAACATCAATTTTACCCTCTGCAAGGCAGGACAATGCATTGACAATACCACTAAGCAGCTAAATGCAACAATATCAGCAGTAATTGCTTTATCCTCCAAGTTCTTCTGATGTCTTCATTCAAAATTCCTCTCTCACCTCTCTCACAAGCCCAGCCTATCTTAGGGGGTGTCTGTGGATTGAGATCCATCATTTAAGCCTGAATCGTAGTGTTTTTGTGTTTTTGGACAATCTAATCTTTATGGACAGATCTGCGATATTAGATAATCTCTAATGACCCCTTCGGGGCTCGAAAGGTTTTGTAGCCAGCATTCAAGATAACGCGCCACCATGCGGACCCCCTTGGCGATCACTACTTTGATGCAAGACCCTTCACCGCGTGAAGGTGAGCGGTCTTGGAATGAGACTAGAGAGACACAAGGATGCAAGCTATTTCGGAATTGAGTCGGAGTGGATACTGACGGACCCCGGCGACCCTTCGACAACACAGGTGGGTATGACCGCAAGTTGAACACCCTCTTTTAAAATCGAATGTAAACCGTTATCGATGCGAGTGCGTGTGCTCAAACTCAACACTTTATGCAGAAGGTACCACTGCGTGAAAAAGAGATACATCTACAAGTTCGACATCGATCTGCGGCGACGGCCTCAAAAGAAAGACAATAAGGTAAACAGGGGAGTCCGTTGTCTCGACCGTGATATACTGAGCGACCTACAATGCCCTAGAACCCGTCTACGAGAAAAACTTTCCCTTACGGAATCAAGTATTAGCCACGTCCACTGTTTCTCCGTTCTGTCCTGGCGTTGTCAATGCTGTTACAGCAGAGACACTCACGCTAGCCCCCACTGCTGCCTCCTTCAACCAGCGTATCCGTGCCGCGACGCCTGAACCAATACGCGCACGTGGGGCTTTGGCGGAACCTCCCATGTTGTGGCAGCGTATGGCATATGCGTCGAGCTGACGAACGAAGCCAGCGTTGGGCGAGACGATGCCGCGGCGAGCTTTCACGAAGGCTAGCGCTGCAGCCGCCGACATATCGGAGGTCGCAATGAGGTAGGCACAGATGACGGACGCGCTGCGGCTTATACCCATGAAGCAATGTACCTGCGCCCGTGCAATAGTCAGAAATTGTACTGCCGGTTGTGGAGACACGAGCAGAAGGAAAGACACACCAAGACCTTGTTTTCCTCATTCTCGGCGAGGGCATTGCGGATGAATGCGGTCGTTTCGTCAAAGTGGGCCAGAAGATCCTCAGACGAGACATCAGCAATGGCTACATGTGCGGTGACGAGGGGAATCGATGGAGGAAATGTAGAGGCATGTTCAATAATGGAAAGAACGTGTGTGATGCCGAGACGCGTGAGCTCGGATTCGCTGCGCGCAGTGAAAAGGTCAGAGAGGTATAGTCGCGGTAAAATAGGACTCGCTGCGCGACCAGATCCTAAGACAGAAGGTTTGCTGCTGCTAGCAGACTTTGGGGATTTGGAAGCTTTAGATGCAGATATCAGTGAACTTTGCCAGCTGGGCGAGCTGAAGGAAAGCATCGCTGTCGTCGTCGTCCTTGTTCGTCGTCGCCGTTGAGTATTGATAGATGATGGGCTGTGTCAAGAGGAGTTTGATAGTGGCTGGATGGGTCGTATGGAGTCGATGGTGCCTGGCGTGCCCCAGATCCAGCCAAGATCATGCTTCCGCTTAATGGGCGCTTAAATCCATTATGTGCGGCAACCACCCAGGCTTGCCGCTGTTCTCTGTAGCCTCCAGGGCTTTCACCAGAGTCGTCGAGATATCTCTACAGTCCGTCGTCTCTGGCGTCATTTGGTACGCTTTGAATTGGTCACATCAATGGATTTTCCTCAGATCGTCGCGTGTCAGGAAGCTATGCGTGGTACGCGACGGTGTACCATGTTGGCGGTACGTTGCTTTTTTCCACGCCATACAATGCTTGGGATGATTTTGGATGATTTTTCAGTTGGTTGGATTCTTCAGAGCCAGAATAAACTATTTCAAGGCGGTATATGCAATCTATCACTAAGCTTGATCCATTGCGGACGAAACTGACTCGTAAATCCGGTCGTCAGCAGTTTATATCCTTACCTTGAGCTTCCTGTTCCCAACCATTCTTGCTCTTTACCTCCACCTCTGCCTCGGACGTGAAACCCACAGCGTTCCGTCTTATCTTATACCCGTCGCGGGGCATCTCACAGAGCCTTACGAATGCCGCGCCGACGGCACGCTGGATGTGTGCTTCAAAGACAATTGCGAGGGGCGCTGGAAGCCCCCCGGTACGCACCACTGCTCCGCCTGCGGGGTATGCCGCCTCGGATTCGATCATCACTGTCCATGGGTAAGTGGAGCTTCTATCCTCTATTCCTCCACTACAGCTGCCTCGACGACTCCGCACCCTTCTAGCTAGGCAATTGCCTTACCACGCGCCGCCTCAAACCTTTCCTTGCCCTCTTATTCTTAACGCCACCTACTGTCGTTTTCGCAGCAACCCCTGTCATCGAACATGTGTGGAAATATGCTGCGCTCGCGCTCGCAACTTCGCGTGCAGATGCGTGGGCAGTGCAGGCGTGGTGGGCAAGATGGTGGTCGTGGGTCGTGTGGGGCGGGCCGGTAGGGAGATGGTTTGTGGGAGTGATCATAGGGTTTCGATTGCTCGAGGCCGAGCGGGAGCGGGAGATGCATGTCAGGGTAAGAGCGGGTGAGCTTCCGCATGCGCGACTCGCTGTCCTCATTTGTGCTGGTACTGTGCTCGGGTTGTTTTCGCTGGTTGGTCTTCCTGGTGTTCTTAATTATCTGCGTTTCTTCTGGTCTCTGATTGCTATTCTGATCAGGGCATGGTAGTCGCGACCGTGCGCGACATCCTACGCGGGCAGACTGCACTCGACGGCATCATTCTCCGACGTGTTACGCGCGGCATCCGAGACTTGCGCCCAGACATTCGCGGGCGCACGCATACCAATGGGATGCGATACATCTGCATCCCAGACATCAATTCCTTGCTTATCTCCCGTCCAGCGCATACCAAGGATGACCTGGTGCACGCACACGCAAGCACGGATGTGCATCTGGGGGCGGATCCAATTGGATCGAAGGGGACTATTTTTCCCGTTCTGCCCGACGAGTGCCTATATGACCTCGGATGGCGTAGGAATTGGAACCGCGCGATGGCTGGAGCGTGGTTCTCTGACAGTATCCCTGATAGCGGAGATACCAGTCGGTGAGTTGTTTTTGCATCACCTTTTCCTCTTCCCCACTTCTGTTTAGTTCTTCGCATTATTTTTATGAAGTCCACAGTGTGCTGAGTCGGTCGAGTAACGCAGGTCGGGGTCAGAAGTCTATATATGGCCAAAGATCAACCCGGGGGTGTTGCGCCGTATACGAACGGAAGTTCGGGCGCAGAAGATTGCTCGCAACTAGGTCTGTAATCATGATTGTTTGTAGATCAATCGTAAATGTGCATGGGCTTCTACATTGCGAAAACGCATGCATCGTTTTCATTTGATACAGCTCGACCGCCGCCACTATTGGAAGGTCCCTTGAGGCACTCAAATTCATCTGCGGAGGATTCACAAAACACTTTCCGATGTTTGAGCGGCTTGTTTGGGATTCGACAAGGCTCTCACTGTTCTCGAGAACATCGGGCCCATAAGAATATCGTCTGGCACATCAAATTGTTCACGCAGGAAATCAAGGAAGTAGACATCAATTGGGATACCAGTGACTACTCATAGTTATCTACACGATAATTATGACACGGGGTATTTTACGAAGGAGCGGTGCCTGTCAATATCGCGGAGTGAGTCCGACAGTTCGAATGAGTAGAAATCGATCAGATGAACCTTGGTTGCCGCAGCCAACGCCTGAGGGCCAAAGACCTGCAGACTCCCCGTTGAGGCAAGCTCCATTCCACAAACCTGAGCCGTCAGTTCCTGACCATTGGCTACACGACACTTCCGTGAATGTCCCCGTGAGCGCACCGTGACCAGACGGGAAGAACGCCGCAGCTGCGCCCGTATCTTCACATAGATCGAAGCTAATGCACCCGTCGGCGGCGGGCCGTGCGGGTTAACTTAGTACTAGGCCGCAGACAGTCCAATGTGAAACGCTGCGTACTGGAAAGGCGCGCCGTGCTGGTTTGTCGTGGCAGACGTCGACTGGCCGCACCATTCTTCGTTGCCAGAGACGGGGCACAGGTCGGTGACCTTCACGATGACAGTCTTGAACGGGCCCGTGAAAGCAGGTGAGTAAGGGTCCGCCTGACCCGTCAGCGAGAAGCAGCGGCCACACGCGTCGCCCGGACCCAGTCCAGGCCCGGACCCGAACGCTAACTGGTTGATTGCTGCGGTGAAACCTGAGGCAGTCTTTCCGCATGCTGTTGGACAGGGGAACGAGAGGTATATAAATGCAGCTTGCTTGCGCATCGCAGTGATGATGACGTGTAACGTACCTGGAGAACCACAGCCAGAATACATGGTGAAGGAAGCGGAACCGGAGGAGTTCTGGACGTAGCCTCCCGTGGCGCGGGTGTCAAGTGTCCCATGCACGAAGATGGCACCGTAGACGGTTGCAAGTGAGACAGACAACAATAACTTCATGGTCAAGCGTTGGAGGTTGATGAATTTGAACACTCGTACTTATATGCATGTCGCAGAATTCTCGGCAGGTCAGAGAATAGCAAGCGAGCGAAGATGGAGAAATTTTGACCGAAATGTGGCCGAGACTGAGTACTTGAATTCTGAGGCGGCGGCCTCAAAAATACGGCTATTTCGAAGAAAAACTTGGCTCTTGTGCGCAAATTATGAGCTATGTGGTAAACGCGAAGGGCGGTCGTAAGTAGGAAAGCGATCCGAGGATGCATATACGAGTCGATTGGGCCATGATTCGGTGCTAAAAGGGCCAATGAGAGAGGAAGATTCTAGACGAACTGTAACTTGACGAAAACTAACAAGTTTTCAACGTGAGAGGACCGTGAAGGAGTCAGATAGGGAGGTTCAAGGAGGATCGCTGCGTCCGTGAAGCGCGAAAGGTGATCGGAAGCGCAACACAGCCACAAGGTCAGTTGGAAGCAAATAGTAAGCAGCGCGTCTCATCGGTGAGAGTCACTACATGGGTCACCTACTGCGGTACGATGAGTCTCTAATGTTCGGATTTGCGCCGTCTTCTGATCCCCGAGAAGTGAGAATCCAGATAAACCACTCGTTGTGAAATGTGCGTATCACACCCGTAACAAGAAAGTGTCTTTCGAGTCAGCCAAGAACTGTACATATGAGCTGCTCAGGGAGCGGGTGAGTGTCGCCGTTCCAGCTCCCGGTGAATTGAATTCACTCGCTGTATCTAGGTGGAAAGGGGATTCGCACTCTCCATGCAGCCGTTCTCTATCAAATGGAAGGATGACGACGACGAGGAGTCATATATCACAACCGACAACGAGTTGACCGAAGCAATCAAGTACTTCTATCAAGGTGGAGACGACGACGCACCCATATCCTCTTCGGGCTCGATCCTCTCGTATCGTAGCGCATCAAGTCGTAGGATCACCCTTCACATTCAGATCGAAGTCGACTATGACGGCCCCAGCTTGTCTGACAGCTCGTCCCTCGCTAGCACCGACGACTACCAGAATCACAATGGCAGCGTGTTCCCATTGATATCCCGTCGCTTTCCCGCCCCTCCTCCCGATGATGATGCGGCCACCGTCAGCTCTAAAGATTTCGGCGGTCAGGAAGGTCGCCGAAAACCAGACAGTCTATTCCGGAAGCTGTTCACAGGGCCTGGGCACTCCCCTGGTCGATCGAATTCCGGCTCCACTCTACATTCGGCGTCATCTCAATCTGAAGAAAACTGGGACGTTCTTTCAGAGGTGCAGCCTGTGCATCTGCCCGTTGAACCTTCGCATGCTGCAGGTTCTGTAACGCGTTCTCCATCTGTCGGAGATGCTACCCACGACTCCACCGCTGTCCTAGAGCGTCTCAAACTCGAGGATCAACCATCAGATCCATCCTCCTATGCGTTACCCACAAACCGGAGTGCCGCATGGCTACAGGACCAGAGCAGACGAACGATTAGGGCCACACTGGGCGGGCTGCCATCACCTTCTGAAGAAGATACGTTCTCCCTTGGTGACATCTCCTTTAAAGTTGATGACAGAGGAAAGCACTACTATGAGTACAAATCTAGTGCATCCGAAGCATCGCGCGAGTACGGACTGGACGAACCTCCAATCACTGACGATAATTCTTCTGGAAGTATACAGGATCGTGCTCATAGAGATGGCGTAACGATGGATTACAATTTCTTGCCAGCCGAGTCATCTGTCCAACGTCCTTCTGAGACTGCAGTCTCTGGCCGACAGCTACCTCAAGCATCTGGATCGGATTTGTTTGTACATTCACACGATTTGCAACTCGGAAACTTCAATATTCCACCTCATCTACTAATACCTGAAGAGGTCACTGATTGCTCCGAGTGTGGGGCGATCCTAGACTCCTTTCGGTATGTCTGCGCGACTTGTGGTGAGAAGAAACCTTGTTCCCGGTCTGAGCTGGAAGCTGTTGCGGAGTCCGTGAAGGGGAAGTGGAAAGCGATTACACCCCCGTTGGAGGGCGCGATTATGACATATCCTCCGCACGCACATCGCAGTACACCGTCGTCGTCGTCGTCGTCTGCTACAGTATCTCCTTTTGACGACATCGATGTGGAAGCGTTTCGGCAGATGCATTCTTCATCCACTCTGAAACCACTTCCTGCGATTCCCCAGACATCAGCTCTGACTGATGCCACTAGACCGTCACCTAACATCTACGGACTTGGCCACCGCAGCAACTCTTCGACATCGTCTTCTTCCACTCGTGTCGGGGGTTATGAATTGTGCTCCATGTGCATCCAGAAATCTGGGAATGATCACTCGCTATTAGCCGTTGGTGGTGATGGTTCGTCCAATAGTGGTGGAGAAAGTCCCTCTTCCCCAGAGGATCTATCAGCCTGGCGCCGAAGCGCCCCAAGACAGAAAGGTCAGATGCGGCATGCGTACCGAGAGAAGGTGTGGGGGTTTAGCGGCTGGGAAGACGTCGGTGCGCAGCATTCATATATATAAAAATCGAACCAATCGTTGACCGGTTCACTGGCATGCTTCCAGAGCAAGATGACAGTCAGACGAGCAAGTGCTCGGCTTGCAGTTCCCTTATCTACGGTCATCGTTACAAATGCGCCTCCTGTGTTTACACATTGTGTCAGGCATGTTTCAAGTAAGCGCGAGCCGCATCGTCCGCAGTCTTCAAAACTAAACGAGCGCTGGACAGTGATGTACATAATATACATCCCGTCCACGCGTTCCTCATGATGCCAGATAAATTCATGAGGTCGAACAGCGCCTCCGACTTATTGGACGATGCATCGATTGTAGATGCTGCGGACGAGCCATGTGAGGGCGCTTGAATTCACTTCGTCGACTCCGACTTACGATCATGTCCAGCCCTGAAACATCCAGGTGTCAAGTGTTATCAGTGGGTTTGATCATCCTCGTCTTCCTTCGCGTATATCCTAACCGCTAGGCAGCTGCATGCAAGATGTCGTTGGCGCACGCTTCCGATGTATAGACTGTACTAATATTGAAGTAGACATCTGCTCCAACTGTGAAGCAGCCGGGCTACCGGGCAATCTCGACTCGTCAGATGGCGGTCACATTTCTTCTCATGTCATGTTGAAGGTACTGCGGAAACTTTATGTCGAGCTTCCATGTACCATCGTCCTAACCCATTACATCAAACTCAACAGCTGCCGACCCCACTGAAGACTACGGAAGTCCATTCTGTCTCGCGGCGTGCCCAATGGCTGCGACACAGCCGCGACCAAGCTAACATTCCCGGCTCGTTCTCCCGATCGAGTCCCGGTAGCATCTCTAACTATGGGGGGACTGTGATGGGAGACAATTTGTCCAGCGCTTCGGTTCAAAGGTTGGACGATCATTTACTATTCTGCGATGGCTGCGGCCAGGTGAGGTACTCTGAGCGGTATCATCGTTTAACCCACTGATGGGGATCACAGTCAATTGTTGGCATCCGATATCAGTGCGCTTCGTGTCCCTCAAAACCGGCATCTTATAACCTGGTGCATCAAGTTCAGATCTAAGTATCAACATTATCTCACTTATTTATCTGCACACAGTGCTCCTCGTGTGAGGAGAAATCTTACAAGATCCACGATCCCTTTCATATATTCCTCAAGCTCCCTCGCTTTGTTGACAACCCAGAACCCTTGCAGTCTCCCTATCCCATCATACCCAAACTGTACGTCTTCGCCATCTATGCACTTGCACTGTGACATATCCCCTGCAGGTATAAGGACCCTGCAGGCAGCACGACTGATAACATGTCTAGCGTGAGCAACCCAACCGGTGAGCGTATGAACTAGAGAATCAGGAGCCGCTGACCTGATCATGCGACCGAACAGCCTACCTGAAGGATTTGCTGCATAAATCCGCACTGTGCGATCGACACATGACGCAAATTATCGGGAAGTGGTACCGGTGTGCATACTGCGCAAAAGACCTTTGCTCAGACTGCGAGGAGATCGATGAGCACGACTTCACGCACGTCTTCATTGTCTTCAAAGCACCGGTCGATATGCAGTTATTCCGGTGCGTAGTCCATCGATCTATCCCATTTGATCGCAGGTTTATCCGTTTCCAGACATTTTGCCAACCTTGACAACCCGGATGACTCTCGACCCGTGTTGCGTGGACCGGTGTATTTTCCATAACAGTCTATGTAACCCGTGGGATATAGTTGCATGGAATGATAGTTTCTGTATGTCTAGATTTGCGGATCAGATTTGCGATATGTAGCATTTGACATCTGAGTGTATTAGCATGTACGGATGAAAATCAAGCATAACCCATGTAACAATCTCGGAGATGGCTTGACGAAATACCTGAATCATGTTGCTCCGAATGGCTGCACTGACCCAAACGAAATTGAAATACGCTCCTTTTCATCTTGTTACATAATTTCATCTTTTCATCGTCGACCTGAGACCTCGATGTTTGATTTCATTGTCGACACACTGGTTTGTCCGCATTTTCCTCGATGACTGATTCGTGACTAAATCTCGTCTAGTTGATGCATGCCCAGGTTTGCGGGGAGTTCAGAAGCAGATCGAAACCTAGCAGTAGCAAGTGGTCATGAAGTTCCACCAGTGCATCTCATCTTTGGGGCCGATGGAGGCTGATGTCGAGTTCCTCGCTGAACCCAGAATTGGAGGCATGATGTGTTCCTAAACTAGACTCTGGTGTGTCATTGAAATGTAAGGTTTAAGAAGCCATACATATTACAAGCGCCTACAAGCCTCAAGAGGCAATCTGTATATCGCTGATCAGCAGCACCCTTCGTCGTTACTCCTGTGGTGCTATTGAATCATGGCTAGGCCAGTGAAAATTTTCAAGATTATTTTCGTGAATGAACCGGAAGCACGTTGCACATATTTGCCTATATTTCGGCCTTATAGTGTTCAGTTACTCAAGGAGAAGGTAAGCCATGATCGTGTCGAACAACTTCTCGGACGCGTTGATACATCATGACTAGATTATAAGCGTACTACACGATCTCGGGACCATGGAATTCAATATCTCATGGGTGGACGATGACAATGAACTGCAGTCTATTAACAATGATGACGAGTTGGTGAAGATTATCGAATACATCAGAAGGTGCGCAGCAACCACAAGTTCCAACATACACAGATACATGTCATCGTTCCTTGGATCAGCTCATCGTCGCTGGACGAGCAGCCTACTTTAAAGCTCAAGATCGAGACCGATCCCAGCCTGTCTGGATCAGACAAGTCCTCGAGCACAGGCAATCGTACCAGCAATCTCTCCGACTCATCGTCTACAGATGCGTACCGATCTTCCAGCAATGATAATGGTTCCAATCGCCGCCATAGTTCGGGTTTAGCAAGGTTCAGCACCGGCGTTCCTCCGACTTCCCAGGTAACTGGTTCGCTGCATGAAAGCTCGCGCTTGAGTTCGAATTTGTCCCTTGATCCAAATGAAAAAATTCCGCAGCAGCGAACCGATCGGATGTTTTATCCAACAAGTTCTAACAATCGCAGAAACTCCTATCCCACTTCCATCGATTCTTTTAAGAGCCAACTTCCTTCAATAGCCCTTCCAAGCGACATCACCCGAAACTCCCTCTCTGACCACCTGGAGCCCACCCATAGCCCACCCACTGTATCACGACCGATGGCTGATTCCATTCAGATAGACAAAGCTGAGCAAGTGACCGACTGCTCAAAGTGTGGCAGGTCACTCGACTTGGAGCGGTATGTATGCGGAACATGCGGAGAGAAGCAACCGTTGCAGTCCGAGACTCCAATTGAAGGCAGTGTGAGCCGATCTTCTATCCTTGGCCATTCAACCACTATGTCTCGCTCGGGGGCCATCACGACACAATCCATGGGTTACGAACTCTGCTCCGGTTGTTTGAAATCTTTTGGCATAGATCATTCAATTGCTATCATTCGAGGAGAAGACCCTTCTCGAGCCGGTGTTTTGAGCGTACAGGATCCTTCAACCTGGATCCGTAGCGCTCCGAGACAGGAAGGTCAATTACGGCATGCATTCGTCCTGAAACGATGGGTCAGTAAGGGTAGCTCTAGTGAATGGGAAGAAGTTGGTGCGTAGCTTATAGAAGACTTTGTTACTATCACATTTATTGATCATGTTCATAATTCTCTAGATTCCTTGCCTGAAACATCCAAATGCTCTGGGTGCCAAGACGAAATCTCTAGGGATAGGTACAAATGCGCGTCCTGTCCGGTCTACGTACTATGCATGGCTTGCTACAAGTTGGTTTGTCACTATTCTGTGTATGACCTCGCAGTGACTTTTCAAAAATAGAAATGTACACGATATCCATCCCATCCACGTATTCTTAGCGATATCATCACAGACTACACGTTCACGACGAGGAACAATTGGGACCCAGTCTAGTGGATCATCTCATACCATCAGTGAGTGGTGTCCAAGTTCTCGCGAGCAAAGATAGCTTAAAATGACATGATTTACGCGCATGAATCTAGGAGCCACAAGGTGAGTGCCACAGCATGGTCTTCGGTACTATTTTCTTCCTTGTGACTCATCTGAGGATTTCTCACTGCAGCGGCACCTGTGATGGATGTCACCAGGTAGAAAAGCATCACGGAATTCGGATTCGCAGTGAACAGTATTAAATATCATCCGTTTCACAGATCATTGGCGATGTTCACTACGATTGTGCATCTTGTCCTACAGGATCAATCTATCGTCTGGTGCGGCCTGTGACTTGTGTCTGACTAGAATTTTGCGACCTGATGATGGCCTGCACGATCCTTTCTGTTTAAATTTAGTGCTCGTCTTGCGAGAACGACTCTGCTCGAATTCATGATCCCATGCATATCTTTGTCAAAATTCTTTCTACAACTTCAGGTCGGCGGAGGTCCCTGCATCTCCCTCAGGCATTGTACGACATCAACTTGATTCGAAATTCTATATGCTAAAAGACTTTTCAGGTACAAATACTCTACTAGAAGAAGTAGTTCCATATGTAAGTCCTTAATTGTATTGTATGCAGTGAAGCAGGTCATTAAAGGTGAAACAGCACATCTCCAAAGCGTGCGGCACGACTATGTGCTTTGCGACCGTCACGGGCGCTCTATCGTGGGGAAATGGTTTCATTGCGTAGACTGTCGCCGAGACCTATGTGCCGAGTGTGAAGATCTCGCGGAGCATGATAGCTCCCATGTATCTATTGTCTTCAAATCTGCAGTTGATACAAAGGTCTTTGGGTGAGTTTGACTGTCCAATTACTTTCGGATCTGACTGCTATACACACATCAGATCTACCGGGTTAGAATGAGAGTCGCACGAATGCTCTCGAATGGTGTTTTGCATTTTGATCAATGTAATAGTATGGCCCCGTAGTCTGTACTGCTCTGAGCGAATTTCTTGATACTAGGTTCTCCACAATGTGTTTCGCATTTGATCACCCTTCAGAGACGATAGATATGGCAACAATCACAATGTTTGCTCTAGGTTCCTGGAGGCTTTTGACTTGAGCACAACTCCAGCCCGGAATGCGGTGCACGTGAATGTCGATATCGTGACAGCAGCCTGCATGGCGGCAAGCTCTTCAAAGTTCGGTCCTCTGTTGGAGAAGTCTAGACTGTGTGAGGATATGACAGACATTGGCTCATTCCGGGCCTGGTTCGCATCGCAGATGCTCAATGGAGATGTCGAATTGACGACCTCGGCAGGTAGACATCTTAGAAGCTCACCCAACCCCGACACGATATTTCAGGCTATGTGTCCTTCAGGTTGCATTTTTGTTTAGATGAAGTATTCCAGATGATACCATAGTTATAATCGCCGCCGCTTACATGCTACGCTCCTCCCCCATTCTTTACCAGTAATCGGTGGCACGATATGGGACCACACCTGAGGCGGGTCCTCCACGTTTCTTTCTCTCTGCTTCCCATCTGGCGATCCATGCAGCAATCTTCCCCCGACTACTTTGGCTGCTGACATTGACCGTTGCAATGATCCTCGTCCAATCCAACGACACCGCAAAGCACGTCAACTCGAAGAACGAGCTATGTTCTGAATATGGGACGCCGAACAGCTGATGCGTCGCAGTGGAGCCACGCATTGGTTTGAGATGTGTGTGGGTGAAAGAGGGATGAGGTTGCCGGGAAAGGATCGTCGAGACCTTGGGCAGTGTGTCCATCCCGGCAGGTGGGCTGTACGTCCAGCCAGTGGGTCTGAATGCGATGGCCCTCGTGAAGTGACCTTTCCAACGCTGTGTGTACTCCCGCAGCTTATCAGAATTAACGACGCCAAGGGGGACGATGTGCACGCCAGCATCGAGAGGATTTTTTGTCAGCATAGTCTCCAATTCTGGGTCGGATTGACATCGGAGGATTGCTGCTTTCCTGGAGTCGCAGTACACTTTCGTTTGCAAGGCATTGGCGATGGCTGTTCGGAAAGTCAGTAGCCCAGTCAAATTATCTGGAGCATGGTGAGCAAACCTTTAACGATTCGTTCCTTGCCAATGGAATATGTCCTTTCCATTGCTTCAACATACAGGATCGCTCTTACAAAACGCGGGACTTACCCAACAACTACGACGGTCTTATCTGATTGACTTTGGCATTGGTTATCCGACTTCGAGCGCGTCGTGAACCACTTGTCCACAGTCTGATGCCGCTTTTTCCCAGTGTCATCTTCTGTGAATCTATTCTCCCCAGAAACTAGTCTCTTGGCCAACTCAGCGCAGGCAGAAATAACCTGGGTTTGCGAAGGAAAACAATACTAGACCCGCTTGTTAGACGATAGCAAGCAGTAGACAAGATGATATCATACCTTAGGATTAAGATAAGTTGTATCTAGATATATGAGGTCTAGATGCTTTCCTTTGACCGAAGGATGCAAGACATGTTGTGGAGACGCTCGAAAGTCGCCACAGTGCAGATATCGAAAGACCTTTGCGGAGCCTACGAAAGGCGACCTGTAGGTGCTGTCCCCAGCATCAACAGTTTGTGGGCCCTCAAAAAGGAAAAGCGAGGATCCAGGACCTAACAACAGGAGCCAGCCGGTGAATGGTGATGCGGCGGTGATGAAGGTTGCTTATAAGGCACCCACAGTGATTGGCTTCAATTAATGTAACCGTTACCCCTCCAGAGTCGGGTATAGGTATTTGAGTGTCGATTGGAAGCGGGTGGACCCATTTCGGATCAACAGAGAGCATGTGTATTATTAGCTTTGCGGTCCCCTCTGGCGACAAATCAGACCATTGAACAGCTGGACGAGCTACCAAGAAAAAGTATAAACACACCTGAGCAATATATCGGCCCCGTCTTCCAATTTGAGGACAGGTTTGTGTAATGGTCAGAGTGCGCATGCCTTTTTTCATGACGGCGTTAGTATTTAGATGTGATGGAGCAATCGAAACCCACGTCAAAAAATAGGCAGAGACTCCTGGTATTGAGCCATATCTGAATGCGTCCACGGCAATGGGCATGCCTTGCATGACTTTATAGAACGGGGCCTTCCTGCGTCCTCCGTTGCCTTTGGTAGGTCGAAAGGTCCGATCTTCTACAACATCTGCTTCTTTCCACGCCTCATTCTCCTTGTGGGAAGACATGAGAACCGAGAATGCGTTGTTCTTGGAGAGCGTGGTCGATAAAGGTCGGCGAGGGTCGGTACATGTGTGGGCACGAGCCTCCTGCGATGGGTCAATAAAAACAAGAAATCACTCGAGGAGAACTGGAGCTCACCTTACCGGGAGAACCTTGTAGCGTCCTGCCGCGCATTGAACATAGGCCAACATCGTCCCCAAGCGAAGAATCCGATAGTTCAATCACATCTTCGACTTCGAGCTCGTCATTGATGAACGTATCAGGTCCTCCACCGACCTGTCCAAGCTCGTCGTCCCCGGTACCCCATTCATCATCAATCTCGACTATGTCATTCATGACATCTATTGCTGTATGGGGTTTCTCGGTGGAGGACGAACCCTCATGGCGTAAATGCGAAGTCGCTTCTGGAATAAATTGTAAAGCGGTTTCTGACCTGCAGGACGAGCGGGCGTTCTCTGAAGATAAAATCGGGTCAGGCGACGAGTAGATCGCGGGAGACTGATATGATTGGAGAAGAATCTTGGGTTTCCATGCATTGTCTGCATCTTCAATGCGTTCCGAATCCTTCGAAGAAGTCGAGGCTGATGATCTCAGCAAGGTCGTGGTTCGGCCAAACTCAAAAGAGCTATCCGAAATTTCCCTAGAAAGATGGACTCCTTTATTTGCCGTCGAATTTGACAGGTCTCCAGGGATGTGGACGTCTGAGGTCACCTCCTGTTTAACCTTCTTACGACCGGAATCACCTTGCGATACAACGGAGGTCCGTAGTGCTGATGCATCACCCTCGCCCTCGAGTTTACGTTTATTGTGACTGGTTGATCCTGCTTCTTCACCATCGGAGTCTATGACGATAATCTCTGCGTCCGGAGGGGGCGCGAAAGCACGATATTTACCCTTACAACTCTTTCGTGACTGACAAGACTTGTGATTGGAGTGGGACGCTGCGCGAGCCTCTGCAGGAGACAATTTAGAAAAGAATTGGAGGAGAGTTCCTGTGCCGAGGTGCCCATTCTCTGAGCGCTTCCTGGTAGGGGGCATAGATAAGAGTAGATGGATTGGCTGGCTGTTGAAGCTTGAAGCTGCAGTTCGGAAATATGGCGCGGCGGATCACGGAAATTCGGAAAATCAAAAGTCTGTCAAGAGGATAGAGGGGTTCCAGATAAAAGGTTTGGATGGTATCCCCAATGTCGCGCGCACTGGCAGAGATGGGCTGGCGCGGTAGGGCGCGGTTGGTTTGCTAACCGCAAAAATTCTCACGAGTCTTAAAATCGTGATTCTCAAGACATACGGCAGAGTAAAAAACTATCATTCGACTCCTTGTTCGACCGATTCTAGATTTTCCAATAGCAGCCTTCCGTGGAGGGAGATATAATAGAGAGAGGTGCACATTAGTGCACATTTCAGTGCCAATAATACTACTAACGAGCCCCCCGATGCATCTAAGATAACCTATAATTTGACTTATCTTCCGTGCCTGATCTTCAGACATGAGTCCACGATATCTTCGAGCTCGCCGGGCGTTTCTCTGAAAGATCTCAAGACGACGCTCTATCGCTATGACCATACATTCTAGCGCTCCGCTTTTGTCTTCGGCCGACGGAAGGCGGGGTCCAGATGCTCCATGTAGTGTATCATGTATGTGCCGCTTCGAATCTGATACTGTATTGCTTATAAGCCTCGCCGTGGCCTCGTTGACTCGACTCCTCTTATCATCCACCAGCCATCTTGATCTTGCCATTACATGACCATGTCGCCTGCTTTGAACACCACCACACCTGCAGCAGAGAAGAAGACAGCTGTGAAGACTTCGTCGATCCTTCATCGGACACCATGGACGCCTCCAGTTGCTATTTCGGCTGAGGGCATCTATATCACGCTGGAAGACGGACGTACTGTCATCGATTCTGTCGGGGGTGCTGCTGTTGCATGCATCGGGAACGGGAACCCCTTAGTGAAGCAGGCCATCAAAGATCAAGTCGAGAAAGTGTCCTGTATGTCGTACCTTCTCGCCATGACAAATATCTGGCGCGTTCAAAGGAGATGAACAGATGTGTACAACATGCAATTGTCCAATCAGCCTGCGGAGGAACTTGCCAAGGTACTGATTGAATCGAGCAATGGCGCATTTGATTTAGTTGGCTTCGTCTCAGGAGGTGAGTACGATCTTGGTTAGAATGTAAATGTATACTGAGGTATGAATGCTGGACAGGTTCTGAGGCGATGGAGGGTGTCATAAAACTCTCCAAGCAGGTAAGGATCTCTTGTTCATCTCCACCAACCGCTTCCGACAGTCGCGTTTCTGTTCCTAGTATTACTTCGAACAAGGCCAGCCTCAACGCACAAACTTCATCTCTCGAAACTTATCCTACCATGGGAACACGGTCGCCACTCTATCTCTGTCTGGACATCCCGCTCGCCGTGCTCCATACGAAGCTATCTTGAGTCACGACAACTTCCATCACGTCTCTCCTGCGTACGCGAAGCGGTTCCAAAGATCTGACGAGACTGAGGAGCAGTACGTCGAGAGACTCCGACAAGAACTAGAGGATAAATTCATCGCATTGGGTCCAGATACCGTTATTGGATGTAAGCATGCCCTTGACTTTGGTTTGGCATGTACTGATCAGCTGCGAATGTAGTTGTAGCAGAGACGGTAGTCGGTGCGACGACAGGTGCCCTGGCTGCTCCCAAGGGATATTTCAAGGTGATGAAGTCTGTTTGTAAGAAGTACGGAGCCCTGTTCATCCTGGATGAGGTTATGAGTGGGATGGGACGTGAGTGTGATGTCAACGCTGTGCATTCCGTGGGTACTCAGTCATCTGCATAGGCATGGGAACGCTACATGCATGGGAGAGTTTCGGTGATGGTGAGGCGCCCGACATTCAGGCCGTGGCAAAGGGTCTAGGTGGAGGGTAAGGACCACATGTCCAACTCTATCGTACACTTGCTCACCCCAAACTTAGTTATGCGTCGATTGGAGCTGTCCTCATGTCGAAGCAAGTCGCAGACGGGGTGCGTGACGGTTCCGGCTTCTGGAAGCATGGGCATACATATCAGGTGAGCTGCAAGCGACCTCCCTCTACACGACTAAGGCTCATCATACTTAAATTTAGGCCCACCCTCTTGCTTGCGCTGCTGCCCTAGCCGTGCAGAAAGTAATCGCGTCGGAAAATCTTTTGGAGAACTCTCGCGTTCAAGGACAGTACCTGGGATCTCTTCTCCGCTCTCGCCTCCAATCTCCAAATTCTCTGGCCGCACCATTTACGTTCGACGTGCGTGGTGGTGGCTGCTTCTGGGCTGTCGAATTCGACTTCACTGTCCCCGAGGCATCGAAGGCAGATCTAAAGGGCAAAGCATTTGCTATGGTTGTTCAGGCGCGGTGCTTGGAGAAAGGCTTGATCGTGATGGGTATGACTGGAGGTGCTAATCTGGAGGGTACCAAGGGGGATCATTGCATCTTTGCACCTGCGTACAACGTGACAAAAGAAGAGTTAGAGAAGATCGTGGACATCTTCGTAGATACTGTTGAGGAGGTGCTGAAAGAGTCGATTATTTGACCAGTTGTACTTACCGTCCAAACCGCGACGTCCGCCAGGGGATGCCGGAGAATCACATATAGGGTTTTATCATGGCAAAGGGGTTGTCTGATAGTCACGGGATGGTTTGCATGTGTTCTCAGAGCGTGCAAGTGGTTAGCTGCGAAGATTACGAAATTGCATGACTGACAGGGCCTGTGCTGTGAGCGCGCGCCCGCCACTCTCTCGCACTGACCACATCGTCGACCGTCGTCGCGAGACTCCAGGCAGCGCTTTTCATATCTCACTTCGAATCGATGGCTGGCAGAAGGCTCTAAATGGACCTACAACCTACAATATCACTGGATTCCATCGAGCCCAATCCATCTGAACAGCAAGCCATCACGCAGCCCTCGTCGTCCGTCGCAGCACCGGACACCACCAGAACCTTGAGATCGAGCACCCGAGCAAAGGCAGCGAAGAAGGAGAAAGACAAGGACACATCCGACAAAGCCACCGTATCCCCTTCGGAGACCTCTACTCGCCCTTCCCGCCCCTTCACCTCGAAGCGCGCACGCGATCCGTCAGGGAAAGGCAAGGCCAAAGAAGCCCCAGAGGAGTCCTCCGCCCGTTCAGCCAAGAAGTATGTGTTCATCATTTACTATTGACATTAGCGCATATAGCGTACGGCCTCCGTATGATCCGGGGACGGTCCAGGATAGCTCCTCATTGTATCCTTAATGGTGTCATCCTCGTGAAATGTGGATACATGCATCAGCTCATGGAATAGCTGGCGTCGGACTGGCGAGCAGCTGTATATCAGGATGAGTTGCGATTCACCTGTCGTGGAACGGAGCAGAGAGATGTCGATGTTTCTAATTCGTCTGACTTTCTTGAGACATGACAGTCTGACTGAGTTGCTTTTGTCCTCAGAGCCCGCAAGGCAACCCATCCTGTCACTGCCTCTGGCCTTACTATCAACGAACCTGTCCGCGATATCAAGGGGAAGAAGCGTGCTGCACCCGAAGCCTTCCCCGAAGAAGAAGTTCATACTACTGCCTCTGGCCCCTCGAAGCGTCCCCGAACCACCGCATATTCCCTCCGATCCCGAACTGACACTGTCACCAACGAAATGCCCAAGAAGCCAAGGTTCTGTTATTTTCCTTCTGTGGCCTCCTATCTAATCTGATATCATCCATCGCAGACAATCTGTAGCGAAAGGAAAGGCTGCGTCTAAGAGCAAGCTCATGGCGGCAGCAGGGCCTTCACGACTCGAAGACGAAGACGTCGAGATGATGGACGTTGAATTTAAGCACGAAGGGTCGGATCATGATGATGGGGCTGATGAAGCGGACGGGGATGAAGGACTTGGAGGTCCAGGAGGGCGGGATGAACCGGGGGACGAATTGGGAGACGTTAATGGCGGAAGTTCGGGGAGAGGAATAAGAGGGACGGACGAATCTTCCTCCATGGGAATGTTTGCTGACTATCGGCAGCTCGGATCGTACATGATGTCGCTTAACTCGCGATTGAAGACGATGCTGAACAATATCAAACTGACAGCCGACCCTACCACCCGTCTCGTAACATTACAGGAGCTCAGCGAACTGCTGAGCATTAGCACAGAAGATACTCTGGCTGGCTCTTTCCAAGTAGATTCGTTTGTGCGAGAACTGGTCAAAATTCTCGGAGGGACGGGCGGTGAAGGTGACGACGACGACGACGGGGATGACGATGGGCCTCAAGACGAGGATGCTGCGCTTGCTGCTGCTCTTGCCCTCAGCGGCGGCACGCAGTATCAAGGCGACGATAATCTCGAGGCACAGGTCTTGGCTGCACGTTGTCTGGCGAATCTTATGGAAGCGCTCCCTGGCGTGGCTCATACCGTTGTCTATCATGGTGCGATCCCTGTCCTGTGCAGCAAGCTCATCGAGATCTCGTACATCGACCTCGCAGAGCAGACTCTCAGCGTATGTCAACTGATTTGAATGACGCTTCTGTGCTGATAATATTCGTTGTTCGCAGACGCTGGAGAAGATTTCTGAGGAGTTTCCTAGTTCGATCGTCCGCGAGAACGGTCTTGCTGCTCTACTGAACTATCTTGATTTTTTCTCCATCGCTGTCCAGCGTACGGCTCTCCAGGCGGCAGCGAACTGCTGTCGTAATGTTCCACCAGAACATTTCCAGATGATTCGTGGAGTCTGGCCTATCATTCGCAACTGTCTTGGCTATTCAGACCAGCGTCTTGTCGAATTTTCCTGTCTCTGTGTCATCCGCGTCATTGACTCGTATTATCGCTCTTCTCCCGAGAACCTGGAGTTCCTCGTTGATGCCGAGCTCATTAGGGCTGTCAATCTCCTTCTGCTTCCTGCTGGTGGCTCTCCCTTGATCGCTTCAAATACTTACACGCTATTACTCCGTGCTTTGGCAACCTCTGCTAGGGCGAGCGCAATCATCACAGTGGTTCTGCTCGAAGCCGGGATCGTCGATACATTGTACCAAATTCTTACTGGTGTTTTGCCGTCATCGACTCCCGAGATCGAGGAGCAGATCGATTCGTCTAGTGGGCAAGGCTTAGGAGGGGGGTTGACCGATATGACTGTGATGCAGAACTTGGCGCACAGGCCGAAAGATCAAGTGGAAGAAGCTTTGAGTCTTGTCTCCGAACTTCTCCCGCCACTACCGAAAGGTATGATTATTCATCATTTATTTATTTTTATCACCCTCATACTCTCCCAGATGGTGTTTTCGACCACAGAGGATATACGGAGAAGGCCCTCGCTAAGTTAGCCAAGGCCAAGGCTAAGTCTGACCGTGCAGCAGCTCGTCAAGCTGCGCTTGTTCCCATCAATATTTTGATGGGTCTACCAGCTTCGACATCGTCCACTCCTACTATCGCGTCGGAGGCCCCGACACCGACACCTGCTCTTGTCGAGAACGTATCAGAGAATCAGCCACAAGAAGGAGACGATTTCTTCGTATCCGTGCCGCTTTCCAAAGACACATCCCCCGATCGTACAGAAATGCTGCGCACAAAACCAGAAGCTGTTGGATTGTTCATGCAACACATGGTCCCTATACTTATTGATGTCTATGCTGCGAGTGTCACGGCCACGGTGAGAATCAAGACCTTGACAGGCTTGTTGAAGGCAATCAGCTTCATGGACGGGGAGGAGGCGAAACGGGTTTTGACCGTAAGCTGACCTTGGTCTCAATCACCCACTGATACGAGATTAACATTCCGGACCAGTTTGTTCCTGTGGCCAGCTTTGCATCATCTATCTTGTCCTCGAAGGACCATCCAAATCTAGTCATCGGTGCGCTTCAACTTGTCGAGTTGCTCCTTGTCAAGGTTCCGGAAGAATACCAGCCTGCATTCCGCAGAGAGGGCGTTTTTCACGAAATTGAGAACCTTGCATCCCGAAGTCTCACTTCCTCGCGGTCGAAAGAAAAGGACAAGGACAAAGACTCGTCGGATAGCTCGACGGTCCCTGAGTCTAACGCTCCCCCTCCTATACCGATTCCAGCAGCGTTAGCGGCCAGTATGCCAGGCTTCAAAAAGTTGTCGTCAATGTCGTTAGATCCAGAGGATGCTGTCACGCTGCGTGCGCGAGTCATACGCTTCAGGTACCTTGCGTCCACAGAGAGTGCTGAGGGAGACGATGTGCTCTCAACATTGCGGCGGTTGGCCGACAGGATTGTCGAGCCAAAGGCGACGGAGAAGGAGTCGAGCAGTGCCGTTCGGGAGCTTGCTGCACTCTTTGCATCTGCTCATACATCCGTGTCAAGTTTCGAGCTGTTGCAAAGTGGAGTAATCGATTCGCTGTTGCAGTTTGCAACGGACAAGGAGAGAAATCGCAAGTCAAAATCTTGTCCTTTCTACATTGAATGTTGACAGTCTATCTGTAGTCACAGTTGCAGCACGTCAAGAACTCCTTTTTAATGCCTTCACAGCTCGGAAGGCAAAAAGCTCTAGTGGTGTCCAGACACCGCTTGTGGTATTTGTGAAGAAGCTACAAGAGAGTTTGACACGGATGGAGTCTTTTGATGTCGTTACAGTGACTCAGGGAATTGACGGTATGATTCGTCACGATCTTGAAACACATACTTGGTTAAGCGGACTTAACAATCGACCTTTAGACTCCAAACGGAGTTCGCCTTCGTTACTCGCTCGTCAACTTCGTCTTCGGCTAGTAGGCGCTGACGGCTCAGATATACCTCGTAATTTCAACAATATTGTCGTGTCAATACATGCCATCGCCACCTTCCAAGCTCTCCACGATTATCTCCGACCACGCGTTGCTGGGCTGATGTTCAACGGCTCACGACTTTCCGGCATGTTGGCTGCATTGACCTCTGGCCTTGGACCTAGCGGGTCATCCAGCGCTGCGGAGCCCCGGACCAAGCCATTAGCAGAGATGAATGCACCTGGTACATCTGCATCTGCTCCTCCATCCGATCTCGGAAAGCGACGTAGTCTCCGTTTGAGTGCCAAGAATGGTGGTACATCTGGACCTACGGATGGCGGTCCTGTTGGTCTCCCACAACCAGTAACCGCAATGGACGACGTTGGACACTCCAGCCAAGAGTTATCGTCCGGAAATTCTGTTTCAGAAGCTCTCACATCTGCCCTCGGAGAGCCAGCATTGAGTGAGACTGTCGTAAATGAGGAGGCAGACTTCGCTGCAGACTTCACGGATGATGAGGTTGACGCGGAGGTAAGATCGTCTCGTACTGTAATTGTATGGCTCTGATCCTTGAAGCAGGTGTTCGATGAGGAAATGGACCCAGATAACTCAGTGACCGAAAAGACTGTGACGCTCTCTGTGGCTGATGGTATGGATTACTTTGATTTCCCCGAACACTCGATCTCATTTACTTGTAGATGGATCTAAAGTTGAGGCACAAACGCCTGACGGCACTCGTGTGGGTACACCGGGTGCAGCCAAGGAAGCGCCCCCAATATCTACTTTGCGCAATACATCAAACAAGGGGAGCTATGCTTCAGCAGTCAAAACCAAACCAGCAGACTGGCATCTCGAATTCTCTATGGATGACCATATCCTTCCTCTTGATCTCACCGTTTACGGTGCTATACACCAGCATGAGGTTCGGAAGAAAGCGACAGGCTCCGCATCACAGTCGCAGCTTCCATCCAACCTCCTTTGGCAAGGCGTATACACTGTGAAGTTCAAAAAAGTGCCTGGCCCGGCGCCATCGTCTGAAGGTGCGTATAACCTAGTTATAGGGTACCAAATATCTGATGTAACACAATGTCAGGTCGGGGTGAAGGCTTAGATACATCAAGAAGCCGGTCGCCAACACCAACCCTGTCATCACTCCCGGACGATGCCCCGCATGCAAAGATTTTACGCCTTCTCCGCGTCCTACACAAGTGGAATGTCAATGAGGCCGAACGCTCAGGCCTTGTCAAGAGAAACCTGCCCGATTCGGCGTTTGTGAATAATAAGCTGACTGCCAAGTTGACACGCCAACTGGAGGAGCCGATGATCGTCGCGAGGTATCTTTTCTCGTGGCTTTATTCGTGTATGTTTTTTTTGACTGTAGATTCATAGCCAATGCTTGCCAGATTGGGCTCTTGATTTACCTCAACATTTTCCTTTCTTGTTCCCCTTCGCGACCCGCTACAGCTTTCTACAGTCCACCTCATTCGGCTATGCCCGTCTTATCCTCAAGTGGCAGAGTCAACAGAGCCGAGGGCAAGACAGCTCACGTCGTGATGATGGTGTTGGCTTCTTGGGCCGCCTCCAACGCCAGAAAGTACGGATCTCGCGTAAACACATTCTCGAATCTGCCATGAAGGTATTTGAACTGTATGGCTCCTCCTCATCTATTCTCGAGGTAGAATATTTCGAAGAGGTTGGTACGGGTTTAGGGCCTACCCTGGAGTTCTATTCCCTTGTGTCAAAAGAGTTTGCGAGAAGAGATTTGAAGATATGGCGCGATGAAGATTCGATGAAGACAGGAGTATATGTCTTCCATCCATGCGGGCTTTTTCCCGCACCAATCAGCCCCCAAGATATCGCTAACGACGGTGGACAAAAGAGGACCCACATCTTCCGAGTGATCGGGCAATTTGTCGCGAAGGCTTTATTAGATTCTAGGATCATTGATATGTCATTCAACAAAGTCTTCGTCAGACTCGCGCTCGGGGAAGAAGTCCCTTTGACACTTGACACACTCAAGGTTTGTTGTCATCCTATCAGAAGGTGCTGTTCTCTCATCTGCCTACTAGCTTGTCGATCCCGACTTGGCAACCTCACTAGAGAAGCTCCATTCTCTGGCGGGCGCGACCGTTAACAGCTCACGGGACAAGGTATATTTGACCCCCGCCACATCATTGACCACAGAACCTGATCGTGAAAACAAGTTGCACAAGGTCGTGGATGACCGAGTCAAGATTGAAGATTTGGCATTAGATTTTACCATCCCTGGGTATGACATCGAGCTGAGAGTAAGTTATTCCACTGTTTCCCAACAGCTTGATTAACGTCGGTATCTAGCCCGAAGGTAAAAACATGACCGTAACCGCGAGCAACGTCGAAGAATACATTCACGAGGTCATCGATGCAATCGTTGGGCATGGTGCCAAACTGCAGACTAAGGCCTTCCGGGAGGGATTCTCTAAAGTCTTCCCCATTGCCGACCTGCAGGCTTTCAGCATCGATGAACTAGTCATGTTGTTCGGCAACGCTGAAGAAGATTGGAGCCGTGAAAGTTCGTTGGTGCCTGTTTTTATTGTCGACTCTAGCTAATCACAGTTCTTCTGCAGCGTTGAGTGAATCCATCAAAGCAGATCATGGTTTCACTGTCGAGAGTCGGGCGATCCGGGACTTGATTGATATCATGTCAGACTACGATCTCCCAACTCGCCGCGAGTATCTCCAGTTCCTTTCCGGTAGTCCTAAGCTGCCCATTGGAGGTGAGTAAATTGATCATCACTTCCATACACTCTACTGAACCTGCGACCTCAGGTTTCCGTGGTTTGAATCCTCCATTGACGGTTGTACGGAAGCCACACGAGGCTCCTCTATCCGCCGATGACTATCTCCCAAGTGTGATGACGTGTGTGAACTACCTGAAGCTGCCCGAATACAGCTCGAAAGAATCTATGCGAGAGAAGTTACAGCTGGCGATGAGGGAAGGCGTTGGTAGTTTCCACTTGTCATGATCATCTCATTTTCCATCGAAGTTTGTGCACTAGAATCATCCGTGTTTTTCTCGTATTGTGCTTTTACATCATATTCACTAGAATGCTCATCCATCGTGGTTATACAACATAATTCGTTCTACGGACTTTCTTCGATATGTTTTATGTCTCTGTACGATACACAAATGAACATCAAAATCCGGATGACCGAGACGCTGAGTCAGCGATTGTTAATTAGTGTGAGCAGCCGTTGAAGTTCTGTAGTACCACTCTTTGTAGTCCGCTACCATGTCCAAACATCATCCGGGTACGTGCTTGATAGGATTTACTAGGGGAGGAGCCTGAAACATTTGCCTTTCAGATCTGATAATGTGCAGACGCCAGCCGGGGATTGGTAAGTAATACTGAGGAAGAGAGATGCTGCCTGGGTACTGACAGCCTTGGGATTTGTTGCAGCCATCGGCCGCCTCTGCGAAAAGTGTGATGGAAAGTGGTGAGTACAATGGCAGGGTATAGAGCATCCATATATCTGAGCTCACTGTGTACATGCCACAGCCCCGTCTGTGATTCGTATGTGCGGCCAGAGACCCTTGTACGGATCTGCGACGAATGTAACTTTGGGACATACGGAGGACGATGTATCATATGCGGTTCTCCTGGTGCGTCTCTGCCGTTTACCTTCGTCGATTCTTCGAACTGACTGCTCCATCTTAGGAATCTCCGATGCATATTACTGTGCTGAATGTACGAGACTAGAGAAGGATCGAGACGGGTGCCCTAAGATCGTGAATCTAGGAGCTAGTAGGACGGATCTCTTCTATGAACGCCGTCGTCTAGGTATATCTTTCCCCTGTCCACAAAGTTATTCCCACTGACGGCTGTCTACAGGATTTAAGAAGGGTTAGCAAGGGCTGAACATCGCTGGTGATTTTTCCATTCTCACCTCGATACTTTTGGCCTTGTCTTGCACTCTCTGTACATATATGCTCTCTGATGATGACAGTGATTGGTGGGAAAAGTTGTTGGTTATATTCACTTCCAGGACATTGACGTAAGCAGGGCAATTTACAGCATGTAACTACTTTGCAGTACAGTGCACACGAAGAAACTCATACACATCAGGAACTGAAAATCAACCTATCCGACTTGAAGGTGCCAGAGTCAATGCTAGGAAAGCATACATGAGTGTGGTTGCAGCGTTGGTCAATGGAAAAAAAATTACTTGAAATGGTCCATGTTAACCGGGGCTTTGAATACGATGAGCGCATGCGACGCATCGTGAGCCCCATCCTCCTCACACTGGCTGCACAAATCTGCAGGACACGTTGGGCAGTGAAACCACTTGCCGGAGATGGAATGGGAAGGATGGCGCTGGCAGACCGTGCGCTTGTGTTTCACAGCTGCTTGATAATATAGTGAGAATTCATGGTTGACGCAAACTGTTAACAAACTGGCTTACTACTCGTATGTACCGATGGACCCGCAGGGCTTTTGTATCTGCGAAGCAAGTCAGATTCGACGATGATAGCAGATCATTTGCCTTACAATCCAGAAATGGAAGATAGCGACGGTATTTCTCGGGCTCCATCAAGACCACGGATTTTGACGAAGATGTGACAAGGGTCATGAAGTATGAATGAGACCTGATCGCACTCATCACACTACATAGAAAAATTCAAAGACGCGGCCCCGTCTACGACTGATGTATCAAAACAAGATGTTGGGCATACACACCAGATAGTACAAAGGCGACTTTGAGGGGCACGAAACACACCGGTATTGAGCGCCGATGATGGGCTAAAAGAAAGAAACCATTTCAAAAGTCAACATTGCCCGCAGCATTTTTCCCGAATGATCATACCTGCTTGCACCCGTTACATGAACGGCTGCAGTCCAAAAATCAACGAATTAAGGCGCCAATGCAATAGGTTTGACTGACCGATTTTCGTCTGCTGGCCTTGTAGTGTCAGTGGATGATCCAATCGAGAGTTCTCCCACACTGGTGCTTGACCTGAGCCTTGAGGGTATTGCAGTCAAGAAGGTGTGAACCGGGTGGATTTCGTGGACAGCCCTTTCTCATCCATTGAGTATTGCGTAGACGCTTGATCATACTGAGCTTGACTCACCGGTAACAAGCCAGACACAAGATGTAATCCTCGCAAACCGCACAATCCCACCTCTTCCCTGTGATCATAGCGGAGCAGATTGAGCATTTCGAAGGACCGGCCCCTCCTTGCTCTGAAGAACAGACCACTCGCATCAAATTCCGCGGCGATTTCTCTGAGCTTACCAATGTCGACCCAGCAGCCATCCATACAGAATTGCTCAAAGAATGCATGCCTGAGTTGCGTCCGGGAATTGGATGCTGCGCGAGTACTCATACTCATGGTGTGGTCGTATCCATGAGAATTAAAACAGTCGACACAGAGCATGTACTCTAGGACACAGGTCGACGAGGAAGACCTTGTTGGCGACTGCAGTGGCGAATAATCGGGAGAGTGAAGCCCTCCATCTACGCATTCATGTGTGAAGTGCGACCCAGCAGTACACCCTTTCTCTCCGCATGTGTCGCACACGTAACGGAGGAGGTCAAATGCACCACCACACCCAGAGCAGTTAGTGATTCCGTTGAGCAAGGTATTTGCGGCCCGAACGGGGCTAGCATTTGTACTCAGAGTCTCCAATGAAAGCACGTCAGACATGGTGTCGGAGTCTGAGTTGATGGATGTGGGAGGGATGAAACTGCTACTCGATTCTTCGGACGTGTCCAGCTGGGAGTTGGACCTATCGCCGTCCAAACCTGAATCCGAGATGTCGACGGTAGGGGACATAGGTCGGGTGGGTATGGTATGGCCGTGCTGTGGCATCACGGTGAGCAAAAAAGGCCGAGAGGCGATCAGCCACTCCTGTATTCTGTTTTTATTTGTCGTCTGTACACAGTCAACCTGCGGATCAGGGGCTGCGAACGAGTTCTAGAGAAAGCACTGACGGGTCCTGATATATCAGACTGCGTGTTTCCAATCGATCTTCTGTCTCCATCCCCATTCCTCGGAGATCTAACATGTCTGCTGACGGTGACAGCATCGTCTGCGATTACCGTAGGTGCAGAATGGCTTGAGACTGACGGCTCCAGCCCACCACACTGGTCGTGTATACGGATAGACACAGTGGTCCCTCCATCACGACTGTTCCTGTGGTATACACGTTAAGGAATATATCGAAGTTTTTCACTCTAAACGTACCCAAAACAAAGCTGAACCATGTCGTCAAATTCGGCATCATTCTTGATAGGACATTCGTCGCAGTCATCGTGCATCCAAATCATTTTCAAGAACTGCGGTGCGATACCGTAAATACAATTGATCTAAGACAAACAAATGAGCACTTGCGGATTGAAGATCGACCCATACTTACCTTTTCTACTAGATAACCGTATGCACGGATTGTTGACCCGAAAGTAAATCGGTGTGGGTCTCGGTGTCGATAATGACACAATACTACGAGCTGTGCGCCGTTCGTGTCGCTAGACATAGATCCTTGCTGTGGTATGAGTCCGGTTACTGGTATGAGGGGGTCAAAGGATGGTTGAGAAGGGTTTGGAGGATAGAATGTGGGGGTGGTGCACATGTCAGCCCATGTGTGGACTCCCCCGTCTGGTTCCACGTCCCGGAATAGCAGGTTAACGCCTGCATTCACTATGATTCTCGAGGGGATCTACGTGAACTCTACCGTATCCATATCGTCCTTTCCAATCACTGCCAGACATTCAGGCTCCACATCGTCTGCCGAGTTGCCGTTGTGCAGCAGTTTGCCATTATGGTGGCAAAGTGAGCGCTTTAGCAGCGAAAGCACCTCCAAATGAACGGCAATCTGGGTTTTGCGTAGAGATTCATGCACACTTTTCGCGCAGTCTAAACAGTCTGGTCAGCTGCGTTCCCTGTCAGATGTGGAAAGCACTTTTATACCTCTCTCATTAATTCTTTGGCCACATGAGTCTTGGGCGCAGTGTATAATGCTGCGCATCTACCAAACGAGCCATGAAGCACTATGAACCGCTTGACCCCAATCGTCATCGCCCTTCTCTAGGGTCTCTACTCTCTCAACTTCGTCCTTACCAAGCCTCAACCCATTGTACAGATGTGGAAACACCCCTTCGCCGCCACGCGCTCCGCAGACCTGCGCCTGCGGATCCTCCCATCTAATTTTATCCTCAACCTTATCGTACACGATGCGCAGGACGTAGACGCGCGAGACGTCTTTGAAGAAAAACTTGAGAGTGCCTGGCACCTGGGTCGCCGTGGACAGATGTATGAACCCGGAGGACTGGTCGAGGTCGCTCACGGGCAGAGCATCAGGGAGTTGGGCATGCTCGGGGACCAGAGAGGAGGATGGGATGAGCTTGTAGACGTATTTGGGTTTGGAATCATCGGACATGGTGGTGATTTTGATCAATCGAAGCCTTCGACATTGCTGTGATTGTTGAGGGCGTGGAGAACCTTGTTTGCCCTTGTTTACAACGCTTTAGGACGTGGATGACAAGATTTGATGACATCGCCGCGGATCGCAAGTTAGCATGATATACTGGTTTCCTGCCAGAGAACTTGCAAGCAAGATGATTGTGACGATGAGTATCTCTTAACATGTGATTTTGGTGATAACACGGACTAACACATGAGCCAGCGAGAGCGAGATGCAACGAGTAGCAAGAGGAAAGCTAAGACAAAACTGGAGATGTGACCAAGAAAGTAATATGCAGCGATAAAAGGCGTGCAAGCAAGGAGCAATGATCATGATCAATGGTTGACTGAACTGAATATAAAAGGTCCGACGACGAAATCATCGAGCTTCGAGTAGTCTCTGCAGCTGATCCTATGCAGAAGATAGCCGTCCCACGTAAGAGCTTCAAGAGACGAATCAGTAAGGATTCAAGCTGTAAAAGTTCTCATTAGAAAGACGATAAGGAAAAAGAGTTTCGCTAGAGACAGAAAACATACAGACGGGTCAGGTCAGCACTATTAGATATGATGAAGAGAGGAGGGACATACAACTAGTCAAGTCTAATACCTAAATCAAAGGCCTGCCCTTCTAGTTGAGCGATGTCATTCTAGATTCCTCGGTGCGGGTTTGCTCATGAGCTCGATCTCATAACTCGTACTGTCTAGGATCTACCGCACGAGATCGATGTTGAGCAGCTGGGCGGAGGCGGTAGGGGCAACAAGGGAAGCAGGCCTATAAGTGCTAGTTATGAGGTCCATGTTGACGTGCCAGTAGATCATATATCCGAGTCTAGCTCTTAGCGGCGAACTTCAGTTGGAACAGTCACTGCGGCACTGAGTGCAGGCGCCTGGCAGGAGCGAACGTGCTTAAAAATGTCAGGAAGTTCATAGTCTTGATAGAGGTTTCGTCAGAGAAAAGCTTCGAACATGAATGAAGACGGATTGTAACTCTGATTGATACTTATATGCAACGAAACATTGGATTTCACCGTCTTACTCATGATCGTGTTTTATTCATTTTTTCATATCAAGTTCCTCTGCCAGAATTTGCATTGCCTGAAAATGAAGCAAAAGGAAGGTCAGCGAGCGGTTCCATAGAAGAGGTACGCACTAACCAAGTGCTTACTAAGAAACCTCGATTGCTGGAACCCGCCGGTCACGATCCACAGACCGCGCTGGCCGGTCGGGCGAAAACAATTATTCAGCTCTCCTTCTGCGTCTAGTCCCCAAATCTTGTTGCCAATCTTGTCTGTAATCCGGGGACCAAATAAAGACGTGGCGTTCATTATCATGGGAAGGTTTCCAGTACTGACGAAGACATGAGGAGAAGATGATACGGAAGACAAGGCGAGCAGAACATACGCAAGAACTACAACATCGGCCGGGAGGCGTGATCCATCGCTTAACACAAGCTCGTGGGGCTGTAATCGATCAATCTCAACACCACTTTTGATCTGAATGTCACCATCAATTATTGACTGCCCACAGGTGAAGTCGATCACTGAGGCCACAGAGGTCAAACGAATAGTCTAGGCAGCATGTAAAGGAACACTTACTTGTGCCACTATTCGATTTTTGAAGTAAAAACCCGATCAAGCCAACTTCGCCTGCGCCAGGCTCGAGTTCCCATGTCAAATTGAACCCACGCTTGCGAAGTCCCTCTAGCAGTTGCTTGTCCATTTTTTTTTTTTTTTTTTTTTTTTTTTTTTTTTTTTAATCCCATTTATTGTCGTATCAGGGTAACAGAACCCTATGTTCGACATTTCAAGTACATATGAACCTTCCCTTTCCTTCCTGTGCGCCCAACCTTGCCTCCGAACCAGCTCCGGTCGTGTGAATTTGAGGGTTGATCCTTGCCGGCGAATATTGTGTGAAAAGAACTGGGCTCGTTCAAGAATGATGCTCGCCCGCTTGCGCGGGCATGCACGAATGAGAGACGTGAGACCTGTGAGTTGGCGAAAAAACGCTGTGAAGTGGTAAGGGCGGGGGGGGGGGGGGTTCTGATCAACTAGGGCATGGCGTGTCGAATGTGGTCGGCGGTGGACGTTTGGTGTAGGTGGGGAGTGACCTGAAAAGAAACCTCGGCAACTCCCTCCGAATCTGAGCCTTGCACTGCCAGCTGCCCCAATTCCCCCGTTGCTTCCTACTCCTCAACCGGATCTACACACGCATCGCGGGAGGCTAAGTCCGCGCCTGCGTACTTCATTCGAGCAAAGCGTGGAGTTTGAAGAAAGGTGAATTGTGGGGTAGATGTTGGACAGGATGCCATGGGTCATCGAGATAGGAGGGCTGTTCGATGCGAGTCGTTGCCCTGAGGAAAAAGGGACAGCGAAGCGTGATCATATCTTATGTACGAGGGCGGATCTCACCGTATTGTGTGGGGAATCGGCCTGTATCTTGAACATAGCGAAGGAGAGGCTTGAAGGCCTCCTGGTCTGCAAGTAGAAAGGAAAGTGGGACATCACGGTGCCTCGGCCAGTTACTGAGTAGAACGTGCCTTTCGAAGCTATATTTTGGGCAGTCCAATAAGAAGTGCTTCACCGTTTCGTCCGGCTCACCACAGGCCGGGCAACGGGAGGAGTCGACGGCCTTAATGCGATGCAGGTACTTGTTAAGCGGGATATGGCCTGTGCGAAGTTGAAATATTAGACTGATCTGGCCTCGTCGAAGCTCCTCTTCTTGGACCAGCTTGAGGAAGTGCTTAGATGGGAGCTTGGGGTCAATGCGAGAGAGCTTGGCGTATCGCGGGGAGGCCTTCCATAGTGTGTTCCACTTCCTCATAACCTTCTGGAGCAGGATCTGGCGCGTCGCAGATATTCCTATGGGAGGGCTGCCTTTAAAGTCTCTCAGGAGTTTGGGTAGAGACTTAACTGGGCTTGAGCGACCCCCGGCCGCTTCTTTGGCGGCCACATCAGCCATTTCATTTCCCTCGATCCCTTCGTGTCCAGCTACCCAGCGGAATTCCACTTGAAAGTCTGTCCCTTTTCGACTGCGCTTGAGATCCTGCAGCAGGCGCTGAACTTCAACGGCTAAGTACTGGCCTGGACCAGCGCGGGGGTGGAGGGTCGCCTTCAGCGCAGCCTGGTTGTCGAGATTGATGGAGATGGGTACGTTGGAGTTTCGTTCAGTGCTAATTAGATGGAGGGCTAAAAGTGTGCCTAGAACTTCAGCATCGTACACAGTGTGTTCTGTGTCTGTGCCGAGGTGGAAGAACAGGGTTCGAGGCGGTTTGTTGTCGCGCAGAAGAACTGCTGCAGCCCCGATCTGTCCGTCCTGACCGGAGCCATCGGAGTATACCCTGATTTGGGCCTGCTGGGAGCCGTCTTGTGCTACAGAGTCATCGCGGGAGTCTGGGATAGACCAACTAGCAAGCGGGCGGGCACCTGGACGGGAGGTGACAGCTCGTATCTTCTCAAAGTGCGCAGGGTGGAGGTGGTTGAGGTGAAGGAGGTGATGAAGCGGGGACTTGTGTCGCTTGACGTATGTGCGGGCACAGAGTTTGACTAGAGGACTGAGAGGGTGTGAAGGTGGTAGCGATACTAGGCGTGTGGCGGCACGGGCGCAGTGCTTTTCGATGAGGAGTTCCATTGGGAGGGTGTTGGCATGAGCATCGAGGGTGTCCGTGGCAGACGTGGGCAACCCTCCCATAATGGCTCTTGCGGCCGTTCTCTGTGCCCGCGCGAGCGCTTTTATAGCACCGACAGAGCCTAACCGACGTTTGTTGAGACCCCCGCCGTGGATGGGTGTGCACCATACATCAGCTGCATAGAGCATCTTTGGGATCGCTACTCCTATGTACATCTGCCGGAGCTGAGCAGGTTTCAGTCCAAAGGAGGGCTTAGCGAGACGACTTAGCTGGTTAGTCCAGGCAGCTCCTTTTCCCGCTGCCTGTTGCGCCTGAATATGCCAGCGGAGCTCCTGATCAAAAAGGACTCCCAGGTAACGAGCGCTGGGGCTGGGCTGGATAATGGCAAGATTGGGAATGACAAGCGGTGGACGTGTGAGCGCCCTCTTCTTTCCTGGGCGCGTAGGGTCCGTTTCCTTCGCTTGTGTGAAGTCGAGAAGGGCAAACTTGCTCGGCTCAAATTGGGAGTTGTGGTCGCGAGACCACTGCATAGCGCCTCCTTCGCGTGTCATCATGTCAGCCAGGATTTGGTGTGTGTCCACGAAGGAGTGGCCAATGGCCAAGAGGGCTGTGTCGTCGACATATGAGAGGACGTATTCATTTGTCTTTTGGGCTACCTTGGGGATGGAGAGAATATCAGCGTTGTAGAGAATATACAAGATCATGGAAAGCGGGTCGCCTTGACCGATGCCATTGATGACCTGAATGGCCGGCGAGACATAGTCGTCAAAGCGTAGGGCGGTGCGACGGTTGCTGAGCAGGTTTTTCACAAATGAAATGTACTTAGCTGGAATGCCTCGTTTCCGCATGTTATGCAGGAGCCGATCTGTAACAGCGTTGGGGAATGCTCCTTCTATGTCTAGGAACAGGACCGAGGCAACTTGCTTTTGACGCCAGGCGTGCTTGACCTTCTGTATGAGCAAGTGCATCGAGTCAGTGGTGGTGTGTCCCGGACGTCCTCCGAAATGTGTGGGTGGTAGTACTCCCTCGTGCTTCTCTCCTATAAAGGTAAGTTGTTCGGCAATGATAGCAGACAGCAGCTTAGCGGTAGTGTTCAGCAAAGCAATTGGTCGGTATGACTTGGGAACGTCATATCTTGGCTTGCCCGGTTTGCGAAGGACAACGGTTGTGAACTCCCGCCACGGATCAAAGTATGTATCTAAGGCAAAGAAAGCTCTATACAGGTGGAATAAAAATTCGATCAGTGTATCCATGCACCGCACCAGGACGACATTAGGGATTCCATCAGGACCCGGTGCCTTATACAGGCTCAGCCGATTTGCATTCCTACGGATAGTATCTCGAGTGATGGGCTGAAATTTACATACCGGCCGAGGGTAGACAAACCCAGGGTCAATGTCTGTATGCTCTGGAGGTGGAGGGAAGAAGGCGGTGGCCAAGGCCTTTGCCTTGTCTTCGTTGGAGTCCACTAACTGTTCGTTACCTTCCGCATCCTTTACCTTTAAAGTTGGGATCCGAGTTTTTCCCCCATCACCCGACGGGGTTGAGATGTACCGGTTTGCCGTCCAGATGTCGTTACTGCTGGCCTCATCTAGCCAGTCCTTCCAGTGCCGTTCTTTTGTCAAGCGGATGGCCTTGGTGTACTTAGCCTTGGCCGCCTGTAGGTCAGCATGGAGAGGGTGACCTGGCACATCGCGCAGCCTATAGCATTTGCGGGTGAGGGAGACTATCGATCGTCGAAGTTTTCCCAGATCCTTTGTCCACCATCGCTTGGAGTGAGGGCACGGGTTGGCTGTAGGGACCACCTCATCAATCGTGTGCTGAATAGCACTGATGATGTGCCTTCCCGCATCGTCGACTTCCTGTAGAGTGGTCAGTGCACGGGGGGGCTTGGCCGAGAGATACTCATCTAGCTTCTTTTCAAAGATTTCCCAATCCGTGCTACGGAAGTCTCGCCTTGGGGGGAGGTTTTTGTGCGGGACTTGGAGGTCGAGAATACTTACTATGGGGAGATGATCGGAGGTGGGTCCTTGAAGAGCGGGCATGGTGTCGCATGAAACGAGGGCTTCTAGCGTGTGGGGTGTACAGAATACGTTGTCGAGCCGAGACCATTTCTTTGAGACTAGGTGTTGGTGTGTTGGGATACCAGGAGGGAGGGCCATGCGTAGGTCGAGGTCGGCTAGGGTATGAAGCAGGTAGTTGGCTTCCTCCATTGCCTCCATCGTGAAAAGTCGTGTGTCGTCAGCATGGTCCCAGAGAGGATGGTGCCGGTTAAAGTCCCCTAGCCATATCAGGTGCGCATCGGCGTAGGGGAAAATGACATCACCTTTCTGTCGGCAGAAATCTCCCAAAGTGTTCAGCGTGCGTCGATGGTTGCAGTCATTGTAGATGTTGAACAGGGTGAGAATGCCGAAATCGCCCATGAATTGAACCACTGTGACATCGTTGGAGGGGAATTCTATTTGTCGCCAAGAGCAGGAGAGCAAATTGGAGCGGATTAGTAGTACCGAGCGTTTAGGCTCGTTTGAAGATAAGTGAGTCGAAGGGTATAGTACATGCCAGTCATGCGAGGCTCTGGTGTTCCCCAAGAAGTCGATGTACGGCTCTTGGAAAGCGATCACATCATACTCATCATACGCTCTCGTATTCAGAGACCCATGCTGGGTGATATCCGAGGTATTTACATTTTCCTGCCAGATGCGTAATTGGGACGAGTACTCCTTAGGAGCGTGAATCATTGATCGTCCCAGCGCGTGGGAGGCAATTGCCTCTGTAAACCAGGTGGACCTAGGTCGCTCTCAGGACGTAGGGTCATGTAGGACAGAGAAGGAGATGCCGACGTTTGCGGCGACTGGCCCCTTGAGGGCACCTGCAAGTGCTGAGATGGCACGTTTAAGGGCAGCCCATGGGACAGCTCCCTGTAGGGGCGCTGATCACGCTCGAGGTCATCTGGGTGGCGGTTCTGAGACCGCTGATGAGTTGCACTCTGAGACTGCGTCTGCGTCGGTGCGAAGTAGCCCGGAATAGTGGACTGCGTGCGAGGAGCAGCCGAAGCCGTTTTCTCGCGAGTACTATGGACAGCAAATTCGTCAGGGTACCGGCGGTCCATAGGGACTTTAGCTGGTAACCGGAAATGAGTACGAGGGTCTTCTGTAGGGAAGTACTTGTACTGGTTATCAGGTCGGCGTTCGTCGAGCAGCTGACACCTTTTAAGGAATTCCGGACAATTCCGGTCCCAGCTGGCATGCGTGTTCACCCTACAGGACACGCAATGGAGGGTCCGATATGCGTTGCAGTCAACAGTCTTATGACTGGTCTGACCACAGGTGCCGCATGCGCTCTGATGGTTACAGTTGCGAGCGATGTGGCCATAGCCCTGACAGTTACTGCACCGAATTGGTTCGGCCTTGAGCCGTTCGGGTAGAACCCGTCGCCCATGGATGGTGATACCATCCATGATCAATCGGTTTGCGATATCCATCGAAGAGACATTGAGAATGCAGTGACCTACCATTTGGGTAGGATGCCTCTTTTCTTTGGGCTTGACCCAGCGAGCGGAGGGAAGAGACAGTGTGGGGAGCTTATACCTTTCTTCAAGCTCCCTGAGATCAGCGGGGACATCTGGGCGGAAAGTGAAGGGGACGAAACGGAGGAGGAGAGGGAAGAGACGGAGTTTGACTGCTGCTCCGTTGCCGAAGGCATTTGCAAAGGGCGAGCTCACCGGGGGGGAGCGAATCCAGTCTGCGGCTTCCTTCGAGTTGAATTGGAAGATGATTCCACCGTTTTGGATTCTAAAAATGTCCTCGATAACTATGTCGCAAGAGGGGCGGGGTTCGGCCGTCTTGCAGAAGTGGATTGCCGTGTCGCGGATGGATTCGAGACTGCGCGCCGGGACCGTCTCGCTTCCAGGGTAGCTCAGATCGACAAGAATTTGCCTGGCCTTCAGAATAGACTGTCGGGCTACTTTGGGATCGACAAGGTTCTGCCCATGACCGCTGGCGGAGGTATTAAGGAGCGCGTTGCGATACGACCAGGAGGGGTCGGGATGTGGGACGGAGGAGGTCAACGGGGTGGAGGGGATGGGGATGGAATCAACTCGTTTAGCGACCTCTTTCAGTTTCTCGGATACTTCCCGCATTCCCGTAAGGAGCATCTTGCTATCCTCTGCTTGGCTCTGGCGTGAACTTTCTATGTTGTCCTTTAGCTTCTGAAGGGAGTCTGATTCCGCCTGTGAATGGGAGGGGAAGTCGCATAGGGAGGCGATCGAGATTTCCACCGAGGAGCTGGAGGCCTTCAAAGATTCACTCATATAAGCGAGTTGATTAATGTCCGGACTCAGCTTGTCCAGGACCATTTCCGTAACTCTCCCTGCAATGCTCTCCACTTTTAGGTCCTCGTCAATCTCTCCCAATAGCAAGGCAACTGCCTGAACCAATGTTTTCGCTGTAGCCGGCATTTTGGCACCCTGAGAGATATGCCATAGCGAGGTGCGTAGAGTGTCGATAGTGATTTCTTCACCCAGGATAACCATCAAATTCTTTTCCAGTATAGTTTTTGCTTCATCCGCATCCTTTACTTCTGAAGGTGAGGCCTCCATGAGCTCGTCTATGTCCATTGAGCGCGTTGGGCGGCGCCCAGGTGAGCCAAGACCCCGAACCGTCGATGGTGACTTCGTCGATTTCGACGCCCGGGTTAGGGGTGTCATGATGCGACCTTGAGCTCCTTAATGAGACTTATGCAGTGGGGTTAACTAGGTGTATTCGAAGTATGTGGATTCTGAGAAGTCGTCGCGTTGACGAGATGCAGCGGTGCTGAGACGACAGCGATGACCACAAAATCCGGGGTCCTAGGGGTGCCGGGGTGCCTGAGATGGACGTCAGGTGTTTTTGCTTGTCCATTTCCTTTATGTGCTCAGTTCCACCGTTTACGGCTAGCTGAAGGCCCAGATGACAGGGCATGCTATGATCCAGCAGATCCGCATCTTCGATGGCAAGGGCCTCTGGTTCATAGGAGGAAAAAAGGGCGATGTCCGCGGTTCGAGATGAAATGACACACGTGGCAGAGCGCTGGATCATAGTGACAGATTCTGCACGATGACTGGGCGACAGAAAAGATTGAGCCACATCAGCAGCGGCATTGCCCTGGCAGGGAAAGTCAGCAGAGAACCTCATGTGTAAAGAACATAGGTACGCTTACTGCACCAACGATGACTGCTTTTTTGCCGGCCCATATTTCAGCATCTTTATGCTGGTCACTGTGGTAGATAGCGCCTTTGAAATCTCCCATTCCTTTCAATTGCGGTATATGAGCATGTCCAGTCCCCGTTGCCATTACAATATGTCTTGGACGTAGAGTGACAATCTGGGATTTGACTTTGCCAATGATAATGAGAAATGACTGCAAAACAAGTGCTGATGGCATTCCTGAAGGACTCACCGCCATCACCGATGGGGTATTGTCTGTGTATTAACACTGTCCATGTCCCCGTCTGTTCATCATATACAGGATTTGGATCACTAAGCACCGTGGACGAGAGCCAGATAGCGATGTTTTGGCCGATAGCATAGGCCTCAAGGAAGTCGGCAACGACGTCGCGAGGTAGAAATTTAGGATAGGTTATTCTGGACGCCTCAATCAAAACGATGATAGCTTAGAAAGCACTGTATATCAAACTTACGGCCATGGATGGTACAGCACTGTATATCAGTTGACATCAGTGCTTTTACAAACAAATAGATAGAAGACACGTACTTGTGGAGTGAGATGCAGGCGTATGAAGAGATAAATTGAAATATCTGACGAGGGTATTCAAAACTGAGGGTGCGACGAAAACGAGATATTTACCGGTTGCGCCAGTTATCACCAACTCTGTGCACTTTGTCTACCACAAGAGCGCGGATGCCCATTCGGCCCATGCGCGCTGCACACATGAGTCCCGCCTGACCGCCGCCGACTGTCCAGATAGTTTGGAGTCAACAGACGGATGAAAAGAAATGACAAACACGGACCAATCAAAACAGTGGGATCCGACTCGACGCCCTTGATCCATTCTGCCTTTATTTTTGACCAGGACTTCCAATGAGGGTCCCAAACAGGACTCATAGGACGCCCCTTGAGCTCTTCATGTCCAACCAAGTCTTCAGCATTGAACAGCAGGGTGAAGGCCTTCCATACAGACTCGTTCGTAGAATCATCGGAATGGTCCTGCACGAGGCGAACAAGACCGCGGCCAGTGCGAGCAGGATTCTTGAGAGTGAATGTGAAGGCAGCTATGACACCTGATGCACTAAGAGATTCGTCGGGAACCGGGAAAGAAGAAGGTAGGCCAAGGGACGAGCTAGTTTCGAGGACGATGTCGGACAGACCAGCGTGAGCAAGACGAGAGTGGTTGCTGCTATCTCCGCTTTCGGATACATCTTCTGAAAGATACGCGGAAATCTTATCGCGGCCGCCCAAAGAACGAAAGTCCCAGCTGAAGCAGAGGAGATCTGACTGGAAATTCAGTCCAGGGATTTACCTGATAAGTGCACAGGAAACGTACCCCGCATCCAACCGGTGGACAAGAGGTCTGAGAACGCATTGACGTCGCCGCTGGTGGCAACGCTATTGAGCCGCGCAAGCCATTCAGCGGTGACCGCAGTACAGTCGACGGTACCTATGGCCATGACTGAGTGTGCTACAGATGGTCAGTTGACACGAAGGGTTCTTGGGCTCTAGGCAGCTTAAGAATGCTGAGGACACTCAACTCTCACGCACGGACGTTAATCGCACGCCTGCAGAGCAGAGACATACACGCACAGGCGGTCCATGGTCTATATGTAGACAAATCTATACGTCAACGCGACCAAGCCATGCTGGTGGGACCAGGTACGTCGAAGCTTCACCTTCCAAGACAAGAGGCATGGATCCGCTGAAAAGTACAAGGGCTGCAGCACGGTAGAGCTCTGCCAGTCTCTGATAAGTGCTTGCCAGTTACCAGGTGCACAATGTGACTGTTCGTCGCCCAGCGAGTTTAATGCAACCCTTGCTCTTCACGCTTACAGCGAGCGAAAAATCAATATACGTCTCGCGCCCGAGGATCTGTGAGAAGGTGTCTTCCAAAGAAGGCAAAATCTTCCTATTATAGAGGAAAACTGCAGGTTGTCGCAGGGTGTCACTCGCGGTGGTTTGGCGTCATTGTCGTTCGACAGGGTTCTATCGATAGGGTTCTATAGTTGCATCGGACTTACCTTCTCATGAAACTGCCCCATATCCCTTGCGGCGAACCATCCACCGATTCTTCGCTCGCTGTAATCAAGGAGACTGCGAAACTGATTGGACGGTCGACTGGTCACTGGTCAAGCCTCGAGCTTCAAGGGGTATCATTATTGTCGATGTTCGTGCCACTGTCCGTGTTCATAATGTTACCTGTGCATGTTAAGCGAGCGAGGATGCAAAAAATGAGTTCGCAAGGAAAAGAAAGAGGAAAAACGGAACGGAGAGAACGAAGAACAGGAAGGATAACGAATATGAAAATTCCAAAGCGTTATAGTGGACTACAGATATGCGATATCATCCTGGCAGACAGACGCGCGCGTCGTGCAGAATGCTATGGTGTGTGGTGTGGAGCTGGCGCCGCGTATGGGCACGTAGAGTCAAAGTCAAGTCAGAAAGAGTTATACAGCATGGAGAGAGTGAAAGTTCTGAGAGCGAATAGCAAGGCCACTATGAATCGTAGGCACAACTGGAGTGGTCATCCAATTCAAGAGACCATGGTAAGGGCGCCTCACGAGCGCTGCCGCATCTGTACTGGTGGCGGAGTGTGCCCATTTGGCGGTGCAAACGCATGCTCCCCGCTCGCACGACCAAACGAAGCTGACACCGGCCGTGATGCTGATACAAGTGTTTGTGGCGGTCGCTGTGCATTCACCCAGTCTGGGTCCGATGACTGCTGTTGGAGCGACTGTTGTTGTTGCTGCTGCTGTTGCTGCTGCTGCTGAATCATCGCAACACCCTGTGAGATGGATGCAGGAAGCTGGCTAGGAGACGTGTAGGAGTTGGGAGAGTGCATGAGACCTGGCTGCGAAGGCATAGACTGTTGGCGAGACTGTCCTGGGAAGCCGTTGCGGAGAAGGCCATCAGATTGTGATGATGGCGATATCGCCGGCCGTTCAGGGCTTCGGGATAATGAAGGACCCAACCTGAGACATATTGTTATACCAAATTCGGGCACAATCAGCCCATGAGAGTAAATCCACTGAGAATGAATGGACTGACCGCGGTTCTACACTCTCGTTTGATCGCGCTAAACCAGCATTGTTGGGCTGAAATGGAGACGACGAGCCTCCGGGCGACATGCTGGGTCCTGGTAGACTTCGCCCACTCGCCTTGAGACGCATATACGTGTCACACTTCTTCATGAACTCCTTGCTAGGGAGGTCCATGCTGTGCGCAAAGTAGTCTTGATCATGAAGGATAGGTAAGAACTCCTGCGGCACAGCGTAGTACTCGTCCTGGTTCTCCAACAGCGCGGTGACCACGCGGATCGCGCCGAAGCTGTCGTCCCGGACGGCGTCGCGGCCTTGTGAGTAAAGGATGCTCGGACAAATGACTGTCGCAAGGTTCGGTAGGTCCATCTTGCTGCCCGTCTGTTCATCCATGTGAGCGAACTGGGCGACCCACTTGAGGAAAACGAAGAGAATCTCCATAGTATCCCGATGGCTCTTAGGAAGAATGAGTGAGATCATATGAAGCAATCGCTGACGGTCGGCTTCATTCGGCAATGCTACGGCGTGGAGACAGCGTCAGCCACGATCTGCGGGGGAGATCTGTCTACGTACCTTGAGACGCAATAAGTAACCGATGTAGCTTAAAGGTCATGAGCGGATCTGGTAGATCTCGAAGGAACTTCTTGAGTAAAGCCGCAAGCTGCACTGCGTTATCTTGACTCAGATCCACAGATGAAGGGTCTCGGTCAATGGTCTCGGTCAGGTCCTTCAGCCGGCGGATGTTCCCATTTTTTCGGAATATACCCTCCACAGACACATCTGCATGTGAAGCAGTGAGTCAATGGTTCTGACAAAATCTCGATTTGCTTACCCATTTGTCGCATCGCGGATACCACGTCATCGATGAAACTGGGAACTCTCAGGGTAGCTCGAGAGGCGCCATGCATGGAGTCAGCGCCCTCTCGCTCAACAAGCAGCTCGAGGGGCACACCGAAAACGCCTGTCACCTCATCAGACCTCCAATCCCTCGAGATGGAGATGGCATACGAACCTTTCTTCTTCACATTCTTCTTATCGTTTCCCTTGAATAGCTGTTTCCAGAATCCCTGCTTCTTAACCTCCACCATCTCTAAGATCTCGTCGAGGTCGAACTGATCGCGCAGCGGCGACCGTTGGAGGACGAGCACCGCACAATGTTTCACAATAGCTAGCTCAAGGGGTGTGAGCTCCGCAATATACGGTATCGAATTCTGCCGTGGCAGCGACCGATGCTGTTCAATTGCCTGAGCAGCCTCTACGAGCTGGGGAATGTCTGCTAATGTGATGTTATCCTCCCCCACAGGCGGAATAAGGGGGTCGTATGGAGGTCCGCCAGCAGGCGATGTTGGTGCCGAATCGTCAACAATCATGATCTCAGTATTGTTGCGAGCGAACGATGGCCGGATGACCTGACTTTGCGGCGTCATATCCAGTTGTCCGGGCGGTATGAGGTTGGGTCGCTGTGGTGGATAGGTACTCGTCGGTGGAGGAAGCTGTGGAGATGACTGTTGCTGCTGTGGTTGTGGAGGTCGCTGGGGCTGAGATCGCCCAGATGTTGAAGACTGTTGCGCAGCTTGTGCAGGTATGCGTTGCCCATATGACGCCGATGTGACATCGGGATGGTGGGCCTTGTGTGAGTTATGTACATCCGTCGACTGCGCGACTTTCCCCGTCGGGCTCTCTACAATCGTCGAGCGTTTGGGTAGCCGCGCAGCGGAGGATGTTGCGGACAACTTGCGGTCGAGGTGAGACTTCATACGCATGATGTCTCCCGAGTTTCGGTACGGATCCTGCTGGAGCTCCGGAGCCTGTCCCGTAGCTGTGCCGGCGTTCAGTTCGATTGCTGTGCCTTACGGATGCTAAGGAGAAATGACGTACTAGGTGTGAGCGGAATGACTTTGCGTTTCTTGAGAAGCAAATAGAGGCGACGGAGAGCAACGTTGAGGAGGAAGGCGTACTGCTCCAACCGCGACACTGCCTGAAAACCAGATCGACAATATCCATGGCCATGCTCTGTACAGTAGACGACGGTCGGTATCGCACCGAAGGATGGTGTATCTTTGACAGTGTCTAGCTCATAGACGAACTGCTCGACGTTGGCAGGTGGCCGCCGAACAGTGGTGATCTTCGGCGGACTTCCGTCCTTCTCTTTCTCTTTCTCCTCGAGGCTTTTGGGGGCTTCCTGTGGTACAGCCACAGCAGCCACCTTTCCACATGTCGCGCACTGCACACAATGTGAGTGCCAGCGCTGGTATGTCCCCAGCCGCACGCAGTCCTCTTCGACGGTCAGATTGCATTTGACGCACAGATCCGACGGTGGATTGACCACAGGGACACTGCTGAGTCCAGGATCGCGCGGTGCACCGAGGAAGGGCGACTCGCCCGCATTCTCAGGCGCTAGACTCCGGAAGCCATAGTTGACACCACTGGTCCCCTGGTTCCCAGAGCGATTGGCGGTCAAAGTCTCTCCCTTCGCGCTTTTCATCATACGACGCGCTGACGGGTTCCCTCCCTGAACGGCAAGAAGGTGTAGCTTGTCGAGGAAAGAAGACATGGCCTCACGCATGTCGTGCTCCCGCTCAAGCTTCAATGCACCTGTAAGCGCAATCCGAATCAAGATCTTGAGATAGTGCGCGAGGCCGGTTACAAGCGCGAGAAGCTCCTGGGTCATCCCCATCCTTTTCGCACCGGTCTCTTGTGTATGCGATAACAGAGTGAAGAGGTCGACCGTCTTGCGGCACAACATGCGCGCTTCTCGTACATGTGACATTCCTAGATAACACACTTGTGTAAGTATATGTCTATAGATCTCTCATTCAACTCGTACGTTGCGTACCCTTGAGGTTAAGACGTCCGAAGTAATGTTCCAAGTCATCGATGGTGGCAAACAATACCTCCACGTGCAAGATGAATTTCTCCGCCATCCTGATGGCCTCGAGATATTGTCCGCTACTGACCTGCCGCAACATATCTGATATACATGCGGCACTCGACTCCTCGAATGCCGATAAAACCCTGGGGATGGGCCTCGTTAACTCTGAAAGCAAAGCCAAAGGGAAGCACTCACGTCCAGATACGGTAGACTTGCTGTTCCATTCTGACTTGTTTCTCTTTGAGTGTCGCTGCTGTCTCCTTGCGCTCCTCATCCGCGTACAGAGGTTCACTGACCTCCATACTTTGGCCTGTGAGATTCATTGACCGACGCGTAACGACCTTGACATTCCAGAACTATACAATAACCATTCGGTCATATTTCGGGAAAAGATAACAGCAAGCAACGTACTTTGTTGATCATGTAGCATTCTGGGTGCCAGCACTCGTCTCGCATATTTCGATTGATCTCAACAAACTGCTTGAGGATCGCCGTGTTGCACCCAGCGCATTTGGTCGCAAATCGAGTCGAGTAGTGATAATGACAGTACACGTCATTGTCATGCTCGTAGTACGAGTCCTGGGGGCCGAATAACGTTGGACAAATGGAACATGTAAAGTGTTCAACGTGAAACTTCTTGTCTGTGCACGAATCAGATGGGCCTTGTACGATCAAAGATGATATAACGTACTGCACGCCGTGATGTAGCTCCCTCGCAGCGCCATTCCGCACTTTGCACAAATGAGATTCAGCCGACGGAAATAGTCCCGTTCGCAGAGGGGTTGCTGCTTGCCATCGTTCCCGTCGATAGGGAAGAATTTAGAGGCTACGACTGTCCCACAGTCCTGCGACATGATCAGAAGACCGAACAAGCAAGTACGAGACGACGACACCGTACCATGCATTTAAAGCATTGGAGGTGGAATACAGTCCCCAATGCACGAACGAATGCTCCCTGCATTGTCTGCCCACATGCCGAGCATATTCTATAAGAAATAAAATGATATCAGCGCTGAACGGGAAACGAGTCGGCCACGATAGACTCCGAGTAGCCTGATTCTATTTACAATGCCAAGGAGATGCACTTACGTAGGCGAGACGCTGCTAACAGACGTATTCGATGGGGGTGGACGAGGAGCAGGGGCGTTGGAATTTGACGACCCTGAATACAAGGAAGACGCGGATCCTGTACTGAGACGTTTGCTGGATTCTTCTGAGTGTCCCAAAGACGAGGGGGGCAGCGGATAACTTGAACTGCCAGGGGTGGTCGGACGACTCGGAGAGAGGAAAGCGGGGGAAGGTGCGGAGGCGGAGAAGGCATAATCGCCGTGCAGAACACCGTTGCGCGCCGGAGTTGAGTGGTTGAGGTCCTCGCTATGAGCGTGGGCGAACACATCGTGGTCGTGGTCGTGCTTGTTGTGTTCGAGCTCGAGGGCCGAGCCAAGAGTGGATGCGCGTGCTGGGACGTATGGACGGTCGGGTAGGCGGCCGGAGTTTACCGGCGGGGCAGAGAGCGGACCACTGTGGTTGTGAGGCGGGGATCGATGTGGAGATGGAAGCAAGCCGTTGACGTCGGTGAAGGAGGGGTAGACGGACTGCTGTTGGACAGGGACTGGTGCTCTGTAGTCGGCCGGGACCTGGCCCTGGTCTTGTTGAGAGCTCATGGGTAGGAGCGGGAAGACGACGCCAGAGTTGATGGGGGTGGGGATGGTTCGAAGGGATGTGAGAAGACGTCGTGTACGACGGCGAGGGCGAGGAAGGACTGTGGTCGTCGAGTGTGTAGACGAGGGAGAGCTCCGCTCACTACTTCGCTACAGGTCACACTCACCAACATCCCCGTCACACCCTTCATAATGAGTCTGTCACACTCTCGTCACTTCTCCACTCCCAGCTCCGGAGTCCGCACGGCGCACACGTCGTCCGTCTGCCTTTCCAATCAGGATTTTCATAGCCGTCGCAGTGGCGGCAGTTGCTCAAACAGTCCGCGGTGAGGAGCCTGGTACGCAGACTCGGCGCTCCGGAATATTGCCCTCGATCTTTGAGCGTTCGCCATCAAGCGCTGCGGCGTCGCCGTCACCGTCGGTGCTACGCGCTTGGCAAATCGCGGAACCAATGCGGCGGAAATCACGCTCTGACATTCGGACTTCCACAACATATCTGTGCTACCCGACAGTCCAATCCTTCAACGCCCCCACCCGCTCGTGACAAGCTTGTTGAATTCTCTCATGTCTCCGGAATGACTGCCTCCGAAGCTGGCCGGACACCAACCTTCGTCTTTGAGAGATGAAGGAGATCAACATCCAAAAATGTCAAAAAGTCAGAAAGAATCGGCGTACTTCTTCATAGATGTGTTCGATCCATTTCATGTTGGAGACAGAGTCTTCGGCATCAAACCAGTGTTGCGGCGTCCGCCCCCGCACTTTGTCGACAAATGCCTCCAGCTGGTAGCGATACCTAGTTCTCACGCATGAGGTCGCTGGCCGCAATAAATAAAGTCACAGGCGAGAGCTCACGTTGACCAGGCCCCATTTCCTTTCTCGCCGTACCTCTTCTCTGTCCTCTTGATCGCCTTGCCTTTCCCGTGTTTTCCGTACGTTTTTACAGATATATAATGATATACCCATGGGCCAGGATAATTAAATAAGAACGCTTCTCCATCGGTGCCGACGACATGAGCGCTCGGAGAAGGCATACTGGGGATCAGAGCAAATGGGCCCCACCCAGGCAAGCGAAAGTGAGCTTTGAGAGAGGCTATGATCGGGGCGTCTCCCTCGCTCCTGGAAGCAGGGGGAAAAGCCAGCTGAGCGGTTGTGCCAATATCGACGCGCGGAAAAGCAGGCGAAGTTTCAGCTGAAGCACTCGAAACTCTGACGGGATCCGCTCCTGCTAGATATCGTGCAAAGGAAAGCGTGTAGCCTGCGACATTTTATTATAACTGCCATGAGTGGGGCTGAGAAGGAAAGAAATTTGGACACACATCCCATGTCCATCATGGCCCCTCCTCCCAGATCATAGGACAAACGGATGTCATTGTCTTTGATGAATCCCCTGGGAAGAGCGAGGCTCGTTTCAATGATCTTGATCTCCCAAGCTCCCCGCTGTCGACAATTTCCTTCAGGCGCTGAGTGGCAGGATGGAATCTTGGCTGATATCAGCAGACAACCACTAGAGAAGCAGACAAACTCTACCTATAGTGGAACGCTTCGAGGAGTACAAGCCCCTTCTGATTCGCAAACGCGAACATCTTCTGCGTCTCTTCTACCGTATTGGAGCTAGGCTTCTCGAGCAAGACATGTTTACCTGCAGCAAGTGCTTTCATGGTCCACTCGTAGTGCAAACCGTTTGGAAGCTGAAGGCGCGTCGGATATTTGTTAGGTTACAAGCGTTACGGACAAAACATACTGGGTTATAGATCACATCTATCGCAGGGTCGTCCAAGAGCTCTGTTCATACAATTCCTTTGAGAGCCTGACCAATATGTATTCACGCACGTCAAAGCTGTCGTACCTTGATACGACCCATATGCTTTCTCAACGCCCCACGTCTTCGCAAAGTCGTCCGCACGCGACTTATCGCGCGCCGCAATCGCGTAAACAACGGCATCAGGGTGATTCTTGACAGGGCGCACGAGCGCAATGGGCGCGATGTTTGCAGCGCCAAGAATGCCGAACTTGAGGGGTGTAGACGAAGGCACTGCCGCCGGGGGGTACAGCACCTACATGGGTCTCATGATTCTGGGTCTAGAGAAAGAAATGAGCTCGCTCGGCGTACAGAGTAGACCCGTTTACAGAATTCATACACCGACGACATCGTTCAAGTCGCTGTAGATGTTGGTTCTGAGGGAATAATCAATGTGAAGATCACAGACTTTGGTTCAAGTTTGTTGTGGAGAAGTGATCTGGCCGACATATATAAGGCAGTCGTCGCTGGCGCACTGGAGTCGTCGTGACGCCGGCACGAATTCGGCGTCAGCCTGCGGCACCCCAGCTCGGGGCACCATCCGACACCCATCCGACCACCTCACTCAGTCAGCTTTCACTCAATCAGCTCCAAAAATCACACGCAGGCAACACTCAATTTACGCTCATCAATGACTATCACGTACTGTGTAACTGCTGCAACATCGATAACATTCCCTAACTCTCTTTCAATTCTCTGATTCATGCCTCGCAACCTCTAACTGCGATATCCTTACTGTTCTAAGCTACATTATCATGCTTGGTGCTTCGACAATCGACTCCACCACGTTGAGCTCATCTCAGGGAATCTTGCTGCTTATGCTGTCGATTTCTTCCCCTTCACATAACAGAGAGGGTGAAGCGCCCGAGGAAGCGTTCGGAGGCTGACCCAGGGATGATTATTGACGTCAGCGGAGTCACATAGAGCTTCTGCGGGATTTAAGGCGTTATATACGCGTGTTCGCGGTCAGATGGTCGTCAGTGAGTCCACTGTGGTCTGACCCCCATTCAGCTACCTAAAGTTGCACTGATACAAAATGCGTGCAGCCATACTTCTCTCGTTGTCGACATTATTGCTAAGCGTGCTTGCTTCGGGGTCGATTAGAGGGACATTTGAAACAGGAGCGTTGGCTTTCAATCCATATGGCCCTTTTCAAGTCTTCGGAAATGCGAGCATTGGTCCTGAGTTGACAGTAGAACATCTTTTTTTGGACCAGGTAAGAGCATGGCCTCAAGCTCTTCAAACTCGCATATGTCTGACTTAGTGGTATAATTCGTATCTATCTATGGCACCAGTGGCCGACGGGTGTCGGCGTGTCTTCAACGGGCAAGATATATGCGACCTTTCCCACAGACGTTAATTCTACCAATTCGAAATTTTCTCTCGGTATCATCACCAGCAACACGACGGAAGCAGCTTTTCCCTCTGTCGAGGTCAATCAGCCACCTACGGGGTTCCTCTCTTCCACGGATCCATCTCATTTCGGCTCGAGCGATAGCGATCATCTCATCAGCGTGCAAAGCGTGGTTGTGGATGCGCTCGATCGTGTATGGGCCCTTGATTCTGGGCGACCTCTTCTGAATGCACAGTCGCTGCTCGGGAGCGAGGGTGGTCCCAAGCTGGTCGCATTTGATCAGAACGGAACAAAGCTAGCCACCTTCGTTTTGCCCGTTGGAGTAGCATTCCCGGACTCGTATTTGAACGATGTGCGCTTCGACTTGAGAACCAGTACGCTACCGGCGGGCAAGGGCGTCGCATACATCGCTGATTCGAGGTTTGTGGCCTGTGCATGGGTCCGAAACCGTGTCTTAAGCTGATATGATTTTTGCCGAAAGTAACGAGGGACGGAACGGTATCATCGTGGTAGATCTGGGAACCGGAAAGGCTTGGAGGCACCTCGATAGTGTCGCGCTGACCAGGGCAGATGATAATTTTAGAAGCTCTTACGATGGTCGACCGTTGCAGCCTGTTACGCCATCTGGCATCTTCACGCGTATCACCACGGGAGCGGATGGAATTGCCCTGAGCAATGGTGAGCTTAATTGTCCCGGTGTAATATAGTGTATCTGACAATATGAGCCAACTGCAAACCCTGTATCAAAGATGGCGAATTCCTTTACTTCACCCCACTTGCCTCGCGACGCTTATACCGTGTCCCGACCTCTCTGCTCCTTGTACAACCAGGACCTGTGCACCCGAATGCAGCCATTGCCGCCATTGCCGGAACTCAGTTCATCGGAGAACTGCCTAGCCACGCGAACGGCCTTGAAACGGATGCAAATGGATTGATCTATATCAGCGCACCTGAACACAATGCCATTACCATTCTTCATCCCGACACCGGCCTCTTGGAGACCCTTGTCAAGGATCCTAGGATTCAGTGGCCTGTGAGTGGTCATATGTTTTTGACGACTTGTGATCGGTTTCAGCTCAACAGTTTTTCGCCACGTTAGGATACACTATCGGTCGCAACCAATAACCGCCTCTATTTTACGTCGAATCAATTATTCTTACAACCGTCCTTGAACAACGGAACCGACTACCGCGTGCCTCCCTTTGGGATGTTCAGCGTGCCTATTGGAGCAGGAAACGTCCAGTTGGTGTGAACGGCTCGAGTACTTCTGACAATGCATGGACATCATAACGCGCGTCATAACGTTCTCTCTCGTAACGACTACTATCATGGACTGTGGTGCCTATCTGGACTCGAATTGAAACTCCAGTGCCCATGTTGCCTTGACCGGGATGTCGCAGAGCATATGATTGTTCGACGTCAGAGACGAGTTTGACTTGGGGAGGGGAGGTGAGCAATATTTTTATGCTGTGTTTGGTCTGTCTCCTACGTGGCGCTGCAAAGTGCTTCATGAACAGCTGGTGTGCTGAGCCCTCGCATCTATTGGAGTGGGTATGATGCGGAAAGGTGACTGGACTTCGCAAGGGAGCGTTCCGCGCTTGCAGACAAGTCGGACAATGTAGGCCTTTACGGAGCTCTTTTTCTTGGTCGACCAATATGCCAACATGAGACCACCAAGGTGAGGTATCGAACTTCCATGTAACTTCAATCGCAGGGAGAGGCTCGAGCTACTTCCTAGGACAGGGCCCATTCGAGAGTGAGTCTTGTTGTTAGACCTACGAGACACGGGGGTTTAGCAACCTGCGGTTGCTACTACCGCCTACGCACCTTCTCTGTATGACTATTTTCAAGTTCGCCCTTTCCTCTGGTTGTCCTAGAAGACTTTTGGCCTGTGATAACGTCAAAAGCTCCAACAGAGATGTAATTTTCACATGACTATTCTGAAACCCTGTCATTGACGAGAACCAAACGAGGGCACTGATACGCCTTCCATGTAAATCGACTCGTGTACAAGGCTGCATGAGTCGGTACATGGTTTGGGGAGAACCACGCCTTCTGCGCAACTTGCTGTTGACGTTGCATGAGAAGATCTGACAGCGGCTAGTACTGACAGGCGAAAAGGTGAATAGTTTGGACCCTGAGATACTCACATGTGACACGACTCCTCAGGACCCCATTGAGATGAATGTTGGTGCTTTGGAGGTCATCAAGTACGTCAGCTCATAACATGACGGTACACAGCAAGTTGACTTACCGCAATTCCGAGTATCGCCCGAGGGTACTGTACATTTCATAAATGTATGGAGTCTGAAAGTGCTCCTCCACGTCAGGGCGTTCGTATCGCAAAGGCCCAAGAGGTTCTATATGGTGTTGGCTCTGATGACCAACATGCATGGAACACCGCAGTGAGAGTTCAATTGGGGACTGCGGTTTGATGTCGAAGACCCCACAGAGGAATGCACGACGTACCGTGTGGAAACTGGATATCGGAAGGATGAGTTATAAAAGGGCACTCGCACTGGAGCATACACTCACTAAATCTCAGTCACCAAGCTCGTTCTCCCATAACGCCTGCCACAATGTCCGAGGAATCTAAACCGAACTATCTATACAAAATCATTTCATCCTCCACTCCCATCCCTGACATTGGCAATCTACCTGACGCTCTGCCCGTTAGTGATACCGATCAGGCCTCTGGATTCATCTTTCTCTCCACTGCTCCACAAGTACCCGGCACTCTCCAATTCTTCTTCAAGGATGAGCCACGCGTTTATGTCCTTCGCATAGCTTACACCCGTATCGAGGAACAGATCAAGTGGGAGGATTTCATAGGGGAAGTCAGTGGACTGCCCGGCGAGGAGGGGATGTTTCCGCACTTGTATAATGACTTCAAGTTAGGGAAGGGAGAGGTCGAGAGAGTTGAGACTTTGCAGAAGGGAGAGGACGGTTGGAACCAAACAGTCTATAATGCTTCGGCAGATTGGCTTGTTTGGTAGAGACATGGATGATAGGGTTATTCTGCGCAATTCTCTACAGGTCATCAGAGCATCAGCACGTTATGTTTTCGAAGAAATTGAAGCGGAAATATTGGTACATTGTTTTCTTGGGAACCATATTTACACGGACCACAATATTGTCGGAAATCATGAAAGTGAACATCGACTGCAGGTTGGGAGACTGTGAATATCAAATTTCTGCAAAGCGTGGTGAATTATCGAGTCAAGATGCTGATTTCAGATCTGAGGCCGGAATAGATCTGGCATCCGTGTGCACTCTTCGCCATTGAACGGGAACCGTCATGAAACCCGCGAAGATGCAAAAGCGTGGTCCAGGGTTGTAACAGTACAGAGAAATCCCCGATTTCATTCAGTCGAGATGCATTATGTGTTTCAAGTGACACGGAGTGCGCTGGCACTGCACTATGATGCCGAGCGGATAGAATGCATTGTCAAACATCCATATCAAGCTGCCTTCAACATACAAGTCATTCACACTGAACACCATAAAGGGTGGGAAGACACAGGGAAAAACACAGCTTCATCTTGTTGAATTCGGGCAGAGCCTGCGTATGAACGCCTGGTTGACCGAGAAGGAAAAGGCAGCGATCTCCCGAAGCAAAACATCTCATATATGGTCATGTATTTGCTCACGCATCTGTCATGCAGGGTAACTCGGATCAAGAACTTCACATTTGAAAAGGCTATACACCACCTACAAAAGTACTGTATAGGAATGAGAGCTCTTGCGAATCCGTTCCGCGTCACAGCCAAGGCTACAAATAGAATTTGTTGGGAGACGTCACGCCTCAGACGCTAAGGCAATGCGTACAGCATGTCGACTGAGATCCTAAACGATTGTAGGTTTACAAGGCTTTGCAGACTAAAATGATCAGTTTGACAAAACTCGGAAGGTGGCCGTTTGCGCACGGTTCAAACCAAAACCACTCGCCAGCGCTTACCGTGACATCCTAAACAACGTCCAAGCTGCACTTCAATATCCTGATCTACCAGAGCCCTTCCGCCATATTGAGCGACCACTGGCACATTCCGAGAGGAGATAGAGGGTGCCCATTTCAAGGTTCGCAGCCAAGCAACTCTTTTCATAGATTGAGCTCGAGTCTGCTCGAGTGCCCGGCGCTCAGCAGATGCATGTGCTATACATGCGGAGGGAGTGATCATAGGTGATACACACAGATGAGCCGCAAGGATTCCGACGATGAGATCACGGGCAGTACAAGAGCAGAATACTCCTGATGAGAAAGACGCCGTAGCCCTGTCGGCGGGCAAGAGAAGATTGTCCTGAGTGTGGATACAGCGGAGCGGGTCAAGAAGCGCCGTGAAAAATGGATGTCTGGATGCTGTACTGCCCGCGCTCGCCGATACGCAGCCTACATCATGGTGTGGTGAGTTCCCTCGATGAGTTTTCTACTGGGTCTGATCCCGCAGGTCCATGAACGTCGAGATGGAACCGATGCATGCTGTGTATGGTTTTATTTATAGCTTCGCTCGGGTCTGGAGGGAACATGCATGTGTCTGGAGGTGACATGCATGTTCAGGCAGGTCCGATCGATGCTTCTTCACTGCAAAGAAGAGTCCACCCATCAAGCCAACTATAGCAGGACTATGTCGCAGATTCGCCTCCTCTTCCCTGTCCCTGTGCAGTACTTGTTGATGCGTCACACTGCACAGAACAATGCCCGTGCAGCCTAGAATCTTCAGTTTGGACTGCTATGCTCCGACTCTTCTATAAAACGAGACCCGTCATCCACCTCTACCCCCAGAAATCTCACCCGTCTTCGAAGCATTCGACATGGTTAGAGTTATCGCCCTCGTAGCCCCCTTCATCGCTCTCGCATGTGCTAAACCTCATGCCCAACGTGCCATGCGAGTGCACGAACGCCGCGATAGCCCTCCAACCGGATATGCGAACAGCGGTCCTGCTCCTGCGACCGATACGCTCGACCTCCGCTTGGCGCTCACTCAGAACAACTTTCAAGGCCTGGAAGATGCGCTCTATGCTGTCAGCACTCCCGGCAATCCACGTTATGGGCAACACTTATCCAAGGAAGAGGTAATGTGTACCCTGTACATTTGCTGCGCTCGGACGTTTATTCTGCCACTCAGGTCGAGGAGCTCGTCGCGCCCTCATCAGATACGGTCTCGGCTATTAATGAGTGGCTCTCGTCAAATGGCCTTACATCCTCCAAGGTGTCTCCCTCGGGCGACTGGATTGCCGTCAATACGACAGTCGAGAAAGCCAACGAGCTCCTCGATGCCGATTTCTCGACATTTACGCAACTAGACTCGGGAACGAAAGCTGTCCGTACCCTGTCATATTCCATCCCTGCCTCGTTGAAGGACCACATAAGCTTCATCCATCCCACTATCGCGTAATTTCTCCCAATCTATTTTTTTTGTATAACTCTGGGACTGAATGACGTCTCTGCAGGTTTCCAGTGAAGAGCACTATCCCGCCTGTCACGAAACTCGCCCTGAAGACCAACCTCACAGCATCTGTCAGGGCCAACGCAGACGACGTGCCAGCATCTTGTGAGACACAGGTCACGCCAGCCTGTTTGCAAGCGCAGTATGGGATCCCCTCAGCCCCTGCAACGCAGTCGTCCAACACACTAGCAGTATCCGGTTTTGGTGGTCAGTTCGCAAACTTGGGCGATCTGCAGGTATTTGGCATCGACAGACACCGTATTCTCTTTGCTGATGCATGAAGAAATCTCTTGGGTAGCTGTTCCTTCAACAATTCAGACCCGACCTGTCCTCCTCAACCCAGTTCAGCGTCATCAGTGTTGACAATGGCCAGGACTCTCAGGATCAAGCCCCTGGCGTCGAAGCGGCAAGCCTATTTCATGTGACCATATCCGAATTCAAACTTATATTCCCATCGAAAATAGAGCCTTGATATCGATTATACTGTTGGTGTCGCGTCGGGCGTCCCCGTCATTTTTGTCACCGTTGGTGACAACACCCAAGACGGCATTGAAGGGTTTTTAGACCAGATCAATGCTCTCCTCAGCCTTGACTCACCGCCACAGGTGAGACCGATGGCGAAGACAACGACATAAATATAACCTTACAACCAATTTCCAGGTATTGACGACCTCATTCGGTTTCGACGAAGACCAACTTCCAATTGACCTTGCCACGTATGCTTTTTGCTTTCCTCTATCCAATGAGCTGTCTAACGTCACTGTCGCTTCAGCAACCTGTGCAATGCATACGCTCAACTTGGTGCGCGCGGGGTTTCCATCTTGTTTTCTTCTGGCGACGGTGGCGTCTCTGGTGGTCAGGATCAAGACTGTACCACATTCATCCCAGTTTTCCCAGGAACCTGCCCCTAGTACTATCTACTCCTTCCCCGTCCCCGCTTCAGGAGTACTAACTTACCACATCTGCCCTCTCAGCATCACCTCTGTCGGCGGCACGCAAGGCGTCAACCCCGAAGTCGCCGCCTCTCTCTCCTCAGGCGGCTTCTCCAACTACTTCCCTCGCCCATCTTACCAGGACGACGCCGTCTCAGCCTACCTGCAATCGCTCGGTGGCACCAACGCAGGTCTGTTCAACGCAAGCTCGCGCGCGTTCCCCGATGTCGCGGGCCCCGCGGAGAACGTCATCATCGCATTCGAAGGCGGATTCGGCGCCGTCGCCGGGACGAGTTGCGCGAGCCCGATCTTCTCGAGCGTCGTCGCGCTCATCAACGACCAGCTCATCGCGGCGGGGAAGAGCCCGCTCGGGTTCTTGAACCCCTTGATCTACCAGTCTCCCAGCGCATTCAACGACATCACGTCCGGTGCGCACACGCAATCTCTTTTGCTCGGCATCTGCGCCTTGTGCTCACTTGCTTTTTTTGTTAATCCTGGCAGGCAGCAATCCTGGTTGCAACACCAACGGATTCCCTACTGCCCCGGGATGGGATCCAGTATGTCGCTCCTCCCTTTTCTCTCTCTATCCTGCGTTGACGATCGCGAATCAAAAAAGGTAACCGGCTTTGGCTCGCCCAACTTCAACGCTCTGAAAGCAGCCGCAGGCCTCTAAACTATGAACACTCGGGAGACGACCAAATTTTCACGCGCGCACGCAACGGACTCTTCGGGCATTACATTACATTCTCTCGGACACGGACATCCACAGGACTTCGATTAGACTAAGGGCATATCGCAATCTTCGCCTTTCCTTTCGAGATCATGTTATGACAATTTAGCTCACCATCGCTCTTTCACATGTATTTCATCATAAATACAATTGAATGGGAATGTTGAGTGCGACGTTCACGAAACTTCTTCGAGTCGGTCGCCCATCGGGGCCTAGGTGCGACAGCACAGCATGAATGATATGCTCAATGGTCATCCCTGACTCGACAACGAATCGAATTCAGCAGGCACTGTATGTCTACGCTGCCTCTGTCCACCACTGTCACAAATTGATCATAGCCGTGACTCGGCGCGATTCAAAGTTCGAGCAACTTTTATCTGGAGGATCTAGTAAATTGTGTCCACACTTCGTGTAACTTCCCTTTTTGCATCGTTGTTGGGCGCTTGAGCACATCTCTAAAATTTGGATGAAAGCAGTTAACAGATTCCAGGTGTGAAGCTTGATTGGCGCTCAAGCGCCCACCGCCATCTTTGCTTTTCAGCCTTCAGCCACAATCACACATATGAACGTACAGTTGAGATCCTGATGCAACGAGGCACATGTAGCCCATAAGCATGATGCATGGCTCATAATATTTTGGGTCGAAGGCAGAGCGAGACAGGTGTGACAGTAAGAACACAAAAGATGGGGAAGACAACTGGATGCGGAGAGGGCATGTATGCGTGTGTTTACTTGAGGGGGATGCTGTGAACGTAATTGGTGAGCGTCAGTCGATTCAAAGTGCAGGTCATGAGAGAAAAAGACGCACAAACGCGAGGCTAAACGTGATCACGAACAAGACAAGCGATGAGTAGATGATACAACACAAAAAGAAGAGCCAGGATGACCAAGGACTCACAGTGGGTAGCACCGATCTGTGAAGGGACACGAAGTTGAGAATGAATATGAATACTACACAAGGAGGGGGACGTACACCGGGGCGACCGTGCTTGACGGGCCGGTATGATACGGAGAACTCTCCGAGGTAGTGGCCGACCATCTCGGGCTTGACTTCAACCGAGTTGAAGACCTGTGCGCAGCCAACGATTGAATCCGCACCAGAGATGCAAAAGCAAATATACAAGAAATCAGTACTTGCAATTCAGGTCCGCCGGCCCAAAAGAGACGAGGATGACGAGCAGAAGTGAAGGATCGGGGATGGGCATGTAATGGAGAAAGCAGAGCAGAGCATGCGAACCTTTCCGTTGTAAATACCGACGACGGAGCCAATCATCTCGGGCACGACAATCATGTCACGGAGATGGGTCTTAACGACGGCAGGCTTCTCATTGGGGGGAGCCTCTTTCTTAGCCTTGCGAAGCTTCTTGATGAGCCCCATGGGGCGCCGTTTGAGGCCGCGCTGGAACCGGCGGCGCGCGCGCGCGTGGACGATCTATGTCGAGTGTTTTGTGATATGGTGCGAATTTTTGTACGGGAAAAGGGAGATGAAAGTAGACGATGATGGAGTCGGGGAAGAACGAGAGTTATGAGGGGATGGTGATTGCAAGAGAGGATAGACCCATACCTCAACGAACTGAGTGAATTGAGAATCAACTATATTATCCCAAATACAGCAACAAAGTAAAGTTGAACGCACCTCTTCGTTGCTCAAGTCCAAAAGCTTGTCGAGCTCGACTCCGCGGTACGAAAATGTGCGGAATACGCGCTTCTTCTTGAGGTCGGCGGCGACTTGGGGATCGGTGACGGCGGAATCAGCCTATAAACACCCGACAACCAAAAACAATAGATCAGAAAGACCAAACCTTCCTCCCACGATTCATCGAACACCATAACGGCAACGCACCATGATTGTGTGTTGAGGACGGCGGGCGGCAGTGGCGGGTGGTCGATATGTTGCGTGCAGATGGGGCGGAGTCTGAATGAGGAAACGGTGGCGTGAACCCTAATCAGTGCTACTGTACAGTTTACAACCGCCACCTGCCCGCGTGAATGGACTGTATCCAATCGTCTCCACACTATCGGATAGAATCCACAGGTCCTCCCTTAGCGGATTAAATGTGAGTAGGATGCAGTTTTGACACCAGTCTCGGCGTTTGGTGGTATTGGTGGATACAATTTTGGTGCAACGTTGGCTGACTTGTTATGACCGATGTAGTGATTTGTGGCTACCCACCCTTTCACACCACTTCACCACTTGAAAAGTACGTCTGTTATTTCGCTCTGGTCCGAGGTTGACAATGCTGATCGAATGTTTTCTTGCTTGGGCACGAGTAGATGCGTCATATCGCTGCATACCTCCTCCTCCAGATCGGTGGCAACGCCTCGCCGTCCGCGAGCGACGTGAAGAAGGTCCTCGGCGCAGTTGGAATTGAGGCTGACGACGAGCGCCTCGAGAAGTTGATCTCCGAACTTGAGGGCAAGGACATCAACCAGGTACGCTGCGATTTTGTCAACTGCAGCAACGAATGCTCATGACTGCGTGTGTGTTTACATAGCTTATTGCCGAGGGCAACGGCAAGCTCGCCTCGGTATGTTTCTCACGCGGGGAATTTCGTGTGATATCGAAGTACTGAACCGCTCGCTTGCGTCAATCAGGTTCCTTCCGGCGGCGCTGTGGCCGCGGCTGCGCCTGCGGCAGGCGGCGCTGCTCCCGCGGCGGCTGCAGAGAAGGAGGAAGAGAAGAAGGAAGAAGAGAAGGTGAGATCGAGTTCATTTACGGCTCGGCATGGATGCAACGTGTTGACGAGATTTGCAATATTTTGCAGGAGGAATCCGACGATGACATGGGCTTCGGTCTGTTCGATTAAGTGGGAGAGGGACCAGGGCGTACTTATTGCTAGCATTGCTGTATTTGTTGTCGCCTTGCACCGGGCAGTGTTCTATGGAGATGAATATGAGCCAGACATGCGTGACACAACGTTCAAAGGCGACGAGAGGGGCGGAGACGGGACGCTGGCGGGTGATAAGGGAGAAGGGTAAGGAACCGGCGGGATGCGAGTGATGCGCTGTGATGCGGTGTGGCTGACGGGGAGGATTCGGTACCGCGTTGTTCGGAGATAGAGGCGCGTGATGGATGCCGCCGGGATTGTTGCCGAGGACTGGCGAGTGCTTTATGGGCGCGACCCTCCAGTCTCCAGTCCTTCGTCCCGCCATGCACCCCCACCACCCCCACCCCCGATTCCTGCCTCCCTTCAACCCCCAACCCGACCCCCAGCTCTCCATCCTCCAGCCACAGCACCCCCGACCCCCGCCACCCCCGCCCTCCTCCGAGCCCTCCGTTCACAACCCCGACCCCCGCGACACCACCACAAACTACGCCTTCCTCAAGGGCCCAAAGCGCAAGCGCCTCGCAAAGGTCCGTCGCTCTTCCCCTCGCTCTGGCCGGGTCCGTGCGCACCCGCCTCTGCGAGGCTTACTCACGCTGCCCCCTCTTTCGTACGCTGCTCACAGGCCTGCGATGCCTGTCATAAGAGCAAGCGCAGATGCGACGGCACAGGTACGTTGTTTCCCCCTCCTTCCCCCCTAACTCCCCCCCCATTTCGAACATACCGCTGTCCTTGCGAGTATGTGCGGGGGGGTAGAGTTCCATTCATGCTGGCGGCGCGGCTGAAAGCTGACGGGTTATCTTTGTTGCGATGACCCCGTTCCCGGCCCTAAACGCGAACGCGTACACGATCCTCGATCTGCGATGGCGATGGCGATGGCGAATGAATCTGATGGCCCGTCCTCCCCCGCGATGACTTTGATGGTCATACTCTCCACCCGCCGGCCACCGCAATTGTGACGACGATGACTACGACTGCGACCATCAGCCCCCTGCAGCAATTGGTAAAATCCTTTCTTCAGTTACCGTCCTTGAGTCTGACTGACTATTTCCTTTGCCTGCCTGCTATTATCTCATACGCTCTTGGAATCCGCCACACACTCCCATTATTCTCTGCGAATTCCACGCTCTTCGCTGTCACATCATTTCTCATCCCTATTTCCAATCTCCTATCTTCGCGTCAATTTCTGTTAATTTCCGCCTTGCCTTTTCCATTCCATTTTGTTGCATTCCATTTCATTATCACCGCTTCATTTCAATTCCATCGACCCCTCCAGTTACTTTGCATCGAAGGACTGCACCTACACCGATGCAGCTGGCCGTCCCGTCCCCGCACCCCGCGCCTCCAAACCTTCAGAAAAGAACGCTCAGCCTGCCAGCAGCAATGCCTTGGACCTATCGGTCATTGTTAATGCGGGCACAGGCGAAGACCTCCATTCGCACCATCCACCTGTACCTCAGGTGGCCGACGATCATGCGGGCAAGCGTCGCAAATTTGACCTCGAGTCGCAGCATCCACAAACACATCAGCACCAACTTCAGCAAGGGGAACACGATCTTGAGTTCGACCTGCAGCTGGAAATACCATTCCGCCCGACGTATGAGGCGTCGAGACTGGACCCGTCTGTCGTGCGCGAGCTTGTGAACCGTGAGCGCCTTATATTGTCGCATTAGACCGCACTTGGCTCATCTACATATCTCCATCACGCTTCTCAATTTACCGCCTTCACTCACACCCTTGACTGGTTCGCATGCGTGTACCAGTCTTTTTCGCGCACTGTCAGCCATATAGCTTCATCATTCACAAACCCACCTTCTCCGCCGCACTGAGTCACGATCGCGTCCCGTGCTTTCTCCTGCATACGATTTGTGCGCTTGCAGCCCCGCTCTCGCATCACCCTGCTGTTCGCGCGCAGCCGCCCCGCGCAGCAGGCAATCCCTATGCACAGGAGGCGCGTGCACATATGTTCGATCGGCAGGGGAGGTTGGCGGTCCCGAGAGACTTGGTTGCGGTTCAGGCGCTTTGTATACTGCAGAGCCATGAGTTGAGCGCGCAGTGGCCGTGGACGGCGTCGACGCAGCTTTTTGGTGCGTTTTCTTCACTGCCCCGCGCCATCCTTTCCGTTCCGCGCTGATTCGTTCATATATCATGCCGCGGCTTCCGCTGACCAATCGCTTCCTTTGGTTTTCCGGGCCGCCGTGCTTCTATTATGCCGCCGCTTCTTCCGCTTCCCTCCTTTGGGCACGACAGTCCTGGCGCTGAAGATCCTCCAGGAGGACCTGCACGTGCACGAGCAGAGCCATCCGATCCTTACCCCTGTACCGAGCGCCGAGTTCGTGTTCGGCGCGATCGACCGCGAGTGCGCCCGCCGCGCGTTTTGGCTCATCCGCTTCATGCATCTCACGGCCTTCACCTACTATTATGTGCCCATCCCCCCGGCTCAGCTGGACCTCACCCTCCGTCTGCCCGTCGATGAGACGAGCTTTGAGTTAGCTGTGCATTCGACGCTGTCGGGTGAGTTCTGCCTGGCTTGATTCATTTTTCTTGGCCTTTGATATGGGGCTGCACTTTCACTCACTTCCCTTGTTTGTGTCATGGACGGGTCTGATCCGTTGCGCGCAGAGTATCTCCACATACCGGCACCACAAACTCAGTACGCGTCCGAATTTGGACACCTAATGCGGATCGTGTCGATTCACTGGGCGCTTGAGTCTACGCTCCGCGCCGCGAATGGTGCGTCCAAATTACATTCTTCCATGCCCTATCCTCGTTAGAACTCGGTAGGGCCCCTTGACTTTGACCCCATTAACTGGACTTGATTTTATAGCGGGCTCGACCAAGCACGACAATATCAAAGAGGTTGTACAAGAGACGGAGCGCGCGCTGGCGGTGCGTCTCTGTTTTTCATTTAACCATTCATGCACCTGTTTCGAGTATACACTGACATGTTTCTTGGTTTGACCGATATCGATCCCTTGCATTTACTTCTGGTGGATTGATGGGATATGACAGACGTGGGAGGCATCGCTTGCGGACCATATTCAATTCTCCGAGGAGAGCATGCAGCTGCAGTTGTCCATGTTCGAGACGGGGTCCAACAGTGGCGCATGGGCGTATTTCTTGACGCACATCACGCATGCAACGTGCGTACTGGCGTTGCTCGATGTGCGTGACATCTCTCCCGCCATCATGTCAAACCGCTCACGTCATTTAACGACGAATTGCGTATTTTTGTTCTCTCTCTAGGGAAAGTCTCGCATACAGGCACAGGCACAGGCACAGGGAGTAATAGTCAGTCCGTCGGCGGCAGCCGTGACAACGAATAACGCGCGCCTGTGGGCGCGTGAGCGCATGATGCTCATCCTAACGTCTGTCGGACAGAATAGGTGTAAGAAGCTGTCATTCCTGGGTGCGTATTTGAGTCCATCTCCTTGTGTCGACTCTCCGTAATGCGACGTATCTTTTATTTGTTGCAGCCGCCTCTGCACTCGTAGTGAGTCTCTCCCGATTTCTTACAGCCCCCAGTCGCCGGCCGCCGCGATGAACCTTCTATTTACCAACCTGTTTTCTTTTTCTTCGTCGTCCGTCTTTGGTGGTATATACAGCCGCTCTTCCGCTATGACCTCGCCGACACCCCCCAAGTGCAAGCCTTCACACGCGACTTTGAAGCCTTTTGGGGTGCACGCCTTGCGCACGTCGCGCTGCACGGCTCACGCTCAAAGTATGCCGCGGGCGCACCGCTGTCCGCCATGTCAGCGTCAGCTGACTTTGCGGCGCTGCACGATTCGCCCGAGCCCGCCTTCAGCGAGGCGTCGAGCCGGACCAGCGCCTCCGGCTCCAGGGGCCAGCGTGACGCTGGACCCTCCTCGGCGCACGGCGGGTCTGCCTCGGGCGCGGGGATCAGGACTGCGACAGGACGCTCGCGAAGGCGCAAGCGGCCGTGGGATTCAGCCACTGGCGTGAGTGCACCGCCTCAGTTCGGGGTGGAAGTGGGCGAAGAGGGCGGCGGGAACGGAAATAGTGTGGCGGGGGGGACGAGCCTGCCGGGCCTCAAGGCGTGTGGCCTTTTGGATTCGTGGAGCGGGAACGGTACGTCTGAGCTTTTGCTGTCACCGTCGTCGTCGACGGCGGCGGGGCGGCTGCCTCCGCCGCCTTGGACGGTGCTCATGGGGGCTTCTGCGGCAGCCCAGAAAGCGAATTTGAGCGCCCACGCCGGCGCACAACCCGGTGCGAGCGCAGGGTCGAAAGTTCAAGCGGCGGCGAGTAGCTCGACATCGGTTTCGGCTTCTAGCTCGGTACAGACGGCGCATGCGGCGACGGCGATGATGATGACGATGTCAATGCCGTCTATGCCAACCATGCCACTGCCACCATCGTCGAGGGCGGTACAGATGTCGATCTCTGGGTCGGTTGCGGGCTCGGCGGCGGCGAAAGCCAGATCAAGGTCTGGGTCAGGGGGTGATTGGGCACACGGGAATGGGCAGGGGATCGGCTCGGGGGGGAAGGCAAGCATGCCGGTCGGATTGCATTGGCTTGAGCAAGAACAGCGGTAGGGGCCGAGCGGTGCGTCGGCGTGTCCTTGGTTTCCTCATACAAACATTCTTGCTTCGTTTCGGCTGTCGTTTTTTCTGTATGTGCGCTGTGCGGCAGCGTCTGGCAGGTCTGGATATTCTTGATTTTTCTGCTCCTTTTCTGAGGGGGGGGCTTCGGTTTTTGGCGCCTTTCTGAGTTCGTGTTAGTTCATTTTTTATAATCGCTGCTGAGGACGTGTTTTTGGACTTTGCGCTCATGCATCGCTCAGCGGCGGTGCCGGACGGCGGTCGCCACTCGAGGGAGGCGTGTGTCATCTCACGGCACCATGCACATACTTGTATTCGTACTACGCCCGGGGCGCCGTTCTCGATGTAGGAGCGAGGCGCTGACCGCCTTGTGGTTGTATTTTATACGCTCAGATGTGTATATCTGTCGGCTGCCTTTTAGTTTTGTTTATCTGTTTACTTTACGTGCTCAAAAAAAATGTGCGGCTAAAATGGACGCGTTGTGTGGTTTGTTGCGGTTCATCTCCGATGAGTTGGAGACCCGTTATGTGTGTTGAGGTATTGGCTATTATCATGCTTGCAAGAAAGGACATGATGGGTGAGACAATGGGCGTTGATCCTCCTCCAAAGGATGAGTACTGTGCACTGATCAGTCGGATGTAGATAATTTGCAGGATCTCTAGATCAGAGGAGGAACAGAATGGACGAAGGGACAGACGGCTCGGTGCGGAACACCGAAAATGGCGAGGGGTCTTTTTCGCGATATTTTGCACAGAACATGTAGGCTGGAATTAAAGCTATATCCTGTGATTGGTGCCGCTTGCGATGGCAAGAAACAGTTCGAGGTGACCCTTCGGGAAGAAAATGTCTGAGGCTGGATATAATCTTCAGTGCAGGTGATGTCATTAACGAGGGGTGAAGGATCACACTACGATGTAGGAGTTATATGATTCATTCCGCATGCCTGCATCGTCGCTGTGAATGTCTGTACACCGTATAATGTGGAGTGTGACAAAGGAAAATAGAGTTGATCAATCGAGACCCGCCTTCTTGAGGTTTCGATGAAGCTCGGGCTTGATGAGAACGACACGCTCAAGCAGTTTCTTGACGACGTCGTCTTTGTGTGCCTCAAACGCCTCTGTTATCTCCAAGAGCTTCCCTTCGGTCTCCTTGTCGATGACGGACTGCGCACTTTGGGTCGACCCAGCGTGCTGCATATATTGAGCAAGGTTAGGGAGGTGGTATGTGATTGTAACTGATACGGCGCACCGAGTTCTCGAACGCTTTGAATTCCAGCTCTTTAGATCTCTTGTACTCCTCTATTTCTTTAGAGGCCTCCGTTCGCGCGTCCTTTAGCCTCTGCACGCGATCTAGGAGCGTATGGTCAGGAAGGACATAGATGCACAGGCAGGCTCGGCATACATTGGCGCGCTGCCTGGACAACTTTAGCAGCATCTTTCTCAGCCTCGAGCAACGTTTGTATCCCTTGAGAATGTTGGGCGGCCTATAATGTGGTATCTTATTATCAAGGAGCCGTGAAGGCTGGATGGAGTGGAATGAGTACCATATCGTTGTGATTCAAGTGAATTTGAACTCCGCTGAGCGCGTCACCTGTGCGCTGTGTGCAGCGACTTTGAAGCCTATATTTGCCACTATCACGGTTCAGCGCCTCCTCGACACGCCCTTCGACGTCGCCAGGCCTCTTGTTATTTGCCAAATTATGGCCACGCACTCTGGTGACCCCCTGCAGGTCCTCCAGGCCGCGCTCCATGCGCAGACGGACTCGCAGGAGCAGGCGGACTTGCTTGCGACCGTCCGGCAGTTCCTGGAGGCCAACCCCAGCACAATCCCCATCTTCTGTTCGACTATCATTCAACGCGTCATCGGTGCACCCGATACTCTTCTCAAACGATGGCTCCTCGACTTGTTGCATTTTGGGATGATACGCTCATCCCTTTCACTCGAGGCACGCACCCAACGTACGTAACATCGACTTGCAGTGTTTTGACTGGCTAATGGCATTCATCCTTCACAGTCGCGTCGCAGTTCTTGGAAGTTCTTGCTGGGCTGCTACATGACCCTAGTCCACATATTGTGAAGACCATAGTGCAGATGTTTGGAACCATCTACCCTCTTCTCTTCCGTTTCTTGTGAGTATTCGATACCTTTCATACTTTGGCGCAGCCCTCATCTATCCTCTTTCTACACAGCTGCACGAACCGGAATAACCGCCATCACTGGGACATCCTTACCCACTCCAAGACCCGCATCCTCGAATTCGTATGGGCGTCGGGAGTGCACGCGGGTGTCCGGCTGGCGGCGGTGAAGTTCATGCAGCGAGTAATCTTGGTGCAGACACGCGGCATTGCGGATCCTAGGGTAGTGCACGCCCAATCTTTCGCTTTGTATATAGCCACTTACGTCGCCGCATATGATATCAGCTGCAAAACAAGAACGATCCCAACTTGTCCATGTGTCCTACAGACCACCCGTTTATCCCCGTCGCGCAACTCGAGGCTGAGGCCAGCAGACTCATTGAAGCAGTTATTACGACGCTGTTCACGAATCCGTGCGTCATAGACATCTGCCTCAGGCAGGCGTGAGCTGGGATGCTGACAGAACGGTTCCGCAGAAACGTCGACCTTCTCTCTGCCATTCTGAACAGCTGGTCAAACCTGATAAAGCTTCGCCCGAACCTAGTCCAGCTCGTCGTGTCCACTCTGGCATCATGGACGCCAGCTGCCCTTGCAGGCCAATCATACAACAGTATAAAAAGCGTTGAAAAGGCCGTGCGTATACTTCTCAACCATATCCTGCGGTACGCTCCTGCATGTCCCCAATATGATCCCATCTAATTTGACCTCAGTGGACCTCAGGGTGCGCCCTTTCAGGCCCAAATCAATGAGGCGCTCTCTGTACAGGCATCGCGGATGGAACGAGCGGCAGCAGAAGAGAAAGCACGTAAGGCAGCACTGAAGCGTCCCCCTTCCGTGTCGACGGATGAGAACAAAGCCGACCCAAAACGACAAAAGGTCGACCATACTACGCCGCACGCCGCATCGATTTTGTCGGCATTCGACTTCACGTCGTTGCCTGCAGCACTGATCACGGAGTTGGTAGTCGCGAATCTTCAGGCGTTTAGCGAGGATGCTTTCACGGCAATAATGCAGGCGTACAAAGCATCAAGCCCCCTTGCGCCCGCGCCCACACCAGCTGTGATGCCCGCTGCTACGCCAGTCGCTGGCCCTTCAACTCTACCATCGGCTGCTACTGACTCTGAGCATGCATCCAACAAACCCGAGGCGGCTGTCATCGATGAAGGGAAGGAGGATAGGACTCTGTCGATCGTGAAGGACGAGCCGGTCGATCCTTTGCAGATGGACATTGACCAAGACGAGCTTGAATACGAGCCAGATAAGCTTAACCTCGAGGTTTGTTCCTTTGCAAAATTCTCAAACAGTCACTAACCGTGAGTGTGTTTCAGCTGGCACCAATGCAAGAAGATGAAGAGCTGGCGGCGGTTACAACGCTGGACGCGAAAGATATCATTTTGACTAACATTAAAATCCCGCCCCCACTAACACTCGCAGAGCCAGAACGAGAAGCGTTGGTCAAGAGTTCGTTGACGCGCATATGGAGTGGAGGGGACGAAATGTCTCTCGCAAGGTCGAATACAGGGGGAGGGGGCCAGGAGCTGTGGATGTTGCTCATTATCAGGATGGTCACACGAGTGGTCGATCCAGACCCAGATGTACAAATGCAGGACGATACAGCAGAGGAGGATAGCGAGGAAGTCAAAGACGCCAAGATGGTCACTTTGTATGAGAGACAGGACAAGCTGAGAAGAACGTTGTGCGACTATATCATGACAGATTTTTCCGGACGGTGCGTTTTCTTATATGCATTATGGTCGCAGAAGGTTCCATTTCCGATCGAGTTCTGATGCTGGTGTCACGAACCAGAATACGACTTGCAACCACTTGGATGAACGAGGAATGGTACAATGACCAGATCCAGACATCGAAGAACCGTGATTGGGTCCGTATTCTCGTTTGAAATGCACTTGGTACCGAATATATTGACATCTTGCGTTCCAGCGACCGAACTACGATACTTGGCTCAACCAGATCGTTTCCGTATATCAAAATCAGCTAGACGGCAAGGATCGTGCCTTTGGACGATTTTTACTCGACCTGCCACACGTTCCACCAGATGTCTTCACTCTTCTGCGGGACTTGTGTGTGGAGCCTGACAGGTACGCTATAGCCGGCTCTGTGCCACATAATCATTTGACGTTTCTTGGGATGACAGGATGCAGGTCGGATTCACGACACTTCGCGACTTTGTCACCCAGCGGCCAACAATGCGCGCAGAGGCGCTGAACGTCCTTCTCGAGTTGACGACTCACCCTGAAAAGGTCACTCGAGGTGCAGCTATCATTACCGTCAAACGGTGGGTGGGTGATGCCCAGCCAATGGACGGCATGATCCGCGAGTTTGCGCTGCAACTGCTCCGACGGCTGCAGTCAAAGCCGAAAGCAGAGAAGCCTCATGGGGAAGATGTTCAGATGAACGAACACGAGGACAATATTGAGGACGGTCAGCTACCACCGGACGATATCCTGCAGACGCCGTATCTCCCCGAGCAACTGGAGCTGCCAGCGCAGAAGGCGCAGGTGTTGCAACATCTTGAGCTCTTGTTTGCACTGTCTGTCAAGGTTTCGGACTTCCTCGAAGAGTGAGCCTTCTCATGACATATACTTTACGCGCCAGCTAAACAATGTTGCAGGACTTTTGCAGCATATGGAGAGATGGATGTTACCGTGCAAGAAGCAGTACAGGACCTGATTACCGCGCTCATTCGTTCCTTAGGTCCGACACACGGAAAACTCCTGACCCTCATGCGTACCTTCCCACCCGGCGCAGACACCCTCGCCCTTCGTGTTCTTAGCATATTCACTGAGCATGGCCGGCCCTCTGCGCAATTGGTCGCGCTCGTCAAGGCGCTTATTGCGGAACGTGACCTGGACGCTCGGTTCCTCATTCCAATCATCGCCGAGATGGACAAGGCAGATATTGTAAAGCACTTGCCCAAGATCGTGTCGATCTTGAACGGGACACCAGAACCGAAGAATCTCGTCCGGTCCGTGTTTGGTGCGATCGTGACAACACCACCGCAGACGTTCGGAAGCGTGACAAGCAATCTGCCAAGGGTAAGGCAGAGCGAGCTCTTGACGCCTGCTGAGCTCATGGTACTGTTGCATGATTTCGAAAAAGAGATAGGGTTGAAGAGTGCAATCGAGGGTGGGTTGTTTTTGCCCTTTGATCAGTTTGGCGTGGCATCTGATCCTCTTTGAAGCTATCGGGATCTGTTTCTCGATGACAGACGTGTTCCGATCCGAGATTCTTGCAGTGGTCATGCAGCAGATTGTCGATGAGCCGGTCCTTCCAACGCTGTTTTTGCGAACTGCAAGTCTAATCTCGCCTTATTGGCATGTGTAGAGTGCTCACTTTTTTGCACAGGTGATCCAAGCAGTGACAACGTACAAGTCGCTTGTTGGCTTTGTATCGACCACTTTGCTTTCACGACTGATCACCAAAAAAATCTGGATGAACCCACCACTATGGGAGGGGTTCATACGATGTGCCAAAGTCATCGCTCCAGCGAGCTTTGGTGCTTTACTTCAACTTCCCAAGGAGCAGCTGCGTGAGCTTGTTGACAAACAGCCCAGTTTGAAGGCGGGTTTACGGGAGTACGTTATGAAAAAGGCAGGGAACAAGGCGAGGGTTGCGGGATACCTTGATATTTTCGGCGAAGACGATAGTACTCCTACGATCGCTGCTACTCCTCCAACTCCAACTCCACCTCTTGCTACCCCAACCTCATCACCAGCACCCATTCCGGCCAGCCCTGCAGTTTCATAGCAATTGGTGACCACCCGATTAGTTCTTGAGACGGTGTTTAGGACAGTCTTTGTATATTCGGATTTATGATCCTATTTGCGTGTAGCATCAGGTACTCGAGTGTTAAATGTATCTTAATCTTGATTGAGCCGATCTGCGAGCACCCGTTCCAGTTTTGAGTGCCTAAACGTCCGCGAAAATGAATCCGCTGTCAACTGAGGCACCAGCGCTGCAATCTTATCTTATCGCGCTTCAACATCCGCGCCAATGCATCGGTGATGCGACAAAGAGTCAGTGGCTTTCAACTCATGCTTCGTCTTTAACTTCTGTCACCGCGACCATCTCGACGTCTCTTCCTAGGCCTTGCATAACATCACCACCATCCTACTATATCCCCATAACATTGCTCTTGTATCTCTAAAGAAGACCCACGTAAACCAGATATCTGAAGCCTGGAGGAGAGTGGCATGTCAGAGGCACAGTCCGCACTTTCATCTGAACGCGGCAGGCCCACGTCACGGCGACACAGGAGCTCAGGATCGTCGTCATCAGGCTCGGTACAGCCGTCGCCGGGGTCGTGGGGTGTGACGCGCGGACGGTCGCGCGTACGTAGACAATCAGAGGTAGCTGATCCGTTCTCTGAGGCTGCATTGCGAAAGCGGTGCGCCCCGAATCTTTCCTAGATGACTGACTTTACTAGGCTCACACGATATTATGACGTGGATAAGGGGATATCATAGCTTTCGCTCATTTGACAAAATCTTTCATGTTGAGAAGAGGTGGAAATTGGTTCGAGAGATGGGTTCCGGCGCGTATGGTGTAGTCATGTCAGCTTTCTATCAGCAACGCTTCCAACCCGCGATCCACTAAACGGAAAAGTTTTGCAGCTCAGCAGCAGACGATATCTCTGGGGAGACCATCGCCATCAAGCTGGTATCCCGAATATTTGAGAAGACGTCGCTCGCAAAGCGTGCACTTCGCGAGATTGCACTTCTCCGACACTTTAACAACCACGAAAATATTACTGGCCTAATCGATGTAGATGCGATAGCACCTAATTTTAATGAGATGTATGTTCTCTCTTTCGAAGATCAGCCAGTCTCCTGAATGCATCTTGCAAATTCCCAGGTATTTGTTCATGGAGGTGCGCAAGGTGTTATACTGTTTACAACACTGATTTAAAGCTTCATCTCATCAGCCAATGGAAGGTGCTTGTTCATTTATTTCCATCCGCCATATCTATCTCCTGAGCTCACCTCTCCAAGCTGATTTACACCAGATCATCAGGTCTGGACAATCGCTCACTAACGAGCACGTACAATATTTCACATATCAAATACTGCGAGGTACACATTAGTCTCCCTTCTTCGGTTTATTTCGCCCGAGGTGATCAATGACGCTTTTCAGGCATGAAGTATGTGCACTCTGCGTCCGTAGTGCACCGGGACCTCAAGCCCGGGAATTTACTGGTCAACTCCGACTGTGAACTCAAGATTTGTGATTTCGGTCTGAGCAGGGGATTCGAATCCGGACCAGACGAACTTGCGACAAAAATGACGGAATATGTCGCAACCAGGTGGTATCGGGCGCCAGAGATCATGCTGGCTTTCAAGTAGGTGTTACACTTACTATGATTTTTCTATCCTTGACGATGACTGCAAGACGTTATAATACCGCAAGTATGTCTCATGAATTTAGCGCCGTCTCGTATCTGATTGAGGTCTGCAGTCGACGTCTGGTCAATAGGATGCATCCTGGCAGAATTGCTCCTCGGAAAGCCAATATTCAAGGGCAAAGAGTCAGTGCTCCAGTTGTTCTTCTTTTTCTTTTACGCATCACCACTGATCTATCGGTGTCATTTCCTGAAGTTATGGTGAACTTCGATTTCGTATCTCAATCATTGACTCAAATTTGACCAACGGTCTTATTAGTCGACCAGCTCAATAAGATTCTCGATGTCCTTGGTATGCAGATGGTGTGAACATTGTGCATATTTGGACTAACGAAGGATGCAGGTACGCCGACTGAGAGTGTGATCACTCAAATTGGGAGTGAAAGGGTATGTCGAGCTTTTGACCGTCCCGGGAATCGTCAGTATTGATTCATCACAGGCCCGGGCATACGTCCGATCTCTGCCTATCAGAAAAAGAATTCCGTTTGGCAAATTTATCCCGTTGGCTGACCCTCAAGGTACGCTTGAGTCTGAGTGATTGCTACTGATCTGCTAATTTCTACTATGTTCAGCACTTGACCTTTTGGAAAAAATGTTGTGCTTCGACCCTGAATCGCGAATAACAGTTGGACAAGCCCTTGAACACCCTTGGCTTGCGGGTTATCACGATGTCGATGACGAGCCCCTCTGCCCGACACCTTTTGATCGATGGCGAGAGATCGAAGCATTAGAGACCATCGAGCAGTTCAGAGAGACTTTGTGGAAGGAGATCGAGGAGTACAGAAAGGAGGTCAGGTCCTTTGCATTGGAGATGACCGAGGAACCCGCATCATTGAGGAGTCCGAGTGTGCTTTCGGAGGAGATCGCCGTTGGTAGAACAGAAGAGGATCAGACCGAACTGAACACAGTTGTGGAATCTGGACAAAGCGCAGAGGAGGAACCAGTAGATCTTCCGGAGAGGGCGCAAGAGCGAAAGGCGAGCGAGGGAAGTCTAGCTCCGATAGTCGCGAGGAGGAGAGATGGAGACCCGCTGGTCTCGTACGCGAGACGCGCAAGTATCTTTTCGATACACTCGGCACATTCAACGCGCGACCGCGACTCATACTTCTCGCGTTCACCGGAGCAAGTGTTCGGGCGTGCGCCCTCATTCGTTGACGACGGTGGTGGAGGTACGGGACAAGGCGGCGCCGGCGGCATCGCATTCCCTAGCGCGCAACGCGATGGGTACGTCATACCCGCTCGGTCGAGGACGGCGAGTACTGTTGGTGGTGCGGAGGTCCCAAGGAAGCTCCTACGTACGCTCTCGACAGTGTCAATATACGAAAGTGTGGACGCTGGCGAGAGCGGCGAGGTAGGAGGTGCACCGATTGCGCGGTACATTCGAGAAGCGGAAACAGAGGCAGATGCACCACCGAGTGAGATGCCTGGGGAGTTCAGGGGCGAAAAGCGCGAGTCCTGGAGCAAGGACAAGGAAAGTGATAAGGAGAAGTCAAGTTGAGGTGTTGGCGTGGTAGAGGAAAGTGTTTAGACGTGCACTCAAGTGGCTGTCTTAGCTTGTTTTGAGTGATGCGGCATAGAACGAACATGCACATGATAGAATGAATGTACAATACACCCCCCTACGTTGGAATCAATTACAGCTCTCGAAGAATAATACAGTTCCATGATATCTAGTACAAAGGGTGAGTATGGCGGAGGTACAAAGCCGGGAATGAGCGCGAATAAGATCCCGGATAGAAGGTGAATAGATATTCAACTAATCGTCCCCTAGAATCTGTTTAATGCCTATATGGAGGAATGAGCGGGGACAGCATGTATGGTGCTGAAAGTCACATACGGTCGATGATGTTCAAATATGCTGTCGTGGCAGGGCTGTCCGGATACTCATCTAGGAAACTAACCCCATAGTCTGCACTTTTTCCTATCCGCGGATCGAGGGGGACAGATCCCAGCATCTCGACACCCATGTCCTGCGCAAGCTTCTTCGCGCCGCCCGTCGATGGCTTGAAGATCTGCGACTCCGTCTTACACCCTGGGCACACGAAGCCCGCCATGTTCTCGACGACGCCCAACACCCTGATCCCGACCTTTCGACAGAAATCTATCTCACGGCGCACGTCCTGCAGGGCGACCTCCTGAGGTGTCGTGATAACGACGGCGCCGTCGATCCCACTGTCTTTGAGGTACTGCACGATGCTGAGGTGTTCATCAGACGTTCCGGGTGGAGTATCGACAAGGAGATAGTCAAGTGTACCCCAGTCTACGTCTTTGAGGAACTGCGCAATAAGGCCGTTTTTCTTCGGCCCTCGCCACATGACGGCGTCTTTTGAAGAGGGAAGCATGAGGCCCACAGACATGACGCCTAGATTGTCTTGGACATAAACAGGAGACCATCCAGATGATGATGAGTGCACTTGTTCAGATGTAATACCGAGGATGGTGGGAATCGAAGGCCCGCAGATATCGACGTCCATGATTCCTGTCTGCGATCATCGCGATCTTAAAGTCCAGAAGTCTGCCAGAATAAAGACATGGCAAGTACCTGAATTTCATCATCTGAAGCAAATGCCCAACCCAGTTGGGCAGTGAAAGTGGACTTGCCCACACCGCCCTTGCCCGAGAGAACGAGGATCTTGCGCTTGACATTTAACATACGTTGACGGATGAGTGGCAGAGCAGGGTCAGGACCCTTTGGTGTATTCGTTGCGCATATCTCTTGGTTTGCGCATCCATCGCATGCTGCAGATTTCCCTGCAAGCTCAGATTCAGTGCCCTATGAAATCGTGAGGAGGATGATTCAGGGAAAGTTAGATTGTGAACACACTGGGCAGTGTTCTGGAGCGTTCTCCGGAACAGAGAGAGGATCTGGTATCTGCGCTGGATGCTGTACTGCTATCATCTGTGTATGCCGTCAACGGCAGCGAGGAGACCGTAGAGAGCAGAAAGAAAAGCCCACAATGGATGGAGTAAGCTGGTGAGTAAGTGACTTGGCCGAGGACTCGGCCGACGGCAAGACTGGGCACGTGAGCCTAACGCGATTCGCGTTGATTTCCCCTTCGAGTTTCCGGTGATTTATGTTCAACTTTTCTCCTCTCTCTTTATCAGCACTGGCTCTCTTTACATGAACGATCAACTGCCCGACTACTACGAGGCGCTTGGAGTGTCGAGGTCTGCGACTACCGAGGACGGTACGTGCGTGAGCCCGTAGTTCTTCGCGCCGCGCTGAACTAGGACGCGACGCGCGCTTTGTGTGTCCATAGTGCGCAAAGCATACAAGCAGAAGTTATTGGAGACACATCCAGATAAACTGGGGCCTGACGCGAGCGAGGGGGAGAAGCAAGAGGCTGAGGAGCTGTTCAGAAGGGCGCGCATGCATTGCTTCTTCTGATCCTGTTCCGTTGTCCCAATACCCCATCTAGGTTCGCGAAGCTTTTGAGATTCTTGGAGACATCGATCAGCGCAGGGTGAGTCTACAAATTGTGGAATCTGAGAACGGGCTGCCGCACCTACCCTTTTCGTTCTCATTCTTGCGACATATGTTTTTTTTATACCCTGTCTGACTGCGGTATAGGCCTACGATATCCACCAACGCAATCTACCAACTCCTGGCTCTTATCGATGGAGAATGCAAGAGGAGAAGCTGCGCCGCGCCCGAGATCGCGCGACACATCGCGCTCAGGAGAGCAGCGATGCTGATGTACGCAGTATACAACAGACTACGCAGACACAAGAAACGGTGGTGCAGCACAAAGAAGCCGCTGACTATGCATCCTTGGTCGACTCAATGTTACAGGAGCTGTATAATCTCACTCCAGAGTGGGTGGAGCGCAGACAACGCATACAGATGGTTCGTACTCTCTATTCAATCATGCGACATTAGCTCAGGAGGTCGCAGCTCAAGGCCGCTCGCGCGCAGTCAGCGACAAATAGCGGAGACCAGAACAAAGTGAAGGCGTCGGCGTCATAGCCCCACAGGGGACATTGAGCCTATCGATTTTATTTCTAGGACTTATTGTGGGCTTACTTATGTGTACTTGTATCGTCTTCTGTATCCCGTTCTTCGTTCGATTGCTTTCGACCCGCTTTTTTTAAACTTATTTACCTCGTCATATTCCTTTGAGTTTTCTTTATATCATTACCCAGAACGATCGCACGATGCACTCTTGCTTGTATATATACATCCGAATTATGGGCAATTTACACGTTGTTCTCTGACAGACTGTCTCCACCAGTTTCTTTTGATACATCAATCAACACCATTGTGACACCACATTCTCCATGGAACGCTTGTAGCATCGTTCCATGGATGGTGAGCGTGCAAGGCCTATGGTACTCAAAAAGTCGTCACTTATACTAAGGGCCGCGCGAAACTATACTATGTACTATGATGTTCCGCGGGGACTCAGAAAGTACTCAGAATCGCATCGGTACGTGTGGCTGTGAGGCTCTGTGGGGAATAGTTTGTCCTGCCTTCCACCGTCACTGCACATGCCAGACTCGAAAACAGAACAAGAGTTGCCTTCCCAACTAGAGCCTTCACCTTGGAAGAATACGAAGCCCAAGAACTACAAAGAAACGTTCAAAGTACGTCCCATGTCCATTGTGCTCCACCCCATACCCGTCGCTCTAGGCCTCTTGCCTACGTCGTCATGATCGCTCACTTCAAATTCGCGTGAAGAAACGTTCCGTAACGTCTGAGTTTGCAGAGTATGTCCTTCATCTTTTGTGCTCGTCTTTCCAGCGACCGTGGCTGAGCATTGCTTGTTCTACCAGCCCCTGTGAGGATGCCTCGAAGGCATCCATGGATTGCCTGAACCGGAATGACTATGACCGGGACAAGTGCTTGGATTTCTTCCAGGCTTACAGGGACTGTAAGAAAGCATGGGTGTGTGTTGTCCATCTTCGATTTGTGATGGACATTCACGGGAAAACACATTAGATGGAGCAGCGGCGAGCAGACCGTCAAGCAGGTCGACGATGATGTCCCCTCGGACCCTCTCACAATGTCTCGTTCATCATGTGTGTGTGTGTGTGTGTAACATAAATGAAAGCATGAACACATCGCCCTGCCTACAATATAAATCCAATATCCATCCCATATCCGCTAAATCACTCGAAGTCCTATACCAGCGTATAGTCCCCATCAGACTCTACACAGCGCTCGGTGTCCAGCTGCCAGGTCCGAATCCCGTCCGTTTCTTCTTTAGAACCTTGTCCACGACATGCATCATCGCAATGACTTTCTCCTCCTCCCATTTACGCCCAACGACTTGCACGCCCACCGGCAGACCCTTCATCAACTCTGGATTGTATACGGGGTTCTTGCCGTAGAGCTCTGCCTCGAGCAGTTTCGAACCGTGGTCGGATGCGGTGCGCCATTCGTCAGTGAGCTGGTCCAGAGTAGGGTCGACGCGGGTGACGGGGATGACGCCGACAGGGCTATCGACAATATTGTATTGAATCGTGGCAATTGCAAGCGGCGAGAGCTTGTCGCAACCTCTGAAGATAGAAAAAGGCGTTTGTTAACGCGTAATCCGCACCAAAATTTTATGTAAAAAGACTCGCCCATGTGGAAGTGCCGGCATCGCCTGCACAGGCGCAATGATTCCATCGAAACCATACTTGCCCCATACCTGCCATCACGCCGAATGAGTATAGAACTAATGAGGAGAGCCAACGGAAGCTCACCTCCTGGTTCCAGTTGCGTGTATAGTTGTTCTTGAGGTCCGTATACTTGTAATATTCCGCGACTGTTTTCTTCCTCGAGTGCAGCATCAGCTTTCCAAAGATGGAGTCACCGATGAAGGTCGTGATAGCCCAAGAAGCAATTCTTCTAACGAAGTCTACCAATGACAGGTAAGTGGGACGGAGGACTAGCTGGCAAGCGGACATACCTGGCATGCTCGGGCCAAGAGTTACTAGAAATAGACTACTTTCCTGATGAAAACGCCGTTCGGTCGTAAGTCAAATATTTCGAAAGCGCATGGTCGTACTTTGGGATCAGGACCAAGGGGTGAGATAAGTGTCTCGTAACCGTCTGCAGAGGTCAAGCCAGCAAATAGTTCCAGTGGACGTGGGGCTATAAAGATTTGAAAAAGGTAGAAATGTCTCCATCCAAGCCCGACGAAGCCATAAGAAAGAGAAGAGCCACACCTTCCGGAAGTTCCAACTCGGTGCACTTGTGTCCTGCGAGTCTTAGAGCTTCAACAGTTTCCAAAACCGCACGTTTGCAGACGGGAGAGGCTTTGACAAATCGATCTGTCCCGGAACGTCAGCGTCCCTTTGAGAGATGTACTACGGAGGTTAAGGACCTGATGTGTAGTACCCGAAATGCAACGTCGCGGGCAATGTAACATCTCTATAGGGTATAGGTGCAGGGTAGTAGTTGTCATCTTGAACACCAAAGACAAGCCTCGAGATCAGTTCGATGTCCTCGACTGAGCTGTCGTTGAAAAATCATTCGTAAGAATGTCCGAACGTTGGGGGGGGGGAATCATTTACCGGCTCATGGGCCCCGATACGACGCGAACACCTTCGAAGCCTTGATTCGCACCTCTGCTGCCAGTGTAGGCGATCCGCCCGAATCCGGGCTTTAGCGCGTAGACGCCACAGTACGATGCTGGGATCCTCAGACTGCCGCCTATGTCCGACCCGACACCCAGCGCAGAGCCGTCCATTGCCAAGAGCGCAGCCTCCCCACCAGAGGAGCCGCCACAGGTGTGTGCGGCACTCCATGGGTTGGTGGTGCGTTCCCAGAGAGGGTTGGAGCATTCAAAGGCAAGCATCGTTTGTGGTACATTCGTTTTGGCCAAGGGGATGGCACCAGCTGCACGGAGTTGCTTGACTATCTAACGGGTGCATCCTGACTGTTCAAACAATGAGGTGATGCGAGGAAATAATGTGTAATACCGAAGCATCCGCAGCAGCAGGATTGTTGGCCCACTGGGTAAACCCAATGGTGGTATCTACACCGCTCACATCGTCTGTGACATTGAAAGCATAAGGGTTAATCAATAAAGAGCTACGATAGTGCGGTCAATTGCCTAACGCACATTGGTCCTTCAGGCTGACAGGCACACCGTGCAGGGGCCCTTTCAGTCTCCCCGTCTTAGAGAATTCGGTGTCGAGGAGCTTAGCATCCTTTCGCGCCTGTTCGAAAAGAACTACACAATCACTCGTCAGCCTTACGGCCTGCAGGCACTCGTATGTGTCAGACATACTTTCCGTCAAACAATTTGTCTTGTTGTGGGCTTGCACAGCGCGCGCAATGTACGCTTCTAGGACACCTGAAGCAGTCCATTCCCCCTTTTCGATCCGCTGAACAATCTGCGTCGCTGGACTGGAGTCGTACCGCTAGTCAGGTAGACGAATCACATGCGCGCACCTGTCGCGTTCAGATACTCTTGGTGTTCAATCGTATAAGCAACAGCGTTAGCTATAGCTGCGTTGCGTTGAGCGCGTTTGCCTTCAACAATGCTCTTGAATGATGATGTGAAAGGCCACATGCTGCTGAATGCTAGTTTCAGAGGGAAAAACAAGGTGGTGTGAGTCTGTGAGAGTTTCAGCAAGGTCACGTGTCGGATGCAATCCTGTACCTTCCTGTCCCTGCCGCGCAGCGGAGTATCAAGCAGCCCTTGCTATCAAAGACCCAGAAACATTTTCTGGAACATGTCTACGCGGCAATGATGCATGTGTTTCGAGCGCCGACAAACGCATCGGCGAGGGGAAATCAAATGGCTATTAGCAAGTACTTAATGTGGCGTGAGAAAATTCTCTTCGTGACAGGCAAGTCTCCAACTTCGACGCGCCACTTCCAACTTCAGAACAACAGCCATGGCCGATTCTGCTGGTGAGCTCTCTTTCATTGTATCCTGTTCTATCTATCAAACTGTGCCCAGGGATCAAGTCAGAATTTGGAGCACACGGGCTGAGGGAAGAGCGAGGTAACTACTATCCTCTTCCAAAAAACTGCAGCACGTCACAACCAGCTCATGGTGCATTTGCCTTCGCACCATGCTCTTTTCAGCTAGCTAGCTTCTTTTCCTTCCCGTCGCTCAACAAGAACGAGAGACCTGTGCCTACTGACAGACGATTCTAGCCATCATACTTATCCCATTCGTTGTTCTCTCTTTGCAGACCGTTCCCACCGCGACGAACACGAGCGTCATCGCTCCTCGCGTCATGACGATCGAGACCGTGAGTATAGACACAGAGAAGGCGATAGGGAGCGATACAGCAGACGCGAGCGCGAGCGGGAAAGAGGCGAAAGAGGCGAAAGAGGAGATAGAGCAGAAAGGGGAGAAAGAGGCGAAAGAGGAGACAGAGGAGACAGAGGGGACAGAGGGGACAGAGGGGACAGAGATCGTGAGCGGTTCCCACGAGGAGGCAGAGGCCACGAAGACCATGGCGCGCGCCGGGGACGCTATGACGATGACCGTCGCCGCGACTTCCGTGAAGACCCTCGTGGCCGTCGTGAGGATGGTGACATGCCTCGGGGTGGTGGTCCTGGTGCTGGTGGTCGACGTGGTCGGCGCGCTGAAAGGGACGGTGGTCCTGGTGCCGGCACACCTGAACGTCGTTCCCCGACCCCACCAGGGGTCATACCGCTCTCCCAACGCAGGAGGAAGGCTAGTGGGTGGGATGTACACGCGCCCGGCTATGAGCAGTATAGCGCTATGCAAGCAAAGCAAACAGGTGAGCGGTCGTCTTCATTGGTCTAGGGGAGCTTCGTTGCTTGGTCGATTCTTTGGCCAAAGAGCGGGTCAATTTAGAACAACAAGCGTGACAGGTCATACTTCGCGACATGTTGGGTCTGTGTATGGCGAAGGCAACGATACGTTTCACCGGTTTTGTAACGGCTTTGTTCATTTTGCGTCCTTGTTGGTTGTATCTTGCAGCCTAAATCAGCCGGCCATACTCGCTCATGATCTACTGTGGAAGATCAGCGCGCAACGCTCGTTGACGAAGAGCTTGGCTGCATCATCGACATCCATACTGATTTTGTTCGATATACAGGTCTATTCAATCTTCCAGGCGCTAATCGTACTCAGATTCCGCCCATCTTGAGCGTGCCAGGTCTTCCCCCACCTATGCCCGTCCAAACATTCGGCATGGGCATGGGTGTCAATCCGAACCTTTCGCGTCAATCTCGCAGACTCTATATCGGTAGCATCACATCGGACATCAATGAACAGAACCTTGCCGACTTCTTCAATAACAAGATGATTGAGATGAACATCGGCACAGGCGCACCTGGCAACCCTGTCCTTGCCGTGCAGTGCAATTACGAAAAGAACTACGCTTTCGTCGAGGTAAGCAGATTGTGTCGCTTTGACACTACGATGCTGAGTACGTTCAGTTCCGGAGTGCGGAAGACGCGACCGCAGCTATGGCTTTTGATGGCATCATCTTTCTCAACGGTCCTCTCAAAATTCGTAGGCCGAAGGATTATGGCGGTATCGATATGTCTGCACCGGCCTATATAGTGCCTGGCGTCGTCTCCACGAATGTGCCGGATTCTGCGAACAAAATATTTGTGGGCGGGCTGCCGTCATATTTGAATGAGGAGCAGGTTATGGAACTTTTGAAGAGCTTCGGCGAATTGAGGGCGTTTAACCTGGTTCGCGAGAACGGAAATGGTGCTTCCAAGGTGCGCAAAATTCGATCTATTGAATAACCATTGGCTCATGACTGTGACCAGGGATTCGCCTTCTTCGAATACAATGATCCTAGCGTAACTGACGTCGCGATACAGTCTCTGAGCGGTATGGAGCTCGGCGACCGCTACCTTGTTGTACAGCGAGCATCTGTCGGCGCGAAAGCAGGGCAACCGGGCATACCTAATCTGCCGTACGACCAGTTCCCCGAGATTCCTCGACCTATTCTCCCTGCGGGCGACTTATCCACAAGTGATGCGCGCATCTTGTTGATGTTGAACATGGTAACACCTGACGATCTGGTCGACGACCAGGAGTATGCCGATATCTTGGACGACATTCGTGAAGAGGTCGGGAACTACGGTACCGTGGAGGACGTGCGCATCCCAAGGCCCGTGAGGCGGGACAGAGGCCGCTGGGCGCCGAGCGAGGGAGCCGGGATAGGTGACGCGCAAAGGGCAGACGAAGCATCAGGTGTCGGCAGGGTTTACGTGAAGTACACGGACTCGAACGGGGCTGCTGCTGCCATGAAGGCGTTGGCTGGCAGAGCGTTTGCAGGAAGGTCGATCATTGCGACAGTGCTCAGCGAGGACAGTCAGACCACGCCTCCCCTGGAGTTGATTTTCGCGCCTCAGCCGCACGCTCCGCCACCGTTGCCTCAGTCGTGAATGATGGGCAACATGCTGGTGGGAGGGTGCAAATAATCGTTTGGCTGTCCAGGGTGTGCTTTTGCGAGTGGTCTTGTACATAAAATGCTCGCGCCGTGCTTAAAATGTTTGTCATCTTGTGTATCCTCGCAGGTGTATTGATCTATTCGTTTACGGGATGAAGCTGGAAGAGACGCAAGTTGACCGAGCTAAGACACAGAATGACTTGATCCTGTGTAAGGTCAGCCACGGAGACCAGAGCTGAAGCTTCTGGAGCACTAAATGAGGCCTGTCAGCCTGAGAACGCTGCCGCCAGCGTTATAAGTGTAAGCCGAAGCGGGCCGAAGCGGGCCCGTTTTAGTCCAAATAACGATAAAATCCAGTTGGGACGTACTTTCGTGACTAATATGGTGCTATACTGGACGGGGCGTCCCTCAGCTTGCTCTCTTCACCCATGCCGACCGAACTTCCCTACGCCGCGGACGCACATGTCTCCTTGACTTACGATGAGCTCAAAGTGTTGAAGATTCAATACGAGAAGGAGCTCAGCCAGGATCATGTCACCGTCCAGACCAAGTTCAATTACGCGTGGGCGCTCGTAAAGAGCCCATTGAGAGAACAGCAGGTTGAGGGCGTGCGGTTGCTGCAAGGTGTGTGCTGTCTTTTCCCGCCTGTTGGTCTCTGTGAACGTCGTCATACAGAAATATATCGCGCCGAGCCATCGCGGCGGCGTGAATGTCTATACTATCTTGCGCTGGGTCATTACAAGATGGGCAATTTCGAGGAAGCGAGGAACTTCAATGGTACGTTGTGTAGCCTCTGATTATCCTCGTTGGCGTCCTCACACGAGTCGGTCTCTCCCAGCGCTGCTTCTTGACAAAGAGCCAACGAATATGCAGGCGCACTCACTTGGTGTGCTGATTGACAATGGAGTCAAGCGAGGTCCGTACACATTCACGCTCTTGAACATGCTTCTAATCATACCGTCATGCCACAATCGCCGTACCTTCCGCTGAGCGCAGAAAGTTACATTGGCATGGCCCTCGTAGGCGGCGCGGCTGCATTAGGCACGCTCATCGTCGCAAATCTCATACGGCGAGCAACCCGCAAATAGTCCTTCCCTGTCTCCCAGTGCTCATCTCCTCTCTTCCTGCTTGCCTCTACTCTCAATTCACTGCATCGTGTATAAATTCCTGCCAATCGATTGCTCCCTTGTCCGCCACCCACGTTCTCCCGCTGTTTGACGACTTCTCTTGATGACCGCATGGGCATGGCTCTTCCTCGTAACGTATCCTCGTAACCTATTATGGCTCCTCCTCACCACTCAAACTTTACCTTGCAACCCATGTTATCCCTATGATTATGATGAAATAGCAGCAAGTGATGTGTAGCATATGACAGGCTACGTGGCGCATCTCCATGACATGAACCCAGCATTGAAAGCAAATATATTATCCGTACATATCTGCATATCTATGTATACTTGCAGTCCTTGTACAATATGGTTCATGTGGGGTCTTCTCGGCGATCAACACCCATGAAATGCAGTTTGAGAAAGTGTACTGTGCTGGATAGCCATGCGGTTAGGATACAATAAAGGCAATACAGACATGGATTGAAGAAAACACTATGACCAAGATTTCTGAGCAGCGTACAAATGCGGAGGTATAGGGTGAGATGCGAAAGATTGGAAAGTAGGGACTATACGAGCGCGGTCACGTCGGGAGGAAGTGCGCTGATGAAGTAGCAGGGAAGCTATCAATAGACCGGTTCCAGCGAAAGCGAGGATGCATAGCGACACGTACAAGCCTCGAGATACATCTGGTCTGTCGTGCGCTTGAACGAGGCGATCCCGATGAGCACAAAGGCGATGAGCACGGCCACTTGGAACGATATCCAGAATATTGCCCACACTGCAAATCAGAACACACGTCTCCGTGAGTGCGCAAGACATATTTCAACAACGCGGAGGGCCGTCGGCTGAGCGGCCGCCTACCATGCGGTGGGACCTTTGGATATAGCAAAGAAAACTGGGTCGCGTCGGATTCGTTTGGCTTTCGGAAAAATTTATCGTCCGTGACGTCCCCTGCATATCACGACGCAAGCGTCAGAAACATCGTTCGAAGCAGCTATGTGATAGAAGCGCACAAACGGCATAGAATATACTGGACGATGGTGAGAAATGAACCGCAACGTGCAAAACAGGGGCGGTGCTCACTGATTGATCCCCAAAAATAAGATATACCACCTCAGAGCCTGCCTAGAGTGGGTTCACCTTTAGAATATATATCACGGGCAATAGGGAGGTGTTACCCATGATCGATGAACCAGAATCCGATGAGCAGCGCCTCGTAGATGAGCGTCAAGAGGATCGTCCTGCGTGTATTGAATCATATGGTCAGCATATCAGGTCCAAGGATGATACTGTACGCGCAATTTGTCCCGCACTAATGCCAAAGGTGCGATTATACCCACGCCAGCAACGAAGCTGAGAATCTTTGCGACCAGAGTGTCGAACCCGCCTAGAACGAAGATGGCACCGAGGAGGGTGGAACCGATATACCCGGCGGAGAGGATGCTTAGGGGATGGCCGCCATCGACCTGTGTACATCCCCCCATGATAGGGTCTATAGTCATCTTGGTGACTGAACCTCCTGTCAACACTGCCTGTGATAACATGGGAAGTTAGAGATGACATGCGAGACGGGCCCTGATGCCGCAGAAGAGAGGATCACGCACGACTATTGCATGGCACATCTCGTGCCATCCTATGGCGAACAGCTTGAGTGGATTAATGACAACACGCGCTCCGGGGATATTCCACAAGGCGAACAGGATCACAGCATAGACAACAATCTGCAGTACATCAGCACCGCCCCGTGATACACCCGCTGCATGGCAGAATAACTCACGACATAGAGCACAGGAACCTAGTACAACAAGCATGTTGACGGTTATCGATAGAGCACCGAGTGCGCGCAATGAGAGACGCGAACGGACGTACCTGGTCGTGTGTGGGCTGAATGGGGCTCATGTGGATTTTAGGGGCAATGGGCGGTCGAGTGGACATTGGGGCATGCAAATGCCAAAGAAGAAAAAACCCTGAGGAGCGAACGCAGGGCGATCCAGCAGAGCAAGACAGCTAGGATCAAGAGGGGGAGCAGATCAGCTCGAGAGTCGACCGCACGTTCCCCAGGGTGGCAGCTGAAGGTATAAGTATCAGTTGTGGGCGCTTGAATGCGCGGTTTTCCATTGCTGTCGAGCTGCCCGCTTCTGCTTCGTCGTCCTCGTGTCGGCTTGCAGGTGACCCGTCTTTGTCTCCGGGACGCGTGGACCTGCATGGACGCGTCGCGCGCGGCGCATCACGTGGCGCTCTTCCAGCACCTCTCGCTGTCTCGCTTGGTCTCTGCGGGCAAAATTCTTTCTGCTCCAGAGAGGGTCGAGCTCTCGAGCTTCCGATCGCAGGTGGGCTAACAGTCGGACGCTGTGACCGACTCAGCCACGGAGCATCCATAGTCCAGGAAAGATGCTCCTCTCACGGCCTGCATTTTTGAGCAGGCCTCCATCTCCTTCTATTTCAGCGTCGCACTCGTTCTATGTCTTCCGTAAACCTCGGCATCATCCACTTGGCTTCAGATGGCTCCGCTTGCGCTTGCGCCTTTGAACAGGCCTGCCAATCTGTCTCGTCTTCGAATTCAGCACGCAGTGAAACAACAGGATCTTCCCGAACTCGTCCATGGCAGTCTCTGTTGCAGCGTCAAAGACAGCAGTGTGGCAGCGCTCAAGAACCTTTCATGCCGCGGTGGCATATGGCTACACCTTGCTCGAGATGGCTGCCGGGCTGCTCTCATTGACTTTGGTTCATCTTTTCTATGGCCCTCAGCGCATTGTCATTATTGCCGCATGTCTATTAATTTTGGCACATCGAACCTTCCTCCTACGGGCTCAGCATGGAAGTCGCGCTTAACGATGTTGTGTGCATCCGACATCGCAGATGCTGTGTTCAACATCCCACCACTCTTTCCCCTCTCTCCTCTTGAAGTTTTCATGTGTCTGACACATTTCATCGCTTGAATCGCTTCTAGTAAATGGAAGAAGATTACGCGTAAGATAGCATCGGTGAGAGTACACAGTCACCCTGTTCCTCGCATTGCCCCCACTTCCCGTCGCGCGGTCCTGTATGCACTGTCAATTTCACACAGCTTCCACACCCGCGCAGGCAGATTGCCGCAGCAGGCGTGATTCAGCTCAACATGTCCGGCTGCCATTCATCATCAAAAACCAAGAGCCCGCTGCTCGGGATCAAATCTGTTGCAAGCGTATACCGCAGCGTACACACACCGCGCCATCGACCTTCGGCACGTTCTTGACATCGCCGCGCACGCTCTGGGCCGGGCTGCTACTGCGGAATGGCCATTGCATTGCAAGGCACTTTTGCGGGTATAAGGACAATCATGATTATGTCCCTGATCACGAACAAGAGCTCGTGGCCACACTCCTGCTACACACTACAAGATGTGCCAGATCACGCGTCTACCAGGAAACCGGCCCAGTCCTATTCCTTGTCGCGTCGGGATCGTCGCCAATGTCCTTTGCTCAGGGAAAGCAAGGAGTGTAAGGCAAGCATGATTTGTTTGTTTGAAGCCCCTTATTTAATCATACCCCGTTTTTTTACGCGGTTTCTCTCATGTGCCGCTCTATCTGTCAAATTGGTCTCAATCACATTGCTCCAGTGTACCGAAGTAGAGCAAAATGCGAAAAATCGTGTCCTTGTTTGATGGAAGCAAAAATTCAAAATTCGATATTAACAACTGCGAAGCTCGTGAACAGTAGACCGTGCTTATGGAAAGCCTCAGTTGCCCCATGAAAATGGGCTCCGCTGGGCACCTTGTTGCCGCAGCAACTCCTCATACTCCGTCGCTCTGGTATTTCTGCTATCAAGGTCATGATTCGTTCCGCCAATCGCTTCCCCACACTCTGGGCAACTAGCTCGTTGCGTGGCACCTCCGCACTGTAAGTCGTCATCAAACTCAACACTTCATTCTCTTGATAAGTTGCTGGTCATACACTCACCTCAGTGATAATAAAGGTATGTCCATTGGGACAATTGTAGAAATGGCCGGTGTGGGCTGTTTCCACGTCAGGATGTAAAACAGCAACACGACATGTGTCGAGTACTCACTAAAGTTGAGCGCCCTCACGATCTCCATCTTGTCATCGAGAGAAACAGGCTGATAGGATACGTCCTGTCGAAGAGACCGCTCCAATTCACTCCACTGGTCAATGATGACCTGAGCAGTTGCCGAAAAGTTTTCCTGTAGCCAACTCTTCTCCGCGAGAACGAAAGGTTTTGCCCTATGGTGACTGTTGATGACTTGCGCCATGAATCGCTTTGCAGCGGCCCCTCTGCTCGCAGCTGTGTCACTCAAATCGCTTCGAATCTTCAGCAATACGTTATTGGCCCGGGACATCTCCACCTGGAAACGAAATTTCTCCAAATTTGCACGCATGATGAAGAGAGACGTCTTCGTGACTTGGCGATGTGCCTCTGAACCCCGCGCGATATCAAGGGCAATTTGGGCATCCTTCACGCAGGAATCCAGCAAAAAGTCAGCGTAGAGTCCACAGGCCTCCCAATATGCTGTTTGGCGTCTGTTGACACAAGAGAGTACAAGCTCAACAAGAGTAAAGCGGATCGACAGAGTAATCCAAAAGGCCTCTACAATGAAACGCTTGTCCGCTCGCGGCTGTGGATGTCCAACTTTGATTTTTGCCATGCGCATAGCGTGTTCACGAGGACGACGTGGAGCATGGACAGGGTCCTGCAGTACCGCCTCAGATTCTTGGTCAAAGATGCTGTGGAAGGCTGCTTCCCATGCTTGGATGTGCGAAGAACGAGTAGAGGCTGCCTTCAATGCCTTGTTATAGCCAAGCATAAGCGGCGCAATCACTTGCCCCCATGGTGAGCCAATGGCGTCAGGGATTGTATGGTATTGTGTGTTTGTGGGCGTGATTGATTCCAAGGGGACGGGTGTTTCACGGAAGACTTTGAGTATTTTATCCCTGTTTTTGCGACGCGCCTTCGATGCTGCTTTGGAAATGGAAGATTCTGATGTTGGGATGTTTCCAATGCGGCGCTTCAGATTGACCTTTATGTCCTCTGTTGAGACTCTTCCAATCTCTGCTTGAGATTCGTCGAGCAGTTGAGCCAACTGAGATGCAACATTCCGCTCTAGGATATCTGTATGTAGCGATCTCAGCAGAAGACTCTCAATGTAGTTTGAAGCTATTTACCAAGGTCGGCGCGCTTGAAGATCCGCCCATAACGAGGTGACGTGATGGCTGTGCGACAGGTTGGACACACCGGAGGTTGTTTGTAGCCCAGGGGAGGTTCCTTGCAGTTGAGCCATGGACCATAATCACTTCCTCGTCCATAGTAATCTGTCATTCCGCAATGGCCGTCCAAGGTTTCAACGGTAAAGACATGCCTACACTGAGGCAGAGTGATGACGAGCTCGTCCAGAGTTTCCAAGTCCGGATCAATGTCGGCGAGAGGTCTCTGCATGACAAGGTCGACAATGGATTGGCTGCCCTCTTCCGACACACATATGGGGCACTGTTGAATGTCGCAGGGCTCTCCGCATACTGACAACAAGTACATCGGTTTGAGTCAACGCAACGCATGATCATCAAAGGAAAACCTTACCCGACGGGCATCGATGACCACAACGCAGTGTTCTTTTGCACCTTGTATCACAAGGAAGTCTTGCACAGACCTGAAGAACGCATGAGTTAGGGATGGACATTTAGGATTAAGCCATACTGACCGAGCCGCACGGAACTGGACAAGTAAAGTGTTCGCAGACCCTGCGCACATGTAGAGTAAGATTTATATATGGGTTTGTCTTTAGATGAGCTCGAACTTACCAAGTACACCTCTCCAGGCAGGGTGCACATGGCGTGGAGCATGGTTTTTGGCAACGAGCATGAGGACACATCTGCCGACATGGTTCTGTACAAAATTGAGAATGCGTGTGTTCTTCCGAGCATGGATTCTTGCAGAGATGCTGGCAATAAAGTGGCTTTTGGCAACTATGCTTGCAGTGCTGTTTCCTCGGAACTTGTCCCAGCGTCGGAAGGTTCTCACGCTGGCATGCATGACATTGCGACCGACAATCCCGCCCACAGCAAGCCATCACACCCTTGCACGTAGCTTTACACCTGTAGTTTTCCGGGTCATCGGAGCATCGCATCGCCACGGTGTGCTCGCAATGTGGAAGCATCTTCTCTAGTAAGACATCACAAGTGACATCCTCTAGCTTGTCCGACAGGTGGCTATAAACCCCGTTGAATGATCTGATACACCTGGAGACGATTTCACGTACCAAGGTACATTTTCTTTACTGTGCCCACATGGAAGCTCTACACTGTAGAGGAGGAACTTACAGTCTCCGCAGGCCTCAGCGCATGGCTTATCACACGGATGTCCCTTCAGACAGAGTCGAGCGCAAGACTGCGAACATTTAACATGGATATGCTGAGGGTCATCCGGATGGCACTTGAAGCACAGTCGTCAGCGTAAGTCTCGTGTCGCAGCAGAATATCTGTAAGAGACCTTGTACGGGCACAAATGGCCACATTGTAGACGTCTGCCGCACGGACGTAGGCAACCGCCTGATTTGATTACGAAGTTAGTCCAAGATATATAAGTTGCATGTTTCACTGACCGTCGGGAGACACCTGTTGCAACTTGCCAGGTTCGGAGATGTACTCAACAGCCTGCGGATGATTGTTGCAAGTCACTGGCAGTGCATCTCCGACTGCATCCTGACTCTCTAATTCCTCGATAATCGAGCGCCACATCTGACTGCGAGAGCTGAGGTCTATCGTGTTACCAAATATGATTAGCCCTTCGCGTGCACGCGACAAAGCAACTGGGTTTTGGTCGCATGCTATTAATCTTATGATGAACATAGTCGATTGAAACAAGCACTTGCCGTTTGTGCGGTTTTCAGACTTGCGATCAAAGCAAAACATTAATCGAACTAATCACGGTTCTACGGTGAAGCACTCACCTTCAAAAATCCGATGTTCGCTTTTTCGTTTGTGTTGCGATCGAGACCCTCCAAATTGCTCTCGGGAGCTCCCGAGTTACGAACAAGGGAAAGAATGACTATCTGGATGTACCTCAGTGACTGCAAGAAATAAAGATGACCTTGTCTTACCTTTCCTTCCTCTCCTTGATAGTTATCGATAGTTCGCAGGCGGACCTGTGATGCAAGGCAATGAACAACAATGCGCCAATACCCAGACAACAGAATGAAAACACACCCTGCTCGTGAGCTTTACTTCTTCCATTCGAGTGAAGGGTGCATCGTCGTTCGGATCTTCAGCCTGGTCATCCAGGGCCACCTTGTCGCGTTCATCCAACATAACCACGAATTCATCGGCAAAGGCATCTCGCATTCGTGCTAGCTGACCAAGGTAGCCGCAAAGAACCACGATGTCCCCATCGCTTGTGTAACACCCTTGCCTGAAGATGGGGTTTAGATCACATCGCGATTCCTTACTACTGACGCACCGCAGTAGATGAAGGACAAGATCCTTGATCATGAGAACCTGGTGTGAAAGTTGAATGAGAGAAATTTGTCGACAACGTGTCGTAAAATACGGACCTCGAATATGTTATGCCGGCTCTCCGATTCTTCGCCTTGCTTGTTTTCCACGTGGCTATGGTTGAAGAAGAATACACTCTTTGCCAGTCCTCGGATAGGTGGGTAATCCGTCACAATCTCATGATCCTTGAGTCCAGGGTAGAGAGTGTTCCTGTCGATGCAATCAGCATGCAGAGCGTGTGAAGGATGCACTGGTGTCAATATTCTAGTCTACCTGATGAGATGCGATATCGTTGGTCGCATGCGGCGTTGGACGTTGATAGGCGACATCGGCAATCCGGCCAGTGCAAGCCTCTCCATTAACGACTGGTCGAACTTATACAATTCATTGCCCCTTCTTGAATTGACGGACAGAGCTGGGCATTTACGTCAGATAACCCATGCCAACCCGCGACGCAAAGCTCACAGTAATTTGCAATCGTAGGGCGAAGCTGGAGAGGATCTCCGATCATGATCAAGTGTAGAACCGAGCCTCCCACGAGCGAGCTAAGAACGTGAGCTTCCAAGACTTGACCTGCTTCCTCAACGAGCACTATACGCGGGCCAATCCCCTCATTAAATAGGTGTGCTTTAGCAATTAAAAAGAAATGTGTTCGAAAGATGTCATACCTGTAGCAAAGAAGTTAACTTTGCTGCGCCTGTGTAACAGAAACCGACAGTACGTCAGTGCTTCTCTAATTTTCAGTGACCTATTACGCAAACCTGTTGTTGTGCATCCAATGATATCGACATCTGCAAGGAGTTGCCTCCTAGACTGTCACGAAAATGGTCAAGAATTAAAAGCTCATTTCTTCTGGCACTACGAGACCAGTGTTATCTTACCTCCTCTTTCCCTTCCTCATGATTTATTTGAGCATCTGCAAGCTGTTCTCTTAATCGCTTGAATTCGTTTATTCGGGAGCTGAACAGCTCAGGCCGAAATTGGTCGACCCAGAACTTGTGCAGACGTTGGCGTTCGATGAGTGACATATCCCATACTCTGCCACAGCCATCGAGAAGAAGTTGGCTTAAAGGGCGCGTCGTCGAAGGAAGGACAGGTACAGTGGGGAGGTCGAAAGTACGAAGGAATTCGGTGATGCCTTGGAAGCTGTCAAGCTGTAAACTCCTTGGCTGCGCAGGTGGCGTCGGAGGCCATGGCCTTGAAAGATCTCTCCAAAAAGGGATAGATGTAGAAGCAGTGACCTCTGCTGGAGGCATTGCATCGAGGGCAAAAGACTTCTTCCAGACTTCTTCGGGCGCAACATCCATGTCATTGTCTTCTGAGCTTGAATCGTCCGAGTCCTCTGGAGATATATCTTCATCGCCAGCAAGCTCATTCTCGGGATGCTCGCGTGACAAGATTGCGTACTTATTCGCAGGGCCTACGTCCTCTTGTGTATGATGGGTAGCTGGTAGCGATAAACTCCGTAGAAACTCGAGATCTCTGCCATTGACCCAGAAGTCATACAACGAATCATCCACTGCACGTTGGCGGCCATGGTGGCCTACCACGTACCAGGCATCCACGGCACCGTCAGCTTGGAGCGATATTTCTTGAAGCGCGGAAACCCAGCGGGGTGGGCAAACGAGTTCACAGTGATGCTCCGGATAGTTCAACTCGAGGCTTTGACTGATCTCTGCAGGGTCAATGGCGCTACGGAGAAGCTGTTCCATGCTATGCGTTACGGCTTCTTGCATCACTTTCAGATCGCGATGCCGTTGAGCGAATGAGCGATCGAGACGGGACTGTCCTGCGGCCAACTCCCGCGTTTCCATAGAGAATTGAGAAAGACGTTCATCCGCTGACCGTGAGCCGAGCCTTACGATGTTTGTTGTGATACCAGCGTCCAAAACGGACGACAGCATATGATCCAGCGCATGATTCGTGAAGGCGATCATGAGGATGGGCCCCAATTTGTTGGCGACGAGGACGCGCAATAATTCGACACCAGTGTAGCTCTGGGTAAGTAAGTCAGTTATAACAAATTACGACTAGACCCGCGTGTAACTCACTTTACCCGTGCCAGGAGGGCTTTGTGAAAGCGAGAAGGGATTCAGTTCGAGGTCGCGGGGAAAGACGCGGGACTTACCCTTGTATCAAAGCTACTTCCCGCGTCAAAGCGTCGACGATGGCATCTGCTTGACTAGGATCCAAACGGCTTCCTTCTCGCAAAGCCCGTCGAGCATGCGCAACAGAATGATCTTCCGTCGACATCTGAAGATCAACCGGCTCTTCACCCGGCGCGGAGGCGAACAGCCCCGATAAGTTATAAGAGAAACCGGGTGTTGTTGCATACAACGGAGGATCAGAACGGATCGTGCTCAGATATCCTGGCGGGTGATGGACAAGATATTTCGCAAATGGAATCCGTGTTGGCTCCGCTCGGAGAGCCTCTAAGAATGGCCGAATGGCCTCGAACAAGACGGGCGACTCGACCAGCAACCTGAGCTCTCCATGCTGTTCATCCCCAGCGCTCTTCAAGCTCTGAAGGATGCGTAGCTCAATTTCTGGGTCGAAGAAGGCAACGCGAACGTCGATTGTATCTGGCGAGCGCGCCGCTGACTCGCTCAAGTCACGAGCAGAGGTGGCCAAGGTTCCCAAGTTGATAGATGTGTTGTTCCCAGATCGCCAGACCAACGCCACCAGACCACCTTGCATGAGCCGCTTTCCTCCCGCACCGTCCCAGAACATCCGCCGCTCCTGTGCTCGTGCCGACCGCGCTCGACCAGGAGGCGTATCCAGAGACATCGTGACAGTGATGCCTCGGCGGCCAGGGGTCAAGATCTTGAAAGCGACGTTCGTGTAGATGTTGAATATGACGCTTTCTTGGCTATCGGCAGGCCCTCGATACTTGCCGCCACACTTCTTCAGAATATCCCCGAGTCGCGTTTTATTTCCCAGATCCATGCGCTGCAGATCGTCTAGGACGAGCTGAATCGAAGCTCGGAGAGGCGCGCTGGAAATTGGCCTGAGCGCGAGAACGAATGCAGGCGGAGAACAAGATACGCACGTCAGTTCTTCTCGAAGCAGCCGGAACTGTATGTCGAGGAGCCGCTGCATGCTGTCGGCAGGGTACGGATGCGGCGCATTGTAGATATTTGCAGGCAAAAATGGGGGGATGCGCGATACAAGTTCGTCGTGCGTCGGGGCGATCCGGATTTTGTCTATGTCGACAAAGTCGTTATCGTGTCTGGGCCTGTTTAAAATTGCCAGTCAACTCAGATGATCCACGCACAGAAGATGCGGATGCTGACCCCTGCTTGCGCTCCGTTCCCGGTCCTTCGTATGTTTGCCTCAAGGCCGCCACGATGCCTTCGCTCGGGCCCGCAATAGGGAACTGTGGGAGGCTCTGCTCTTGCTTCGAACGATCTGCCAGCTCTCGTTCGCGCTTGACAATATTCACAGATAGCGCGACCTTCCTCCGGAGCTCTCGGAGGATGAAGTCTCGTGTGCTCTGCGGAGAGTCTTGGAAGGGGCTCTCGAATTTGGGCAAGGTTGATTCGACATCGCTGACCCACTCCTCCGTCCACATGTCCAAATTGTCGACGAGAGAACTCAATCGTGGGTAGATTTGGACGGAATTCTTGAATCGCGTGAGACATCTATGGTGTTCGGTGAGATGTGGTTGCCGAGAGGACCTTAGCAGCCACTCACTCAAAGAGAAGACTGGCCAAAGTGACCAATATCTGGTTCCCGAAGGGGGGCTTCATACGGGTGAAGGCAGGATCACGGAACGAGCGCTCTTTCATCATAGTCGACATGCTTGTTTCGACAACATCCGCAAAGGCTTCGATATTGTCCAGCACACACAGAAACAGAGCGCTACGCGCGACGTCAGGAACGAAACGACACGTCGTGATCAGATTCCTTACTTTTGGAATTTAGACTGTGTGCTTTTCACGACGAAATCGGACGACAGGTACTGTGAGGAGCGACATTCGTGAGTAAAATCCACGGCCGGACAGAGCCGATCTGTTCACCTTTAACAACGGCACATACGCTCTCTGGAAAGAGAGGGTGGTGCTGCTCTGGCCCGCCTTTGTAGACACCGGGGACCATTCGATCATGTTGCGTATCCTAGGCAAACCCTTATCCTGTGACACACACTCACTTTCAGCACTCTCAAAATTGTCTGTGGGATAGCCGACTCACCGAAGCCACGACTTCAAGGAACAGCTTGAACCTTGGTCAGACAACAGGACATACGAGACGGTGGTCAGTCGGAAGTTGAGCCTCACCTGTCCATCTTCAGGCGTCTGGCATCAACAAGCCAAGTCAGCCTTCATCCGTCTCGAATCCAGCGCATCACACACTCACCCACGACGCGTTCGTGCTCTGGGCGCTGCTCAGCGCGGCCACGAAGGCGTAGATATTGAAGGTGGTCGCGAACCGATAATCGTCGTGCAGGAACTGTCGGAGCGCCGCCTGTACCTGGCTGGGCGTCGTCGTCGACGCGTCGTCGGCACCAAAAAAGACGTCCGTCCCGGCCCCGACGAGCTTCGCGAGCCCGCTCTCGGTGAGAAACGGCGGTGCGACGGCGTCCGCGGCGGGCGGGGGAGCGGTGACCGCGGAGCGGAACGCAAGGCCCGTTCTCCACGACGAGCGCACGGCGTCGCCGTCTGCGGCCCCCGCCTCGGGTGCGCGCCGGTGCTCGTATCGGCAGGCAAACTCGAATCGGCAGAGCCCTGTGTTCCAGAAGGACGTGCAGACGCCCGGCGGCGCGCGAGCCCCGCCGTCGCGCTGCCTCCACGACGGAGGCGTGGACGTGAGCGCGCGGGACGGCGTGGCGAAGGGGCTGTCTGGCGATAGGCGAGCCCCGCCGTCGCGCTGCCTCCACGACGGGGACGTGGGCGTGAGCGTGCGGGACGGTGTGGCAAAGGGATTATCCGAAGGCTGAGAGTGGACAAAGCGGCACGCGCTACCGTTTCGGCAGCCGCCGGAGGTGTTGTAGTATCGGCATAGTATTGAAGGGGCCATGCGTGTCGACGACGGTCAATGGTGAGGTGGGTGTACGATGTGGGCAGGTAGGCAGATAGATGAGCGGAGAGAGGACGTTCGCCCTTGCCCTGCTGCTTTTGACCCATCCGTTCAGAGGAGGAGCGCTCACCCATGCTCTCTGGATATCACCCCATGCGGTGGGTGCTGGGGTGAGCTGAGAAGTCTGCCTCGTGCCGGTATTGAAGGCGTGTTGGGTACTAAGATGGAAACGCCCATTCCAGGTCTTGCTGTATCCTTTGATCAGCTATGACGGCGAAGAGCAAATAGAGACTGTGTACATCGTATCTGGAAGAGTGCAGCCGCTGGAGTGCACGAAGAAAGTGGATATCGCCATGAAGTGGGCGAGTTGTCCTTCCCTATTTTGCGATGCATGCTCCGTTAGGGCGCAGTGCTTGAGGCGAAGAAGGTAATTGCGCAGCATAGACGCACTGCAGCATGTCCTCATATCTCGACATCGCGCACACAGGTGATGTGCTGAAGAGACCTATCACTTCAGAAATCCCGCATTGGAAGCTGCTTATCGGAAGGCGAACACGCGAGTGACATGTTCGAGTGCATGCGCCACAGAGCGGATCCACGGACACTATAGACCCCTAGTTGTACAGGGTTTCAGTGATGAGCTCACTGTTCTCCGGACCGCAAATTGAATACCAATTAGAGTACCTAAACACATTTGAAAGGGAATGCTTTCACTGTTCTGATTTTTTTTTTATGGGGAAAAGCAGGAAGATGCCTGGTAAGGATCCCCGATTGAGCAAGGGGTGTTAGAAAGAGGCGGAAGTTCGAGCGTCAAACGGTCTCAGACACACCAGCGATGATTCGATGCGGCATGTTCATCGCGTGCGTGGTACACTGCAAGACGGTGGGTATGCGTTTGATGAAGAGCCGATCAGTATGGCAGTCGCCAGAGAGTGTGCCAAGCAGACGAAGGAGGCAGATTTGTAGAGTATTAATGGTGATACGATGGTGCCATATGAACAGCTATGACATGAGCAAGACAGTGGGGGAGAATCCAAAGTGGAAGCTGGTCGTGGGGATACGAGCATCATGGTATGACGATCTCTTCGAATATTGTGAGGCAAGGGGCTCGAGGAAGTCGCAGTCGGAATAGCTCACACGACTGAAGAAATGGCATGCGTGTTCGGAGGCAAGGTGTCGACTGCGAGAGACGGAGGAAAAGCAGAATGAGAGGGCCGATCGCCGATCGGAGAGTAATAACAACATCGCGGTTGTCCGGCCGAGGAGCCAATGCCAGCGGAGCCGCGGCGGACCACCAAACCGTCACTCCCGACGATGGCCGCTCGACTCAGCGAACGCGCCCTTCGTCGCTACTGTATAGTACAGTACCGTACTTGTACCGTTCATATGCATTTCGAGCGCTCTATTCGAAAGCCGATCCCCGCGCCCACTCTCAGGCGTTGTGCAACGTACGAGCACACATGACTGAACCGTAGGGCGCGAGCCATCCGAAGGCGCCACAAATATTAGCAGCAGCAGCACCATACAGCACTATGAGCAGCAGCAGGTTCAGAGCCTCGATCGACGCGTTCCGTCTCTCCCCAGCTCCAAGTGCCCAAAGGTTCAAATATTCACGCGTCGCGCAGAGGCGAATCGACGGCTGTTCCGCACTCGAGGACGTGCAAAGTCCGGACGCGCATCTTAACACAGGACGACTGTCTTCCGTGTCGGTCAGCAGCGGAGACTAGGACGCGCGTGTGCGCGTATATGCGCGCGCGTCGAATATGAGTATGAGCTACGGACGTTCTCGGGGCGTCGCGACGCGCATCCGTGGGCGCTGGGCAGAGCAGAGCGACACGCACCTGGCCGCCTCGCGACGGGGAGAAAGCCATCGGGGACCGCCGTCGCTCGCCCCGCGCAAACCTCCGCCTCAACAAACCCACTCGAAACCCCACCTCGCAAAGACAACACGCACGCGCCACCCCGCGCCGCCGACGCCAAACGAAAGCAAGTTGCTGATTAATGTAGAGACAAACGAGCGAGAGGCGGATACACTCGTTCTACCCCACCCGCCCTCCCTCCCCTCCTCCTGCTCTCCCCTCCCCTGCTCTCCCTCCCCCTCGCGCACTACCGCGCCGCGGCAACGGCGGCGGGGGGCATCTTGATCGCGCTCCTGCCCGCGCTGCCGGTGGGGACCTCCGACTCGCCGAGTTCGCCGGGGACGTACGGCGCCTCCGCGTGCGCGGGGGCCGCGAACACGTCCGCATGCGCGAGCGGGTCCTCCGCGTCCTCGGACGGGGCGGGGAAGGTGGAGGTGGGGAGGCGGAGGAGGTGCGGGGGCGTGCGGGTGAGGTAGAGCCTGTGGAGTGCGTCCTCTGCGGCCTGTGAAGACAGACATACATGGCAAATAAAAATGAAAAGGGGGAGGTGGGGAGGTGTGAGCGAGAGAGAGGAGAGAGGGGGAGAGGGGAGGGAGAGGGACGGACGCGGAATTCGGCCATTTGGAGGGAGCTGCCGAAGCCTTCGCCGAGCTTGTCTGCGCCGGAGAAGATGCCGACGACGAAGACGGGGGAGTTGGAGAAGCGGCCTGTCTCCTTGAGCAGCCTGTGCGCGGGCGGGCACGGGCGCGGTGGTGAGTGAACCCGACGCTGCGGGTTGTGTCGCGGCGGAGAAGCTCACCTGGAGACGGGTTTTTCGCGGCCGAACTTTGCGACGGTGTCGACGAGGTTGAGTTTTGGGTCGCGGAACTTGATCATGGCGCGGAGGTCGATGTCGCGGGAGAGGAAGTAGGCGTGGGCGAAGGCGCGGGCGGTGGGGAGGGAGCGCTGCTGGTAGATGAGGGCGGTGAGGGCGCGGGGGATGGAGGAGAGGGCGTCGTAGTGCATGACGCCGAAGCGGGTGAGGGTCGGCGGCTGGGAGCACGTGAGCAGCGAGAAAGAGAGAGAGAGAGAGGGTGGAGAGTAGAGAGAGAGGAGAGAGAGGAGAGAGAGGGAAGTGTACGGACTGTTCTGTTCCAGCGGAGGAGGGGCGCTGCGCCGATTTCGCGGGCGACGGCTGCGCAGGTGAGGGGCCCGACGTAGGCGCTGACCGCGGCCTTGAGGACGCGGGTGGGGAGGTGGGGGTAGGACGCGTCGAGGTGCTCGGCGGCGAAGAGGCCGAGGAGGGAGTTGCCGAGTGCGGCGAGGTTGGCGTTGGCGGCGGGTGCGGGGTCAGCGGGGCGGTGCTTCGCGTGGAGGGCGAGGAAGGAGGGGTGGGTGCACGCCTGCTGGATGTGCGGGGGCTGGAGGGTGGCGCCGAGGCCGATGCGGTGTGCGAGGGCGGAGAGGGCGGCGGGGGGCGGGGGCTGGAGGGCGGCCCAGGAGTCGGGGTCGAAGGAGGCCAGCCGCGAGGAGCCTGCGAGGGCGTGTTTTGGGGGGAAGGCCTTGAGCGCACTGAGCGGCACTGCGGCGGCGAGCTTCGCGGCCATGTCGTCTGCCAGCCAACCCGTCCCCCCGCCGCCCGCTTTTTGCTCTCTCGGCAGTTGCCGGTCGCTCGTCCCAATGGGGTTCCATCGCCTGCCCGCCCTCGCGCACGCCCAGCTGGGCTGTGCTGCCCTCAGCCTCAGCCTCAGCCTCAGCCTCAGCCCCTTCCTCCTCCCTCTCCCTCCTCTCTGCCCTCCCATGGCGGTTCTCTCCCTGCCGCTGTCCTTCTCAAACTCGTTCTGGTCACAGGACTACAGAAAGGGCCTCGACGTCCTCTACAAAAAGCTAGAACAGGTCCGCCGTGCCACGTTGCCTCCTCTCGCCCCCACTCACCGCGCATCGCACAGGGCTCCGCTGAGAATGCAGAAATAGTCGCTTTCATAAGGGTGCGTCCCCCCGCCCCCGCCCCCGCCCCCGCCCAGTCTCCGCTCACCCAACGCTCGTTTCCTAGGCTCGCGCAGATGCAGAAGCCAACCTCGCCTCCGCCCTCATGCACTCTCCCCCAGAAGGTACGTCACCGGCGCCCACTCTCCTCGCCCTTCCCGAGCCCATCTCTCCTGCCCGCAGGCAAGGGCTTCACCGCAGACGACGGCGCGACCCTCCTCATGGCCTTCCGCGGCCTCCAGGCTGAATCCGTAAAGCAGGGCGAAGTACACAAGTCCATCGCACACGAGCTCAACACCCTCGTCCTCGACCCCTTCCACGAATGGGCCACGGCCTACCAGGTGCGCACCCCGCACTCGCACTCGCACCCGTTTCCCGCGCACCGTCCTGACACACCCTCCCCCAGGATCGCCTTCACCAGAGCAAAGCCACCCTCCTCGACGGCTACTTGCGCTCCTACGAGCACGCCCAGGGCGAGGTGCGCAGCGATCGGTCTCGCACCGCCGTCTTCTCACGCGCACCCTTCTTGTCTCCAGGTCTCAAAGCTGAAACACCAGTACCTCGCCAAAGTCCGCAAGGCGGACGAGGCCGAAGACGAGTAAGCGGCTCACCCGATCTCTCTTGACCCCGAAAATCACTGATGATCGTCCGCCAGCGCCAAGTTCGCCCCGGGCAGCGAACTGAGCGACAAGTACACCACCTCGCCGCGCCTCGCCCCCCGGGACGCCCGCGCGTCCGCCAGTCCGCGTCTTAACCCTCAGCGCGGCGCCAGCATCTCCGAGCGCATCGCCCAGCGCCTCAAGGATATCCAGCGCAAGACCGCCAACGCGACCGCCTCGCCCGGACCCGACGACCTCCCGCCCCCGGCCCCGCCCAAGCCCGACAAGGGCAAGGGTCGCGCCCTCGACCCCGATGCCGTCCACGACATCAGCATGTCGCCCCCGCCACTGTCCCCGCCGCTCCCGCCCGCGAAGCTCCTCATCCCCCAGCCCCCCGCGTCCCCCATGCCCCCGATGCCCCCCTCCCCCCTCCTCCTCGCCGGCCTCTCTCTCCCACCCTCCGCCATCTCAGACCTCCTCGCCCGCGCCGCCGCCGAGCTCCCGCTCCGCCCCGTGCGCTTCCCCATCCTCGGCGAGTACCAGGACTGCTTCACGGGCGAGGAGCTCGTCACGTGGCTCGTCCACAACGTGCAGGGCCTCGGGGACAGCCTCGACCGCGCGGAGGACGCCGCGCGCGACCTCACTGAGCGCGAAGGCCTCCTGCGCCGCATCGGCGAGTTTGGCAACATGTTCGAGGCGTCTGACGACGCATTTTATCAGTTCAGGCCCAAGGCGTTCGAGCTCGGGAAGCATGGCGCCGCGACCACCGCCACCGCCACCGCCGCGGGCGACGTCGCGCCGTCGCCGACGACGGCAAAGCTCGCTGACAACCTCGTCAAGCGGTCCAACAACCTCTTCAGCGTCGTCTCCAAGGCGCTCAACACCACCACCGGCGGGAGCGCGGAGCCCCCTTACGTGCGCGCGCGTGCGGACGCGGACGCGGCCGACCGCGCGTACCGCGTGGCCGTGCGCAAGCTCGACCGGCAGCGGCTCGCGCTCGAGGAGCGCATCGAGGACGCGCTCAAGACGCTGCAGACGTGGGAGGCGGAGCGGCTGCGCGCGGTCAAGACGGTGCTGCTGCAGTTCCAGGGCACGCTCGCGAACCTGCCGCGCGCGCTCGAGCCGGCGCTGGAGCGCTCGCGCGCGCGCATCGCCGCGTTCCTGCCCGAGGCGGACCTGCTCGCGCTCATCGAGCGCTACCGCACGGGCCCGTTCCGCCCGCGCGCGCCCGTGTACGAGAGCGTCGCGCACGACGACGCGGACGTGCTGTTTGGGGTTGATCTGCGCAAGTGGGCCGAGGGCGGCTGGGCGGCGCTGCGTGCCGGGGAGGAGCGCAAGGACGCGCTGCCGCCCGTGGTGCCCGCGCTGCTTGCGGGCCTCGCGGCGGCGTACGCGCGGCTGCCGAGCGACGACGGTGAGTGCTTCCCGTGTGCGGTCGTTTCTGCGATGCGCGTGCTGACGCGGAAGCGGCCGGCGCAGAGAAACGCAAGGTGTGGATATACGAGGTGCCGCTGCCCGCGGTGCACCACCTGCGCGAGAGCCTGAACGCGGTGCCGCCCGAGCAGGCGATCCCGCTCGAGATCATGGACAAGTACGACGCGCCGGTGCTCGCGAGCACGGTGAAGCTCTGGATGCTCGAGCTCGACCCACCGCTCGCGCTCTGGGAGGGCTGGGACGACGTCCGGCGGATATACCCTTCTGGTGCGTGTGTCTCCCGTCTGCAGTTGTGCGCGCGGAGGATAGGGGCTGACGGACGCGGTAGTGGGCGCGTCGGCACAGGGCGAGCAGGGTCCCGAGGCGGAGCAGCTGCGCATCGAGGCGCTGCAGACCGTGCTGCAGCGGTGGCCGAGGGTCCATCTGTCCGTGCTCGACGCCATCGTCGGGCACCTCCGCTCGTGAGTCTTTTTTTTTGCGGGGCGACGACGGCGCCGGTGGCTGACTGACTGACGGTGTATCGCTTGGGCAGGCTCATCGACGCCACCGCAGAGGCGGCGGAGAGCAACGAGGTGTATATCACGAAGCTCGCGCTTTCTGTTGGTAGAGGTGGGTCGTCGCGGTTTTTTTCCTCGTCGTGTTGGGGGTCGGCGCTGAATGATGCCCCGCACAGCCGTCGTTCGGCCCAAGGTCGAGACAGAGATGTCCATCCAGGACCGTCATCCCGCCCGTAAGTCCCCGCGTTCCTCCCCCCCCCCTCCCGATCCTCAGACCACGGCGCGCCGCCGACCCCCACCGCTTTCCAGTGTTCTTCGTCGACCTCGTTACGCACTACGCGGCGGTCCTCCCGCCGACGCTCGCCAAGAAGAAGCGCGAGTCAGAGCGCAAGGTCCCGCTCCGGAAACGCACCGCGCCCGTCGACATGCGCATGAGCAGGAGCAGGCTCTCCGTCGGCACCGACGCGCGCGACTGGCTCGCTGCCCAGCGCGCCAGTGGCAACGTCCCCCCGCCCGTCCCGCCGCCCGTGCCGCAGATCTCGGCGCCGACGCCGGTGTTTGCCGGCGAGCGCCAGCCGGAGTGGGTCGCGCAGGGCGCGTCGCCGAGCCCGATCGCGGAGGCCGTCGAGGCCGTCGCGTCTCCCGCGCAGCCCCCCGCTCCTCTCGAGCCTGAGCCCGTGCCTGCGCCCTCTCCCGAATCCGAGCCCACACCCGAACCTGCGCCTGCGCCCCCCGCTGCGAACGACGACGCCCTGCCCCCGCGTCCGTCGTTCAAGGAGCCCTCTCCCGAGCCCGACGCCCCGCCTCCGCGCCCGTCGTTCAAAGAGCCGCCCCCGGAGCTCGACGACCTCCCGCCCCGCCCCGCCGCGTTCAAAGAGCCCGCGCTCGACGACGCATCGCCGCCCCCGCGGCCGTCCTTCGCCGAGCCGCCCCCCGAGTCCGACGAAAAGACGCCGTCCGCGGCGACCGTCGTCGTCGGCACGCAGCCCGCGTCCCCGGGCTACGCCCCGTCCCCGCGCGCCGGCAGCCCCGCCTCGTCCGCGCGCATGCGCTCGCCCATCTCCCCCGCGCTCGCCAGCCCGCTCTCGGGCAAGGGCTCGCGCAGCCCGTCGCCGTCCGTGAACGAGGACCAGCCGCTCAGCGCGGGCCGCGCCTCGCTCGCGCGCACCGTCTCGAGCGAGGCGTCGCGCCTCCGCGGGCCGCGCAGCTCGCGCCCGCCGCGCACGCCCGGCGGGAGCGGCAGCGTGAGCAACATGGTCGCGAACCTGAACCGCCACTCGCTGCAGGGCGGCGCGGGCGGGTCTCCGCGCGCGACGTCGCCGCCTGCGTCGGCGGGCGGGTTGAAGGGCCGCCGGCCGCCGTCTTCGCTCGTGGAGGAGCGGCGGCGGAGCCTTGTCGGGGCTGGTGGGAAGGGCGCGCTGTCGAGGCGGACGATGGAGAGCGACGCGGAGGATAATATCGTGAACTGAGGCGGTGTGGTGTTCGGTGGATCTTTGAGGTTGGTGTGATCTATATGTGGGCCGCTGGTTGGGCGTATTGCTCGATGGTTTGTTTGGACGGTATATTACCCATGCGATGTCTTGCGAATAGTATTTACTTGGATGTATTGTCGCTGGTTGATGATTAGGGGTCCGTCATCCGTGGAGAATCAAACACGGTATGGAACGCGTGCGATGTCAGACTGCGTTGGGGGGCAACACTGATGGGAGTGGAAGCGGAAGCGGACACTCAGCTCTCGGGCTGTCCCAAGAGTGGTTTTGATTCAAGAAAAAATGGAGACATGGGAATAAATAACGAGGTAGACATGTACATCGGATATGTACGACGTGATTGGCTGCTAAGACGATTCGCGGTCATGCGGGGATGCTCCGAGCGAGCCGTGACCCGACCGCAGCCACCGCTTGACCCGCCCGCCGGCTCGTCTCCTCCGTCTCCCGCAATCGCCGCGACGGCCCGTGGACCTCGTGTATCCGCCGCAGTGCACTCGGGATCGCCATTCCAGTTGTCGAGATCGTCGTCTGGTGGCTCCCAAGTGGGATCCTCGTCGTCGTCGAGGAAAGTGGTGCCGTTGCTCGGCGGGTTTATGATAATGTAGCGGTCTTGTCGGTAGGTACGAGTCGACGACATAGGGCATGTTGTCGTTCTCTGCGGGTGCGGCTGCTATCCCAGCACGAGCTCCTTGGTCTAGCTAATGGGTGTAGCCGCCGCCGCCGTCATCAATGCCTGGGCGCCAAAATTCTTTTTTCGATGCGTTCAGTGATTTGTTCGAGGCGGGCCGGTGCCATGGCAGCAGCCCATCTTGTTAAGGTTTTGAGACTTGTGGGTTCATGCTCAAGTGGTGAAAGGTGGCGAAAGACCTGACACGAAAACTGTCAAGATGCTTCGAGGATCAGAGTATTTGCCGGTGCGTCAAGCCTTCGATGATCGATCTCTCAGCACAGAGGAAAGAGCGGGGAGAATCGTTCGTACTTGTAATGTCTAACATAGGGTTCTACTACCTTGATAAGACAATGAATGGGATTTAATAATGATCGATCTGTTCGTTACGGCCACCCACGCCTTACCCATGTCCCAAGAGCGACCACCGCCGCCCGCAATGCACAGGCCGAGCTGGCCGGCAAGTATATGATCTGTGTTAGAAGGAATGTCGGTAGCAGGGCGGTGGGGCCGCCCAGTCACAGCCAGAGCCCCCTGAATCTTCGGTTGGATACAGCCAATGAGACATTGCCTGTGTGGTCGTAAGAGGGGGTGAAGCGGGCGGGGGATGAAGACATGTGTGAGAAGATATTTTACATTGTCGAAAAGGCCGTGGGAGTTTTGAACGAGTGCGATAATCTGGGTGAAGTTGGCGGCGATCACGTTCTGCTTCACGCCGCAACCATGACTCTCATTCATCTCATCTTCAGCGAGCCGGCCATCTACGACAACGTCTTTGACTACTGTTCTACTGTCACTCTGTTTCGCCTCTCTCGGATATGTCGCATCAGCCGCGATGCATTCCAGTCTTACCTCCAGCGCACTTTCAATGTCGACCGCCTTCTCTCGCACTATTTCGATCGCCCCGACACGTTTCGTTCTCTTCAAGCACGGACGGATACCGTGATCTCTGGAGCTGCCGCGGCCGACTTCTTTGCTCGCTCGCGTTGGGATCCGAATCTCGTGCTGCAGATCTGTGTTCCAAGGGACCACTTGAAGGACGTCGGCGACTGGATCCAAGACTCTGGATACGTCTTTCAGCCTGATCGAGGCCACTCGGGTGCGTTTAAGCTCGCGATTGACGAGATCGGCGATGAATACGAGCAAATGGAGTCCCACGGACAATGGGTGGGAGGCATTGCTGGTGTCTATACCTTCGTGAACTCAGCGGCCCGTCGGGGATCAAACAAAAGCGTGGAGATTCGGCTCGTCGCTGCGCTCAGGTCCCCGATCGAGGTTGTTCTTTGTTCGCGGTGCAGTACGTCCGTCCTATTCCTGGGTCCCTGCTCGGTTGAACTCAATATCCTTCATTCAGCATCGGTCATGAACTTTATCACACACGACACAGCCTACTCTGTCTATCCGCGGGCTACGTTTGAAAGCCTGGTCGCCTTGGTCTCTCCCTTCCACGACGGCCCGTTTGAAGATACACAGCTATACTACACCGCCGGCGGGGGCAATCTGCTTGTCGAGCCTCCCGGCACGGCACCGTCGTATCCCGCCTTTCTAGAAGACCTTGCGACGCGCGAGCCGTCGTTACTTCTAGGCGGGCGCTGGATTGACGACAGTTCAAGCTGGGTACTGCCTCTTGCCTCTTCGGATTTGCTCGCCGATGACCAGTCTCACCATCCTATGACTGAAACACACCCGTAGTGTTCTCTTGGGCTTCGGTTTGTAGCTTGTTTCAACGTGTATTCTCGAACTTTGGCTCGTCAAAACATTACGTATTATTAAATGGCACAGCAATGAAAATAAGGTTGCGATCAAAAATTCTCGAGAAAAGGCGAGCCTGCGATAGACTACACTAGGACATGCGCTGCAGAAGCGGCATAATGGCTCCTTGGGAGACGAACGTCACCCCAATGAGAGCGAGATTTTCCACGGATATCTCGTGAGCTTCCTGCACTGTCTGATTCATTCCTTTGATGGTCCATTCCAGGTCCATCTGTCTCGTCGGGTCTCGTTCACCGCTCTGGCGTTGGTCAAACTCGCTGCGACTATCATAACAGTGTTGCGAAGGAGCACTTACCTCGAGAAAGTCCTTCACACGGTTTGCGACGTGCGTTACAAGCTTCTCGAAGGTGATAGGCTTACGAGCAGCCGTGTCATCCTTTGTCTGTATCTGTTTTTCCCATCTGCGGTATCCCCCGAGCTGTACACGGGGAGTAGCATCGTACCACTGTAGATCCTGAGCGCAGATGAGGATGAGGCGTACCCAAATGTCTAACTTTATCGAGCTTCTGTTGCCCATCGGGGCATCGTACCCTTGCAAAGCGGAGAGGTCCCCGCTGACGATGTCAGCAAGGGGAATGCCAACACCCCCTTCCTTGCGTATTAGAAAGCGCGGGCGAGTAAGGGGTTTGTTTTTCTCGCGCTCGGTCTTCTCTCGCGCTGTACCCGCGAACGGCACGAAAAGCTTCTGGGGGATGACTCTTCCACCATAGTAGATGTTCCAAATATAATCTGCATAGTCCTCGTCGTCTGAGGTGAACAGAGTGATGAGGTCTGTTGCCTGATCGACTCCGAAGGTCTTCGCGAGAAAACCATCGGAGAAAACATTTGGCTCGGTCGACTAGATCTCCAGACGTTAGTGAATCGCGTCGAAAGTCGAGAATCAACAACGAACTTACTGTCGGATTCATGAATGAGACAATTTACTGCGGAGGTAGAGAGTAGAAATGCTGATACTGAGACCCAGAAGACAACATAGCGCGACTTTATACACCCTTCAAACAAAGATACAGCTATGTTTCTACAATTGACCCCGGTTGACGCGACACCAGGCATACGATGCAGATATCCACAGCTAGAGAGGTAGAGGATGATCCTACACGTACCATGAACATTGTTCGAGCTGTAGAACTGGCTTCAAGGAAACGAAGACTCGAGGCCGACACCAGCAAGTGTTGATGATCGGACGTACAAGCATGTGTAGAAATTATATACACATGGCTGCAACCATGCCAATCTGAATCAATCACTGATAAAAATAACTTAGCCTAACGGCCATCGAGAACACTGATGAGTGGTGGAGAACAGCAGGTAATCTGAAACAGAGCTTATGTCATGGCACTAATTCATCCTCCGAGAAGACTCGTGTCGAACCTTCGAAAAGCATCATTCTTGAACCTAGTATATCCCCAGGATGCAAGTGAATATCATCGAATCATCATCGAAGGAGGACTGGATATTTACCTTGTCGTTTGGATTAAGCTGTTGGAGATGTTACCTACAGGCAGGTGTAGGTCATATTACATCTCTAATCGCATTTTGAGGACGACAGCCGATTGCCATTAGCAGCGATAGCAGAAGCATCACGGAGGTGTTGCCTGAAAAATTGCCAGATTCCAGTCCGGGCGCAGCAGCCACGGACGCCCGCGGATACCTGTTATAAACGGTCAACAAGTGGCGGGCCGAGATCTGGGGCTATTAGGCATCGGAAGACGTGGAAGATCCGAACATGACTCGACAGGAGCGATGCATAGGCGATCCTGAACGTTTGAGACAGCTCTAGTCCGGGGTGTGTGTCTCAAGGGGCTCTTCCAACACTCGTCACCGAAGGACCGAGCCCTACATACAGTCATCAGTAGCACATCCACCTACAACTGACAGATACATTACTTGGAGAGATAAATCACAGCCCTTCACCTGTTCTCACAGAAAGGTGGTGAATCCACATCTCAAAACGATGAGACGATCATCTCCCGTCTTCGTATGATCATACGTTGATACACCAGTAAAAGGGATTGAAGTCAAAGGGGAAGCGCCGCGCGGCATTTTGTTATGTGTGGCCAGGCATCTCTGATGTCCAAACTGCAGTACTTCGCTTAAACCTTGAACGTCCAACCTTTGGCGAGATCGAACGAGTGAGCATACTATGGTTCTATAGAAGTCTACACAACCAGCCCTAGAATCGAACTCAGAGTCAAATGTCAATGTCCATAATGCTGTGTGCCCAAGCAACCTTGGTTCAGCGCTTAGGCGTTTATTACCAATATATCTAGGTCTGGCGGAATGGTCGGTATATGTGTAGTGAGCATTCTCGCGAAGGAGAACCAAGTCCGTGGAAAGCACTAAATCAAAATACAATCAACTCTGTAACTGTGAGTCAGAGTGTTATTGCAATGATAGATAGTAAGAAACATAGATAGCCTACTTAGGAGCGTCGAGTCTCGACTACTCGCCTACAGATCAATGGCTGATCGATCCGCACGCGTATTAGACTCAGTGCGTCAGCGCCGTCAGATGTCTTCCCATACACCTATAGGTTGTGCCTATCCATATACTCAAAAGGGAGATTATGAGTGTTGCTGTTGGCCTATGGAGCGCCGAGGCTGGCCTGTTTGAGAAAAAGCCGGCAATGGCAGTGTTTGGCAAACTCCGACCTGGTGGCTGCGAAGGTCGGAGTAATACTTCGCAGCACGTGCGTGTTTGGCGATTCAACTTAGGTGGCAATTCGCCGCGAGTTCTCTTCATTCGCTCACCTCGTTCAAGCGTGTATTCGATCCTTTTGATGATCATTCAACTTGAAACGCGTACCATCTCTACCTTCTATGTGGGGATTCTTGAATGGAGGGTTCCCCGACACCGGTTTCCGCTGCTGGCACGTGGCTTGCGTTCACTGCGCCATGTCGGCGCGCCTGCCTCCTGCTTGCGACGTAGTCAGAGCACCTGATAGGAAGGAACATTCCACCTATACATCTCCACTCCACAAAAATAAATGCGGAATATCAAAAAAAATAGGCGGACTCACCTCCTCGAGGCCGATAGCTAGATGGCAAAAGACGCGGCTAGTCGACGTCCTATCTTGATCGGACCGTATCAGTTGTGGGTCCTTGTATTTGTGTCCTTGTGTTGTCATACATCTCCGCCACATGCTGATATACGGATTCTGAGTGCGAATTTCTAACTGCGCGGATGCCCTACAGTATATAAGGCGTCCCCTCAGCAGTCTGGATCATATCGCCTCTTGCCTCTCGACCATCACCATCGTCCACGCAAACATCCTGGTAAGTATGTGCCTCTTCTACTTGCCTAACACTTTTCAGTCTGACTACATGGCTACGTCATTGAAGTGAGGCTATCGCCCCTCATCTGATCTGTGTGGCCCATCTATGGCATATGTATTCCATATACTCTTACCTCGCTAACAGTACCTAGGCAATATCGCAACTCCCATGAAGTACCAGACAACATGGATCTAAGATACAGAACAATGGTAACATCCTCATCCTAGCACGGTTCAGCCATCTGCAGTATGTTCAGTCGTACTCTCTCGTCAAGCCATCGATGATGACTCTCTTTATCAAAACTTACGCGGATGTCGTATAGCCTACATGAAATATGAATGTATGCTCGCCGCTCTCCTGCCTCGAATGCTTAGCTAATTATCAATCCCTGCTCCAGACCGTCGCGATGGCCATTACATATATATCCTCAATAAATGGTGCTCGCCGACAGGTCATCGCGCTTAAGTTGGGAGGATAGGGAGTGGGTCCACTATTCGTTGGTCCCGAATCTCACGTTAATTGGACTTTCCGCCAGGAGACAAAAGACGAGGGCAAGAAAGTGCGAGTCTCTTATTGTCTTCTGCTCTAGGACTCGCTCATCAACTTCCTTTCTCCAGCGCTCAAGCCGGACCACCAGAATAGGTAGTGGCAGTGCGCGAAGCCCGCGACGTGGCTTCGTCACGCGCTGTGTCCCAGGCATCAGTCATGCTTTCGCTGTTAAAACGCGCTTGGCGGGCACCGGCACCGGGCGGGCACGCAGCCATGGTCTCAGCTTCTCGTTCCTCATCATCTCGTATGTACACCCGAGGACGTAAGGCGGTCCATGCACACGCGCGGGATGGGCTCCGTCAGCGAATGGGCGCGCGGGTAAGCCATGCTAATGCTCGACACCGGCGGTCTCGAGCGGGTGGCCGACACACGCACCGCGGCGCCGAATTTATTCCTCTCCACCCCCCTCGCTCTCACCCTCGTAGGTACGCCCGGGGACGTACGGCGGTCCATCCATGCGTGCGGGACGGGCTCCGTTGGCGAATGGGCGCGCATTCCTGGGTGCCTGTGGGTAAGCCGTGCTAATGCTCGACACCGGCGGTCTCGACGCGCTCTCGTCGGCGCATCTCGAGCGGGTGGCCGACCCACGCGCCGCGGCACCGAATTCTTTGCACCTCCTCGTCCTTCGGGCGACGTTTCCCCGTATGCGTATGCGCGCACGGGGTTTTACCCGCTCGTCGGGGCGGACGCACGGGGCCCTGTGTGCGGCTGCGCTGTCGTGTTTGGTTTTGAGGCGCTTACAGTACTACCCCGGTGCGGCCCTCCAATTTCGTTCCTCCCCGCGTCGACAGCCGATCGGCGTGGGCCTCATACAGCGACTACCTCCCAAGGCAGAGATAATTTGCTTTCCCTCCTGTTGCTTCCCACGAGCCGATTGGCAATTCCGCACGGCTCCGTTGGTCGCTGGTCAGGGCGACTCGACTCGTGAGGCGATTGATAGATGGGTCGAGGACGGATGCGAGCAGACGCGAGGGGCCGCTGTTTCCTATGCAGTGCGCGGTTCGCTCGCCGCCCCCTAGCTCCGGGTTTGGCGCCCGGAGGGGAGAGCGAGGGGGAAGGGGGCCGTTTCGGCATCTTCGCTGTACAAGCGATAAAGCAAACGCGTCGACCGCCTCCCTTGTTCTTTCATGGTACCAGCGCGCCAGCGCGCCCGGATCGACGATGGCGCCGACGACACGTCTGAGAGCACATGCACGCGAGCGTCAAGCCACATAAGTATAATGCTCCGCCGCCAGCCAGCACTGGAAGGGATCCCGATCACGCGCGACGCTCACTGCCAGAGGCACCCTGGGGCACCGAGTCGAACAGGCCCATAAGACAGGCACGCCTCGCCGCGTACTGTACTGTACGCATACGGTCCCCGCGCACGCGCATGTGCGGCTGTGTGCGGGTTCCCAGATCCCTCGAGCGAGCCTCGGCACTGGAGCTTCTCGCGGCGCTCATGACCTGACTGTATGCGTTGGTTTGTATTTGTGTTTGTACGAGTATAACGACACGATGGACACGTATGTGCGTAGCGCGCGTGAGCGTGGGTGCGGGTCGAGCGAGCGAGAAAGACGGATGGCGAGATGTGGAGTACAGATGTAAATAAGCGCGAGGGAGCATGTAGTAGCAAGTAGGATAAAGCAGCGAGCGAGCGAGCGACCAGACATACATAAACAAAAGAAACGAGAGAAACGAGAGAGGAGAGAGACGGCGTGAACAAAAAAGATACAGACGAACAACACGCATAGATGGCCAAAACTTCGTCGATCGGCGCGCGACACCGAAAAGGCCTGAGGCCTGACTAGACCGGCGCCCACGCACGGCCGCGGATCTCCGCTCTAAATCCGGCCTTCTACACACCAACAGGCTACAGATGCACCTTGGTCCTCTTGGACGACGCGCCCTCGGCGCGCTCCTTCGCCTCCGCCGGCGAGATCACCGCAACGAGCACCGAGATGTCTGCCGACCAAACCAAAAAGCGCACACGCACGCGTCAGCCACCGCCGAACGACGATCTACCCGAGGGTGAAACAACACGCACCGTCGCTCTTCCCACCCCGGAACGCGCGCCCCTCCTCCCTCGCGCGCCGCGCGAACGGGATCTCGTCCTCGTCCACCGGCACGCCTTTTTCGCTCTTCTCGCCCTTCTCACGCTCGCCCGTGCGCTTCCCGTGTCCGTGTCTGTGTCCGTGCCCGTGCCCAGAGCCGGGCCGCGCCCCGCGCATCTGCGAGACGCGCTTCGCGCGCGAGCACAGCGCCTCGGAGAGCATCCCCGCGAGCGTGCGGCGGCCGTACAGCGACGTGGCCGAGCCCCGCTGCTGGCCCTGCGCCTGCCTCCCCGCAGCCTGCTGCGCGTCTCCGTTCGCAGACGCCTCTGCAGGCGCAGTCGCGGAGGCGGGAACGCCAGAAGACGCAGACGTGGGCGTGGGCGCGGACGCCGAGGGCGCGAGGAACGTCCGGCGGAAGCGCACGACCTCGTCGAGCACGTCTTCGTCCCACAGGTTGTCGCTCAGCCCGTCGGACGCGAGGATGAGGATGTCGTCCGCCTTGACGGGGAGCGTCAGGATCTGCGCGGCCTCCGGCGGGGTGCGCGACGCGGGGCCAAGCTGCAGTGGCGTGTTGAACTGCATGCGGGGCAAACAGAGCGCATACAAGCGTCGACGGATAGACGGGAAGCCAAAATTAACGTCAGCGAGTGTCGTGCGCGCGCGCCGAACGAGGGAGAGAGAGAGACGCACCGACCACCACATCTCGTCGCTCCGCCACGCGATCTCGTCGCCCCTCACCAGCATCCCCATGCAGTCGCCCAGATGCGCGATCCTAATGACCGCATCGCACTCGTCCATCGCGGCCATCGCGGTCGCGGTCGTGCCGTGTGCACCCGCAGCCGCGCTGGGATGCGGCGGCGGGGCAGCCGGCGAGGGGTAGAAGCCCGATACGGGCGGGACGGGCGGCGGGCGGACGGGCGCAGGCGGGGCGTGGTCGAGCACGGCGAGGAGAGCGGTCGAGGAGCCGGTCATGAGCGGAACGGGCTCAGCGCTACCTTCCCGTGCCCGGGCTCGTGGGAGAGGTGGAGGCGGCGGGGTGTTTGCCCGCCCGGCCCCAGTCACGGGCGGCACGACGTGGGCCTTGAGCGCGCGCTCGTAGGCGCGTTCGAGGATCAAGAGAACGTCGAGGCCCTCCTCAAACTCGTCGAGCTCGAGGGCATCGTCAGCTTCTTCCTGGAGGGCCTCGAGGGGGGCCGTCGGAGACCATGGCACCGAGGCGTTGGAGGGGTTTGGGAAGAAGGGGGTGTGCGGGTCGGGCTCGTGGAAGTAGAGGGAGGTGGTAGGGGGCGGGGGGCATGCGCAGAGGGAGGCGATCTCGGAAGAGCAGTAGTGCATGAGGCGGCGGGCGAACAGGGCGGAGGGCGAGGGGTCTGAGGGGTCTCGGAGGGGGACTTCTGGTAGAGAAGAGAAACACGTGGGTGGTGAGTGCCGCATGGGTGCGCGTGGGAGGGCGCGTGCATGGGTGGTATGCATAGAGGGAGAAAGGAAGGAGGGTGCTCACTGGACCGGGACCAGCCGCCGACGCCGTCTGCGACGCCCATGGCGTTTTCTCGGACAAAATATGCATCTTCGCCGACTTGGACAGCGAGGTCGAGGCCGTCGGTGACGTGGCTGGGAGAGAGCCCCCAAAGGGGCGAGGGGGTAGGGGCCGAGGAGGAGGAGGAGGAGTGCTTTGGGATGCCATATGCGCCAACGTCGAAATGGTAGCGGTGCTTGGTGTGGCGTTTGGTCGGGAGGGAAGTGTGTGGGAGGGCGTCTACGGGTGTGTGTGCAGGGGAAGAGGGCGAAGAGAAGAGGGGATAAGGAAAGAAGGGGGCGGTATGGGAGAGGGGGATTGCGGCGGAGTGGTTTGACTGGGGGGCGGTGAGTGCGAGGGAGGAGGGCGGTGCTTGGCCGGGGTGGGAGTGGGAGTGGGAGTGGTTTGTGTGAGACGGCGAGTTTGTGGGATGCGACTCGGGCTCGGGCTTGGGCTGGATGGGGAGGCGGGAGGAAAGCACGTGCGGGTTACCGGGGCGCGACGGCGGCGGCGGCGGGAGCGCGGCATCGAAGAAGGGAAGCGCCGACAGCGAGGGCGGCGGGGCGGTGTAGAGCGAGCGCGAGGCAGAGTTGGAGCGGACGCGGGTGAGGGGCGAGGACGAGGCTGCGGGGGCTGAGCCCGAGGCTGCGACGCCGCGGGGCAGGACCGTGTAGAGCCGTGTGCGAAAAGTCTTGATGGTCGAGCCAGACGCCGACATGGCTGCATGCGACGTGTGTGTGCGGTGCAGAGAAGTGGCGAGGTCGACGACGACGACGACGACGAGGAGACAGACTTGGGCAAGGGCGAGGAGAGCAAAGAGAAAGAGCGGTCGAGTGTGGAGAAAGGCTGTCTCGGGCGTTCTCGGCTGTCGATTCGGGATCAGCCGATTGGTCCGCTGGCCCTTACCCCGCGGCCCCGACAGCCCGATTCGGTCTTCCCCTCGATCGCCTCCTCCCCCTTCCCCCACGATGACGTCTCGCTCTGCAGCCACTCCCCACTGCCGTGCGATGCCGACGACGCCCACCCGTCACAGCGACGCGTGCGGGGAGCCTTGCGCGCTCTTTTACGGCAAACGAGACGACCAGGAATTAAAGGCGGGCTTTTCCTTTTTCACGGACAACCGACGGGGGCCCTTCAACGCTCCTGGCGCTCGTCTCGTCTAATTTTGTCTCTTTCTTGCGCCGTAAATTCTCGACAGCTTAGCTCGTCTGTCTGCGTCTCAACCCTCTTGAGCACACTGTGACATGGGTCCAACCAACAAGCCTCAGGGTCCTTCGCCCCACTACTCTCTCTACCAGCGCGAAATCTTCCGTCGCGGAGGAGAACAAGGCCTCTGTGCGTCTCTCACTCGCCCTTCTCCCACCCACTTGATTAACACGTTTTATGTCGACAGTACCAAGCTTCTCCGTGCACCCCGACGAGCTCACAGAATCCACCAAGGAGACCCTCAACAATCGCGCCTACTTCTATGCCAACTCCAACGCCGGGCTCGGCTGGTACGGTCAAGGCAAACAGGTCTGCATCCATCCCTCTTTATCTCGCTCCTCCAACCCTGACATCCTCTGCGTGACTCCAGGGAGGCCTTTTACAGGTGGCGCATCGTCCCGCGCATGCTCGTCGACACTAACACTCGCGACCTCACCAGTAAGTGGTTCGCCCACACATAACTTGTCTCTTGGTCGCGCAGCTTCTAGACGCTGACCCGCCTCCGGCGCAGCCGAACTCTTCAGACACCGCATCCCCGCCCCGATCCTCTTTGCGCCCATCGGGATCAACAAGCTCTACTCCCCCGAGGGTGATCTCGTCCCCGCCAAGATTACCGGCGAGCTCGGCCTTCCGGTGATCATCCCCCTCTCCTTCCCGACCCCATCACCGACGCCCCCTTCCATCATCCCCGAGTCTGTTTTCTTCATCTAACACGTGACTAACGCGATCTCTGTGCCCAGTATTGTCTCTCGACGGCGTCGTCGCAGCCCATCGAGGCCGTCGCCGCCGCGAACGACCGCGGCGCGTCGGGCCCCAACGGCGGGAACGCGAAGAGCCCGCGCTTCTTCCAGCTGTACATAGGGCACGACGACGAGATCGCGCGTTTCTTTTTTCGCCGGAATGCTCGTTTCGCACGTGCGTCTGTTGTTGTCGAGATCTGACGGATCGGATCGCGCAGACGGTCAGCTTGCTGGAGCGCGCGTGGAAGAGCGGGTTCGACGTGTGCATGTTGACGGTCGATACGTGGCAGCTGGGCTGGCGCCCGACGGACATCGCCATCGCGAACTACACGTACGCGCGCCCGCCCCTCCTCGCTTTCTCGATAGATTTTACTACCCCGACGCGGTCAGTGTTCTTCGAAACGGAGGTTTGGACAGCATGTTGATGATCCGTAGCTGATGCTGATGCTTAGGTCGGGAACGAGGTCGGCACGTCCGATGCCGTGTTCATGAAGAAGCACGGCGAGGAGATGAAGACGGACTCTGGGAAGTGGATCGACTCGGCGGTGTGGCACGGCAAGGCGCACACATGGGACAAGATGCCGTGGCTCATCCGCGAGGTACGCCCGGCCGTTTCATATAGAATATATACCGCCGGACGTCCCGCTCACGACACCCCCGGTATATGCAGTGGAAGCGCATCTCGAGCGGACGGCCGTTCGTGATCAAGGGGATTCAGAGCGTCGAGGACGCGGTCGGCTGCGAGGGCATCGTCGTCACGAACCACGCGGGGCGGCAAGTCGACGGCGCGGTGGGCAGCCTCGAGGTCCTCCCGGAGATCGTCCACGCCGTAGGCGGCAGTAAGTCCGCGCGCGCGCGCCTTCGCACTCTCTTCGGGTCGCGTAAACTAACGCGCCGCGCCGCGCCTGCGCCGCTGTCCAGAGATGAAGATCATATTCGATTCCGGGATTAGGACGGGCGCGGACGTGTTCAAGGCGCTGGCGCTCGGCGCGCACGCGGTCCAGGTCGGGCGGCTGTACGTGTGGGGCATGTCGCACGAGGGCGAGGCCGGGTGCCGGCACGTCATCAAGTCCCTCCTCGCCGTGAGCCTGCGTCGCCTTACCTTCCGAATATGAGCGGCTGACACGCGATTTTCTTTCTTTTTCCATGTCCTTTGCATTCCATTTTTGCTCGCGCTGCGCAGGACTTGGACATCACGATGACCGTCGCGGGGTACGCGTCCGTCACGGAGGACGTGCGCCGGAACAGGAAGGCGCTGCGCTACACCGCGTCCGGGACGGCCCCGGGCTCCGGTGAGCACGCGAAGCTGTGACTCGCCAGTAAGCGACCAAGTGTACGTAGGTTTGAACTCTCGACGTGGAAGCGCGCACCACCGCCGCGGGGGGTGGGCGCCCTGTGCGGTGTGCTTCGCTTATCTTATCGTTCTGCGGGTGACGGCGTGGGTTGTGTGACTGTTGTACGACTACCATAGAGCGGTGAGGGAGATACGGTGAGTGGAATTGAATTCGGTTTTGGAGCGCGTTCGCCGACGTTCGTCGTGGCGAGGGGATGTGCGCGGTCTGCCTCGATACAGGGATATCATAAGCACGAACGAGAGCGTTTGTGGAGATGCCTGCGACACGGTTGGGAGTGACGATCTTCGAAAAGAAGCGGGGTTCCCAAGCAGCGCCTGTCTCCGAATACTCTACGTACAGTCACATGATGGCAACGCGGGAACGGGTATCGAGCGGGACCACGAATTCTGTTTTTGGCAGTCAGGAGAAGGCTGGTTTCGACACGAGTACTTGTGTTGGTCCGTTCGAGCCTTTATGGGAGCCTACGATCTCAGAGGAAGTGCCTTGCCATCAGCGGCAGAGTATTTCCTCTGTGATCGACCACCGAGCGGTGGGTGTTCTGCGTCTGGTGTTCTAGGCCAACCACAGGCAGTGTAGCCTATACCTGCGCTTGAGTTGTCCGCATCCGGACGTGCTGGTCACCGGCAGCAGGAGCAGCGTAGGTGTTTAGTTCTACTGAGCAACTCCTTTGAAAGTGGGGCGTCCCATGCTGGACTATACGTTAATCCGGCCTTCATCGTACTTAAGATCGCGAAGGAAAGAGTAGCGCTTGATGAATGAGTCGATGGTGCCCGAACTCTGCCCGATAAGGATCAACACCGATGATGCAATCTATACGAGTCACGAGGCGCCTATCTTATCGTGTTCCGCGACGGCGAATGTCGGCGAGCGTCTGATGATGCCAGACGGAAGTCCAATTGCTTATATGAGTCAAATACGTGCACGGTTGAGCACTTGAGTGCTCACGCTCGCGGGAAACAGTTTGCGAACGCCGCTCGACGCGCCCTTTCTACTTGCCCAAAACAATGCCAGGCAAGGGTTCCAGTATCCGCGACGAGAAGCGGGCAATTCTGCCCTCGACGGCGCTGCCGATCGCGCCGCGTCCATCCGCGAGGTCCAAATGGGCTTACTTCGCCGGGGTCGTCCTCTGCTCGCTGCTCGTTCTCAACCCCGTCTTTGGAGACCTGCACGCGCGTCTTCGGACCACTGTGTATAGGGATGAAACCGGCCGCGCCGCCGATCTGTGTCCGCAGGTGGACGCGCTGTACCCGACGAGACACGCTGAGCTGTGGAAGAGCCTCGGAGAGACGCTCAAGACGGAGGCGTTCAAGGGAAGGGCCGTGGAGTGGCTGGGCGGCGCAGTGAGGGTCCCGTGCGTCGGTCTTTCTTCGTGGTTTCGTTGATGACGATGCGGCTGCGAGCTGACAGAACGGGACGAGTAGGACGGAGTCGTATGACAAGATGGAGCCTGTTGGCGTGGATCCGCGGTGGGACGCGTTCGGTCCTTTCCACGACTACCTCGCGAAGGCGTATCCTTTGATGTAAGCCGCGGGTTTCCCCTTTCGTTCCGCGCTGGTCCGTTGAAACCGGTTTCTGCGCTTTGGACAGCCATTCGAAGCTGGAGATCACGAAGGTCAACACTTATGGGCTCATCTATGTGTGGAAGGGTTCCGACGAATCGCTCAAGCCGCTCTTGTTGGCTGCGCACCAAGGTAGCCCCAATTCCCTTCCGGGCTGCTCGAGATGCGTCAAGTTCAAAGGAACTTTATTCTTTGACAGATGTTGTGCCTGTTGATCCCAGGACTGTGGATGAGTGGGAGCACCCTCCCTACTCTGGTCATTTTGACGGTCAGTCACATTCCTACTTTGTTTTGCCCAATTCTACGATGCGATTCTGATCGCACCACAACTCCCAGGCGAGAGTGTGTGGGGGAGAGGAAGCTCTGACGACAAGAGCGGATTGATCGGTGTGATGTATGTAGTCTCATAATCATGAGTTGTTTCCTGATTCTTGATTTCACTGTTCAGGTCCACTATTGAATCCCTTTTGGAGAAAGACTTCCACCCGACCCGTGGCATTGTCCTTTCCTTTGGCTTCGATGAGGAGACAAGTGGACTCCATGTATGCCAAAATTCTTTATTTTTCAGAAAGGGCTTACAATAATGGTGTTCAGGGTGCATCTAAACTTGCTGAATACCTTCTTTCAACCTACGGTGAAAACTCCTTTGCTCTGCTGGTTGACGAAGGCGGCAAGTTGATTGTGCACTCGCAATGACAGAGCACAGCTGATCACATTGTCTACAGGATCATTCTCGGAACAGCACGGGTCGATCATAGCCACGCCAGGCATTGCCGAGAAAGGGTATATTGATACAAGGATTGAGGTCGCCTCTCCCGGGGGACACTCTAGCATTCCTCCATCGCACACGGTGCCTTGATCATTCTCAATCTTTTCCCCTACTTTCCCACTGACATCCGTCACTTTTCCTTTTCAGAGTATAGGCATACTTTCAGCACTTCTCGTCGAACTCGAAGCACATCCCTTTGAGGTCCATCTATCTCGTGGGACCCCCGTCTACGCCACAGTACAGTGCCTTGCGGCGCATGCAAAGAACCTTCCGCAGAAGCTTCGCGCTTCTATCAAAGCTTCTGCGAAATCTGACAAGGCGCTCAAGAAGGCCGAGAAGGAACTCTTCGTGGACCCTGCCTTCAAGGCTCTCGTGGGCACGACCCAAGCCATTGACCTCATACAGGGCGGCGTTAAGACGAATGCTCTCCCAGAGCAGGCATGGGCCGTGGTTAATCACCGCCTTGCGACTGAGAGGTGTGCAATCTTTCAGTTTCACAAGCTTTTAGCACGCTCATGCGCTTCGTGAAGTTCGGTCGCAGAGACTAAGCATCGCGATACGGAGGCACTCAAGGTTCTGGCCCAGCAATTTAATCTTAGTTACACGGCTTTCGGTGCTGCGATTTCGGCAAAGGACGCTCCTGCCTACGGCTCCCTGACCCTCACCGATGCGTGGGGCACCGCCCTCGAGCCTGCGCCCATCACCCCGACCGATTCTGATGCGGTCCCGTATCGCATCTTGAGTGGCACCATTAGGGCTACCTATGATTCGCACAGAGACCTTGTGGGTGGGGACAACATCTTCGTGAGCCCTGGCATCATGAGCGGCAACACGGGTTAGTGCGACCCTTCTGATCTCTGGGTGCAGAACTTTCTGTGGAAGCTAAGGGTGTTGGGGCTATTTTTGACAGACACGAGGTACTACTGGAAATTGACATCCCACATTTTCCGCTACAACCACCACAACTCTGGTAATGGTTCCGCACTGGCAAATGGCGTGCATACCGTGAATGAGCGTGAGTGTCCACCTGATTTGTCATCCGTGATTCGTTCTAACTCCACGAAAAAAATCTCCTGACTTCGTGTGATTTATAAACAGACATCCGTATCGTTGATTTCGTCGAGATCATCCGATACTTCACTACCTTGATTCTGAACGTGGACGAGTCTACGGAAGTGTGATTGGTCGATTGTGGCCCCGTCGCCGAAACTTGCCAGCGTGAAGGGTTAGCTCGAGTTCTGAGGGACTGTCATGGTAGTCTCCTTCGTCCTCATGTGTTCGTTATTTACTCGCTTCCCAATCTCCCTCCCTTTCATTAATGTGACTCTTTCTGCCGAAGGCATGTCACGTGAGAGATGTGAATGGTTTTTCGTGAGTGCTTCGACAAAATTTCAATTGACCAGAGGAGATTCGTGTGGAAAATGAGTCGACATGAGAGGACCATATCATGGATCTTGAACAACTCCGATATCTCCCCGCGCGCAGGGGCCGTCATCTGGAGTTACCTATTAGCCGGTGAATCATCGAGATCCAGAGGATGTAGTCCAATATGAGGCCTGACGGTGTCAATTTGGACGACGGGAAGGGATCTGAAGACGCTGGGTGAAGCAAGAAAGTGCTCTCCGCACCGAGGGACTCAGGCAATCACCAAACCCCTTCCATCGTCACATCTCCCAACCAAATAATGACAAGCATTTTGACAGCAACAAAGAACTTGGATGAAGAAGACCACCCAGCAATGTGGTTGCGCGGTTTCAGAAGAGATGTACCCAGAGTGGTGTGGCCTGGCGACGATATCAGAAGTATCACCGTCTAAGTTCGGCCGATCATTTCAGGTGACATCACTAGTCATGTGTACGACACCCAAACGTACTGGGTGTGACGGAGGGCTAAACGTAAAGCATCGCTTCCACAGTATGTCAGAGAAACAACTCATGAGGAAAAGGGCAAAGGTGTAAAAACAAAATCGATCAAGATGGAGCCGCAAAGGCCATAAGCGAGAACGAGCAGGTACCAGATTGTCTATCATCGTAGCAGGCGAGGAGTCGAATTCGTAGTTTGAGGAGCTCGAGGGAAGTCGACAACAATATTTACATCACGCACAAAACGTGATACAGTACTGAGATCGTGCCACGATAGAGTTTGATAGTTTGATAGAACACCTACACCTGGGATACTAGGGACCGTGAAGGCCGAACGACTGCCATCAGCCTCCCTCGAAAATGATTTCAATCCTCGAGCCCTCTGGACTTTGGGGATAGCCAAGTGGTCGTCAGCCCAATTGCAGTGAGAGATGTTCCGTTGGGGATCAGCTGAGGATAGACGACAATTGTGTACACTCTGTCGGGGCCGCAGAAGGATCCAGACATTCTATTCCCATGAGGAATCCGCGCAGGCGAGTCAACTGTCAGAGAATCGTATTTCGCTCCCATGAGAGTTTCAAACCTCTTCACATACGCGTCTTCCCATTCAGTATGTCGTGCTTCCTGATGCATGATGGCCCAAAGTCGACCATGAATACGCGAAAGATTGGGTGGTAGGGTGGATCTGGGTGCCTTCCAGCATAGCAACGCATACGGAAATCGTCTCGAAATCATCTTGGTCAGGGAACCAGGCGGTATTACGAAGATGTCCTGGTAGTAGTTGAAGGCCCGGCCGCCGGGTCTCGGAGGCGATCTTACAGATCTGAAGCGTGACCCTATGAACGTGACACATAATATCACACGGGCCCTGTTAAGTTCAACGCTCATCTATGGACAACATTCCTCAATGGCCGGACGAAAACTGGCCACGAACAACTGAGGAGCGGGTTTTAGATGCAAATCTACATCGTGCAGTGCTCCCTCTAGACACGTGTGCCGGACTCGGATCAGGTCTGCTTGTCATCGTAAATTACGTTCATTTCTTGCACACATGTCTGCCGCAACCGGATATTCAGCTGCGACTTGAGACCAAATTTACAGATCGGTTTCACTTATTTACCTCGCCGCTTCGCTCCGTGGAAAATCAGTGAATTGAGGCTCAGATCCAATAGCCCTCGGATATCGAACCAGAGTGACGGCGGCTCACGAGGTACAGATTTTCTGCCTTATAAAATGGACTCTGGTCGTGGTCAAGAATTATCTCTCCATGGATCAATTCCCCTTCACCCTCACTGAAATCTCCTGGTCGGGCTTTCAGGTGCGCATCTTCAAGGGATATACCTTCGCTACCTCGAGTCTGATTATTCCGTATCCTCATTCCCTTATCCTTGTTCCTTCTCTCTTGGTGAACGCAGTCTCCATGTCTTTATCAAGATGGGTTTATTGCCTCGACGTTCGGTGTTCAAGGCTCCATGCGCATCCATTCTTCGCTTCTGAAAATGCCGACCAACGCTATTACTCCGCTCTACTGTTTAAACGGTCCCGCACACTGGCAAGCAGAGGTTCTCCCTCAAACTCAAACTCCCACACGAGTGGTGTTGGACTACGTACCGCCTTCCATCGGACCTGTCATCCCACAGAGGCTGTGGCGTCCTCAATCGGACAAGCTATTATCGTCACTCGTCCACAATGGCGCGCTATGTCGGCCTATATTTTTCGTTCGTCGTGACTTCGACGGCATCGGGATCACCTTAGAGGAGGCCACGCACAGGCAGCACCATTGCCTCTATGATTACGACGCTCTGGTCGACTTTGGGGGGAAGACGACTACCTCGCTGCGCATCTTGGTGAGTCTTCGACAATGCGTCGAGTGGGAAGGTGTTGTCTGACAAAGTATGCATGCCAGTGGAGTGGTTACGAGGAGTTCAGTCGGCAGATCCAGCTGAAGGATCAGACAAGAAGCCGCAACCCGATTACTCTAGGACGATGGGCCCAGTATGTCGCTACGACCGTGAGCCGCTTTCTTGAGGTGTGTTGATTGCATTCGAGCTCCAAAGCCATTGGAAGTGATGTGCCGTACTTAGGAACCCCCTGCCCTTTTGAATGAACACGACCGTCAGCCTCAATGGGCTATCGGTGACGGCCGCATCACTGCCCGCGATATCATCCTTGTCGGCGTTGTCCACACCTCCGCGGGGACGTGGCAGCCCATATTACAGCTTGTCTTGCGTACTTGACATCCTTCCTTATCAGTCCTTCACGTTCTTTCGTCTTCACGTTCTTTGTTTCCGAGTCCCCAAAATGCTCTCGTTGCTATGCAGCGAATATACCACACTTTGTTTATATTTTCACATCATTCCTTGTAATGGCCTTGTACTCGGTTGAATATCTCGATCCGATGCCTTCGTTGTATTCATATTGGAGTCCAAATACAACCTTCATTGACGAAACCCGCTGGTGACAGACTTTCATGAGGCCTCATCTAAAAAAAGTGCTTCAAAGTGCTTCCAATGAAGGACGCCGCGCACAGACCATGTCATAGTGCCACATGCTATCGAACAGACTAGTCTAAGTTCGGTCGATAAAGTGGCCGGAGTGAATATCTCAATTAGTCCAACAAAAGCGACTCGTCGGCGTTTAGAATCAACTTCGTAAAAAACCGAATCTCGTCAATGACGTCGGCGCCACGCACAGCTGTATGTTTAGTTTAGCACCACGAAGATGCAATTTGGGCGGACAATCGACTGGCCTTCATTGATAGTATGAATTCCATCGTAGACGCCGTCCGCGCTCCTGTGAGAGTACCGGAAGATGTGTCGTGTCAGATTCCAGTAAAACCGCGTATCTTGGAGTGTGTCAAGTAGGATACGTCAATTATGCTCATGGCTGTCTCATTCCAGCGAAAGCTGCGCACCGGTATTTCCTAGAGGGAGATCATCAACATGAGAGACACGGGGAACTTCCAATCAGACACGTACCAGTTGCCAGATTGGGTATGACAGCTGCACCTAAACCTTGGACGCGACTCTCTGCCGTGGCCTTGATCGTGCCGCTCAACAGCCTCCACGGGCCACTCTCGCCTGTCGGACTTATCGGAGAGGGCTCCAACGCCCTACCCCAGGCGTTAGAGAGTACAACTTCGCCAACAGCGTGTTTGGCCACGAGGGAGGGAGGGCTGCCGAACGCCCTGACGGATAAATTGAAAGAATGTGCAAGAGGGGTGATGAGATCGGTGAGGTGCTTTTGCAGTGCCCCGACGGAGCTAGAAAATGATGAACCGTGAGATCAAGATCCTTCTCGTGCGATGCAAGACCTGGAACAAGAAGGAGAACGAAAAGACGCGTACCTGTCTTCTGCGATCCGATGGTTCACGACGGCGGTCGCACCCTCGGGCAACGCGTTGACTTTGACACCCCCCCATACCAAATCGACGGCCTGTGTGGTACTTAACGTAGCCTTGATTACGGGATCTAGAGCTAGGAGATCGTTGCGCAGCTTCTCTAGTGCGCTATCGCTTTTCACAGCCTGAAACGCAACGTGTCTCAAGTGATCTGAGAACGCATGGCCGTACGTGGCGGTGCACAGGGCGCTACGGAATGGAGTTGATGTGCGAGGAAGACTGGGGGCGTGGGGGTTGGCCTCAATGAGGGTTATGATGGAAGAAAGGATGCCTATACCCTATGATATCGTTTCGGTGAGATTGTGTGATAGAAGTGAAGGTAAATTATGAAACATACGACGCACAGTATGTAAGGGAGGGACACTGGAATGTCCTCCAGGTACCTTGACCTCAATGCGGGCATCAAGGTAACCTTTTTCGGAGATTTCGGGGAATGCAAGGATCGGGTTGTCGCCGGGTTGGTTTATGTAGCCGCCTTGAGGATGTGAATGAGGCGAAGCAGCTACCAAAGACGAGGGAAAGAACCCACCCCCTTCATCAACCAGCATGGCAAAGCTATCTTTCCCGTACTTCCGCTCAAGATATACGGCGAGGTGTCCGGCGCCCTTCCATCGCACAGCATCAGTCACTAATAACAAATACAAAGAGAGAAGTGGAATCACTTCTAGCCCAGACGCTTCTTCGTCTATCCCAAAAGCAAGGATAACGGTCCTTGTAGGTACGAATTTGAGCTTGAGGAGGGAATCTATCGTGATTCTGTGAAGAGGTATGAAAACGAGACAAGAGATGCATAGAGAGAAAGATCGGACAATTGGGTGACGAGATCCGCCTTGTCGTCGACCGAACCACGACCCCATACCCATGTTCCTAAAACAGAAGTACCGTGATCATGAGAATCAAGCCATCAATTCGGTGCGCCTCACCGTCGTAATATCCGGAGTAAGGCGGTTTCTCCCACTGATCCACTGTCGATGGATCAACGGGAACGACGTCTGATCGACCCGTCGTCTGATGAGCAAAAGGGGAATGAAGAGAAGAGGACGAATGCACCTTGATGAGCCGTTAATAGAATGGGCTTAAGCGAAGGTTCCGAGCCTTGCCAATGATAAACGAGGGCGTAAGTGTTTACCGTGGTGACGGCCAACTTTTCATATCTATCGACGGGTGTCAGGGCGGGAGCTAAATGAATGGAAGGGGATATAACTTCACACGAGGGGAAAAGAAGTCCTGAGGCGCGTATGTAAATAATCGAAAACCTCCCATCGCGGGTCTTGACCGACGGGAAGAAGGTCGTCGTATGATTCTGTCCTGGAAGGGGAAGGGTTTCGGTAGTGAGAATTAAGGGATCGGCGGAAAGGCCCACGGCACTTGGATGATGCCCTTCAGAATGTCGAAGACCCTAAGCTGGAATTGACTCCGAGCATACAGTGTTTCCAGCTGATTATCAATGCCTGCGTGATGAAGTGGAAAGATAGGCCCCGTCTGAGGACAGTACGCGGAATCCTCGTTGGGAGGGAGGGGGTAGTGAGGTGCGGCATTGGTACCTTGGCTCGGAGCCCCGATTACTAGATGGCTGAGAAGGTAGAGAGTGATGATGATGAGCGAGAGCACAGGGATGGCTACTCGAAATAAGTAGCTAAGAAAACAAGAGAGGATGTCGATGAGGTATCGCTTCTGAGGACGAGATGTGTCTAGATTCGAATGTTCTTCGGCGGTGGTGCATGGCATATGTCCGGTGCTTGCAAGAAGGATGGCCTTTTTGCGACGGTCCTGAGCTACCCACGCTTCAGCTTCAAGATCATGTACCTCTGTCCCCATCCTGAAGCAGAACTCGGTGTATTGACAGGTGTATCGCAACACTTCAGCAACTGAAGTACTGAAGAGGCGAGCGTCGATAAGAAGCACGTGAGATAAAGAAACCTCTGCTTTGAGGACCCGCGCAGTCGACAGTCATCCTGATCGTCGACCTCTCCTCTTCATTCTGCACTTTCCTTCCACTCATTGTCGACGACTCCATATCCTGCAGCGCCCGACCGCTCATAGAGTGCCGCACAACTCGTATGGCGATCTTGACATCGGCACAACACTCGCGAGACAGCGTTCTTGGCACTCTTGCTACTGTGTTCGACATGGGACACAGAGACCTCCCTTACATCAACAATTTTGTCCCCGAAATCGCATCTCCCACTTGCACTGAATGCGTTGTGGATTGCCATGATGCGGCGTGCGCGGCGCAATGTACGGACCAGTGCGTCATCGTCGCTTGCGACGATCCAAACCATAGCGGTATGCCATGCATGGGCGACAAGTGCGATGCTCTGTGTGATGCGGATCCCAATTGCTCATTTTCCCAAGAAATCGTGAGTCCTCACATAGACACAGTGATATGAATATGCTCAGAACGATATCTAGCCTGATGGCCATCAGAGCTATCCTTCCATTCTGCACCCAGACCACCCGTATGCATACGACGAAAGTCTCGAAGCGTTTCTGTGTTCTTGTGGGGACATATTTTCCAACGACGAGGCCAACATGGCTGCTGTCTCAGCGATGGATGGGGCCCAGTCACAAACATATCCATCTTCTGTGTTCTCAACGCCTTCAGGATCTCAGTCTCTCTCTTCTGCTTTGTCGTCCCCTCCTTCCATATTCAATCAGGCACCTCCCTTCCAACCCCAATCCTTTATCCCTCAGACCCAGTCGAACACGGTGACATGCATGTGGAACAATTGCCATGCGAACTTCTCGTCGCTTCCTGACCTCGTGGGACACGTAAATGTGCAGCATTTGCGCCTACAGCCAGTCCAGTCGCCCACCTCTTTGGCCACGCCCAGTTCGAATCCATTCGATTTGAAGGAGCTGTCGTGTCAATGGGACGATTGCAGTGACTATCCCTCTGCCCATGCCATCCCTGGTTCTTCTCAAGGGACTTCTATTGATGAAGCTCTGAACGTGCTCGTTAACCACCTTCTTCATGATCATCTTGGCCTCCAACAGCCCCCTTCCCCAATGTTGGCGCTCCTGCCGCCTCCGTATTCGGCAGACCACCATTTTCATGCCCAATCTTCTGCGCAAGACTACGCATCGACATTCCCGACCACTTCACACGCATCCACGTCAGGTCCCGTATCGGCTATGCATCCTCCTCATCTTGCAGATTGCGAAGAATGTGCCGTTACCGCGCATATATGCCACTGGCTCGGCTGTAATAATGTCTTCGAAAGCACCGACGAGTTGACGATGCACGTCAACACAACCCATATCGGCAGTGGCAAGGCCCATTATGATTGTTATTGGGAAGGGTGCGCACGCAATGGGGACAAGGGGTTCTCGAGCAAACAGAAAATATGTCGGCACGTCCAGGTGAGATCAATTGCTTGCGCGATGCTCCTAGCTTGACAGCTGGACGTCAAACCCCATTTCTCCTTCAGAGCCATACAGGGCATCGACCGTTTGAGTGCAGTACTTGCAAGCAGACCTTCTCGGAGGCAGCGACACTACAACAGCATATGCGTCGTCATACCCAAGAAAGTGCGAGATTGTCCAGAAATTATCTCACATCTTTTTGCTCATCTTAACCAGAACCCTATGTGTGCGACCATCCGGGCTGCGTCAAGGCATTCGCAATAGCCGGTGCGCTGACAATACACAAGCGCATCCATAACGGGCACAAACCCTTCAGATGCACGTACTGCGATCGGTATGTGGGACATTGTTCTACTATTAGCATAGCGCGTCTAATAGCTTGATGCTTGTAGCGCGTTCTCAGAGTCGTCGAATCTGTCAAAACATGTGCGGGGATCGACGTTCTTTGATCTTCGCCGGTGCTAATCCGTTTTTGAACAGTTGCGCACGCACACCGGAGTACGCCCATACGTATGCAGCGAAGCAGGCTGTGCGAAGGCGTTTTCGCGGCCTGATCAATTAGCTCGGCATGTGCGGATACACAAAAAATAGCCCACGCTCCCTGTTGGATCTGTGGACGTTACACACAAAGTCGCGGCGTTGCGCTCACTCTGTAATTGCAAGTCAAGATGGAATCATGACAAATGCACAGAGCGCATTGTTTATCATGATCACTTGGCAAGAAACAGCAATGTTATGATTCTAAGTATAAGAGACGGGGAAAATGTAAGTATAATGACCATTAGGTTGATTAAAAATTATCGTAGTTGATTACAGTAAGTGCCTCCCCCCGTATCATTGATAAAAAGAGTTAAACGTATAGAGAGCGATGAATGAGTTCAATGTCGTGGTTCTGGCATAGATTCACGGTATAGTTGAACACCGTTGGGTCGACACTTGCTGACTCTAGGATGATGCGCGGATGTTCAGATGAGCCGAATAGCTTGTTCTTCAGTGCGCGCTCGAGCTGCATTTCCTGAAGACTATCGTCATTCAGTATGAACCCGCGTCCGCTGCGGAGCACGAGCGTGTGCACGCTCGGTGGAAGCGGCGCCAGAACGGAGATACCCTTGAGCTCGTCCACCTCAAGCACTTTCAGAGTCGGGCACATGTGCGCGACGTCGACGACGATGTCGAGACAATCCCCTGATACTATAAGCTCACGGACGCCTGGCAGAGAGTAATGTCCACTGCGCCAGCGTTGGCGACCGAAATAGCGATTTGATAGACCGCGGATGGAGCGCTTTCCTATGTTGGCCGTGAAGAGATAGCGAAGCTCGAGAGTGGATACGCGCAGTGGTAAATCAAGGAGGCGGTCCTGATCAAAGATGTCGTTGTATCCCCAATTGGTGTACTCGATGGTTATGTGTCGGAGAGAGGGGAGCCAAGGGAGGCGCTTGAGCTGGTAGAGAGTCCCGGAGAGGGCTTGTCCCATGGGATGGTTTTCGCTATAGAGCTGAATGGGATCCTTGCCGGGATAACCTCCAAGACCTGGGATGTGAAAGGTGATACTGCGACATAAAGAGTTGATTGTTGTCGGCGACGGTATGGATAGGAGAGGGTGAGCTTCACAGTAGGCCTCCTTTTCTGGGGTACGCGAGCTCAAAAGGGGTTGAAAGCGATCAGAGTAATCTTCGGTGGCAACATGTACGTCTCTAAAAGCGAGTCGATTGTAGATAGCGAGAAACGTCTTGCTGACGAGGGGTAGGGAAGTGAGCATGCTGGTCACCTCCTCTCCGGTCAGGGGTGAAGTCCAAGCTTTTTCGAGAATGCGTTGGATGAGCTCGACGGGGAGATAAGGCCAGGAAGGCTGAGAAGTTTGAAGTATGATGGGGTCAATGATCAGGAGGTGCTGGAAGCGCGTCGAGAGAGAATCCATCATGGCAGATGATAGAGGAGAGGTCAGAGTCGGGAATGAAATACCTCATGTGGTCCATTTATACTGGCCACTAGGGCAGCCGATCGTTCAAGAGACACCCCTGACAATGACCTGAGACATTCTCCAGAATTGTGTGCTTTGAGGCATACATAGCCTTCGCAAAGAACGGTGGCGCGAGCTCTTGGAATGAAACAAAATCATTGGCAGCGCTCACTTTTAGACCATCGTCGACGATTGGTAGGCTAGAATATAGGATACCCCAGTCAGATGAGCCGGGGTAATGATATTTCCCTACTCCGCGAAAGTTGCAAGTCTCGTCATTCTGAGATCGTCTACAGGACCAAGATCTCAAACGAAACCTACGATTCACATGTGGTCTTGTTTGGCTGTAGCGTTAGATTTCAACAAGTACAAATAATTCCTGACCCGGTGCATTGGCCAGCGGATATTGGTCAATGATAAATTTTGCCTTCTAAGAGTCCCTTGTCCTCTCTTGTCTTCCGAGCCCCTCACTTGCATCTCTATATATCACAAAAATGACATCTTCTACAAGTGAGAGTTCTTCCACCAAAGCAAAGGCAAAACCAGCAAAAAAGGAGAAGATATTTCACCCACAATCTCGCAAAGCTGGCCAGCTTGCTCGTACCCAGCTCCGGCAGAGCAAACTTGCTGGTCAGGCATCAAAAAGATCAAAAAAACATTCATCAAAAGGTCGGTCTTCATATAGCTTGTCTGTCCTTTCTTCGATTGCCTAATATCGCGCTTCGCAGTCAACTTTTACGGATTCTTCTATCACGCTCTGCCAGAAGAGGGGGAGTTGACCCTGGGGGAGTTGCACTCGATCGTTGCCGTATGGCTCGCTCGACATGATGCAGATCTGGATGAAGAGAGATCCATCAGGCGGAAGGGTCGACCGAAGAGTGTGAAGGAGCAGAAATTAGAAGAAATGAAGTTACAGGAGATAAATGAGTATCGGACCGGCATGGGTGTGTTACAGTGTCTCTATCGTTTTATTGTTCACCGAACTCTCTTCCAGATGTACCCGATCTCACACATCCCGCCAATGTTTCTCTCTTCCGCAAGTGGGATCAAATCGAGGTCGCATATGTACAAATGCTACGTTTCATCCGAATAACCAGTGCCAAACCCGAGGTTTCCGTGCTTTCGCGCGTCGGAACACACTTCACGCTACAGCTCGACACAAATCCCACTTCTTCTGAACCTCAGGCCATGAATGTCGCCGAGGCACCGCTCTCCACAGAACCTCCTTCGCGGTTTGCCAGCACAATCATGGCTATGGATGGGATAATGTGATACGATGTGGTATTTGTACATATATTCTAGGATGTATGATGATGCTGATGGTCCGTGCTATCGTACAAGTCCACAGGGCAGATATACCATGAATCAGGTCCGATTTTCTACGAGTACATCAACTCTGCAAATCTGCTACTTTCAGCCAGCGCAGGACTCGGAGCTGGAAGAGGTATTCTCGGGGCGTCCAAATCCCACTCCCTCCGCAACCGATTGTACACCACCTTGAACGTGGACAGGGACCCTTTTTCTTGGATTAGATGCAAAGCAGTCCGATATCCTGCGACGAGCTGGCTTGGAGTCGTCCCATGCACTTCCACGCGGAACCTCACTGCTTTCGTGGTTCCCATCGGGTCAATGCTGTCGTCCATCCTGCATTTGATGACTCCGAGGTTCTCTGCCCGCGTCCGCACGATACGTACGCCCATTATAGTGAGAAGCCTTCTGCATTCATCACGCGTGATATCGGCATCGTGGATTGAGAGGAGACTGAATGTGATAGCCTTGAGTTTAAACAGGTTTCCGAACCAAGTAGGCGACAACGGGGAAGGCAGAGATGAGACATCAGATGTGGTGGGTGAGCTTGATGTCGCGGATATTGTTCGCTTGCGTCTCAGCTTTCCCCGCACGGCTTCTTGTGGCTCGATGATCTGCACACGTCGGTCGGCTAATGCTGCTCTTCTTTCGTTCTTGTTCGACAAAGACGATTTGCGAGCAATGGCAGCCCCATCTAGGTGATCTAGAATATCATGCCTGGCGTAAGGTGTGTTTTCCTTGTTCGTGTCTAGAACCAATGGAGCTGGGCGTCGAAGGACTCGACGTATGCTAAGCGGCTGAGTTGTAGCCCGGGACGTGTCAGGCCTAGGCGTTCCATCACCCTTAGTCATTTGCGCGTAGGGTGATGGCGACTCGATAGTAGGCGGCAGATATTCCCCAGATGCAACAACAGGGGATCGCATATGCATGACATTCAGGTGCTCTACGATCTGGTGGAAAAATCGCTGGACCTTCTCGTCATGTATCTCTGGAATGTCCCGGGGCGCCATGTTCAATGCTTCCCATATTGGAGAAGTAGGTGAGAGAGGGGAAATAGGAGTTGTAGGGTTGTTTGGAGATCCTGGAACGTTTGGCGAGTATGTTGATAGCGATCTGGAGTACTGAGCGGGAGTAGCAGTGGTCAAGGTGATGTCAGGTACGGGGGAATAGAAATCCTGTGGTGTGTCAAGGCCGGGGGGCACTTGCGACCTCTCAAGATCCAAAGCTCCTTCTATCATGGGCGAAAGAAGTTTTAGATTACGCCCAGCGGCACGACGAGGAGTAGGAGGATCTGCTCGAGGAGGAATCATAGAGGGCAGCATACCCAACTGGGTCGGTTGAGCTGCAGAAGGGTCGGGACTATTATGCGCTGAGCTTGTTCGTTTACTTTTTTTGGTGAGTGCTTGTTGCATCATCACCTCCTGTTGCTCACTATACTCCTCAGCGTGCTTCGCGCGAAACTGAATCAAAAGATGGTAGACCGCTTTCTCCCAAGTCTGGTCGGCATTCGTCAACTTCTTGATGATCTCTTGGTCCGGCGTGCCGTGCCATAGAGTACGCAGGTTTGCCAGAATATCTGAGTCGATCTCAAGCGCATTTGCAAGAGGACGTGCAATCTGGTCAAGATTGAGAAGAATATCATAGACGGCCTTCGGCTTGTGGGAGACGTAGAAAGGATGTTTTAGAATCTCTGGAACCGTGATCCTCTTCGAGACGTTCTTCTCAAGCATTCTGGAGATGAGGTCCTTTGCTCTGGAGTCGATATCCGGCGGCATCGTGAACTTGCCGACTTTGACCTTCTCGAGTAGAGTATGAAGATCTTCGTCGTCGAAAGGAAGCCGTCCAGCAAGCAAGGCGAAGAGGACGACACCACAAGACCATATATCTGCCATCGACCCATTGTATGCCTGCCCTTCTATAACCTCCGGTGCAGCGTAATGTGGGCTCCCACATGCAGTCTGTAGCATCCCGCTGCTGTTGCTTTTTTGCCAGGCCGCCATCCCGAAGTCTGCGACCTTGATATTCTTGTCACTGTCAAGGAGTAGGTTCTCAGGCTTGAGATCGCGATGGGCTATATTGAACCGATGACAATAATTGATAGCGGATATGATCTGTTGGAAATATTCCAAAGCCTCGGTAGAAGACAGCCGGCCCTTGGTGCAGAGGTAGTCGAACAATTCGCCTCCTTCGACGTATTCGAGGATGAGATACAGCTCTGTCGATGTTTCCCATACGTCATAGAGGCGCATGATGTTTGGGTGATCGATGAGCTTCATGATGACTATCTCCCGCTCGATCCCAAGGAGGACACGGTCAGCTTGTTCTTCTAAGTTCTGCATCGACATTCGAGAATTGATCAGAGCGACCTTGGAGACGATCTTGACTGCAGCATACTGGCCCGTTTTTGAGTGTCGAGCAATGCGTACACGACCTGGTCCATATTGAAACCGGCGGGTCAAGCGAAACGGTTTAAATCCTATCACAGATCTATCGACTCACCGGAGCTTCCCTTCCCAATGGTCCTGCCAATCTTCCAGAGACCAATGACCTTGGGGTCGTCTCCCTTTCTGTTTCTTCGTGGCATCCGGGGGCTAATTGGAGTAGGCATGAGGGAGGTGGCGGGTAGTATAGAAATTAGTATGTGTACAGTGTGAAAGTCCGAGCCGAAAGCAAGGGCAAACTCCAAACACTGCGACGCGTAACGGTCACGAGATTTGTCTGACTCAGCTGCGCAACGTAATGTGGTTTCGTCGACTTGCCGCCTCCTTGGACCAAGTTGGAGCCACTGACGAGAACTTCGTCAGGAAGTGTCTCGCGAATCGAACGTTATTTTGAATGACTTCTCTCAACACCGCAAATACTCAAATGATGCAACCTACACCTGCTCCCACCTCTCCTCCAAGTTCCCAAATCCTTGCACAACTGTTCGATGAAGAACCCGACTTCCCGCCACCACCTCCAGTTCGCCATGGAACTGCTCCATTCTCCGTGGTTGCTGGCTTGTTTGACAAACTACAGAGCGAGAGAAAGCCAGAGAAAAGACGGAAGCTTCTGCATGCATGGTTTGATGTACGCTTTCTGTCGAGCTTTTGGTGTCAGTGAATGCAGAGGCTAAATTGTGGCTCAGCATTGGCGAAAACAAGTGGGCTACGACCTTTACCCTGTCCTTCGCCTCATTCTGCCCCAGAAAGATCGCGAGCGAGCAATTTATGGCCTGAAAGAAAGGAATTTGGCCAAAGCCTACATTAAACTGATTCCATTAGGTTCAAAGGACCCGGATGCAATCCAGCTTCTAAATTGGAAGAAGCCTTCGGACAGATACGTGCGCAACTTTCACTGTTTTTATAAGGGTGCAGCAACTCAGGCAAACATATTTGACGACTCAGAGATCTTCTGGCGATTTCCCTCTCGTCCTATACGAAGTCGTCAACAAGCGGTCTTCTGTGACTGAGAGTTTGTTATCAGTCCATGAGCTGAATAATATATTGGACGATCTTTCTAAGAATACCGGAAAACAGTGTGTATCATCATCGCTCCAGAGCTTTGTCATGAGCAGATACTTACCATCGCTTTCAGTGACGCTCAGGTCAAGATATTGCAACGCATCTACAACTCTACCACGCCGGAGGAACAGCGTTGGATCGTAAGGATTATCCTGAAAGGTAACGTGCGCCGCTACTGAAAGTATAGGGGGTCAAGACAGGCCAACCTTTTGTCCAGACCTGAATGTTAACGTCAAAGAAACCACAATCTTCTCGGTTTTTCACCCAGATGCCCACGATTTGTTCAATACCTGCTCAGACCTCAAAAAAGTGGCATGGGAGCTCTGGGATCCTGCGCGCCGGCTGAACGCTGAGGTATACACCGTATTACATGGAAAATATCTTTGTGATTGAGTCCATGCAGGAAAAAGCGGTGCAATTGTTTCATGCTTTCGCACCCATGCTCTGCAAGAGGCCGACCAAGCGCATTGAAGAATCGGTCAAAGACATGGGAGGACGAACATTCATCTTGGAGGAAAAATTAGATGGGGAACGCATGCAGCTTCACAAAAGAGGCAATGAATATTTCTATTGTTCGAGGTGAGCGAGCATCCATCTATTCTGAAATACTCGCTCAATCCACGATAGGAAAGGCAAAGACTATACATATCTGTATGGCAAGCATGTCGGTACAGGAAGTTTGACACCCTTCATTGATGCTGCATTCGATGAGCGGATAGAAGAGTGAGCTGCTTCTTTCCACGGAGACTCTGCCTTAAAATCGGTTTCAGTGTCATCTTGGATGGAGAAATGCTTGTCTGGGACCCAGTCTCTGAGAAAAATCTACCATTCGGAACGCTCAAGACTGCTGCGCTGAGTAAGCAACATTTCTGTTTATCTTCATATCGCTTCAATTATTCTATATATCAGATGACAACAAGAAAGAATTCAATCCTAGGCCGTGCTGTGCGTCCAAGTGCTTTACTATCTAAGATCTCGCCCTCGTTGCTAATTGTCACGTCTCAGTCAAGATATTCGATCTCCTCTACCTGAATGGCATATCCCTCATTCACAGGTCCACCAAATTTCGCAAACGCAATCTTAAAGCATATATTACAGAGATTCACGGGCGAATTGAATTTGTCGCAGAATTTGAAGCTAAAACTGCAAAAGATGTCCGTGAAAAAATGGACGAAATCATGGCTAATAGAGGAGAAGGGTTAGTAATGAAACATCCAGAAGCAGAGTATGTTTTGGACGGCCGAAATCGTGATTGGATCAAGGCAAGTTTTGGCGAGACTCATTTTGTTCATGCCTTATAACGTGACATCAACAGGTCAAACCGGAATATATGGTATGTTCTCCGTGAACTTTCAAAACCTTCCATGTGTTCATGCCGTTGCGTAGGATAACATGGGAGAGACTATTGATATTCTAGTTGTAGGTGGGTGCCAATATGGTCCTCTGTGCGTTTCCCGCAATGTCCTCATCAAGAAGCCCAGCTGCCAACTACGGATCCGGAAGACGAGGAGGCGGAGTCTCGACACTCATCTGTGCCGTACTTGATGATCGCAATTCTGATGAAGGGGAGGAACCCAAGTAACAAAATCTCGCTCTTTTTGGAACACCAGCTGAGAGCGACCTCAAAATAGATATAGTACATTTGTTCGGATAGGCTCTGGATTCTCCTACACGGACTATTTATGGATTCGAGACAAACCATGGAAGACCTGGGATCAACAAAACTCACCCAGCTTTTTGCAAACCGCAGCGAGGTCTCTCGAGGATAAGGGCGATGTATATCTTGACCCTGAAGAGTTTGTCCATGTTTTAAGGCTCAAGCCGTATTCTTCGCTCAGCCCTTTGAAACCTGGCACAGTTCATTCATCATCAAGGTCAAGGCTGCTGAGATTACATCTTCGGGTATGCATGAAAGATATACACTCCCTTACACCGTGTCTGAATCCATTCGCTTTAGACCAGTATCACCTCGGCATGACGATGCGCTTCCCGAGAGCCTTGTCAATCCGTGATGATCTATCAATTCACGATTGCGTAACCGCTACAGGTATGCGTCCCCGATCATTCGTGGCATAACAGTATTTGAAAGTTTGTATGCAGCTGTCATGGAGAGTCATCGATCTGAAAAGAAAAGGAAGGCAGAGAATGAAGCAGGGTATGCGCTCTCGCTCTCTGTTTGGACCAAAGAACGTTACACTGACCCTTTTCCATGAAGCAAATTCACAAAGAAACGCAAGGGCAATGGAAAAGTATGCGTTTCGCTTTCTTCGATATTCAATTAGGGTCTAAGGGACCTCTCAAGCCGTTAATGCTACCGGAGTATCAAAGCACGAATGTCAAGGGTGTACAAGTCGAATCCGACTTATTTGAGGGGATGACTTTCAGTGAGTGCTCGTGCATGAAAGATGTGAACGCAAAGCTGACACCTATCCAGCAGTAGTATCAGATCCCAGGTCAAGAACGCGAGACGCAGACACACAAGAAATGTTCAAGATGTAAGCTACGGACATGTTGATAAAGCGTTTTTTTAATACACCCCACTTATCTTAGAATTCGGGCAAATGGCGGAAAGATTGTCCAGATTGCAAAGAATCAGCCTGGTCTTTTAGTGGTTTATGGAGGGAGAACGACCCGTGAGTACGTTCTTCAATTGACGCGCGGTGTCTGATATTAGACTAGCGTACGATATCAAATCAATCATGGACAAGGGGTTGCACGATATCATCCGACCGCAGTGGATCATCGACTGTGTAGCTGCATCGGAGAAAGTTGCTATGTCAAAGAAGTATATTCTTCCGACTCTTCTGATATCTCAGGCTTAGATGGCACTTTCAAGGTACTTCTTCCATGCCACCGCCGTGCGGATGCACAGCGACGACTACAATATCGAGGATGATAGTAGCGCGAACGACGAGTTGAATGCTGTGCGCGAATCGGGTACGCCAACTGCGCCCGCACTCATACAAGAATCGAGACGTGAAGACGATGAGAAAACGGATACCGGGGACGAGGATTCAGAGCTGAGAGATTGGTTTCAAATCCAACGGAAGCACACCGCTCCAACATCGGCAGAGATGTCGGACTCAGCTACTGATCCTGATTCGGATCATGAGGATTTCGAAGAGCCTATTGGTGTCAATGACGAATGGTTATCCGTGGACATACCAGAGGAATCGACGGATAATGAGGTATCTCAGGATTCCGTATGTCCATTCAGCTCCTTCGTGACGTTCTCGCCTGACGATAAAATTAGTCGAAGCTGGCAGTTTCAGTCTCAGAAGTACATTTTCTGCGGGTTTGACTCTATGAACATCTCTGACCGTCACCCGTAGACTAAGCCCAGCCTTGACGTGAAAATGGGCGAAAATGACAACGCCATGGAGTATGATCAAGAGCTTATTTTCAAACATCTGTATGTTCATGTTCATCCTTGCTTTCGTACACGTCCGCATCGTGACTTCCACATTCTGCTAGATGCTTCTACCTAGACTCTCCTGACAATGCTCGGAAGCATGGAATGCCGTGCAAGGCCAAGCACGAAGACGATATAAGCCGAAAGTATGTTCTATGTTCACCCAAAGGCCACGCACTGATCCCCGGCAGTTTCTTCGAGATGGATAAGATGATCATTCAAAACGGAGGGGCCGTCGTTGAGCTAGACGACCCGAAGCTCACACATGTCATAATCGACAAGCGTGATGATAGCCGTCGTCGTGAGCTGATCTCCAGAACGTCCAAGTACGACGATGACTATCACAGTTCATATGCGGCATCTTGTTTGACTAATTCGGTTATTTCAGACCCAAGCGGCGCAATATTGTAGTTGCTGATTGGATCCAGGCATGCTTGGACGAAGACACCCTACTGGACGAAACTGGTGAGCATGGAAATCTTCTGCTGTTGCCTGCAATGTGCTGACGCACCTTCGAGATTTTGCTCCTTGAATCTCCTTGATACATTGCATTCTGAACGGTCTGAACGAGCTGTAATCCCCTTTCATCTGTTTGCATGCACTTTTATAAATAGCTACATCACTCCTGCTGTTTTTTCCGACAATGAAAGCAGTTCTTTACACTTCATTTTACGCCGTCAATGAGTAGTTCTCTTTGGCGAAAACTGCGCCGGGCCACGGCAGGCCGTGGAAAATCCTTACCAATTTCATATTTGAAAGCGCGTCGCGCCTGCCGCCGCGCTGCGCGACGCGTCTGACCAGGTCTAACCGCATTTTCAACTGTTACCGTATACCTGCCACACTATGTCAGTATCACGACAGAGGATAATAATCCAGGTGAGATGTTACGACATATCGTGAATAACGAGGTTCTACTTCCTTCAGGTCTTCCGCAAATACAGCCACTCTTTAGGTCCTGAAGAACTCGATTTCCTGGAGGATGTCCTAGACAGACACGAGATTTCCGACAATGATGTGGAGAATTCAATAGAGCTCATAGCGAAGGAGTACAATAAACAAGATGGTAAGTCAAGAATCACATTAGATCCTACGCATAATGTGACCTGACTAGTGCAAATCAGACGCGAATATGAAAGTTGCATTCCACATTCTAAAGCGCGTGTACGATAATCTCCAGAATGCAGGGGAGCATGGTACGCAGAAAGAAGACGTCTCCATCCATCCGGACAGCCATCTTTTTTTTGTCAACGCCTTCGAAATGCCCGCGTGGCATTGGTCTCAGGAAAAGGGTACCTTTGAACAGTGAGCAAGACGTTTAAACACCGCTATCCGCCTACTTAATTGTTGGATTAAGAGGCTCTCAATTATTATCACCGCTTGGCTCCGCTGAATCGCGAGTTACGGCGATGAGGAACAGGTTCAATGTCATAAGGCAGACGATATTGAGAAATGAACATTTTACACCTTCAACCTTACCGACAAGAGACAGAGAACACCTCTTGACTGTGAGAGCGTCTTACAGCTCTCAATTATCATGTGATCTGAACATGCCAAAGATCAGATCTACGAAGCAGCTCTTGGGACGCGCTGACCAGCGATTCTTGCTCTTCGGCATGCTTGCCCACACAAAAGAAGGAAATATATGTCTTGAAGATCAAGATGGCTTTGTTGAGCTTGATTTCTCACAACTTGTGGGCATCGGAGCAAAAACCATCACTCTTTATTTCCCTAATAGTTTGCGTCCAGAACCAGCCGAGCGAAGGCTTTTTTACGGAAGGGGCCTTCGTTCTAGTTGAAGGGGACTACACAGAGGATCAAACTTTCATTGTCATTGCGATAGGGCATCCTCCGTGCGAAAGCAGACAAACAGCGCGGTGAGCAAAGATCTCATGATTTTGGCTCACAAGTCTGACATTCATTAGGTCAATCTACGGCCATGTAGACTTCTTGGGGAAAGGTGCTACTACCCCTTTAGAAGACGTGAGTTTCTGTGTCCGCCATCTATCGTCGTATCTCTGATGTGTTGCCTTGCAGTCCCAATATGCGCTCCGCATCCAGGAAGATCTTTCAGATGTTACGTTTTTCGTCCTGTCCGATGTTTGGCTCGATCATCCGGATACCCTTCGCGGCCTTCAAAAACTCTTTGACAACTGCATTGAAACCAATTTCATTCCCAAAGTAATGATTATGTGTGGCAACTTCACCAGTCGAGGCATCAGCCAGGGAAGCAACAGGGATATCTCAAAGTACCAAGGTACTTGGTATTTAATCTCGGCGTCTATGGATTGAGTTAACTTGTGGTGATCATACAGAGGGATTTGATTCATTAGCCGATTTGATTGCTTCCTATCCTCAAATGACGCAAAATACACATTTCGTACTGGTGCCAGGACCATTGGATTTAGCGATCAATTCCATCTTACCTCGACGACCTCTGCTCTCGTCTTTCGTCTCCCGCTTGAAGTCAAAGGTACCGAAGTTACAACTGGGCAGTAATCCATATCGTATCAAATTTTTTGATCAAGAAATCGTCATCTTCCGGGAAGACATGATGGCAAGGATGTTACGAAACCTCGTTGGAGTGAAACCGACAGTCAGGGGTGAAGAGCTGAAGAGATATGTGCGTGTAAAGAATCGCAGCACACTGGTTCAGGACTAATAGACCTTCCTGAAGCTTGTCCAAACGATCTTGGACCAGAGTCATCTTACTCCCCTGACAGACAACATACAACCAATGTTGTCAGAGTACGATCACGCTCTACGATTATACCCCTTACCGACTGCCGTGCGTCCAAGCCTTATCATTGTAGATCTGCATGATAACGTCCGTTCCTGTGCAGCTCATTCTTGCTGATAAGTATGAGAGCTACCGCATGACATATGAGGGATGTCACGTCCTCAATCCGGGGAGTTTCATTGGCCCATCCTTCACGTTTTCTTCATATGTTCCTGCGAACAGAGAATCGGAGCCTTGGTGCGCATCGAACTTAAATTAATGTCTCGTGATATTGACCCGAGTTCGTCATCCAGTGTTTTGGAGGCTGATATAGAGGATTAGAGTTCGTTGAACTGCAAACGAAATCAGCCGCAAAGATATCCTTAGGTGTGCAATTACAAGATACAAGGCAACGCCGTGATCGAGCCCCGAGAAATTGTTTCGAAGAAGTGACACACTTGACACGCGACGTACATCCGCGCCTCAGCGGGAAATGGGACAATCGGTTCATCGCAGACCTATATAAAGTACATGGAACGTATAGGAGTCAGATAGCATAGCTAAAGAGAATAAACGAGTCAAAACCAATACAAACACAAGAGAACGGCGGTAATCTAAATGAACATCTGTAAGGGATGTCTGTCATAAACATTTTGTCCTTCGCTCAACTCGCAGAGGTCGGGGTAGAAAGGAACAAGAGCATCCTCTGCACCAAGATAAAGCGCATTGTAAGTGCGCCAATAGACCTGAGCGAGAAAATCGAGTCAAGACGATGACGCGTAAGAAGGGACAAAAATCGATGCGTACCTCGCGAACCTTCCTTGCAGGATGGAATAATCCCTGCAACACATAGTTCAGGAGGACACCGGGACCCAGCGTGACTCGCATAGCCTCGATGGCATCCATGACCGCGCCAATGACGTGTGGTGACGTTTCGAAGCAATTTGGCCAAACCAAGTTCATGAGATGCATCATGGAGTCTTCACAGCCCAGACCAGCTACGCCAAGGGCAAGATGCTTCACAATGGTGCTAGCGGTCTGCCTGTGAACCAAGTCACGATCTGTGAGGGCATCTTCGAGCATGGTAACAACTGAGTCGACGTAATAGGCAGATTGTGGCCCAACGTATTCAAACACGAAGGACAAGGCCTTGAGACACCCTGTGCGGACATTGAGTTCGGCCGTGCGGTACTCATTCAGGATGGCGGGGATGCAAGTAAATGCTAAAAGCGACAAAGTTAGACTCAATTTGTATGGAAGAGTGCAGTGCACTTACGACCGCAAGTTTCTGCCACAATTGCGATGGCAACAGTACTGCAGACACGGCTCTGACGCTCTTGCACGCGTAAATTCGTTAAGAGAACAGACAGTACGTCTTGAGGACCCAAGCTCTTGGCGATGTAACCGAAGGAGTTGACAGCCGCACGACGAATACCCTTCTTGTGTGCCTTGAGAAGGTCTAATAACTCGAAGCAAATACGCATCCACTCTCGTGCGGGAACAAACTCAGCACCGCGATCAGCTATGGACATATCATCAGTGATGCATATTTCATATTCCGCAAAAAAAGCTCACCAATGCGACCGATAAGGTTGATAGAAGCTTCCTGTACCTTCTCGTGTCGATTGCGAAGAATAGGCGTCATACGGGGAACTAGATATTGACACATTAGTAAATGGCATTGAGAAGTGATGAGCACACTCACGGAGATCCTTGACCGGAGGGTTCATCTGGGTCATTCCCACCACGTTGGCAATTGCACCTTCCGCTGCAATGATGCTACCGAGTGTGTCGGGGTATTCCTCACCAAGCTGTTCGAAAAGAACCAGACCAAGTTTGCTCAAGAGCTGGTCCTCACCGCACTGCTTGATGACAACAGCCAAACGACTGGTCAAATCAGCAGCCTGCTGGCGGACCTTGGCACTCTTGTTGTTTAGGCGCCAAAGTATGGTCGACACAATCTGGGTGAGGTATGGCTTGACGCGAATGCCTGGCAAATACAGGTGAGCTACATTTCTTGGATGCACGAGACAAATAGTTGCTGACCTAGAGCATTCACTACTGTTCCAAACCCATCCAACATGACTTGGTCTTCTGTGGTCTGTTCCTGGAAGGAATAGATGATGCCGTCGACCAAGCGCACCTCCAACCGTTCGTCTACATCTGAAGCGCCTAATGAAGCGACAACTTTTGTGATTGTCTCCATCACCATCTTTCTGTATGGCTCGGCCTCATCCTTCAACTCATTGACGATCCTCCCGATGATCTCTGATGCGCCTGCTTTCTGCGCTAGTTCGACCGTCGTCTCTACAACCTGCCTATAGTTTCTCCGGTCAAGCGCCATACGACGCACCCAGAACGACTTGAAGAAATCAGGGAGAATGTCCTGGCGAATGTATGCGGGTGTGACACCCTCCGTTGCGGCGCACTGTTTGACGACCTTTAACACGATCTTTTTCATTTCCTCATCGGAAGTCTGGAACTCGCGGATGAGGATGACGGTGACTTCTTTGGTATAGTAGGACGCGTACTCAGGGTCCATGAGCGGGATAATGAACCCAATAGCCTTGAGGAAGGCAGCGAGACCCTTGCCACGGTGCTGGCGGATACCAAGCCAAAGAGGCTTAAGCACGTTATCGAAAGACTCGATACCGTAGGGTGCAGCAGCTTCTGCGAGTGCGGCCAATCCGAGGGCAGTCATCGTGCGAACCTTCTGCTGCTCGTCTGATAGTCCATGTGCGATACACTCGACGAGATTCCGTAGATGAGGGAGCACGGCACATCCCATCATAATAGCGATCTGCTGCACAATACGGATACCAGTGTGACGGGCCTGCCATGACTTTTTGCTGCGACAAACGGCCTTCAGGAATGGAAGAAGGGAAGGAATGCCGAGTGCGGAAGCGACGACCGAGAACGCGCGAGCAGTAGTATTGCGGACATATTCGTCGGCATGGTCGATATCCGGCCGCATGGTGGAGATCATGTGGGCAAGACCAGCTGCCTTGGACAGATTAGAGATGATCTCGCGACCTTCGACACGAGCATAATAGTCCTCATCAATCAAAAGAGGCTCAATGACAACGAGGATTTTGTGCACATAGGGTCGGACAAGATCGTCCAGTTTGTACAGAACGCGGTCAATGACCTTGACGAGTAGATGCCGCTCTTGATCTTCGAGCGTCCGCTCCATGAGAAGCGGAAGAATCTTATCAAAGAGGGGTCCAGCACCGAAATCCCGCGCCTTGTCTGTGATTTGGCGCAGCGCTGTTTTACGAACTGGAGGGGTGCCGTTCTTGATCTTGAGGAGAAGACGCATGATCTTCCGCTCCTTCATCTCCTCGACTGTCAGCTCCGTCTCATCCTCTTCCTTGAGAATCTTCGCAAAGTATTGTGCATCTTCGGCTTTGAAAAATGCAAGGTTGCCAACTCCAGGGATTTCGGTGGGCAGTTCAGGAGCAAGACCCGCGGCTGCGGCTGCAGCTGCAGCATCAGAGCTGTCCTGAATTTGGAAACCACCCACCTCCGTTATGGGCGTTGCCATGAGCTTCCGTGGCGTCATCAGAGGAGCATATCCTGGTGGTGGAGTGACGATCGCGTAGCCTTGCGAAGGAAGAACAGCATCGAGTTCCTCGTCTGTAAGAAAGCGATTGTGCTTGTCTTCTGACATGAATCCCGGCGCGTTCATTATAATCTGTGTCATGGGAGCTTCTGCACCTCCAACACCTGCGACCGGCGTCTGGTCCCAACGTGATCGCTTGGGAGTCTCACCGACGTCAACAGGGGTAGCATCCCATCGCGAGCGTCGTTTCTTGGGCGCAGATGCTTCGAGAGCCTCCTTTGACCATTCTCCGGTATCTGCCTTCTCCTCTGCTCTGTCTGACGAGTCGGGGATATCCCAACGACGCTTGCGTTTCGAACCTGCGCTCGCTTCCTCCAGCTCCTTAGCAGCCGCTTCAATCTCTGCAGCGGGGGGCGTCCTGTCTAGGTCCATCTTCTCTTTACCCTCCTCTCGTTCCTTCTTCTCCTTTTCCTCAATGGCCCGCCTCACCCGCGCCTCTTCCTTTTCCAACATCTGCAATCGCATTGCCTCTTTGTATCCCCCCTCCATTTCCTTCCCATCTTCAGCACCTTGGAATGCATCAGCGCTCTCGTTGGCCACGCGGCTAAATCTACGGTTGTGGTAGTCGGACTGGCGAGAGGCAATCTGGCGCTTGGAAGCAGTTTCTGCGAACGGATCAACGTTCTCTTCTTCGGCGAGCTCTTCGAACTCTTTGAGGACATCCTTGGGCACAGTAAACGAGTCGACCAACCTGGGAGAATTTGGGGCGGACATGATGGAAAGGAGTGCGAGGATTACTGCTGACCAAATTGTGGCCTGAGCATTGCTCGCGGCTCAGTGACGTTACACGTTACACCCCTCAGCCTGTCACGCACAGAAGCGACACGAATTCTGAGCTCTCAGAGGTTCCCAGCCTACGGAGAGTTTCAGATCCGTCTTCCGTCTGCTCAAAGAATGATACAAAAAGTGTTCCTTTTAAAATCAACGCGCTCCGGTCTCGTGCATTCATTCGACCCTCAGCCACCTTTTATGAAAGTATCCCAAATTTCTAAAGGGAGCCTGAAATGACCATGCAGACAGTCGATGTTGGGTCATCAGCTAAAGAATAGCTCCTTCAAAACTCTTGCTGTATCCGCGGGGCTTGTTACAGAGTGACCGATGGTTCTAGGGTCATTGAATATCTCCCAGTCATTTCCGCCCTGCGGGCGCAATTTGTGTTCGTCATAAGTCAAATTATACAAGTAGACAAGAAGTACCTTGTAGGTTTTATCCCCAAAGAAATGAATTTCCTCAAACCCTTCGCTTTCCACATGGCGGAGGGCGTACGTCTTGTCCCAACCGTTCGGGAACACGTCGAAAGAGATCTGACCTCCGATCGCGTATGTCAAGCCATAGTCTGGGAACTTCTCTTGCAGAACTTTGACGAATGCTGCCCGAATATTATGCACCTGAACAGAGTCATCGGGATCCCTTCACAAGAGAAGGATGCCTAGTCACGGTACCTTGTCGTAGTCTGCGAAGTCAAGACGCTCTTGTATTCTGTGAGGATGAGTATCGCCGTCAGACCATTTCTCGCAGACACATGCGTGCTCGTGGACTCACGTCGCACTACGTCCGATGGGGCTGACATTGATCATTCCGTTCCGGAATTCCACGAACGTGCCTCTGACGAGGCGTTGGATGGGTACACAGGAGCAGAGGCAAACCCAGGTACCTTTTGATAGGAATATCTATGTCCGCCAAGTAGTGCAGAATAAAGTTGACAAGCTTCTTATATCTATCTTCTCCGATAAACTTGATGAAGGACTGGGACGGTAGCACCTTCCCCATTTTGTACGCTGTCAAGCCGTTCTCTGCAAACGCGAAGTCGAAGTCGTTCACGACTATAACATGCTTCATGAGCCTAAACGAAGTCCTATGGACACCTCACAACATACCATTGTTTCCCAGCTGCTCCGAAATCTTGACGAGATCGGAGCCGCCAACAAACCCGGTAACAAGTTTCTTCCGGAGGTCCTTGAGCAACTGAAGCATTTCTGGCGAAGCAGCCTGATTGAAGGAGTCAGAGATTGAAGGACCCCTAGTGACCTTTCGGATGGCTTACTTGACGCGCGAGAGACAGGGTGCCATCGACATCGAAAAGGACTAGTTTCTTGATCGGACGATCAGCAAAGGCTGAGGAAACCATGACAGTCTGCTCGGGTACGTGGGGTGGGTTGTCGGAGGTTGCTGGATGAGATAGACGAAAGTGAGATGAAGCCAGGCCGCCAAATGTGCAGATTTCGGCAGGTCGCGAAGATGTGGCCGGCAATCTCCGTTGCTGTAGATCTCTCGACAGATCTTCACGGATCCCACCCTGACTCTTTCCTCCGTTCCACAGTAATCGTGACTCCGCATGCAGCTCGCACAGCCTGCGACTGAAATATATAAATTCTAGTGAGCCTCAAGCCTTTACTGAATAACCCACCCCCGCCATCCCTCCGCATTCCTCGAATTGTGTTCTCCGGTATGCCTCCGTTATTTCAATATCACGTATTTTCTCTCCCTCAAGAGCTCCTGGAGTCGCTCACGCCACGAAATCTTGTAACGCAAGCCCTTGTCATCTCTCCCTCTCGAGCAGAGCCTCCAGATATTGTCTCACAAACCGCAGCGGGAGCCAGGACTTGCAATATTTGCCTTGGAGCTTCTTTCATTGATGTAGGCGAGCAACGGAATCACTACCGCTCCGATTGGCATCGGTATAATGTCAAAGTACGGTTGAACGGAGGAAAAGCTGTCGGGGAGGCTGATTTCTCGAAACTCGTCGATGGTATGTAGTTAGAAAGCCCCATGAAAAGTTCCTTCACTCATTATGGCAGGTCTGGAGGATTCAATATCTGGCTCTGCATCCTCATCCGATGACAGTGATTCTGAAGAATCCGATACAGTTAGGACCTTACTGCAGAAGGCGAGAGTATCCTCTCGCTCTCCATCCCCATCCTCTGGGCCGACAGTTCCACAGACTGCTCTTGCCTGGTTTCATTCACCACCGTCCACCCAGATTGGCGTCTACAAAGCAATATTTGACGCATCATCTTTGAATGAGTCCTATGTTGATGACCTCAAAGCCATGCAGAAAGGCGTTCAAGAAGGACGGACGTGGGCCATGTTTATGGTCGCTGGGGGACACTTCGCAGGTGCCATTGTGCGTGTCAGCAGTTCAGCTGAGGATGGAGAAGATTTTGCTGGCATGAGAAAGAAACCAAAGCGACCCAAACCTGATACGGAGGTGCTGAAGCACAAGACTTTTCATCGATATACCAGTCCGTCATCTTCACAGAGTCTTACAATCTAAGTCTTTGACACAGCTGAATCTTTCTAGCCCGCCGAAAGCAAGGTGGTTCGCAGTCTGTAAACGATAACGCCAAGCATAAAGCGAAAAGCGCAGGTGCTCAACTTCGAAGGTATGGAGAGCAAGCCCTTCGTGATGTGCGCATGTTTCCTCTGTGTTGGGCTGCTCCCTTTACTGACACTGTTCTCGTCAGGACATTCGTAATCTTCTACGAGACTGGGCAGAAGACATTGCCCAATGCGAGAGGATATGGATTAGAGCTAGCACATCCAACAAGCGGATATTCATGGACTACGATGATGCAGTATTCAACAAACGTATGCAATTATTTTCAAGTTGCTTCATGTTCAGCATCTGAACTTGTCGTTAGGAGATGAGCGACTTCGAACGTTCCCGTTTATGACCCGCCGACCAGTGAGTATTCTTCGATGCGATGGCGGCTGTATCTCATTCTACCATAGACGCAATCGGAACTGGGACGTTGTTTGCTAGAGCTGACCAAGGTCAAAGTATCGCATCTCACGGAAGATGCCCTTAGAGCCCAAGACGAAGCTTTCCTCGCTTCGCTACCAAAACCGAGGCTGAAGCCACAGCCTTCCCCAGCCCTTCCCCCAGTGGAAAAGGAAAAGGAACCCAAGCTATCCAAAGAAGAAGAGCTTTTTCGCGATAAATGGACGCGGCTAATAGACATGGTTACCAAAGGCCGTCTGGATGCTCTGAAATCATTATGGGAACGGGAAAGCTCAAATATTGGCGGCGTCGATGCACCCGTTCCAGAGTGGACTGGAGAGAAGTATGGAACGCTCTTGCAGCTTGCCTCACACTCATGTCAAGAGGATGTCACTCGTTGGCTTCTGGAAGAAGCGCGGGCGGACCCTACCATCGAGGTCCCTGTGGCTGTTTCTGTTGAAGACGGGAATCAGTCTGACGCCTCAGATACGGCACCAACACCTGTCGGGTCTCGCAGGACAGCGTACGATCTTGCTCGGACGCGCGGGGTCCGAGATATCTTTCGACGATGCGCAGGCGCTCACCCAGATTGGTGGGACTGGTTCACCGCGGGACATGTGCCCAGTGCCCTGAGCAAGGAGATGGAGGAAGGTAGAGAGGAAAAGAAGAAGGTGAGGCGGAAGGGGCTGAAAGACAAGCTGAAGGAACGAGAGGCGAAGGAGAAGGAAATGGTTGAGAGTGACCCGGTTGAAGAGGTTGCCCCCAAACAGCAGCATCAGGGCCCAGATAATTATTTGGGCGCGAGAAAACTTGGTGGAAGCTCAGGTTCAACGGAAGGCGTTGTGGGGTTGACACCTGAGATGAGGGCCAAGGTCGAGAGGGAGAGGCGGGCGAGAGCCGCTGAAGCTCGAATGAAGGCGCTCAGCGGTGAAAAATGAATGTTTTGAATTTCTGTGTATGTCTAGTATGTCAGCCCACTATCAGCCTATCTTGTAGAGTACCGTTTGTATTACTCTCGTACACACTGGCACCGACAAGCTTCGCGCCCTAATTTCTTTGGTCACTGCTGAGTGTGACCACACGCGTCACTAATGCGTCACACCGCGTCACCTAGGTCGCAGACGCGTCTGGAGGATCACCAAGCACGCGTCCGAACGTTGATCTTCCTTGTCTTTCCATTGACTCTTTTGAAGCCACATATACGACTATCCGAAGTTTTTCTCTGTCTGATAACGTATCCGAAGCTCTCCCATCCCGACCATGCCTGGACCAACCCGCACGACGATGCAGAATCTGCCACGGACGCGGTACCCACCCTTGCTCACTTTGACGCGACATACCATATTGAACAGAGTTGTGGAACGATAGGGAAGCTCAAAGTGCGACTCAAGAACCTGCAACGAAGAGGCGCAAGCTGGCAACTCAGCTTTCCGGATCTCAGCCTTCTAGGTCGCAACCATCTGGATCCCAACCTCAGGCCACCGGTGTCCAGTCTTCATTCGCAGATGTCCTTCAGAAATTGAAGGAAGAAACAGGAGATAGCACAGGTGCGCGCCTTAATTTATGGTCCGAATGAGTGTTCTAAACAGCCATGTGCGGAGTAGAAGCTGAAGGCGGTTCGGACTCATGGGCACGCCCTCGACTGGAACCCATTGACCCAGCGAGAGATAACATTAGTAAGTTGAAACGCTTTCTCTCCAAACATACCCAATGACATTGTCCGTAGTCTTTCAACAGATTGATATTCTGGAGTCCATTGACGGTAACAGTGGCGGGGTCACGCTGCGCATGTTCGGAGTAACAGAGGTCTGTAGTATTATCCAGGCACTTGTTTGAACGACTGACTGTTGCATCTTATAGGTTGGACACAGTGTCCTTGCCCACGTCACAGACTTTTTCCCTTATTTTTACATCGCTGTACCTCGAGGATTCACTGACGACGACCTACTGCCCTTCCAAAATTCCATCAACGTACGTCTCTTGAGCTCCCGTCCCGCTATCCCTGGTCAATTAAAAAAAATCAGAACGGCGGTGGAGTCCGTGGTATTGAATTAGCCAACAAACGAAGCCTCTGGGGTTATAGAGGAGACGATCTTGCCATGTTCATGAAAATTACTGTCACAGACCCAAAATCTTTGCCTAGAGTTCGAGATGAGTGATCTATCTATCCTGTGCATCTATCATCGCTTGTTACTGACATATCTATGGTGTTTACGCATCTTCGAGAAGGGAGAATGCAATTTTCGTAATCTGTTCAACGGCCCCATCCCAACATACGAGAGTAACATTGCATATACTCTACGTTTCATGATTGACACTAAAGTATGGGTCTATCTCCTTGTAATGACACACTCCTCTGACAACTTTGTAGGTCGTCGGGATGAATTGGATAGAGGTTCCTGCTGGCAAGTATAAAATGGTCAAGGGTAAGGACAAAAAGTCCCATTGCCAGATAGAGTTCGCCGTCAGGTAAAGCGTTCTTTCATCATCAACTCTGCGTTTCGTTGAATTATACTAGATGGGATCAATTCATCTCGCGAGCTCCTGAGGGAACGTGGTCGAAGATGGCTCCCGTTCGCATTCTGAGTTTCGATATTGAATGTGCGGGGCGCAAAGGAATCTTCCCGGAAGCTAACATCGATCCTGTCATCCAAATTGCCAATATGGTCACTTGTCAAGGTACAATCATCTGTCGTCCTTGAGATCGTCGAGGCATAACTCTTGATGCAGGAGAGAGTAGGCCATTCATCCGGAACATCTTCACCCTGAATACCTGTTCGCATATTGTCGGCTCTCAAGTTCTCTCCTTCGAGGATGAATCGAAGATGCTTCAAGCATGGAGGAACTTCGTAGAGGAAGTCGACCCGGATGTAATCATCGGGTACAACACCTCCAATTTTGATTTGCCTTACTTGATCGAGCGTGCAAAGGCTCTCAGGGCGAATCAGTTCCCATACCTGGGCCGTTTCAAGGGTGGGTAATTCATGTATTCATTAAATGAGATTGTGGGACAACAGCTGTTGTCAACTAGGAATCAAAACGCAGACAAAAGATACGCACTTTTCGTCCAAGGCATTTGGACAACGTGATTCGAAAGACACGGCCATGGAGGGTCGCTTGCAGCTTGATTTGCTGCAGTTCATGCAGCGAGAACATAAGCTTCGCAGTTACACTTTGAACTCAGTCTGTGCGCAGTTCTTAGGCGAGCAGAAGGAGGACGTGCACCACTCCGTCATCACGGAACTCCAGAACGGCACTTCGGAGTCAAGAAGGCGTCTGGCTGTTTACTGCTTGAAGGTAACTCTCCTCTCCAGCCCTCTCCGGATAGCGCTAGATTTGTCTCTGACATTTTCACAGGATGCCTATCTTCCTCAGCGCCTTCTGGACAAACTGATGTGTTTTGTCAATTACACAGAGATGGCCCGTGTGACTGGCGTGCCGTTCAATTATCTACTTTCCCGAGGACAGTCCATCAAGGTCCTTTCTCAGCTCTTCCGGAAAGCAAATGACGAGGGGTACATTGTTCCCGCTCTTAAGGGCGAAGGTGGGTTAGAAGGATTGTGGCTATGCCGGCGTATTCATTGGAACTTACAGGAACCGACGAACAATACGAGGGTGCTACTGTCATTGAACCCAAGAAGGGTTACTATGATGTTCCCATCGCGACGTTGGATTTCAGTTCTCTGTATCCGTCCATCATGATGGCCCATAATTTATGTTATACAACTTTGCTGGATAAGGGGACAATCGATCGGCTCGGTCTCAAAAAAAACGTTGACTACATTCAAACCCCTAACAACGGTGCGTCAGGTTCACTGTGACCTTTGCCTGAATCGGACTGATCTACTTCTTCGCAGATCTCTTTGTTACATCATCAAGACGCAAGGGCCTCTTGCCTACTGTACTCGAGGACTTGATCGGGGCGCGCAAACGTGCGAAAGCGGACTTGAAGAAAGAGACAGACCCATTCAAGCGGGCTGTACTTGATGGGCGGCAGCTTGCTCTGAAGGTTGGTGCCTTGCACCGGTCTACATACAAGTCCTCATCGCGTTGCTTGCCGCCAGATCAGCGCCAACTCTGTGTACGGCTTCACCGGTGCAACTGTCGGCAAGCTTCCCTGTCTTCCTATCTCATCCAGTGTCACGTCCTATGGCCGACAAATGATCGAGAAGACGAAATCAGTACGTCGTGATCTGTGTCTAAGTTTCGCCTCGTCGAATGCGAGGTTCCGTACAGGAAGTGGAAGCAGAATATTGTATCGCCAATGGCCATACGCATAACGCGGAGGTCATCTATGGTGATACGGACTCTGTCATGGTGCGGTTTGGACCGAATGATCTTGAGAAAGTAATGGCGCTAGGTATGCACAACTGATCATTGAGAGACCTGTGACTTATTTGGCGTTGTCTTCGGTCTCGTAGGTAGTGAGGCCGCTGAATTTGTGACTCAGAAATTCATCAAGCCTATCAAGCTTGAGTTCGAGAAGGTTTATTTCCCATACCTTCTCATCAGCAAAAAACGTTATGCAGGTTTGTACTGGACGAGACCAGATAAATACGATAAGATGGATTCCAAGGGCATCGAGGTAAGTTATCCTCTCGGTTGCTGGATTTCTTGTCTGAATCGGAAATTTAGACTGTTCGTCGAGACAATTGTCGGCTCGTGTCCACCGTCATAGAGACATGTTTGCACAAGATGTTGATTGATCGAGACGTCAAAGCAGCCGAAGAGTGAGCAAAAGTATCCGAAATACAGGAATTTCGATTATCTAACTATTCTTCGTTAGCTATACCAAACAAGTGATCTCTGAGCTGCTTCAAAACAAGATTGATATGTCTCAGCTGGTTATAACAAAGGCTCTGGCCAAAGCTGGTAAATGCACTCGCCTCGCCTTACTACGTTGACTGACTGACTTTGAGGATAGATTATGTTGCGAAGCAGGCTCACGTCCAACTTGCAGAACGAATGAAGCTACGTGATGCTGGTATGTATCGTGTCTGCTCGTTGCTTCTTCATATTGAGTCTCTACCGTAGGATCTGCGCCTGCACTGGGTGATCGAGTGGCATATGTCATCATCAAGGGAATGAAAGGTCAGCTTCATCGTCGCTAAGTACTCTAGTCGTACTAACGTTTCCTCACAGGAGCTGCTGCGTACGAAAAATCAGAAGACCCAATATACGTGCTTGAGAACAATATTCCAATTGACACAAAGTACTACCTGGAGAACCAATTGTCGAAACCCCTCATGCGCATCTTTGAACCAATTCTTGGCGAAAAAGCATCTTCCTTACGTGCGTGTTGCTCCTGTGTGTTCTCATTGCCTCCATTCAGTGTTTTTTTTAAGTTTCCGGCGATCACACGAGAACGATACAGATTGCCACACCAACTATCGGCGGCTTAATGAAGTTTGCTGTCAAAACCGTGACATGCATGGGTTGCAAAACGCCATTGCGAGCCAACAATAGCGTCAAAGGTGAACAGCGTCAGACCGGCCTCTTACTATGACCTTTTATTGATGCACCGACAGGCGGCGCCGTGTGCAATAACTGCCGGCCTAGATTGGGTGAACTGTACCAGAACCAGGTATGTCTT